>NC_080099.1:42302153-42989653 GCF_950005125.1 Chionomys nivalis | reverse complement strand
TAGAGAAATCTCACACTAGTGACTTAATAGGACACCTGAAAGCTCTAGAACAAAAAGAAGCAAATTCACTTAGGAGAAGTAGATGGCAGGAAATAGTCAAACTCAGGGTTGAAATCAATAAAAGTGAAACAAAGTACATTACAAAGAATCAATGAAAGAAAGAGTTGGTTCTTTGAGAAAATCAACAAGATAGACAAACTCTTATCCAAACTAACCAAAAGGCAGAGAGATAATATCCAAATTAACAGAATCAGAAACGGGAAAATAACAACAGACACTGAGTAAATCCAGAAAATCATCAGGTCATACTTCAAAAACCTGTACTCCAGAAAATTGGAACATGTCAAAGAAATCAACAATTTTCCTGATAGGTATCACATACCAAAATTAAATCAAGACCAGATAAACAATTTAAATAGACCTATAATCTCTAAGGAAACGGAAATAGTCATTAAAAGTCTCCCAAACAAACAAAAGCCCAGGGCCAGATAGTTTCAGTGCAGAATTATATCAGCATTTCAAAGAAGAGCTAAATCTAATACACCTCAAATTGTTCCACACAATAGAAACAGAAGGAATAGTGCCAAATTCTTTTTATGAGGCCACAGAACCCTGACACTCAAACCAAACAAAGATAC
The DNA here is from genome assembly GCF_950005125.1 of Chionomys nivalis. Classification (NCBI taxonomy): domain Eukaryota; kingdom Metazoa; phylum Chordata; class Mammalia; order Rodentia; family Cricetidae; genus Chionomys; species Chionomys nivalis. The sequence goes on along the minus strand of NC_080099.1, from coordinate 42,989,015 downwards.
AACAAAGAAAGAAAATTACAGAATAATCTTCACGAACATCAATGTAAAAATACTCAATAAAATACTGGCAAACTGAATTAAAGAACATATCAAAAAAATCATCCACCATGGTCAAATAAGCTTAATCACAGAGATGCAGATGTGATTCAACATAGGAAAATCTGTTGATATAATCCACCATATAAACAAACTGAAAGAAAAAAAATAAACACCACCATCTATCTCATTAAATGCTGAAAAATCTTTTGATAAAATCCACCACCCATTCATGATAAAGGTCTTGGAGAGAGCAGGGATACAAGGAATGTACTTAAACATAATAAAGACAATATAAAGCAAGCCAACAGCCAACATCAAAATAAATGGAGAGAAACTCAAAGTGATTCCACTAAAATTAAGAAAAAGAATAGGCTGTCCAGTCTCTCCATATCTATTCAATATAATGCTCGAAGTTTTAGCTAGAGCAAAAAGACAACAAAGGAGATCAAGGAGATATGAACTGGAAAGGAAGAAGTCAAACTTTTGCTATTTGCAGATCATATGATAGTATACACTAAGTGACCAAAAAAATTCTATCAGGGAACTCCTACAGCTGATAAATGCCTTCAATAATGTGTGAGGATACAAGTTTAACTAAAAATAAACCAGCAGCCCTCTTATATATAAATGATAAGTGGACCAAGAAAGAAATCAGAGAAACAACACCCTTTACAATAGCCTCCTAAAATATATATAAAAAAATTGGGGATAACTCTAACCAAACAAGTGAAAGACCTATATGAAAAGAATTTTAAGTTTCTGAAGAAAGATATTGGGGAAGAGATCAAAAAATGGAAAGATCTTCCATGATCATGGATCGGCAGGATTAACATAGTAAAAATGATGATCTTACCAAAAGCAATCTACAGAATCAATACATTCACCATCAAAATCCCAACACAGTTCTTCACAGACCTGGAAAGAATACTCTTCATATGAAAAAGCAAAAAACTTAGGATAGCAAAAACAATCCTGTACTATAAAGGGACTTCTGGAGGTATCACCACCCCTGACTTCAAGCTGTACTATAGAGCTAAAGTAATAAAAATAGTTTGATATAGGCATAAAAAAAGACACATGGGTCAATGGAATCCAATTAAAGACCCTAACATAAATCTACACACCTATGGACACTTGATTTTTGACAAAAAAGTGAAAAGATACAATGAAAAAAAGAGAAAGCATCTTCAACAAATGATGTTGGCATAACTGGATATTGGCATGTAGAAGTATGCAAATAGATCCATATTTATCACTCTGCAAAAAACTTAAGTCCAAGTGGATCAAAGACCTCAACATAAATCCAGTTACACCGAACCTCATAGAAGGGAAAGTGGGAAGTAGCCTTGAATGCATTGGCACAGGAAACCACTGCCTGAATATAACACCAGTTGCATAGACACTGAGATTGACAATTAATAAATTGGACTTCCTGAAACTGAAAAGCTTCTGTTGTGTGATATTTTGTTTGTGTTCTGACAAATAAAGCCTGCCTGGAGATAAGCAAGCCACTGATTAACCATAGAAGCCGGGCAGTGGTGGTACAAGCCTTTAATTCTAGCACTTGGAAAATGAAGACAGGAAGTGATAAGGTGGGATAGAGACAGAATCTCAGGTTTCTGGGCTAAGGAATAAGAGAGGAAGGAAGCAACTGGTGGCTTTCCCCTGTTCTTTGATGTTCCAGTACCCACCTCATATCTGACTCCTGGTTTTTATTGATAAAACTCATTAGGATCACACTTCAAGCTTCTGTAAGGCAAAGTACACTGTCAATAAGACAGAATGGCAGCCTACAGGATTGGAAAAGATCTTCACCAACCCTACATCTGAGAGAGGACTGATATCCAAAATATATAAAGAACTAAAAAAACTAGACATCCAAATACCAAATAATCCCATTAAATATGGGGTAGAGATTGAACAGAGAATTCTCAACAGAAGAATCTTGAATGGCAAAGATACACTTAAAGAATTGTTCAATATCCTTAGCTCTCAGGGAAATGCAAATCACAATGACTCTGAGATATCATCTTAACACCTGTTAGAATGGTTAAGATCAAAACCGCTAATGACAGCCTGTATTGGAGAGGATGTGGAATAAGGGGAACACTCCTACCCTCCTGGTGGGAGTGCAAACTTGTAAAGCCACTTTGGAAATCAGTATGGCGGTTTCTCAGAAAATTGTTAATTAATCTACCTCAAGACCCAATGATACCACTCTTGGGCATATACCCAAAGGATGCTCAGTCATGCCACAAGGGACACTTGTTCGGTTATAGTCACATATTCATAATAGCCAGGACCTAGAAACAACCTAGATGTCCCTCAAAGAATGAATAAGGAAAATGTAGTACGTCTACACAATGGAGTATTACTCAGCGGGGGGGGGGGGGGGGGGAATGACATCATGAAATTTGCATACAAATGGATGGAACTAGAAAGAATCATCCTGAGTGAGGTAACCTAAACCCAGAAAGACAAATATGGTATGAACTCACTCATAAGTGGATATTAGCTGTAAATCAAAGGATAACCAGGCTGTAATCCTCAGTGCCAGAGAAGTTAGGTAACAAGGAAGACCCTAAGAGGGACACATAGATCTCTCAGGGAAGAGCAAATAGATGAGCTGTTCTGGCTAAACAGTGGGTGGGGGAATGGGACGAAGGGAATGTGAGGGATCAGGATGGTTGATTTGAGGGTGGGATGGGGGGAGAGTAATGAAAGAGGTATCTTTATAGAGGGGACCATTATGGGTTAGGGCGAAACCTGTTGCCAAGGAAACCTCCAGGAACCCACAAGAATGACCCTAGCTAAGACTCCTAGCAATAGTAGAGAGGGTGCCTGAACTGGCCTTCTCCTATGATCAGATTGTTGACTATCCTAATTGTCATCAGATAGACTTCATCCTGTACCTCATGGAAACAGATGCAGAGATCCACAGCCAAACACTGGGTCAAGCTCCAGGAGTCCAGTTGAGAGGGAGGAAAGATTATATGAGCAAGGGGGTGGGCACGTCAAGATAATGATGGGAAAACCCACAGAGACAGCTGATTGAACTTGTGGGAGTTCACTGACTCTAGACCGAAAGCTACAGAGCCAGCATGGGATTGACCTAGGCCCTCTGAACCTGGGTGACAATTGTGTAGCTTGGTCTTTTGTAGGACCTCTAGCAGTAGGACCAGGACTTGTCTCTGATGCATGAGCTGGCTCTTTGGAACCTATTCCTTATGGTAGGATATTTTTTTCCCAGTCTTGATGGGTGGGGGGAGTGGGGGCTTGTAGTTCACGCTTCTGTTCCTGACACTACCATTTAAAAACCTCCAGAGACTGCTGTTGCCCAGTGCGTCTACCACTATATCACTCTGATGATGGCACATGGCTGAGCAGAGTGTGAACAGCCCTACACCAGTGGGCCGGATACAGTGCTCAGGTATTTGGGCATCTGGTCTGATCTAGATGAATTCCTTTGTTTAAGATTCAGTTCCAGAAAGAAGCAGAGTAAATGTTTCCTTTACCCAAGTACTATCTCATTTGAACCATGAAACTGGAGGCTTGATGAAGCCTGTAGGCAGAGACTTTCAGGATAAAGAAGGTACTACTGGGAGGACTTAAGCTGTTGGGAGCCACTCATAAGATAAGTCAAATTCTACAAACCGTTAGCTGGTACGAAATGGCTCTGTATTTTCAACTTAATTGTTTTACATCCAAGGTTTAGTTTCGTTGATGTTAAAGTAGGGCCAGATTCAACTTGCTTCAGGTTTTTATTTGTAAACAACCTTCCTCCCCAGCTTAATGGTGATCTTTGCTGTGACCTCTGCTTCCTTTCGCCTGGAGCTTTGTTGATTTGTGTGAATGCTGTTAAATGACATAGAGATCCCATGCATTTTTGACAAATCAAAGGGTTTTTTTGAAATCTCTCTGGAGTTTGTTTTTCACCCTCAATCTCCCCAGGAATCCAAAAATAAATGATGAGCCCTGAAAACATACACAAGTCCTATTGTATAGACCGAGCAGGTCATGTTTATATTTATTTAGGAATGATTACACGCACACACATGTGCATGTCTAACAACAGTTAATGAAGAAAGGAGGCCATAAATTTGAAGAAGAACAAGAAAAGTTAATACGGAAGAGTTTGATGGAGGAAGAAGGGGGAAATGATGCAACTATAATATCAAAAAATAAATTTAAAAACTGATATTGAAGCAAACAGGATTGCTTCCCTTGTATATGTGAGAATAAAAATACCACTTTATAGGGCTGCAAGGATTAAGATAATATATTAAGTGATCAATGAAGCAGTAGACAAAGGAAAAACAGAAAACATTAGCTGTCGAGAGGATGTCAGAGCCTTGCTATCTGACACCGGGTAAAGAGCTTCATTCCAGAGGTTTCCATTGTAACTTTGGGCTACTAGCATCTCTTGTCTTCATTTATTCGCTGACTGAAGATTAACTGGTATAGTACATGTAAGGTACTTTACAGAAACAGCTTTGTAGTTGAAAGAAAATGGTACGGCAAGAATGGGTATGGGTAGTTGGTTTGGCTTACTAAGAACACTCATTCCTACACATGGCATCTGAGTGGGAATACCTAGAACACTCCCATGTAAACAAGCTGGTTGTAGACAACATTCCTGTAACCCCAGCACTGCGGGGCAGACAGGCAGGTCCTGGGAGCTCACCAGCCAGCCAGTCTACTGAACTAGTGAGATTCAGAGTCACTGACAGACCTTGTCTCTAGGGAATAAGGCAGAGAGCAATCGAGGAAGACACCAGTGCTTTCTTCCGGCTTCCACATGTGCATGAAAAGTATAAACACAGCAGACACTGGCGCCCATCAAGGGGATCTGTACTGCACCTGGAGACACTCTGGGCTTCCCAATCTAGGTCTTCAGCACTTCATATATTTATGAAATAGGCATGCAGTCAATAGTTGGAATATATTAGATAAAGAAAATTTACTTGTTCAGTTAGCATGTTTCTAGTGATTGCAGTATCCTGTGGAAAGGTATGGAAAACATGAGCTGATGTTTGGGGAGACACCAAACAGATAGGCTGGCTGGACGGCTTAGCACTCCACAGGCTTTATCTCCTGGATGTACATTTGCTGTGGATACTTATTTGCATTTCTTAGAGAAAGTGTGGATTTTAAATTAAGTTACTAATTTTTCTTAGATAACATTTGTTTACATAAAAGTGTCATCTTTGGGGATAAAGACTGTTACATTTGAAGCAATTACAGGAGTCAGTTTCTCCTGCATTTAATATCCCGAGAAATCATAAGCACATGAGCACTGGGAACATGGGTGAGACAACCTTTAGAGTTTCTGGCATCAGGGTTAAGCTCATTTTGAACAAATGTCATTTTCCTGTGCACACACTAGCTGTCACATTGGCCTCTAAATGTCCATCTTAAGTCCTAAAATGGGAACGCTGCTGCCAGTGGAATGAGAACAAGCAAGGGGTTGTGACTACGTAGTTCTATGAAAGCATGTTGGGAGCCACATAATGAAAAAGCAGATATTTTTATTATGATGTTTATCCATATTTGGCATTGCTGTAAATGGCTGACTAACATTTACTGCCAATTCAGTACAAATGTGTGGTTTGGTAATACCAGAACAGCAAATTTAAATGAAAAATAAAAGTTAAACATTTCCACACAAAATTTTACAGTCTGACATTTCACTGTGTAGGTAAAAAGACAGGTTTAAACTACAGGTTATTCAGCAAGAATAAAAAACTACAGCTTGTATTTTTAAACGGGAGTCACTGGTTTTTAATTTTTACACATTTAAAAATTACTGTGATAAAAATAATGAAAAAGCTCCTTAATAATGCCATACACAGTATAATATAGATTTGTCCCCATTATATAGCATTTGTTTAATATACAAAATAGAATATTGACACACTGAAATCTATATGTAGTTAAGCAGGTTATTTAGAAGGGTATTTTTATACAGCCATTTATCAGAAAATAAAATCCTTTCAGGCATGTTCTAGACAGAAGCCAACCCTTTCCTGAAAACCCAGTCATCACTTCTGATGGACCAGGCTGACTGAAAGTCTGGAAAATGAGAAAACTTCCATCTGAAGTGGTTTGCAGTGTCTCCTGAACACTTTTATTCCACCTTCTAACACTGAAACCAGGCACATAAGAAACACATTCAACTACAGCTTATTGTTGGGGTGACCAACCAAGATCTAAAGCTCAATGAAGGCTACCATGATCCTTGAATGTTGACAGAACCAAGCTTAATAGCATGATTCATCCCACGGTGCTATGGTCTCACAGTACAGAAGAGGGAGAAATACTGAGACCAGTGTCCAACTGTAATTCCCATCCCTGTCCTGGCCCTACTCTGCAGTGCTGGGGAGGCTGGCTTTTCCACATGCTCACCAAGTTCACCCTGTGCTCATCGTCAAGGATTCCACACACTAAACATGCCCCTGTCCCTCTGGGGGAGGTGGGGTCTCACTTGTTGTTTTGTCTTCTCTTCCCCAAGCTTCCTGTCTTCTCATTTCTGCTTATACAGGATCCCAAGTCAATGCCTAAAATATCCACAGTGTCCCTTTTTGTCCTACCAGTAATTAAAGATAGTTTTTAAGATCTGTTGAGTCATGGAGGCATTTCACCAACTATCACTGAAGTTCCTATGAAGCTAAATAGTTTGTAATGGTATGAAATCACACACAGAAATTGAAGCTGCTCTCAAACAGGACCACAGCCTTCTCACTAATACTCAATCAGGATAGATTTCTTCCTTCCCACATAGGGAAGGAACACAGCTCTTTATCCATTTAATGGAAAGCTTCCTATATTAGTTTTATGAATGTCTGCTGCCTCTGTTACTAACAAAGCACACAGATCTTTTTCTTTTCCTTTTTGGAGCTGTAATTCTTTTGAGAGTCAAGCTGGTTGGGACTAATAGATTTATGTGTGATGTGCTTTCTGGCTTTAACTATATAACATTCCATAAATGTACAATAATCTATTTTTGAGAAGCTCGTTTTGAAACTTAACACTGTCATTGATAATATTCAAGTGGTATTTCTTAGGCACCATAAATTTCACATCCAGCTGGGTTACAATTACCTTAAAGTAATCTGAGACCAATTGAAACCATTAAAAAGTGAACATTCCCTTTTAGGAGAATTCAAAAAGCAAAGGATTACACTTTTTTATTAAATAATTTCTGCAAAATACTGAAAAAAACAACATTCAAAAAGCATTCAAAGAAAACATAAACATGTCCTCCTTTTACTTGGAAATAAAGTATTGTAGGATGGAAAGGATTAGTGTATTATCGGTGACCTATGGGATTCTGTGCTATTTACATATTGCTGGTACCTCTACTCATATTATTGCCAAACTTCTAAAGCCTCTGTTTCTGTTAACCCGTGGGGAGGTCACATGTGAAAGTAACCCTGTTACTAGATGGTGCCTATCACTACATAAGCACCACCTTTCTGTCTTTATGTATGTTAGCGCAAGGGGAGATGTAATGAACTGACCCTGCACTGACAGGGTCGTGGTTGGACAAGGATAGTTAGAATGGGAGGTGGGGAATTAGTTCCCTATGATCTGATTGGGTCAAAGCTTCAACAACCCCCATTGCACACAGGGCCAGTCTCCATCTCCCTCTTCCTAGCTTAGAGCAAACCGGTTTTGGCTTCTAAGAACACTGAAGCCTGTATGGATGCTCTCACACACTATACATCATATAGGATATCCATCAACATTTCTTTGACCTCTACAAAAAATATATAACATGTCATGATAAAACAATCTCATCTAAAAATCATTCTTATTTTACACTATACAGCTATTTTACAATCATTTTAATAAATTGCATGTAAAGCTGCAGTAGCTCTTCCCTTCCCAGATTAGTGAATCCCAATATGATATATATCTGAAACTATAACTAAATAGAAAAATATATTAGAAGTTTCATATTTTTAATATTAGATTTTCAGTTTTCTATTACACAAATAATTTGGCCACCTTAAGTAGAAATCAATTTTTTTTGTGGCTTAGTAAGTGTATTAAGCTTTGAGTTTACAGAAAGTTGGTAAGGTGCACACAGAAAGGGCTACCACAGCTTCTGGTTTGTTTACATGATAATTCTCAGTGTGAAGAAGGTCACAAGACTGTGTTATGCTATGGCACATGTAGGGATGTCTAGCTGGACAAACATGGATGCCTGACATTCAGTTCTAAAAACAAAAATCAGTAGCTGATTTTCCTGAACCACCAGGAAAGCTAGACCAATTGGTGACAGGTGGGGTGTGAAAATGGGCGTCTAGCCATTCTTCCATATTAGAGATCAGTTGGGGGAAGTTAATGACAGAAGTTACTTGGTCTGATTTAAAAAAAATTTCTCAGTCTTGTCACATGATCTGGAAACATAAATTTTAAGATGTTACACAAACCACTCCAGAAGGTCCTGAAAGAGGTGATTTACAAACTTTTTTGCCATCTCGCCATTGTAGAGATGGAACATTAGGCGCACACCGGGCCTTTCGGTAGGGGCTGCCTTACAGTCAGTCTTCTGTGACCGTCTCCATGGTTTCCCCAGTGGTCACTGTACTAGGTAGGTGCTCTACACCATTTAGGACGGTAATCTGCACAACCTATCTAATTCTCCATGGAAGCAGATATATACAAAATAAGAGCTTTTGACAGGAATACTGGAGATCTGAGTCAATTTGTGTGGTCTTCTGACAGCTAAGTGCCATCAGGGTAGAAGCACCAACCCATTTTCACACAGAGGATTAATGTTTAGAGTTTAGGAAAGCTATGGACTAGCTGCCCATCTTAAACAGCTGTACAATAACTTGAATACAAAAATTATTTAAGAAAAAACAAGCAAGCATAGTTCACTGAATATAAAGGAAAATTGTTAAAACCAGACAGTAATAGCTATAAAAGGCACAACTTCCCTTTTCTGATATACACGTGTAAACTTTTTTCAGGTTTCCATGCATAAATCTCAAAAAAATGCTATCTTAACTATACATGGGAAAAATACACCAAGAGAAAGTCTAGAAGTTTTATCCAGCCAACTGAAAGAGCGAGCAGAAAGCTGATGACATGGACTCTGGGCACTGGTGGTTTAGATGCACTCCTTCCCCATAGTGGAGACGGTGCACACGCCTCCACGGAACTGTCTTTAGTTTCTGTGATACACCAACCAATACACTTCACTGTCTGCTTTCCCATCACTCAGAGTGATGGCTCAACTGCTTCTGTTGCCGAGTCTTGGCCCTTTATAAACCACATGTAGTGCGTATTCAAACAAAACAAGACAAAACCAAAAAGAACAACAAAACATCTACAAGACAAATTGATAAGTTTGTACAGTAAAAGCTATAAATTCAACTTTCTTTAAGGCAACCTTTCTTAGTAAGGCAGTCATTTCTGATGAAACAGAAGCTTTTTGATATTTCCATTTGTATATTTTGGTATCTGATTAGTGATGATTTCAGCTAACATCTCTGGGAATTCAATACTCATGGACTTATCCAAAAACGTTTGGAAGCAGTAGGTAAGGAGGTTCTCGACCACCTGCAAGAGAAGACACAGTACCGATGAGGCTTTGGACCACAGCAGTGGGAGGGGCTTGTATCTGCTGCCCTTTTTACCCCCAAGGCTTAACTTTTATTTTTTCCTTTTTATTGAAAATAGATTCTTTCCTCATACAGTATACCCTGATTACAGGTTCCCCTTCCTCTGTTCTTCCCAGTTCCTCCTCCTCTTCCCTCCAGATCCCCTTACTTTCTGTCTCCCATTAGGAGAGAACAGGTGTCTAAGAGATAATAATAAATGATAACAAAATAAAATCTAATAAGACAAAAATAAATTATCACATTGGAGTTGAATGTGACAAACAAAAGAAAAGAGCCCAAGAGAAGGAACAAGATTCTGGGACACACTCGTTAACTCACTCAGGAACCCCCATAATAAACACTGAACTGGAAGCCATAATCTATATGCAGAGGACCTGGTGCAAACTGTGTTCATGCTCTGTTGGTCTTTTTTAAATCTGACCTAAAATATACTTATCTCTATTGGAATTCCCCAGAGAAGAAAAATCATTTAAATAAAATGAGCACAGAAGTACACCAGACATTTTACATTTCTTAAATTGTGTGTGGAACGAAAGCCTGATGCCTGTCATCCCAGCACTTAGGACACTGAGGCGGCAGGATCAAGGAAGATTGTGAGTTCGAGGCCAGTCTGGACTAGTACTGAATACAGGAAGATGAAACCAGCATAATTTAATAGCTCCTTTGTGTAGGGAAATCTACTTAAAAAATAGTGCTATTAAGCTCTGTAATATGGTATTTTCACAGAAATGACTAGAATAATAACACTTAAGAGAAATGTGTACAAAACTGAAGTTTACAAAGTTAACGTGAATCATCACTGAAATATATATTGGGGGGTGTGTGTGTATAGTACTAATTAAGATATACCTCATGTCCCACAAAATTCTTATGTTTCTCTCTGACTCTGGGTTTTTGAGACAGGATCTGTCTTCTACAGCCTGACTGTCCTGGAACTTAGAGATCTACCTCAGCCTTTGCTGTGATTAAAGGCCTGTGCACCACACCCAGCCTATGTTTCTCTTTTTGTGCTGTTTTGGCTTTGTGTTTGATACTTACATCATGCATGGAGTCCAAAAGTTTTGTCAGTTGATAAAAGCGCTGCCAGTTCTGACTGGAGTTTCCTTCCCTTTTGACAATGGCCTTTCCTAGCTCTTTGATATAGGTCATTCGGATCTCATCAAATAACTCTTGGCTCTTGAGACCTTCCTTAGGAACTAAAAGGTAAGATGAAGTCAGTTAAAGAATTTCCTTGCTGTACCTTGTCATGCACCAAGTAGGACATTTCATGCATACTTCAGTGTTACAATGCACTTTCCCAGGACTGGATGGAGGACCACAGTGAAGTGGAATAGGGCAATGAGAACTGGGGGTCATAAACATGGGCAAGACAATTATTGTCTATCTTATTAAATGTGAACTGGTGATGAAAAGCCTGTTTTGAAGATTAAATGATAATTGATGATATAGTTAACTTTGGCTGGTATTTTTCACTTTCAATTAGCTCTATTTCCAGGTAGAAGGATTTAGAAACAACTTTTATCCCACTAGCTACATGCTAAGCATATGTATCATACAATGAGTTAATTAGAACTTTAAATTTAGCATGTAACATAAAAATGTGTTAGCATACTCAAATTTTATATGATTCTAGTGTAAGAGGAAAGATAGTCTTTACTCTGTCATAGTCTACATACGGCCCTTTCTAGGGAGCAAACATCTGTTTCTGTGTGCTTTTAAGAACTAACCATACTTTATGAAATCTAGATTGTAATACTGGGGTATTTTTATTTTCCTATTACTCTTCAATACTCATTGCTACTAAGGCCTGATAATGGGCATTTACTCTTGTGGCGTTATAACTTCTGTAGATGGTTACATTTCTCAGTATGCTCTCACGAATACTGCTGTGCTAACAATGGTTAGGGGCAGTAAAAGTTGGGTAGTTTAATACAGAGACCCGAATCTGCAGCCTCCAGATTTCAGGTTAGGTGCTGTGTAATCCATGATTGCTGATGCCAGAGGGCAGACTGAGTAGCTGAGACAGAAATGACCATGCTGTAGACAGGTGCTGCTGCCTTTGCAGAAGTTCGCTACCTCAGATATTATGCAGTGTTACACATCCTTTTACTTCAGCTAGTCAATGCCTTCATTCAGTACTTCTGTAAATACCATAAATTTGGTTTTTTTTTTAAAAATCCAGTTTAAAATTATCCTTCAGCATTTAGTTCATCTCCATTTTTACTGAAACTATGGATATATTTGAATTTATTTGGGCTCCATTATCTGGCATCTCTTTTTTTTTTAAATTTAAATTTATTTATTAAAGATTTCTGCCTCCTCCCCACCACCACCTCCCATTTCCCTCCCCCTCCCCCAATGAAGTCCCCCTCCCTCGTCAGCCCGAAGAACAATCAGGGTTGCCTGCCCTGTGGGAAGTCCAAGGACCACCCACCTCCATCCCGGTCTAGTAAGGTGAGCATCCAAACTGCCTAGGCTCCCACAAAGCCAGTACGTGCAGTGGGATCGAAACCCAGTGCCATTGTTCTTGAGTTCTCAGTAGTCCTCATTGTCCGCTATGTTCAGCGAGTCCGGTTTTATCCCATGCTTTTTCAGACCCAGGCCAGCTGGCCTTGGTGAGTTCCCGATAGAACATCCCCATTGTCTCAGTGTGTGGGTGCACCCCTCGCGGTCCTGAGTTCCTTGCTCGTGCTCTCTCTCCTTCTGCTCCTGATTTTGACCTTGAGATTTCAGTCCGGTGCTCCAAAGTGGGTCTCTGTCTCTGTCTCCTTTCATCATGTCCCCTTGTGTCCCTCTTGCCTCCAAGTTCCTATCCTTCACTTATTGTCTTGCTAGCACCTTCCCCTGTGCCCACAAAAGCTGGGGATGTGCATACTCTAGTTGTCATCCTTGAAATCAGCGTCCACGCTTCCCAGATCCTCCTCTAGGTTTACTATGTGATTCTTCTGTATTTTAGTTGTTTTTAACCCACAAGGATATATTCTGTTATTTTATATATAGGCAAATGTCAGTTTAAATCTATGCATTCCCCACTACCTTAATCATTTATTTCTTAACAAACATGAGTTACTTTCCTTCAGCCTAAGTGTGAGAGTCCCTGGTGGCCAGCATTTTCACCCTGGTTTCTGGAGGAGACAGGCATTTTTTGGCTGTCTGTATTCGCAGTGCTTGTTGACAGAGCTGGTTAGAACCTGACTTGTCTCTGACTTCCTCTCCTCAGCATGGCTCTCCTTTGTTCCCTTCTAGCTTGGCCTCTTTTTGCACCTTCTGATTTTTTTTTTTAATTTAAGAAATTGTATTTACTAAAAAGCACAAAGGACGTCAGCAAGACAGCAATCCATTTCTCAGTCGCAGTCGCGTGTGATTATCAGAATAATTGTTTTGTGCACGTTACATCAGAGACACCTGAGGATGGAAACACTCCATTTACAACCTTACTGTACCAGCGGAGTTAGTAGCTATTGAAATACACCAGGACAGGGCTGTCTAAAGACATATTAGAGAGTATGGTAATGATTTCCAAGCTGGAGAGTTTAAAATCAGATCTTACACAGCCTTCGATTTCAGTTTTTTTTTTCCATAAAGGGAGCTGTTTAAGTACTGTATTGACAAGAAAACCTAAACCAGACCGGATTCATTGCTAGTCATCATCTTCAGTGCCCTCCGTTTCCTTGGCTTCACACTCTCTCTTGTACTGCATCCTTTCCCCTTATCCTGGATTTTGTTTTTTCATATGAAGTTGAGTTTTGATCTTTCAAGATCAGTAAACAAGTGTGTTGGGATTTTAATGGGGATTGCATTCAATCTGTAGATTGCTTTTGGTGGGATGGCCATTTTTACTACGTTAATCCTACCAATTCATGAATATGGGAGTCTTTCCATCTTCTGATATCTTTCCAATTTCTTTCTTCAAAGACTCGAAATTCTTGTTGTACAGGCCTTTCACTTGGTTAGTGTTACACCAAGGTATTTTTCTATTATTTCAGGCTAATGTAAAGGGTGTTTATTCCCTGATTTCTTTCTCAGTCCATTTATTGTTTGTATACAGAAGAGCTACTGATATTTTTGAGTTAATCTTGTTTCCTGTCTTGACTAAAGGTGTTTATCAGCTGTAGGAGTTCCCTGATAGTTTTTGGGATCCTTATATACACTATCATATCATCTGCGAATAATGATCCTTTAACTTCTTCCTTTCCAATCTGTATCCCTTTGGTTTCCTTTGGTTTTCTTCTCTAGCTAGACCTTCAAGTACTACTGAATAGATATGGAGAGAGTGGAGTCTTGTTCCTGATTTTAGTGGAATTGCTTTAAGTTTCTCTTCATTTAATTTGATGATGGGATCCCTCTTAAGAGATTAGCATCTTTTCTTTTAATAGTGTATGTCTAAGGTTTATTGATGTCTTTTCTTGGCACAATAGCCTATTTCTTTTCAGTGATGAATAATATACCATTATTGGATATATCAATTTATCCATTCACCTACTGGAGGACATCTCATTGCTCCCAGGTTTTGTCAAATACAAATAGCTTGGCTATAATATTCTTATTGACAAAATTTTTCAATTACTTTGTGTACTGATCAAGCAGTTGCTACATCAAATGGTGAGACTATGTTTGGTTTTATAGAAAACTGCGAAACTATCTTCTGAAATGGCCATTCTACTCTGCAGTTCTTTTAGCAACGAAGGAGAAGTCCTTTGCTCTGTGTCCTCACCAGTATTTGGTGTGCTCACTACTCTGGATTGGTGCATTCTAGACAGGTCCCTGCAGTATGTGACAGGCAACACCGTGTCATGCTGACTTTCTGTCTTTATCTCTTATAATAAGGGTTCTTTGCATATTCTCAGTCTTACAAACTGGGTTGTTGATTTTCTGGTTGATGTTGAAGAGTTCCTTATATATTTTAGAGAATGTCACGTAAGACCATTCTTCTTTTTTGGATTTTTCGAGACAGGGTTTCTCCGTAGCTTTTGGTTCCTGTCCTGGAACTAGCTTTTATTACTTATTCAAGATGTCAAATAACTAATATAGACAAGAGTCTTCTTATTTTTTGGATTTTTCTAGCTTGGTTATTTTTGCTAAATGAAAGCAATTTCATTAAAGTCTAAATGTCAGTAGTCTTGTTTAAACTTTTGGTTGATTTGACAAACTGTTGTTTTAGTTTTCTAGGCAATTCCCCACACATGGCAGTACTCACTATTCAAGTCCAAACAATAACGCAATATGAAACAGAATTATTGTTGGCATCCTTATCTAACACAGTGATGTACTAAAGATGGAAGGGTGGAAGGAAAGACAATTCTACACAGGTTTTAGTCAACTGAGATCTAGGCAGATCCCCACCCCTATTTCTACAATACCCATTTATCTTACTAACATCAGTAACACCTAACATATATACACTACTCACTTCTTACCTTTCTGAAAACCATCTGACTAGCAAAACACAGTAGAACTGGTATAATTACTCTAACAGATACACAAAACAATAGGTTTAAAACTTCCACACCCCATGCATTTGCCATATTAGACATGAATCTTAGAAGTGAGTAGGTGGTCCACCAACCTGAGGAGAGAAGCAGTAAGGTTTTCATACAGAGATACTCTTCATAGGATACCTGCAATCTTTGTAACTCAGAGGATACATACAGCATTTGTTTACATTGTTCATACATGCAGGGTAGAGTCATTCTCTGCCTGTGAGACAAAATAAAAGTGTGAGTTAGAAAGAAAAAGTGCTAGTCTAAAATAACAGCTGAAGTTTGGTTTGGTTTTCAAATTTATGAACTCACGAGTGAAAGCATACCTGTTGCTAGCGATAATCCCCTGGAGAACTAGAATGGTGGAGAACAAGAGACTATTCAGTAATACCCCTTTATACTACAGACACTAGAATTTTGTTGTTTTAGCAATGTGAATACTTTGCTATTAGAACTCATTAAGCTATAGAATTCTGGAATCCTAGCATACTTTATTAATGAATCATTAGGATTCACTTATTTTTACATACTTTTTAGTCTGCTTATTTCTTTTATTTTTTGAGATTATAATATAATTACATCATCATTTCTCCTTCCATTTCCTCTCTCTACGTTCCCCCATATTCTCCTTCAAATTGACGGTCTCTTTTTGCATTAGTAGTTGTTACAAACATGTATATTTATTTATATTCCTAAATACACAAGTACGACATGTTCGGTATGCAGGCTGTCACTGTGTATAGACTTCTGGGGCTGACTAGTCGCATTGGATAACTAATTGGTGTGTTCTTCCCTGGGCAAGACTATTTCTCCTGCTCTCAGCATTCCTTAGTTGCCTGTAGTTCTTTGTGTAGGGTTGAGTTCTTGTGAGATTTCCTTCATCCATGTGAACATATCTATTGTTGAGCTCCTGTTTAGGCAAGGGTACTAGTTTTCTTTATAAATGGCAGATATTATTTTATTTTCTTTAGCATTTAGAGTTATTACCAGTTACTCTTTTAAATCAACATTTGGCATTTGACTATAGTCAGATTTACAACATAGTTTTTGATCATACTATTTAAAGTCAGAAGCCCCTCTGATGAATAGTAGTTCATCCTAAAATCAGTTATGTGTGACGGTTATGCTAAGGGGCAGTATTGGCACTTGCCACTTTCTTGGTCTTCCATTTTATCTTTTGAGACAGTTTCTTACTGAACCTGGAGCTTATGTATAGGCTACGCTTTCTGGCCAGAAAGGCCCAGGGATCCTCCTGTCTGTAATTCCCTAGTGTGTGTCTCCATGACATGTAAGCAGCTAAAGAACAGGGGCCATTTCTATATTCGAATGGAGTTAGGGGTGAAGTCCAGTTGGGAGAGTGCTTTGCCTGGCACTGCACTCAGGCTCACCCCCATTCCCTTCCTTCTACCCAGACTAGGAATGCTATGAATTATTGTTTATCTCTAATCCACGATGGCTATTTCTTGGCCCTAGAACAAAATCAAACATCTGTTTCATGGACTAGACGATTTTGTTTGGCCGTTATTCGCTTCCCTAAACGCCACCACACCCTTGAGGGCCTTCTTTCAATTCCTCACCTGTGCCAAGCTCACCTCCATTCCTCACACTTGTTCCTTCTGCCATGAATGCCCTACACTTTCACAGGGTTTGTTTTTTTTTTTTTCTGTTTCTTTTGTACAGTGAATGATTAGCTACTCAAGCCCTCCAGGTTCCAAAAACTCCATCATCTCCACCCCACCACACTATTCATTTTATTTTATATCACGTTTTTTATAATAGTACTTGGCACTTGATAAGCACCACTACTTACAATATGGCAGGAGAAAATGACAAGTACCACCAGTGAGGAGACAATATTAACGTTCACTGGGATGATTAACTGCTTCAGCTAGGATTTTTTCCTACTACTTTCCAGCTATTGGGAAGTCTCTGCTGTACCTTCTGAGATGTGTGTCCCAGAAATTACCCAGCAGTAGCTCAAAGAAGAGGGTTCTGGATTCAAGGTTACCTCATAAGAATGGCTCTGACATACTCCCTAAGAATCTCTCCTTAAAAATACCTCGGTTATCTCATCTGGTCCCCACTAAACATGTAAGATAAAACAGGAGCTTAACTGTCATTGCTCCAGCCTCTCCCATTTAATGTTTAGCTCAAATAGATGCACTTCTGTAACTCCTACACTTTTTATTTCTTTTTTTAAAATCTGGTACATACAGTAAGGAACGCTTGCTATACACAAACTCTTTAGGATGTCCCAAATACTCTCCAATTCCTTTTTCTCTGACTCTTCTACGCATCAGTCAGCATCGGGTTCTGAACTCACTGCTCTTCTGGACACCTGTCAGGTGGTCACTGTCATCGCATGCATTGTACCTGAATGCTGGTGTGCTGATGGGGCTTTATGGTCTCACTACTTCTGGGAGGAACTCTTAGAAGAATCTATCAATAGACAATAAAGGATAATCTATTTTCTTCAGAGAAAACCCCTTGGACTCTGTGTATGAACTCATACGCATTCTAGGAAAGGACAAGTCACTGGCACAAAGGCAAGTGATAGAAAACAGAGAGCAGGAGCAACCAGGGCTCTATGGGAGAGGTTATATTTGGTCTTACATGAACTAACAGGGTGTGTTTGAGGAATGACCAGTTAAAGTGTCAATGGAAAGTGAGGATGTGGGCAATGGTGGCGCACGCCTTTAATCCCAGCACTCGGGAGGCAGAGGCAGGCAGATCTCTGTGAGTTTGAGGCCAGCCTGGTCTACAAAAGCTAGTTCCAGGACAGGCTCCAAAGCTACAGAGAAACCCTGTCTCGGGGGGGGGGGGGGAGAAAGTGAGGCTGCACTGGATGGTCAGTGGGTCAGAACTGTGCTTAAGGAGGAATGCATGTGTCACCACCAAGACAGTGATAGTGGTGGCACACACCTCTAATCTCAGCACTTGGGAGGCAGAGGTAGAGGTAGGCGGATCTCTGCAAGTTTGAGGCCAGCCTGGTCTATAAAGTGAGTGCCAAGGCAGCCGAGACTGTTACAGAGAGAAACCCTGTTTCAAAAACAAAACAAACAAACAAACAAACAAACAAAAAACCACAAACCAGTGATAAACATAGCTGCATGAGCAGTAGTCATAGGCACAGATACTGGCATAGACCTAAAGGATAAGACAATGGCTGAGTTATGAAACTGATGAGTTGTGATAGTTCTTCAGTTAAAAAAAATTACCATATTATGTATCCTCATATATATTTTTTTCTTTTTTTAGACAGGGTCTCACGTGGCCCAGGCTGGCCTCAGACTTGCTATGTAGCTAAGAATAATCAAAAAATTTTGATATTCCTATGTCCATTTCTTCAGTGCCAAGATTATAGGTATACACGTTGCACCCAGTTTATGCTGTGCTGGGGACATACACACTAGACAAACACTTTACCACTTGAGCTACACCCTGAGCACAGTTCTTGCAATGTAGGGCATAGAGGTTCTAAGCCTTGCCATGCAAACCGTTACTTCTTGTCTCCATGTCTGTAGCACCTCACATCTACTTAGTGGGCACATCCTTATTGTTTTTATGGGCTCCACATGAATTTTCTCATACTCATTTTGTCTTCTTGATTAGGGTTATATAAATTAAAGCAATAGTACAATGAGATTATTGTTATTATTGTTACTTGCCACACTGTATTGACATCAAGACTCCAGAGATGCCCAAGCTATAAAGTGTTTTTGTTTGTTTGATTTTTAAACCATGGTTATCTATTATGTAGCTTTGGCTGTCCTGAACTCAGTATGTAGCCCAGGCTGGCCTGGAACTCACAGAGATCCACTTGCCTCTGCCACGGGAGATGTGGGTTATTAATGGGGTGCCCTACCACATCCAGCTGGAGCAAAGGCATTTGTAAATGTTATCTCGAGACAGTAATAATGGGATATTTGCACATCATCTTAGAATTGCTCTACCTTGCACTGACTGACAAACAAGCCTGCTTCAAGTCTGTCCAGATCCTAGAGAGCTGGTGGGATTGATTCAGGACCACATCATTATGATAACCCAGTGGGAACATCAGCTGTTGAAAATACAGTATGAATGTAACTTACTCATTAATAATCAGATCAGGAGCAAAGCACAGCAGATTTGCACTTGCTTGTCTGTATGATCTCCAGCCCAGGGCAAAAGCCATCAGGAACATCCATGAGTATTGCAGGAGGGTCATTTGGTCATCCAGGTGTAAGTTTCGGAACCCTAGATTGGAAATAAAGGTATAAGGCAACACTCTGGTTATCAGTTGGCCTTGTTTGGGGGTGACCTTTAACAGATAGCATCTGTCAGATCAACACCTAGACACTCAGAACTTTTAAATGGTTTAACAAAATGTATGAATAGCTTGGATTTTTGTCACTTTTGCTTATTTAAATATATACAAAGTATATGGTAAAAGAGAAGGCCAAGAGTCTTAGCTTAGTATATTTCTTAATGGATTCAAACTTTAAAATTCCTTGCTACCTATCTTGTGTCCTTTACCAAAATGGTGGGGGTGATGGGTGCTTAGGTCACTTAGTCTTCCTCTTACTGTGTAGCCATAAGCTTGCCAATCCCGCCACCTGTAAAGTCAGGGCTGAGCTTGACACCGAATTCTACTACACCAAAATCCCAAGATGAAACTTGTGCTTAAAACTGCCTTACAATAAGATGAAAAATTATATTCAACATGTGATGTTTCATTTAATGAAAAGTGAAAATGATTTTGCGTTAGTAATTTTTGACAAATTCAACACACCCACTTTATCAATTTCAAAAGCAACAAACAAACAAACAAAATGAATGGGGTTTCCAAATGTTCTCCTCCAGGTGTCATAGTGAAGATACACGATCTTATCTAAAATGAAATGCTACGGGTGTCCAAATGGTGTCTATAGATCTCTCATTTGTCCTTATGAGTAAGAGAAACAACATTTTCTGTGTGATTAGGGTGATATAAATTCTAAAGAGCCCTAGAACAGCTGTATTTTTTTTTTGCGGGGGGGGGGGGTGACCCCAGGGTCTTGTGCATGGTAAGCAAATGGCATACCACTGAGTAATATGCCAAGCCCAAGCCAGAATGCCTTTGTTCATTCTGTACTCCTGCCATCCTGTGTCTTACCTGGTATTGCCTTGGCCCATTTCACTGCAGCAATCACTTGGCGGCCACCTAACATGTTGAGTGTGTTCATGATTCTCCAGGCTGAGTCTGGAACAGAGCTGTCGTAGCCTGCATATAACACCTCAGGTTCAATCACCTCCAGCAGTGACACCAGGGTAGGGGTGAGCTGTGGCAATGTCGCAGGAACTACTGTTTTGTTAGAATTTTCAGCAGTCTCTTGTGAGACTCCTGTAGTGGCTTGCTGAATCCCTTTTATCTTTTTCTTTGTTTTTCGAGCTGTGGATATTGGGAAAAATAGAAATGTACTGAATCAACTTTGTAGCCCAAACTTTCCAATTACAAGAGGGGTTTGATTTCTGAAACTATTATTGAAAGAAGTAAAACTATTTTTAAGTTTTTGGCATATGTGGTAGTTTGAATATAAATGCCCCCATAATTTTATAGGGAGTGGCACTATCAGGCGGTGTGGCTTTGAGGTCTTTTGCTTAACACAGTAGACTTCCTGTTGCTTGTAAGATGTAGGACTCTCAGCTACTCTGCAGCACCATGTCTGCCTGCCTGCTGCCTTGCTGAACTGTACGCCAGCCCCAATTCAATGTTTTCTTTAGAAGAGTTGCCATGGTCATGGTGTCTCTTCACAGCAGTAGGAACCTTAAGACAGCATGTATCTGTGAATGTTTGTTATGCACAAGCGTGAGTGTGGTGTATGTATACATGTGTATGGGGAGAAAACACATATACATAGAGAAGTTGGGTGTCCAACTCTCATTCCCCACCTTATTCTTTTTGAGGCAGGCTCTCTCACTGAAGTGGGAGCTAGACTAGCAGCCAGTGAACCCAGATATCCTCCTGTACCCACCCTATCTCCCAAAGTGCTGGGTTTAACAGGCAGGGGCATAACCATGCCTGGCTTTTTATGTGGGTAATGGGACCCAAATGTGGATCTCCATGCTTGCCTAGCAGGTGATCTTACCCAGTGAGCCCTCTCTCTAGCTCCAGAATTTTTTATTAGTAATTATGATGGCATGGCATGGAAATGGAGAAATTTTGTTTCTAGAAAGGAAAGATGCATTGGAATTCACTCCCATAATTTGTTTCCCCTAAAAGTTGGATCCTGACTCCTAAGTGCTAGATTATTTTTATTCTCATTTTTTATTAATTCGTCCAGAATTTCATACAATGTATTTTGATGATATTTACTCCTTTTTCTAACTCCTCCCAGATCTACACCCTCTTCCCAACTCTGTCCTCACTATTATCTTTTAAAGCCCACTAAGGACAATGTGTGCTGTCCATTCCCTCTTGGATGTGCATCCTTCCCCTGGAGAGGGGTGACCTGTCAGGGCTACACTCACTAGCTGCTTATCTAGGGTGTGGGCTTCTGTGCCCATTCCCCTCTCCATGCTGAGATTTGGCTTGAGCTTGCCCAGGTCTTGTGCATGCTGCCATAACTGCTGTTAGTTCTTATGTGCAGCTGTCTGCCACATCGGGAGAGCACTGTTTCTTGTAGTCATCCACTGCCTTGACTCTTACAGTCTTTTCCACCCTCTCTTCTGCAATGATCCCTGAGTCTTGGGAGGAAGAAGTTTGCTATAGGTCTGCCATCTAGGACTAAGCATTTTGCATTGAATACAAATATACACTTGAATTAATTTTTGTATCCATTGTAATTTCAAGAAACAGGCAACCATCATTTTATTTAAAGCAGTGTTTAATGTGTTAGTACTTGGCTGTTCATTTTAAACAACTTGGATGGACTTAAAGCTCTGGGATGGTCTGGAGGGCCTGGACTTTATATTTAGCAACACACTCTATGGAAGGTAGCATTAGGAGTCTCTTCCATCAAGAGAATGAGCTGAATACCATTCTTTCAATATCAACATCTTTCATTTAAATTAGTGCTACTCTTATTTCTTTGGTCTCTCAATATAAGATTAATCTTTTTTAAAGGTTTCTTTTCATTTTTAATTATGTATATGTGTTTATGTCTGAAAAGGGTATGAGTACATGATTGCATATCAGATCCCCTGGAACTGAGTTACAGGCAGCTGTGAGTCAAATGTGGGTGCTGGGGTGCTGGGAAGTGAACTTGATTCCTCTGCCATTGATCCATCTCCGGCCCAAAGATTAGTCTTTGTCATTACTGCTTATTTAATTCCTGCTCATTGTCTATATTTACAGTTTGCTCTACAGCTTCCAGGATGACTTCCCTAACCTTCAGGACAGAATTTGCTGGCCTTCCCTCTTGATCCTGTAACATTATTCCTTTTGTGGAATGCCACGTTATTTTGTGGTTGACTTTGTGCCTAAATAGAAAGTAAGCTGCTCAAACGCAGGCACTGGATTTGGATTCTCTTTCTACTTGCTGAGTATTTGTTAAATGAAGTACCATGATAACAGTGAACACTAATGTGAGTTAGTAAGACACCACTTTTCAGAGCTTGCTACTTCAACTACAGCAAACTTTTCCAGAGGAAAGTTTCTAAATGAGATTAAGTGTTGATTATATAACTTGTTATATAAACACGGATATCAAATTCTAACTTACAAGTAGTTTTAGTTTCTTTTATACTTAAACCACAAAACCATCCACTAATGCCTTAATTTTTTTGTAGAGTTGTAATAAAACATACATTTCAAGTAAAAGGTGTGCTTTTTTTGAAATGCCAAAGAAAGAGAGGAACATGAAATAGATCTCATACACAGTACTTTTTCAACCTTTGGGAATGGTTTTAAAAAGGAGTAAGAAGGATGAAAACAAACTTGCTTCAAGTTATGCAATTTTCAGTATTATGTAATTTCTTTATTTAATATATACCCTGGCTGTCCTAAACTCAATGTATATAACAAAATTGATGAATTAATACATAAATGATATGATCATGGAAAAATCCAAAATGTTATACAATATATTTTATTGGACAATAATATAACATTATGCTAATTAAGCATGTATAAACTGAGTTTATTAAGTGATTACATCTGCTTGCTTTGTAAAAATTGAAGTGATCAGTTTTCATGTGGTAGTTAGACAGTTCCCTTTAGGTATCTCCATTACCTTCAAGGTTCATTCCAGCCTGAAGACATTTTCGATAGCGGCATGCTGGGCAGTTTTTTCTTCGAATTTTATCAATGATACAATCATTTCTTCCAGCACAAAGATAATTGTGCTGTCCTAAAAGAGACAAAAGGGGCATCGTTAAAATTCCACAGATCTATAAGGGTATTTTTTTAATGAAGAGCCTAGTCTCTGTTTTTATGAGCAGAATGTGATCAATATACAAAGTCACTGATTAAGGAAGGCAGTGAAGTAGGAAGGTATCAGTGTGCTTGTCTACATGAAATCCAGTGTTAAGAGAACTTGTTCTGTTCAACAAATTTCAGAGTTAATTAAAACCAGCCTTACTAAGGCATTTCATATGTAGATGTGTACAAATCGTAAATATACTTTAAGAGACAGAATTGTATTCTGTAAGCCCTGTGCCAAAAGTCAGCACTTTAAAAACTGCTTATATAGTTCCTTTAACATTACAGATGGCATCTGCAATGTCTGGGATTGCTTTATTGCTATTTCTGACATATTGTTGACGTGACTAAAGAGAAAGCAGGCTTAAAAATATTTGGGAATGCCTATGAAAAAATGAATTTAATTCAATAGTAAACATACCTTCACATGTAGGTAAAAATGTCTTTTTTTTTTTTTTTTTTCTTTTTTTGGAGACAGGGTTTTTCTGTGTACTCAGGAGCCTGTCCTGGAACTCACTCTGTAGATCATTCTGGCTACAAACCCACAGAGATCTACCTGCCTCTGCCTCCCGAGTGCTAGGATTAAAGATGTGATACACCACCGCCTGGCTTTCTTCCCAATTTTAAATGAAGTGAAATGTTACAAATTGCCAACAACTGGTTACATAAATCACAAACTAAGAAAGCTCACAAAGATTAATATGCTTTTAGAATATAAGGATGTTTGGAGTTGCCTGTGGCCTCAAATGCTGACTGAAAACAGTGCTAGCATCTAAATTTTCTGGTACCCAGTATTGAAGAACTGTCATTCTCTCCTGTCGGAAAATTCCAAACATTAAAAAGGAAAAGACTAAACATGTTTCTGTCTCCACGTCCACATTCTCCTTGTCCTCTTGAAAGGCGGCGGGAGTAGAAATTTCCTACCTAAGACTTGACTGTTCACATAGACATATCAATAACTGACATTCCATGTTACTTATGCTAGATGGGATGGCAAGATGTTGAGAAAGGAAGGACATTTCTCATCATATTTAAAGAAATGCAATGATCAGCTCACCAGGCTGAACATATCTAGTCCTGGTTTCTAATAAGAGGCTTCTTTTTCTTTAATGACTAGGCAACTTAAAACGTGGATTAAAAAGTATTTTGTTTTCCTGATATGATAAATCATGATGCTCTTTTAAATACGAGTTTGGAGTACACAGTTAACTACCAGTTAACTGATGAGGCTACAGAGCTGACTATGGCTACACATCTCGCTCTATTTCAGGACTACTCTTCATGCCAAATATCTGTGCTCTCTGACATCCTTTCTGTATTATGTAAGCTTCCTGGCTTCTTGGACACAAAATGGAAGAACTAACCCAATAAAATCCTATTATATAGGACTGAAGAGATGGCTCAGCAGTTAAGAGCACTTGCTGCTCTGGCACAGGACCTGAGTTCAGTTCCCAGCATCCACTTGGGAGCAGCTCACAACTGTCTAACTCTAGTTCCTGGTAATCGGATGCCTTCTGGCCTCAGCAGATACCAGACATGTAATGGTGTTCTCACAGGCAGACATTCATATGCATAAAACTAAATCCTTCTTAAAAATCCATCATGCAGCAAAAGGAAAAAACCTGCCCAGATTGCACGCATAGCTGAACAGTAAAATTTCACCCCTTAAGAACATCTCCATATCACTGTCTTTCAGAATCTCCCCACACTAGTATCCTGCAGTTATAGGAGAAATTCCTTCTAGAGTAGAAGAGAGCCATTGTTTGTTTTCTATCAGCTAAAAGGTTCAGCTATGCATTTCTTTGTCCAGGGCATAGTGTAATGTGACTCTTCACCATAGGCTCAGGTTATCATAATAAAAGTATGATGTTGATTCCTTCCTTATTATAAAACAAGGGATTGGAGCTGGTGTTCAATATTTCACAAGGAATGAACATGCACTACTAATAGTAATTTAACAACCATCTCTTTAAGACAGGTATCTGGAGTTCCTGTTTCCTGCTACCTGGTAAATTTCCTTTTAATTTCTCAATACCAAGTGAAGAGCCTTGAGATCGCCGAAGCCTCTCAATACTGCTGGTACTGGTATTTTTGGCTAAAATTTACTTTTAGCATGTATCTGTGGCTTGCTGTTAATGATGGAGTAGCAGACTAAAAGATACCTGACATTTCCGTCCCCTGATACACAGTAATGTAGTCCCTTCCCAAATCATGCCAAGCTGACTTTTGTGACCAATAAAATATTTCATAGATCAAACTGGTATGGAAATAGGAACACAACAAAGATCATGTAAAATGTGCAGACTACAAACTGTCCTGGGATTAAATGTAATGCAATCTGATCAGTTTAAACTTCTCAGTACCAGTATGGTACATTGGGGTGCCAAAAAAATAAAAAATACAAAAATCCTGTTCTTGAAAACATTAACCTTTTGGAGTTTGTTCTCTGATGAAGTGTTGGGAAGTTTGTAAAATCTCAGAGGTAATTATGCAAATATCATGTTCAACACACCAGAAGTTACTCAGTGCACGGCAGCAATTAGTTAAATCTCTTGTAATTACTTTTATTTCAGAATCCGCCTATATTATAAACTGGCAGGTGTCAGAGGCTTGTCATATGTGTCTTTGAGAGTCAATGTCCTGACGCAAACACCTTACCTGGAGACCACTGTTGGAATCCCAGCTTTGCCACTTCCAACTCTTCAAACCTGATTGCTCCTCTGTCGGACATAGATCCTATTAGGATCTAAGTGCTCACAGGGCCATAACTGTTTTGGTATGTGTGTACTTCACATGTGAAAAATGAAGTCATTGATAATTGTCTACCTTATGTTAACAATAAATTTAGATACTGTGGGTAAAATGACATTAAAAAAAGGGACTGGCAGGGCAGAGGAGCATAGAAAAAAATGGAGAACTCCCAGGATCTTAAATTACAAAACAAAATATCGTGCCCAGTGGTGGTGGCACACACTTTAATCCCAGTAGTTGGGAGGAAGAAGCAGGCAAATCTCTGAGTTCAAGGCCAGCCTGGTCTGCGCTAGTTCCAGGACAGGCCAGTTCTGTTACAGAGAAACCCTGTCTTGAAAAATCAAAAAGAAAAATAGAAAGAAATAAAGAAAATATTTACTCTCAATATATCTTAATACATCTTATATAAATAATAAGTGCTTAAAACTTACTCATATTTATATTTGGGTATTTATAATACCAATATGGGGGTTAAATATAATTTCTAGTATGTGTTAAAATGTGATGTTAAATATATAATATACCTGTCTTTTAAGGAAGAAATGCTACAAACTATGTATAGGGATTTTACAAGTCTAGATAAAGATTTGAGTTAGAGTACCAAAGTGTATAGAATTTTAGAGCTGGGAAGTGCATTTGAGAACACTAAAATTCAAATAAAAGAGGAAAGAGAGCCAACTAATATACCCATTACACATTTAAAGGTTTTCTTGCTAATCATGGAATCTAGTCACCATACTCTGCTGAAATAATTAAATAATAAACATTTCTTAAAAAATAGTGCAGCTAATACTATTTTTTTTTTACCTAAAAATAAGTGAAAGAGTTAATTTTAAATAAGAATTAAGAACAGTGGACTGTAGTGATATTATATTTCAGAGGTTAATTTAGTTTTATTTTCTGGTTTAATTCCATTAAGAATTTAACTTTTAGGAATGGTATATAAACTATCTCTAATACTAATCTTTCTCTCTGGGGTGTGTACCCACCAGCACAAGGTCATCCTGTATCATTTTTACAGTGCAGTCACCTTCTTTAAAACATCACTGTTCTAGACTCTGTACTTGGAATTGTTAATTTGAACTTTATTAAGTGGACCCTGACCTCCCTGAAGGCAGATCAAGTCTTAATGGTATTTATAGTACTTAGCATGACCTCTTATTAGCAGAGACCTCCCATTTCCCGGTGTCCCTCATTTTTGTCTGACGGGTGGAGCTGGCAGCTTTGAAACCAACTTGCTTATGGGGAATGGAAAGGCACTGCTCTCGGACTGTTGAGACTCAGCAGACTGTCAGTTCACGTAGCAGTGTTCCACACAGTGTCTTCCTCAGTTCTCTCTCAGACTGAACTTTCAGCAGTTTATTCTATTTCTGCTCCTTCCTCCTGTCCTTCCCCTTCCCAATGGAGGACATAAGAGGCGCCATGCTTGGCCCTAAACGGATGTCTAGCTTTGGTGGACTTTGCATACAATGGACAGTCCAAAATTTACTGTGAGAAATAGAAACAAAATAGAGCAAACATGAAACTCTTCAAAACACACACTACCTTCCACTGCTCTTTTGAAGAAGACTTTACAGCTCCCACATGTCAACACGCCGTAATGGCATCCTGAAGCTTCATCAGAACACACCAGGCAGAGCTTGGGAGGTGGTCCCGCTGCTGTTGAGGAGCTAGATGGAGGGGAGCTCACATCTGGTCGCATTCCAGGGCTAAAGGAAGAGGAGAGACGGTGTCATGACTGTCACCACTATGAAAGGAATAGCAGCATACATTTCTTTTACCTTTTTATTCCACGTTAGTAAGTTCCCAATGAATTGTCCTTTAAGTACTAACAGGCATCAGAATGCCCTATCTAAATATATTTAAACACATATTATTTTTCTACATAAAATACGAAATGCAGGAATTGGCAAGACTGCTAAGTGGTTAAGATCACTTGTCCAGCAGACATGAGGAACTGAGTTCAAATTCCTACCACCTTCATACAAAGCAGGGCATAACTCTGCATGCCTATAATCCAGCATTGGGGTACAGAAATAGGTGGGTATGAAGGGCTCCCCAGACAGCCAGCCTAACTAAAACAGTAAGGTGTCTCAAGTCAGAAAGGTGGAAAGTGACAGATGATACATACCCTATGAACTGCTCTGGTCTCTACACACCTGCATATTTGCAGGCATGTATAACAAAAACATACAACAGTAATAAAATAAAAATAAAATATGAAGTGAAATAGCTAATGTTGTAGTTCACTTAGAATATAATTACTATTTAAATGTAATAATATGCATTATTTTCTAAGTGTGCAATTAGCAAGATTTTTTTAAAAAAATGGATTAGACCTGTAATTACCATTAAAATCAAGAAAGAATATTTCTACCACACCCCAAAATTCTATCCCATTCCTTAGAACATCAGTCTTTTTAGCTCTTAATTTTATGATCTTACATTAATTAAGAATCGTTAGCATTCTCTAGTATAGAAAATATTACACACCAGCTAATAAACTGATCTGAGCTGAAACAATAGTTTCTTATGACTAGGAAAAGATTATTCCAGAAACATTACTGTACATATTGGAAAAACTCTAGTTTTCAACCCCGAGAACGACCATCCTGCTCTCACACAACAGAATGCCCCAAGGCAAACAGTGCTGAGCAGGAGCGAGCCTGACCCTCTGACCAGGCCTCCCCTGCCACTGTGCCAACTTCTTACCACCACAGACTGTACGGTGTAGCACTTATTAGTTTAAAGTTCTTAAAATTTCAGTAAGAACAATGAATGCTTATCTTTTACCCGAAGCAATGAAGACAGGAGATTAACTATTAACTATTATATTTCATATTGATAATGATGGTTTTCAATACTGAACTATCTTAAGGAACTCCTATCACACATGCTGACTCTGAAACTAAAACTATATATGTATGTTTGTGTGTGTATGTATGTATGTAGCTAGCTAAAAAGAATTTCTAGGCTCCTGCTTCAGATGACACGGTCTATTCCTTATCTTCTTAAGTACTCTCAAACAGACTTTCAAAAACACGAACAGTGTCAACTTGTTGAGTGTGGAACAAGACTTCATGTTAAAGTATGCTGTTTATCACTTACATAAGACAGTTCTCAACATAAACACTCTTTCTGAACTGTGCTCACTCTATTCCCCAAAAGACAGGACTAAACTAGAGTGGGTATCGATTGTCTCTCCATCCTCCATGCACACTTTCATATCAGCCCAGAACAGTACTGCATTTCAAATGCAAAAAATGATTAATGCATTGACAACTGAAGCAGTTTATTTACTTTGATCTATTAGAAACAACAAGGACTGTCTTTCTGTTGCTAAATTTACTGAGGAATAAAAACTAAAAAGTAGTAGCTGTAGCTGGGAGTTGTTACTTGTCTGTCTGTCCTGATGCTCAGGGGATGGGATGGAACGACTGCTACAAACCTGAGACCAGTGTGCAACCTGCCAGTTCTGGGAAACCCTATGAGACCCTGTTTCAAGGAACAACCAAACAAACCAACAAAAATGTGTTATAATTCTAGTAAGTTAGTCATTAAGCCTAAGGTTCACCCTAAATTTAATCCTCAAATGAAGTTCCCTACATTTTGCCCAGTGTCTGTTTATCTAGTGGCTTAATCAATAGGACAGCATACCCACCATTTAGTTCTGGGAATGGCTCTACGTTTCACATTGTTCTCTGAGCACTGTCAACAGACTTTCTGTTTGCTCCATATCACAAGGTATTGATTCCTTGCTAGATTTGGGCAAGTGAACTGACTGCATACTGAGAGCCTCTAATAGGAGAGAATCTCCTGAGATGACTGATGTGGTTGGCCACACCCTCTGGTTACTGCAGATGTAAGGTAAAGCAGCTGCTTTGGGCCAGAGTTCTACACTGAAGTAGGAAGGTCCTGGGATGACACAGAGTGTAGTAATTTGCTAGGGGAGCAAAACTCCCTAGCCTCTGTTCTGAAGATGCTCCTATTCCTGCTCGGTCAATCTCAACTGACATCTATTTTTAGGAAGCAGCAAGTTGCTTGTATATTTAGTTTATGGAAAATGAGCACATTGTTTAAAGATTTTTAAGGTCAAGTCTCTAAAGTTTCCTTTACTAGTTTTACATATGGTAGGTATTCACATATGTATAAAATATATGTATATATCTGAATTTTAAACAATATTTTGTAGTATATTATGGCTTACTGCCATGAGGAGACCCTCATTTAACCTCTGAATAACCTTGTGCTAAGATGCCAGCATCTCCAGGTGAGGTCATGCACACAGTGGCACATTGGTGCTCACAGAGGACACTGACTTGTTTCAGATCTCAGCAGTCCCACCTGACTGCCTGCGTAGCTTTTGGAAAGTGTTGACTACTCTGAGTTTTAGTTTTCTCATCTTTAAGCTAAGAAATATTACTCATGAATATATTTTGAAACCAAAATAACACTTTAGAAGTCTAGTGTATAGTTCATCCTTGCAGCAAAGAATTAAAGCATATGTGTTCATTATTTTATTAAGGAGAATAAATCTAAAATCTAGAACAGAAGTCTCCAAATTATCACACAAATATTAGAATACATGAAAAATAATGTTTAGACTACTCAAATATGATTTAACGATGGGAAACAGTTAAAACTAAATGAGTGAAGAATCTAGAACCCAAGTCAGGCTTCAGGGAATCATCTGAAGTACATCAGATTAAGAACTCGGTACATGGAAAGCTGCATACCACAGACATCAGTGTGGGGAAAAATCAGCTCTTATCACTCAGAAGGGAACTCTTTATAAGAAACAGAAGAACACAGCTACAAGTGTTATTTGCTATGATACTGTCAAAAGGGCAAGGGGCTCAACAAAATGCTAGATCCCCAAGGAAAATAACTGAAATCTTTTAATAAAAAGGTATCACAGAAAGTATAGTTATACTGTAGTAACTGTATATTTCACGTGCTTTTTCTTATGGATACTATCAAATGCTAATAGCACAAGTATACCGTGGAACAATCTTTGCATACTCTAAATAAGTATTGCTCTCATCAGTTAATAAAAGCTGGCTGTCCTGCTGGTGGGCAGGAAGAGACTGGGTGGGAGAGACAGGCTAGGAGGGTGCTGGGAAGAAGAAGGGTGGAGTCTGAGAGCCTTGAGCCAGACACAGAAGCAGCAATATGAGAAGTTCACAGGTGAGGTAAACGATCCTTGGAGCAGCACACAGATTACTAGAAATGGGTTGATTTACGTTATAAGAGCTAGCTAAAAAAAAGGACTGAGATATTGGCCAAACATTTATAATCAATAGTTAAGTCTCTGTGTGGTTATTTGGGGAGTGGCTGGTGAGGCAAAAAAGTCCACCTACATAAGTATTTATATCTTTATTTTGTCACATATTAAAAACATACATGTGTTGATATTTACAGAATTAACCATTTCTTTGCTTTCTCAAGGATGTTCAATGGACTTGACCTCTGTTAACTATGAGGTGGTGGTGAATACAATGATTAACATCTGTTAAGCTCATCAGTGCAGGTATCGTCATTCTGAGAGGTCTTGGGGCTTCCATGGGTCCTTAGAATGCACTGTGAGAATTGCTTTCATGGAGAACACTGGTGATAATGCAATAATTTGGTAATGATGTAGTGTCTTTAAATTCTCAATTGTTCTGTTGTGAAATGGGATATTAATGAACTGAGCAAAAGGAAATGGTATTATATACTAAACTTGAGGGTTTCTCTAAAGCATAAGAATGTTAAACTTTTACAAACTCAAGTGTTATGGTTGGCTTAGCCTTCAAGTTAATTTAATCAATAATTTTTCAATGCAGTGCGAGATATCCACCTCAAAAAACAAGCGTTAACTACCATGGGAAAATCTTGGGAGCACAGCTGCCGTGCTGGTTTAATTTTTAACAAGTACTAATGGAGTAGGTGCGTTCTTTTCAGCTTTTCAGTGTTGTTCAAACGCCACAAGGCACTTCTCAATAAGGGGACAGTTTTGTTCCTAGGGGACATCTGGCAATGGCTGAAGACATTTTTATTTTTCACAAATGGGAGAAAGCTACTTTTGTAAGAGATAAAGGCCCAAGATGTGAAAAATACCCTCCAGTGCAAAAGATAGCCCCCAATAACAGACTTGCCTAGCTTCAGATGTCAGCAGTGCTGAGGTGGAAGCAGCTTTGCCAAAAGCTTATAGCACATAAATTGGTATGGATAAATAAATAAAATCTAACAAGAGCCAGAAACATTTTTAAAGTGTGTGGTGCTCATTCTTGACTGGTGAATCCAGAACACAATCCCTACAGCTGAGACTCACAGTATCTTGGGAGAGGGAAGAGGAAGATTGTAACTTCCAGAGGACACAGTATCTACTATGCGACAGTGTCTTCCATAGGGACAGAAGAGTCTCAAAGATATGGTTTCCTAAATAAGACTTGAGCAATGACAATGGCAGTTGACATGCTGATGTGGACGGAGAGTATCCCACAGGGTCCAAGGAAAAGCCACAGGCTATGACTGCTGGAAGAGTCAGTCTTTCTCAGTGATGGGCCCCCCAATCAGCTAATATCAAGTAGTCAGCCCTAAAAAATATACATCTGAGTGACAGTAATGTACTCAGGTTATACTTTTCCATATGTGTGCGTGAGTGTGTGCAAGTACACGCAAGCACACACCTCAATATTAACTGAAGAAAAACAGGCCATGAATTTGAGAGGGGCAGAGGGCAGACATGGTGGGATGGAGGAATGAGGAAAATTTATAAATACAGTAGTCATATATGAAATTTTCAAAAAATTAGTAAAAATTTTTAAAGGAATGATTGCTTTAGAGGTAGCCTCTGTAGTCTTTTAGTTCAGACAAGTCCAAACAGTGGCTCAAAATGGAGTTGAAGCCAGAGACTATGCAGGCCTGGTTGTCAACGATAGAATTAGCTTGAGTAGGTAATTTAATTTTTTCCTCTAGGGCTAGCAGTGAAAGGTGGATTTTACACATTAAAGTCACCTGTACTTTTCTTATCTTTGTTCACCAGGAGACTGTAGTTTCTGACTCTTTATCTTTGCTTTAGCTAAAAGATTACTGATTGTTTACTAATATGCTATGGAATAGCTCTCAAACCAAATATAAAGTACTCCAGGGGAAGATTTTCACCACACTTCTGTTCTATGATTTCAGTAGGAAACATTTTATCTCATTCTAGCAAGACAAGAAAACCTGGTTATTTATTCTTTGCTTTGCATGTATGGAGGAAGGCTTCCACTTTAGGTATATATAAAAACTTTCTGTAAGGTTTTGACAAAGTAGGGGGGAAAATCAATGTTTCTCTTGAAAATATTTAATTTCTCACTGGCTGCATGGATCAGAAAGTTATTTGGTGAGGATTCTGAAAACCAAATGATTTGTATCCACGATTAAAAGTAGAATGAGATCCAATCTCACTCCTAATCTTTCAGTTTAAGCTAAGAAATTATAGGTTAACATGGAATGAAATCATCTGTGATATATTATGTTCATTTATCAAATGAGCTGTTTGGATGTTGTCCATTTTTATATAAAAACATGAAATGACAACCCTATCTCCAAACTGTTCACCATTTACACCCACTTAAGCAAGTCAGAAGACAGAGTAGCAAACCTGTGTACAATCATAGGCCACAAGCATTGTCAGTGAGGAAGGGCGAACGTGGAAAGATCCTCTCTGACTTTGACACAAGGGCGTGTCATGTCAGTTCTCAGGCATGGTCTTAGCTAAGTCTCAGCTAATAGACACCAAACAAGCAGGACACATTTCCCAAGTTCTGAGTAGTAAAGGATACACTTCGATCTGTAAATGACTTTTGGGGTCCCGTATGTTTATTTGAGAATAAATGGTCAAAGTCTGATCTACTTCACAGAAAAACAATGTATTTCTTCCTCATGAACAGTCAATTCTGAGTCCTTGCCATTATGCTAAGTAATTTAGCGTTTAACACCTGTGTCATCTTGCATAGAGGAGAAAATATTACAAATCTTGTAAATGCCACACACTTTCTCGGGTTGTGTTTTCAGTTCTGTTAGCTTAGTTTGCAGTAAGGAATGTGAGTTTTAAGGAAGAACAATGATGTTTTAAATAGTACATCAAGACCAAGATTGGTCAGGAAGAAGATTGGAAAGGGAAGTTTTCATTACATGGTTATTTCTAGAATGTAAAAATTTTCTTTTCTTTCTGTTTGATGTTTCCTCACTATTTGGAACACACAGGATAATTAATGGTTTTCTAGGATCTGAACTGTAAATGGTTTCATACAGATTTTTGAGCATGCCATCTTCACAGAAGGCAAGAATATGATGGAGGCAATAGTAAGTTATTGCTAGCTTCGAATATATACCTTCACATCTTTGAAGTGTTTGTATTTCTACTTGAAATATAAAAGTACATGTCTGTGAAATCATACCAATAAGATCATCTTGCAGCTAACACTTTGCATGAACTTGCAATGCTGCCCCAGCTTCCTTCTAAGTGATGAGGATATAGGTGTATTCCACCACACTCAGCTTTCTTATTTGATTCCTAGAGATCTGAGTTTGTTTATTATGCTTAGAAGCCCACATATTAATGCAGAGATTTTGCAAACTTTAGTCATTTCTCATATCCTACCTATTACTTGTTGCTGCTGTTTTGGAGACGCAGTCTCATAGCCTAGGCTTTGCTTTTTATTCTTATATACTATGCCAACTTTCTCTTTCCTATCCTCTTTATAACCACCTTATGCCGCTTTAACCACTGCAGTGATTTGTCCTAAGTTGTCCTATTCTTCGCCTTTTCTCTTTCCATTCCAACCAATCTCTACACTGGCGAAACATCCACTCCTGTCCTAATTAAAAAGTCTAGGGGGCTTCTCCAATTTGTACAGTATAAGCACAATATGGCTCACAGTCTGGCCTCTTTATTTTTTCCAATCATATGTCTTTCTACAAACACAAACCATTTGGTGTGTCATTTCGGAGAACCTGTGTTTTATAAATATTGACAAAATGCCTAGTGCAGACCAAGTTTCTCTTGGGAGTCTTTGGTAAGACCCGTCCCCATCCTGAAGCATCTACTGTGGCATTTCTGAACCACAAGATCTTGGAACTCAAACATTCCCATTAAGATTTTACACTGGTGGCCTTGGTACTTTTTGATGTTTATGTGTATGCTCTTCCTACTAGATAACTCCTTTGAAGAGAGAGGCACAGACCCCATATCTTGTGTCTCTTTATACAATGAGCCTCTTGTACCTGGCTTTAATAAAGATATAAATATGCTAAATAAAATATCCTCTCCCATCTGGGAAAGAATTTGAAGCACCTAACACAATAGGTGTTTATATGATTATACCCAATACAGGTATAAGGTATAACCCTGCAGCTAAGTACTGCACAGGATTCTTTATGAAGAGGACTAAGTAGAATAGCATATATAATCTTATGACATGGACACTACTGTCAACATCACAGATTTAAACATATTAAATTTACAAAGTCCAATCGTGTCTTCCTGCTCTCCTACACACTCGTATGGTGTTTCCTACACTAAGTTAACCTTGTGAATCAGCACTATGACAAGGCGACAAAATTGTGGAACAACACTTTCTACTTCCCATCTCAGTAACAAAGAGTACAAACAGAAAATTCCTGTATTCACTTCTAATCCTAATTTGATTTTTTTTTAAATGGTAAAGAGTTGTCTTACAACCATGTTAAATTTTCAAATATTCTACAAACAAATGCCTACCCAGTTAGCTCCTAAAATATTCAAGATATTTCTAAGAACAAAAAGGATGGAATAATATGTCTACATGTAGCACAAAGGAAAGAAAGCATCCCTCAGAACAAGCTTCGACTTCATACCCACTCTACCCATCAAAGGCTAAAGCTTAATTCTCCTGCTAGCATGAGGTAGTAGTGTCCGTGGTCCCAATCTGCTAGCAAATGAGCCTCTTTTGATCCCTCCCTTCGTCCTGTCATATTTACAGTATTAATATGATAATAATATATATTTGATAAATAGAGAGAGGCACATTTATTAGAATTCCCACTACTAGATCAAGAAATAAATAGATAGCCTTTAGAATGGATGAAAAAATCTATTTATAGGCTGAAAAGATTTTCAGTAGGTTATAAACAAACCTAAACAAAATTCCCGTCACAGCAATAACCATATTGAAAATTACAGATTTGAATCCCATATGCCAAGATCCATAATTAGGAACTTACATAAATAGTACTGTTTAATTTACAGACTGAGAATAAATAAATTGAGCTATTTGTTTAGGAAAGTTGAATCATCAAATACCACCTGAATTTGAACCCAACTGCCTAGTTAGAATTCGGAGGACAGTAGCTTTTGAGGCTGATAAAGTTTTTATGATTGTGTGGGCACCAAGAAGATACCCCTGAGGTAAACATGAAAATTCAGTTCTAATTCATCCTCCCTTATCTGTGAATAGAGTACAAATTATTTATAAAAGTATATTTGTAACTTAAAGGTCCAAAAACATCTAGGCTGTTGACATTTCCTTAGATCCCTATCATGGTGAATTACTGTAATCATGGAGACCACACATCGAAGCAGCAGAAAGCAGACATGTCTTATGCACGCAACACCATACTTGCTCTCAGAGAAGCTCTGATGTGCACTATATGTTGGACTCATGTATTGGGCCCTGGAGTCTTTCAGAATAAACTAACGTATCAAGTTGGATATGAGCAGTTACAGGGAAGTCATTTTCTAAGCTAGAACAGAAATACTAACTGGTTAATTTAAGTGAAAGGAGCCTGAGCTGGAGAGGAATGTCTAATCACTGTCAGGTCTATGAGGGGAAGACGTATCTACTATTGGAAAAACAGTATGGGTATGTTAACTTGTTAACTGATGCTGAACAGATTGATAAAACAAAAAATTCTTATTATTCGGTTCAAAGGTTATTAAAGTACCATAATTTATTTATCCAACTCAACTCAAAGGTAACAGGTACCATTTATTTAGAAGTTTTGTGATGATACTTGGTACACAGATTCTGTGATCCTCATAAGCAACCTGAGACGCTGTTGCTGTTGACATTTAAGGGTGTGGCAGCTGAGACAGAGGGATGTTTTAAAGAACACCAGTCCCAGACACACTACATGGAATATACCAGTAGGAGGGAATATCTGAATTTGATAGTTTGATTTCAGGTTGGCTGCCATTTCACTTTTAGCACATGTCAAAAACAAATGTTTGGCTAACTACAGCAGAGTAACATAAAATATGTATGCACTTTTGGGTAACTATGGTAGAGTAATGTAAAATATGTAGAATATGGTAATAATTACAGGATGGAGGTCTCCTATTCCACAAAACTATACTCTGCTAAAGTCCTCCGGGTAAGTTATGTAAATATCAAAATATACAGAGGAAAATATTGCAGCATGTACATGTTACATATATGTACGTTAATGTACATGTATTCACACACATATATTCTCTATAATTCGGGAGATAAGCAATATAAGCTACCATGTAATTTTACTTCTATAAATTTTAAAAACAAGTTTTGTTTTCATTTCAGAGTCCACAAAAGTTTAAATTACTGTAGTTCAAATTAGAATATTTGTATGACAGCAACATCTTTCTTCTAAATCTAAATTCACTAACACTAGAAACATAGGATTGAAAAAAACTCAAAAATAGGTGACTGTGATTTTGTTTGAGACAATTTTTCTAAATGTAAACATTCCATGAGCACAGATGACGATTTCTTGAGATGGCACTGTTCCTGGCAATGCAATTGGAATGTGTGTCTGGCAGCTTTGGGGGTACGTGATAAACATTTATAAGCAAATAACAGTAACTCTGCTTGCTTTGAACTATTTTCTTTTCCCCCTAAAACTATTCTGAATATTTAAGAGTAAGCCCAGGGACCGGAAGGCTGACCCAGGACTTAGGACCAC
This sequence comes from Chionomys nivalis, assembly GCF_950005125.1. NCBI lineage: Eukaryota > Metazoa > Chordata > Mammalia > Rodentia > Cricetidae > Chionomys > Chionomys nivalis. The sequence goes on along the minus strand of NC_080099.1, from coordinate 42,950,781 downwards.
TGTGTGCTCTTCCAGAGGACCAGTTTCCCGCACCCACAGGGCAGCTCACAACCACCTGCAACTCTGGTTCCAGGGTTCCCTGTTATCACCTCCATAGGCACACCAATATACAAATTAATATTTCTAAAAGCAAATAAAATCCTATATTGTCTGAAACAAAACTTCTAAAACTCAAAGTTTATATCTTCACAGAATTATTAAAAATATTTTAAACTAAATCCTTTCCTGAAAAGTGTCACCAGAATGCCGCCTTATGTGAGTGGTTGGTTCTGTGCACAGGAAGCAAAGCTCCTGAACACTGCACTGTTGATAGGACATTCTGTCCACAGCAGCTCCCAGACCTGAGACCTTCTAAAAGTATGCTCTACTACTTAAAAACCGCAAAGCATTGTTTAAAATTGCAACTTAAAAAATCATCACTTAAAGTCACAATTTGAAATTATAAATAATATGCTTTGGTAGCAATGAGCATTTTAGTATTTAGAAATTCATGGCACAGCAAGCAGATGAAAGGCATGCTGGCTGCACTTTGAGAAGTAATGGCTAAAACTCCTTGTGCTCTTGGATTACCTATAGAAAGAATAATCTGCCATAAGTGGAACAGTAAGGAGGAAGGCTAATAGGGATTTCATTTACAGCAGGTAAGTAAAACATGGCTCTTTGAAAAAATGAAGGTAAGGTTTCTTCTGGAATCCTGAATCGAAAATAATACATGGTACAATTCAGCTGTATTTGGTTTAAATGGGCTTACTGGGAAATGTTATCATGTTTACTATTTTCTACAGAGAAAATATTTTCAAGTTTATCAAATAACTCAGTGAACTTTGGTATTATGGCCTTTTTGGGGGGGGGGTAAAGCTATCTGTGTAGTTTTTCTGTACTTGTACATAAAATGTTTTCACATTAAAATGAGTTCATATATGAAGTACTGCAGTATGCTATAATAAAGTAAAAAAAAAAACAAAAAAAAAAAAACAGAGGTTTTCTTGGCAGAGGAGGGGAGGGGGGAGATGGGAGAAGAAGCCAAAAGACAATGACTGTTCCAAAAATTCTATCCATGGTTTAAAACAATACAAAACCACTTGCTAAAACATGGATTATAAAATTGGTATATGAAGGACAAGTAATTAATTTAGCACTTACATCGTTGACATTTTATTATCAGTCAGAGAATCTCCAGCAAATCTTTACTGTTGAAAACTGACAACTTTATCACACGAAGCACTCCCCGGTGAACGGTCCACTGTTAGGCAGACAGTACTGCAAGAGTTAGGCTATACGGAAACCACTCAGTCTGAGGATTTATACCTTGGTGTTCTGTTTTTTTCTTGTTTTGAACTTACCCAAGACTTTAGGTAAGAACCAATGACTAAACCAAACTTGGTGGCATATAACTGTAACACCAGTACTTGGGAGGCTGAAACAGGGGACTGCCCTGAGTTTGAGGCCAACATTGGCTACATAATCACAAAACATGTATGATAACATCTGAATCTTTAGAATTAAGAGCATGAAGTATAATGGAAAAAACCCTATTTTTACATTACAATGGAGTGGTCAGGAAAGGTCCTTGGTAAACATCAGGAGGGAATCTGACTATTCCTCCTCTATGAACAGAGAAGAGGGTAGGAATCCTGAGGACCATCCATCCCTATTTAAAGTGTTACTTTTCCTTAGAGTGCTCAAGATGTGACCCAACCCAATATGAGAAAAAGTTGCTGTAATTGCTGAAATGGACATAAACCCTAAAGCTAAAAATAACGAGGAACAACAACTTAGGAAAAGCTCACAGAAGAAACAATGGGCTCATGTCTTGCCATGCAGTGGGAAGTTGAGATCAGCTAAGTAACTCTATCTATGGGTTACAGGATCACATTTTTAATAGCAGATAATTTACTTTCCTTCTTGCTAGCAACAAGAAATGCTATGATATACTACAGAATCGTACATGCCAAAGTAACTGCCATTTTCCTTCCAGGTAGGAAGAAAAACATGGAATAAATTCTACCTGTCTCCCTCATCTAGAAAGCATAAAATATTTTCTTTGTTTCTTTATAGCCAATCCACAATCCTACACCAAGAATATTGTTTCAAATCCATTTAGAAATATACAATGAGAAATAATGAAATAATCTACTAAATTAAGCTGGATTAGATAATAGCTAGAACATTTAGAAAATAGAGGGACCTCCATTCCTCTGTCAGAGAAGACCTGAAGATACTGACACACACAGAGTTTCCCGCCTTCCATAAATCTGCATGTACTTATCTGCTATAAAACTAGAGTGGATTGCTTTGTACCTCACTTTTTACATGTGGAACACTGGCATTTGTTTAGTTAAGGAAGTGTCTTTCAGCCATTTGAGAATATTCTCTGTCTAGTTCTGTACCCCATTTTTAAATTGGGTTATTTGGAATTTTGATGTCCAATTTCTTGTTCTTTATATATTTTGCAAATCAGTCCTCTGTCTGATGTAGTGAAGATCTTTTCCCATTCAGTAGGCTGCCTTTTTGTCTTACTGTGTCCTTTGCTTTACAGAAGCTTCTCAGTTTCAGGAGGTCCCATTTATTTATTGCTGCTCTCAGTGTCTGTGCTACTAGTGTTATATTTAGGAAGTGGTCTCCTGTGCCCATGCATTGAAGGCTACTTCCCACTTTTCTCTTCTATCGGGTTCAGTGTGGTGGGGTTTGTATTGAGGTCCTTAATCTATTTGGACTTGAGTTTTGTACATGGGGATAGATAAGGATCTATTTTCATTCTTCTACATGTTAACATCCAGTTATGCCACCACCATTTGCTGAAGATGCTTTTTTCCCCCACTGTATAATTTTAGCTTTTTTGCAAATCAAAACAGCTCTGAGATACCATCTTGCACCAGTCAGAATGGCTAAGATTAAAAAAACACCAATGACAGCTTATGCTGGAGAGGATGTGGAGTAAAAGGAACACACCTCCACTGCTGGTGGGAATGCAAACTTGTATAACCACTTTGGAAATCAGTATGATGGTTTCTCAAAAAATTGGGAATCAACCTACCTCAGGACCCAGTAATACCACTCTTGGGCATATACCCAAAAGATGCTCAATCATACTACAAGGACATTTTATTCAACTATGTTCATAGCAGCATTATTTGTAATATCTAGAACCTGAAAACAACCTAGATACCCCTCAACTGAAGAATGGATAAAGAAAATGTGGCACATTTACACATTAGAGTACTACTCAGCAATAAAAAACAATGACATCTTGAAATTTGCAAACAAATGGATGGAACTAGAAAACACCATCTTGAGTGAGGTAACCCAGGCCCTAAAAGATGAACATGGTATGTACTCACTCGTAAGTGGATACTAGCTGAAAAGCAAGGGATATTGAGCCTATAGTTCATGATCCTAGAGAAGATAAGTAACAAGGTGAACCCTAAGAAAAACATAAAGATCCTCCTGGAGAGGGAAAATAGACAAGCTCACCTGACAAAATTGGGAGCATGGTGATGAGGGGAATAGGGAGGGTGGAAGGGGAAGATGAGGGGAGAAAGGGAGGGGGAGATCTTGAGGGAATGAGATCATCGAGATGAAGGATAGAGATGAGAGCAAGGAAAGAGATATTTTTATTGAGGGAGTCATTATGGGGCTAGCAAGAAACCTGACACTAGAGAAATTTTCAGGAATCCACAAGGATGACCCCAGATAAGACCCTAAGCAATAGAGGAGAGGGTGCCCGAACTCACCTTGCCCTGTAGTCAGACTAATGAATATCTTAAATATCATCATAGAACCTTAATCTAACAATTGATGAAAACAGAGGCAAAGGCCTGCAGCAAGCACTGGGCTGAGCTCCCAAAGTTCAGTTGAAGAGTGGAAGGAATGAGAATATGAACAAAGAGGTCAAGACCATGAAGGGTTCATCCACTGAAACAGTTTACCTGAGCTAATTGGAGCTCACCAACTCTAGCTGGACTGGGAAGGAAACAGTATAGGTCCAAACTAGTCCCTCTGAATGTGGTTGACAGTTGTATGGCTGGGGCAGACTGTGGGGCCACTGGCAGTGACACCAGGATTTATCCCTACTGCTTATACTAGTATTTTTGGAACTTATTCTCTTTGGATGGATACCTTGCTCAGCCTAGATATAGTAGGGAGGGCCTTGGACCTTCCCCAAAGCAATATGCCTTACCCTCTCTGAAGAGTGGATGGGGGTTGAGGAAGGGGGTAGGTGGAAGGAATGGGAGAAGGGGAGGGACTGAGAATTGGGATTAGTATGTAAAATGAAAAAAATACTTTGTTTTCTTTTTTAAACACATAATAAAAATATTGAGAAAACTTATGTCAATAATAATAATATTAATTAATAATAATAATAATCTTATCTGTCCAGGGTTTCCAGCCCAAGCTGGCCTTCAATTCCCTAGGTACCTGAGGGTGACATCAAACTTCTGATCCTCCTAACTCTAACTCTAACATCCAAGTGCTAAGATTACAGACATGCAGTACTATGTGTGGTTTCTATGGTGTTGGGGAGCAAATCCAGGGCCTTGTGGATACTAAAGATAAATACTCCTTTCTCAAATCACATGATTCTAAGGGATCGGCTACAGTTTAATCTTTGTCCAGGTCATATTTTGCCTTGATTCTTTTCACCATTCTAAGTATTTTATACCTTCAGTTGAATTTCCTTAAGTTAAATTCTTATAAGAGTAAAGAAATTCAGTGAATCACTTAAGAATTTTCTCTATGTACTATAATGGTACTTTTTCTTGTTTCTTTCAGACTGGATCTTCCTACTTAACCCAGGTACACCCTGAACTCACTCTCTTCCTGCCTCTGCCTCCTGTGTGCTGGAATTATATGTACATGCAATGATGCCCTGCATTAAAAAAAAAATGCATTGTTAAGCTGACTCTCTACCAACCCAGAAAAGCAGTCAGAGTGTGAGTGCATACAGACCTTTGCCCACACTCACTTCTAAAAACAACAACAAAAGTGTATTGAACTTTCAGTTAATGAAATTGCCTCATTTTTTTTTTTTTTATTCTGGGGTGTTTGCCTTCACTTGTAAAGAAAAAGAATCAGATCATTCAAAATTTAATTGATTAAGGATATGTCATCTTCAATTTTAAAATATATCAAGTCTGATGGTAAATCTCTAATGCTTAGGGCCGTTACTATTGATATGAACAGATGGTACTAATATTTTTACTATTATTTGAAGTGTATGGGACCTTGAAAGTAAAATGACTAGACAACTAAGTCTCTATCTAAAAATGATACTATGCATTAATTAGCTCTCCCAAGAACTTATTAAAATGAGAGTAATGTCATTCGTCTTTATTCTTTGAAGATTATGGTTTCAAAGGCAGTCTATCCAAGGGTAGATGTGCAAGGAATAGACTTCTGGGATTTCTTAAACAGTAAACAGCTAGGGAACCTAACTATCAATATCAAAAGACTGATCAAGAGTTCGATTAGAACATTTGCAGGTTTCTTTTTATAGAAATAATAGGCTAGGTTACAGGCGTCTAACTCTTATGTGAAAAATTATAATGTTGAGTAAAATATGTATAGTTATCCTTAAAAGTACTTGTGTTGAATAAAATATGTATATTTACTCTTAAAAGTACCTGTGAGCAGACAAAGAATTAAGCTATATCTAAGAGAAAGAAAGCACTCCAACCACATAGAAATACTTTTAGGTCTAGCCAAATATGAGTTTCAAATTAAAGAATAGAAAACTTACTTGAAAAATGGACACTCTTTTTACTACCCCAAATAAACAAGATAATACAATATAAATACTTTATAAAGCAGGAACTCTAAATGACTAGCAAACAAGTGAGCAAGTTACTCAGCTTCATTAGTAACTATGCACTTTCAAATTTAAGCCACAACGAAAGTCCATTACATACTTAGCACCTTGGTAGAAATGAAACATTTGATAGTAAGAAGGAATGAAGTTTAAAGGGTACAATTAGTTTTAGAGATGATTTGGCATTACCTTGTGAAGTCTGGTGACCCAGCAACTCCATCAATGAATGAGTAGCCATAAACAAACAGAAACAAAGAAGCATACAACAAAACATATAAAGATGTTGGTAGTTGCACTTTCACTGTAAACTCAAGCTGGAAAGCAGTCAGATGCTCACTGTGAACTGATGTAGGAGGGTCTTCTATCTATCTGTTGCTTTCATTGGTTAATTAATAAAGAAAACTGCTTGGCCTGATAGGTCAGAACATAGGTAGGCAGGGAAGACAGAACAGAATACTGGGAGGAAGAAGGCAGTGAGGCAGACGCCATGCTTCTCCTACCCAAGACGGACGGTGGTTAGATCCATGCCAGTAAGCCACAGTCAAGTGGCGATACATATTAATAGAAATGGGTTAATCAAGATGTGAGAGTTAGCTAGTAAGAGGCTAGAGCTAATGGGCCAGGCAGTGTTTAAATGAATACAGTTTGTGTGTTGTTATTTCGGGTATAAAGCTAGCTGTGCAGGAGCCAGGCGGGATGAAAAGCAGGCCTGCTCGCCTCATCACTACAATTGGCGCCCGCTCACTTCATCACTACAGTGAGCTGTTGTGGTTTCTTCATATGAGACTGATATGTAAGAGGCAGGATATATAGATGGTTAGACAGCTGTCTAGTACACAGCTGTGAGCTTTATAACTATTCTTTTTTTTTTCTTTTTCTTTTTTTTTTCTATTTTTGAGACCGTAGCTTTTATTTTTTTTTTTTTTTTTGGTTCCTGTCCTGGAACTAGCTCTTCTAGACCAGGCTGGCCTCGAATTCACAGAGATCTGCCTGCCTCTGCCTCCCGAGTGCTGGGATTAAAGGCGTGCGCCACCGCCACTCGGCTCTATAACTATTCTTATATGTAACTATGTTTTGGTTCATAGAACTTTTATTAGTATAGTTTTTTGTTTTGTTTGGGAGTATTTATTTGAGACTCGGTCTCACTGTGTTGCGCTAGTTGGCCTGGAACTCTTAAGAGATCTGCCTGCCTCCCAAGTACTGAGATTTCTTACTACCATGCTGGGCTTCAATGACCTTTTATAATTCAAAATAAATAAGCAGAAAATCTCTATATTATCTCGTCTACCAGAGTTTTCATGACTTCCTTCCTTTTAGTCTTATTATTATTATTTTTTTTGTATTTTCTTTCTTAGATTCCTAGACTGCTTTTATTTTCCTACATTCTTTCCTATTTTCTATGTCTTTTATTTCTGGGTCATTTTATTTTTCTGTCTCACTTGTTCTATTGAACTTTTCAGTTGTGTAACTGCCTTTGAATTCCCATGGTCTCAGTGCAATCTCTGAAGGTTTTCTGTAAAAAGCATCACACTATTATTTGGTGAATGCAGTTCTTATGTCTCAACATAAAAATGCGGTTCTTATGTCTCAACATAAAAATGCAAAAATGCTAGTTTGAGGGACGCTTCCTTTTCCCTGCATGCTTTCTATTTTCTCCAGATGGGTTTTTATTTTTGTTTGATCTCTGTTGCCATCGCCTCACCCATGCCCACCCCCTGTGCAGGCAGGAAATTCAAGGTCTTTATCTATGGTGATACAAACCACAATGGTGGACAGAGACAGACAGATTCTACGCAGTTGAAGGTGGAGGCCTCTGACATAGGAAGGCCAAGTTCTACTCCTTGCTGAAAGCAAAAGCTTAGCATGTAGCAAGCAATTTACAGCTCTGAACATAGAATGAGCAAGGGGATAAAGCACTCATAAAGGAAGCAAATAATTTGATGTCAACTCCCCTTTATATAAGACTTCACTCAATCTGTGAACTCAGTAACTAGAAGCATTCTTTAATTTGTGAAGTTTTCCTTTGACTACCTTTAAAACCATGAATGCTGATAATAATACAGAAATAACGATTCACCACTAGCCTTTTAGGAGACATCTGCATACAAGGATCACAAACACTCCAGGTCTCTTTCAAATACAAGAAGGTAAGTCTTCAATTACACACTGTTCTAACAGAATATGGATCTGGTACTGAATATTTATAACCAGAGTTGAGATCAAGATGACATTATTCAGTATTAACGTGTTAATATTCTTTAGTATTCAAAAAGTAGAATTGTTAGGAAAGACAAAAACTATTTCAAATAAATTATTGCAGAATATAGAATGATTAATTTACAATGAATAATATGGGTAAGTGCCCTCAATGTTTATTATGAAGTCAACTGAAATATTAGTGCTATGGGCTTAATTAACTTTAGTAGAGTTTCATAGTAAGCAAAATGGAGATGAGGGGGAAGATGTATTTTATCACATTGTATTCTGGCACACACCCAGCTGATGTTTGTCCAGGATGATGCAATGGTTGAGTCAGAAGTGGTTCCAGTGACGCCATGTTCAGAAGTACAGCCACAGTCAAAACAGTAGTGACAACAAAGAGCATGAGGTAGGCAGAACTATGTTACGCTTAAGAATATTTAATTACTTTCCTTTTAGTGATTTCACTTGACCTGTTAATGAATTGATACTAACTCACCTTGTGTGGGGGCTGGCAAGGTATACATGCTTATAATCAGTGATCTTATTATTTTATCTTGACATCTCTGAGAATGGGTTGTGTTAACATCTCCATTTTGAGGATAAAGGTAAGACTAGTAAACAAGTTCCAGGGATCAAGGTCACCAACTTGGTATCTTCCTGACAACAGGAACCTATTTTCAAACCTACAGTCCAAGAGTTTATTGCCTCTTATTGGTGTTCTCCATGTTGATGCCGTATGGATCCAAAGTTACCATGGACATGTATTTGATAATCACTTTTGAAGAGAAGTTGGAGATCTCAAGTAAAGGTTTTATGGCAGTAAGTTACCAAAACAGTAACAACAAAAAGACCCCTCAAGCTGCTTTAGGGCTGAATCAGAAAGTCTTGAGCAAAGGTACCAAGGAAAACCAAGTTCTGTATCAGAAGTCAGGAAACACAGCTGTGTGCTTAGTACAAGTGTAATGAGTAAGACGAGTTGGTTTTTATGAAGTATCCGCAGTCCATTGTGGAAGACATAAGGACATGGTAAGATATATATATAAAATGAAAGGTATGGGGGGCTTAAATACCAGATGCTAACACAATCAATAAACTGAGCTAATTAAAATTAGGGATATTCTTTGGATTAAGAGAGGATAAAATACAAATGTCAGATTCCAATTGTGGTCAAAATAATGTTTTTTAAAATTTTTGGTGACAGGGTCTATATACTAGAGACTAGGCTGGCCTCGAACTCTCAGGAAACATGCCTTTGCCTCTCAAGTGCTGGGACTGAAGGCATGCACTACCACACCAGGCTAAGAAGAAATAGTCTTAAAATATGTCAGCAGTTTCCTAACAAAATAAAATGATGACAAGAGCAATCTCCAACACTTACAGGAAAGCTGCTGTGAAGACGAGGAACACTGCTGTCCCCAGGGCAGCACAAGGAGTGGCATCCTCACGAACAGAAAACATTCAGACTCTGATGACCAAGTAAGAGTGCTTGCAGGTGGAAAAGCCACCTCTGGCACTTCTAAACCAGTGCTAAAAGGGTAGCTTGGTATTTGACTGGTTTCTGTGATTTACAACATAGGTGGTGACTAAGAACTCTGCAGGGGACTTTCTAGAGAGAGCGAAACTTCACAACGAAGTTTCCTCCCTCAAAATGTGATATTACTTAAAATGCAGAAACTTACATGTTCAAGGATATGCAAAAAATATTTTATAATAATTATAGTTTCTTTGAATACCAAGGTAAAAATCTCATGGAAATGTAATTTGCAACATTTTTCAAGTTGCAGGCTTTAAGGTATTTTTATATAAATTTGTATTGATATGCATTAACAGCACAAAATAATGGTATGTACTGAAAAGTGATATAGCTAGATCATGTAGCAGTTCTGGTTCTTTTGATGTTATTGTTAAGAATCTACTGACTTCTGCAGTGGTTGACCTAATAGAGAAGCACTGGATCTCAGAGGACTTAGAGCAGGGAGTATGGGATAAGTCTTGTCAAAATACATTGTATGTGATTCTGGAAGAATTAGTCCAGTATTTAAAAGGAATAAATATTACTGCAACTCAAAGTAATCTTCACCTTATAACAATATATAAGAGCTACCCAAGCTGCCATCCTTGCCAGCACTTGCTTCATAAACACCATGTGTGCATGTGTACGTACAGATACACAAATACTGATGTTAGGCATCTTCCTCCATCGCTCTTCACCTTGTTTTACGAGACAGGGTCTCTTACTGGATGTTAAACTCACCAACCTGGCTTGAGTGCATGCCAGCAAGCAGCAGGGATCCCCTGTGTCTACCACTGCAGCCCCGAGATTCTAGGCACAGCACAGGCAGCATACTTGCCTTTTTCTCACGTGAGTGCCAAAGAGGAACTTAGTCTTCATTACTGCAAGGCAAGTATGGAGACATGCTGCTTGTTTTATTTTTCAAGGCTGAATAGTTTCTTATTTTAAAGACTTATTTTTGACTGGACTTGGACTCAAAAGAGTAGAAACTCAAGTGAGGACAGCCTACGTCTCTTGGCAATCTGTTCTGGGTGTACTTTGGCTTCCTTCATTCTCTAGGCTAAAAGTTTAGTATATTCAACAGCCTCCACCTCAGCTTTCTGAGTGCACTGTTCTTCAGAGCAACGTGTCCACATTTGTGCTACAAGACACTGATCTTAGGTGCTCTGGTCCTTGGCTTCTTAACTTCTTTCTTAAAGACTTTCTCACAGCATACTGTTGGACATCACCTTCTTTAGAGAGGCTGAAATGCTTTCAGATTCTTCTAGTTATTTTGGGACTCCTGAGCCACAACGGTATCTGTCAGCTCAGGAATATCCTTCTTTCCCCCCGGCCCCTTTCTTTCTGCAGTGGCCACATTGAGAACACCCAGACTGACATCCATGAACAGATTCGGGCTTCCTCTCTTCACTTCTCCTTGGTATGGAGCAGGGAAGCTCCTTACTCAACAGCAGGCACACTGTGCTCTGGGTCAAGATCTTGCTTCATGGGAACATCTCATTTGTCATTCCTGCCACTGATTCAGAACTCGTAACCTTTGCACTCTTCACCCAGGACGTCAAGCATCTACTTCTGCGGCCATGTGCTTCTCATTGAAACTATGAAGTTTGCATTTGTCATCATTTTGATAAGTTTCTGTCAGCCAGTGGCTGGGAAGGAGATACTCAGCTACATCTTGTCACACCCAATCCTAGGAGGCGTCACACACATGCTCGCATGCACATACACACACACACAATAGTCCTTTTCAAAAAGTCCTTGTCTATACATATATCTTTCAATGTTATCCTCTGTGTTTTCCTGTAGTAGTTTCAAAGTTTTGGTTCTTTTTCTTTTTTCTTTTTTTCAGAACTGAAAACAATGTTTAATGCTTGCAGGAAACACAAGTTCACGGTGAGAAAAACATTAGACAACATGCCTTTCACCAAAAATAAAATTTAAAAAAAGACACGTGAAAAGCCCGTTTTGGACTCCCCAAGTCAAAAACGATGCGAGGACTAAGACATCTATCACAGGTATTTAGTATACAGTATATTGGATGTGCTAACTCGTTTGTTTAAAAGGACATGAATAATGTACAACTTTACTGTTTTATGACTTTTTCCACAGCTTTTGACACTTTAGGCCTCTGTTTGAAGCACGACCTACATGAGAATACATGGTATAAACAGTGATTTGTTAAGGTATGGCTGGGGTTCTTAAACCAGGTCTTTGATCCATTTTGAGTTTTGTACAGAGTAAGAGGTAAAAATCAAGTTTCAATCTTTTACATGTAGATATTCAGCTTTCCTAATAACTCACTAAAGAGAGTGTATTTTTCGATGTATGTTTTGGCCCCTACATGGATCAGATGGCTATAGCAAGCTGTGTTTCTGCCGGTTTATTCTGGGTCCTCTATTGGTTCCCTGGACCACCGGTTCTATTTTCACACCGCTATCATGGTTTTGCTACTTTGGCCCTGTATTCTAATTTGAAGTGAGGTACTTTGTTGTCCCTTAGTATTGTCCCCTTTTCCTTTAAGGTTGCTTTGGCTGTCTGGGGTTTGTGGTGCTTTCCTGTTAATTGTAGACTGTTTTTGCTAGTTCTGGGAATAATGTCAATAGGGGTTTGACGGGGCCTAATTGCATCAAATCTGTAGATGACTTTCAATAATACAGTTATGCTGTTTCATTATTTCTAGCATCTCCGATTACATTTCTCTATTCTGTCCATTCATCTTTGCATTTGGTGAATTAATTTGCCCACCTGTCACAACTGCTTTTGCTCCATGGTTAACATGAGTTCTGGTCAGCAAAGCAGAAGGCCCTTTAGAGTTGGGGGATCATGATAAGGCAATGAAATGATGAGGCTGGAGCTGCATGTGGCTACCATGTTGAGTAAGGGAAGATGAGCGCAGGATACGAGGAACATAGCTAAACATAATAAAAGCAATATACGACAAGCTGATTGCCAACATCAAATTAAATAAGAGAAAGTCAAAGTAATGCCACTAAAATTAAGAACAAGACAAGGTTGTCCACTCTCTCCATACCTATTCAACATAGTAATTGAAGTTTTAGGTAGAACAATAAGAAAACTAAAGGAAACCAAGAGGATACAAGGGGAAAGGAAGAAGTCGAAGTATCATTATTCACAAATGATATAATAGTGTACATAAGTGACCCCCAAAACTCTATCAGGGAACTCCTACAGCTGATAAACACCTTTAGTCAAGTGACTGGATGCAAGATTAACTCAAAAAGAAAAAACAGTAGCCCTCCTATATAAAAATAATAAATAGGCTAGGAAAGAAATCAGGGAAACAGCACCCTTCACAATAGCCTCAAATAATATAAACTATTGGTATAACTCTAACCAGGCAAGTGAAAGACCTGTATGACAAGAACTTCAAGTCTTTGAAGAAAAATTTTGGAGTTATCAGAAGATGGAAAGATCTCTAATGTTCATGAATTAGTAGGATTAACATAGTAAAAATGGCCATCCTACCAAAAGCAATCTACAGATCGAGTGCAATCCCTATTAAAATCCCAATACAATTCTTTACAGATCTTGAAAGAACAATACTCAACTTCATATGGAAAACCAAAAAAACAAACCAAATTCTGTACAATAAAAACTTCCAGAGGTATCACCATCCCTTATTTCAAGCTCTACTACAGAGCTACAGTAATAACAACTGCATGATATTGGCATTAAACTGTAGGAGGAGGGCCTGCTTGCTCATCCCGGCTGCCTGGCTAGCTTAGCCCTGAAATCACCACACAAAAATTGTATTCATTAACTTCTTATTGGCTAACTCTTATATTAATTTAACCCACTTCTATTAATCTGTATATCACAACATGGGAGTGACTTACTGGGTAAAATTCCCAGTGTCTTGTCTCTGGCGACTCCATGGCGTCTCTCTGACTCTGCTTTCTTCCTCCCAGAATTCAGTTCCATCTTCCACACCTACCTAAGTTCTGCCCTATCAACAGGCCAAGGCAGTTTCTTTATTCATTAATGAAAGCAACGCATAGACAGAAGAACCTCCTGTACCATAAAACCAGACAGGTGAATACATGAATTAAATTGAAGACCCACAAACCTCTAGACACCAGATTTTTGACCAAGAAGCCAAAATTATACAATGGAAAAAAGAAACCATCTTCAACAAATGATGCTGGCCTAACCAGATGCCGGCATGTGGAACTGCCAAGACCACAGCATGAATTCAGATATGATGCACATCACAGAAAACACGATTTACATCACACAAGAGAATGTGGGAAACAGCCTTGAGGGCGTTGGCACCGGAAGGTGTCCTTTCTGAACAGGGCACCAACAGTATGGGCACTAAGAGCAACATTTAATAAATGATACCTCATGAAACTGAAAAGTTTCTGTAAGGCAAAGGACACTGTCAATAAGACAAAACAGGAGCCTACAGAACAGGAAAAGATCTTCACCAACCTCACATCCCATCCAACAGAGGTCTGATTCCAAAATATAAAATAACTCAAGAAACTAGATTGTTAACAAGCCTAATAATCCAATAAAAAAAAATGGGGTATAGATATAAATAGAGAATTCTCAATAGAAGAATCTCAAATGGCCAAGAAACACTTAGCCATTAGGGAAACGCAAATTAAAATGACTCTGAGATTCTATCTTACACCTGTCAGAATGGCCAATAACAGAAACACAAGCAACAAACATGCTGGAGAGGATGTGGAGCAAGGGAACACTCCTCCTTTGCTGGTAGCAGTGAAAACTTGTACAGCTACTTTGGAAGTCAAGTCAGTGTTGCAGTTTCTCAGAAAGCTGGGCATCAATCTACCATAAGACCCATATATATATATATATATATATATATATGGGACATTTATCCAAAGGATGCTCAATCATACCACAAGGGTATCTGCTCGACTATGTTCATAGCAGCTTTATTTGTACTGGCCAAAACCTGGAAACAACCTAGATGTCTCTCAACTGAGGAACGGATAAAGAAAATGTGGTACATTTACACAATGGAGTATTACTTAGCTGTTAAAAACAAGGATGCAAGGAAATGTGAAGGCAAATGGATGGAACTAGAAAAAACTTATCCTGAGTAAGGTAACTCAGACCCAGAAAGACAAACAGGTATGCACTCACTCATAAGTGAATATTAGCTGTAAAACAAAGGATAACTGTGCTACATTCCACAGACCGACTAGGTAGTAAGGAAGGCCTATGGGGGGATGTCTGGATTTCCCTGAAAAGGGGAAATAGAGTCTGTGAATGGACTGTGAGTGAGTGGGGGTGGGAACATGAGCAATCAGGTTGGAAGGGGATGGAGAAGAGAGTACTGAAAGAAACTAATAGAAAGGGAGGTATTTCAGGGTCAGGTACAAACCTGGTACAAGGGAATCTCCCAGAAACCTACAAGGATGACCCCCAGTTAAGACTCCTAGTACATCCTCAACTGGCTATCCCCTATAACCAGACAAAACTTCAAGTAGAAGTGGGAAACCAACCCAGCCACATAACCTTTGACCTACAGTCTGTCAGGCCTATGGGATGTGCTGGGGTAAAGGGTCTAGAAGTTGAGATAGTGGCCAATCAATGATCAGTCTAGCCTCAAAACCCATGCCAGGAGAATAAAGCCCACCCTTGACACTGTCTCAAGCACCAGCATCTGGCAGGACGACCCAGAGACCTAGGGTAGAATCAAACATGAGTGGAAGAAAAAAAAATGTCAAAGGCATAGATTGAGGAATCCTACATAAGTGGGGGAGAAAGGACTGTAGGAGCCTGCGGGGTCAAGGACACCAAAATGCACAGAATCAACTAACCTGGGCTCATGTGGTTCATAGAGACTGAACGGACAACCAGGGAGCCTGCATTTATGTTACACTTGTGTAGCTTAGTCCTATTGTGGAACTCCTAACAGCGGAAACAGGGACTGTCTCCAACTCTTTTGCTGGAGTTTGGGACCCTACTCCCCATACCGGGTCGCCTTGCCCAGCCTTAATACGAAGCGAGGTGTTTGGTCTTACTGCAACCTGATATGCCACGTTTTGTTGATATTCATGGAAGATCTGCCCTTTCCTAAGCAGAAAATGAGGCGGAGTCGATGGGGGGGGGGTGGGCTGGGAGGAGAGGAGAGATGGGAAACTGGTACCTGGGTGTAAAATAAGAGGCGAGCAAAGCACTCTGCAGGGGCGCCCTAGCAGAGGATCCCCCTCTACAGTCTCACCTTCAAGATTTAAAAGAACTGAAACTAGAGGCAATTCCACATCCCCTCTTCTATTTTAAAAACACAAAACATTGCCCCTGCAGACTCAGACCTTAAACCAGTGTCCGAAGTTGGAAGCCCGACTGATGATCACTTTAAGAGTATCACAGTGGCGAATGGCGAGTGTTCTTTACTTCTAATGCCAAGTGCCATTTCTAGTATCTAGTAGATGATACACAGAGACTCTTGGAGACACTCATTTTATTATACAAACAAATAATAACCAGCATAGTTGTTGGCTGTACATCTTTTGGTACTCAGGGAACAGCTTGAAAAAGCTGTTCTAATTACTTCCCATTTAGAAGCTTACGCTAAACTAACCTCAAGGCCTACAAATCGTTACTGTGAAAAGACAGTAAAGAGCTCAGGCAGGTACCAGTGTATATTTGATAGAGCTAACATGCTGCTTGTATGCAATCCCTCAAACTGTTTTTTTTCCCCTAAATTTTGTTTGGTAGAAAATAAAGTCCCTCAGTACAGCTTTGTAGTACAGCTCCACCATCTGTCCTGTTCACCTTTCTAGAAGAGCCTTCCTTTAAGCAGACACCAAGGTGAGGCATTTTAAACTCTTGCCTACTGGTGACTGTGTGTCAGAAACCTTACTTCCTACCTTGGGCAACATGACAGGTATTCAACATGCGGTTCTTTATTATTCGCCTCAAATCTGGGCTGTCAAAGGGCATTCTTAACCATTCCAGTTAGCAACCTTTTCCTTTAATGGTGTTTTTGAGATAGTTTCTCACTAGCCCAAGTAGGCCTTGAACTTTCAAAGTGTCTCCTGTTCAGCCTGTTAAATCCTGGATCACATGTGTGCAACAGATGTAACCTGGCTGCCAGATTATCAGCTAACTTGTGTGCTAGCACACTCTTGGAGCTCTAATTATAAGAATTGTGCGCACACCTTTAATCCCAGCACTCGGGAGGCAGAGGCAGGCGGATCTCCGGGAGTTCAAGGCCAGCCTGGTCTACAGAGCTAGTTCCAGGACAGGAACCAAAAAGCTATGGAGAAACCCTGTCTCAAAATAAAAAATAAAAATAAAAAATAAAAAAGAATTGAATGTGACTTCTAATAAAAGCTTTGAAAATGCCCACCAAAAGTATAAACTACAACACTCAATTATTAAAAAGCAGGATAATGTTAAAGCCAGGTGTTGACGAGTTTGTACAGTCCCAGCACTCAGAAGGTGAAGGCATGAGCATAAGGATTTCAAGTTCAATCTTACCTACATGGTGAGTTTGAAGTTAGTCTGAGCTAACTGAGACCTTGTCTAAAAAAATAACACATATATACATACAAACATATACAGGACAAGTTCATAAAACTGTGGCAATCCTACTTTTAGACACTATATAATGATCACTATTTTAATTATATTTAACCTTGATATCATACTTGCAAGTTGGCCTCTCTGCTAACATTTATTTGTAACACCCAAAATGCTCTGTCATTCAGGTTACCTGCAGATAAGAACAGTTGAAAATTCTGACTTCACTCAAGAACACATTCCAAACACAGAAAAGAGACACACTACCTCCCTGTTTTCAAGCTCTCATACTATAAATGTCTTTCTTGTGTACTTAGTACCACATCTAGAATTTAATTATCATGGATAATGAAAATTACCTACAAAGCTAATAAGATACAATGTTAAACACCTACTTAAAAGACTGTATAGATCTCAATCAATCCACATCTGTCAGCAAAGGACTTCACAGTGAAAGATTTTGGAGCCTTTTGCCATTCCCCACTTGAATTTTATAATCCTTTTAAAAAAATTCATTCTTAGTTCATGGTGATTGAAGGGCCAGGTGGATTTGGGACTACAGCTGCCAACTCCTGATGCAGACTTGGTTGTATTACCATCAGGAAATCGCCACAAAACACTACCTGGCTATGAGTAAGTTAGGATCTTAATAAATAAAATACGTAGTAGAGTAAGTCCTTCGTTTGCAGGCAGACACATTATAAATGTTTGACTACGGAGAAATAAAATATGAGAACACTAGTGAGATGAAGGAGGTCATAGAGGTCGAAGGAGGCAGAGAACCAGAGATTTGTACCACAAAAGTCTTAGGAAGAAATCTTTATAAACAGGTCATTGATGTATAGCACGGAGCTACTGCACAGTATGTCACCAGACTGTGTCCACTGAACTTAGTGACAAGAGGATGATTGGTAGCTCAGAAAAGCCAATGCCAATGAGAAGAGACAGAAACCAATAGTCTCCAAGATTAACCAACTGCCTCCCAAGGCCTTCCAAAAACCATTCTCCACTTCCTTTGCTGCCACTCCAGCTCATGCTCTCATGAGTTATCGGATCTTTGGCAGTCACTCTTGCTGTATGTATGTATGTATGCATGTATGTATACACACACATATACATACACAAGCGCGATCCCCAGCTGCCAGAGTAGTACTTCTAAGGTACAGCATGGAGCAGAGCAGTCTGGCTCAGAAGCATCATCGTTCGCTGTTGCCTTGATAAAGTGTGCAGCAACTGCACCCTTCTTCAGTGGGTTCTGCACTGTATCCTTACCATCCACACATACAGATATGATAGGATCATGGCCGTTATCACCTTAGCAGTCTTCACTGCCATCAGCTTTGTTAGGATGATCTTATGTGGTTCATAAGGTCTCACAATATTGGTAAAATCCAAACCCCTTTACATGATATTCAACCCCACCCCATTACTTGTCTCAATCTTCAAGTCCATTCATATTGCCTATGATTCAAAAATCTGCCTTAAAATTCAACCTTTAAAAAATTAACTATATTTAAAGAGTCAAAATATAAATTACAGTTATGCAGATGAGAATGATTTTCTTCTTAAGGTATGGGTCTGGGTCTCTAATAAGTCTGACAGACTGGATCAACAGCATCTAACAGAAAACTTGTCGGGAAATATATTCATTGTTGAAACACATGGCTAACAAAGGGGGATGTTCAAGAATTTAATGATGGATTTCATAATATTAATCTGTTACACAAACATTTCCATCCTGTTACCACTGGCTCTCTATTCTTAGCTGAGTAGAAAGACAAGAAATAAAGAAAGGTGCATGTGTGGTGCTTCCCCAGTGGAAGCAAGCAGCCTAACACACGACACTGAACGAGCTGGTGCCATGACTTCCCAGCTATAGAATTGTCACACATAAGACAACTTAACTCCAGATAGACCAGAAGCATCTAACAAATCTTAGAGGTGATAAGGATGATGTCATAGGCAAAGGATATGTTATATAATCACATACCATATCCCATGTCTTTAACTTTGTTACTATTTGCTATTGCTTTCCAGTATTTTACATAATCACGTGTGTTACATAAACCTCATACTGCAGTGGTGAAGGACTGCACTTGGCAAAGATGCTCCCCGTCTACACTTCCTCTCTGTGCTTGGTACTCATTATGCTATGACAGGTGTCTGCAAAGGACTCCTAGGATGGGTCACCAGAAGATGATTCTGCACGTGTAACAACTATGAAGAAACAATATATCTCCTTGCCAGAACTGGCACTTTGAAATTTTATCACAGTGAACCCAGAATTTCATCAAACAGCAAGAATGAGCTATCCCAGATGTATTTTGTTGGTTTATAAAGGAATGCCAAAAGATTTGTTCTTTCTTAATTAGAATATATTCTAATGTTATCAATTAGAGAAGTTACTTTCATTCATATTTTAGAAATCTAGTGTTTCCTTGATTTTAGCAAGATGTTCTTTAAGCCACAAAATAAACAGTGCAGACCATTGTTATCACAGCTCTTACTTGTCAGTCTCAGAACATTTTGTGTAGTGAGATTTCATTTGTACTTAGTAAATAAAACTTCCTGAAGACCAGACCACAAAACAGCCACACTGGTCAGCCATACAGGCCAGGCAGTGGTGGCACACACCTTTAATCCCAGTAGCCACACTAATCAGCCTTAGAGGCTGGGAGGTGGTGGTGCACGCCTTTAATCCCAGCACTAAAGAGGAATATAAGGCGGGAGGAGACAGGAACTTGCCCTCCTTCAGTCTGAAGATTTCATAAAGATAAGCACTCTCTAGTGGCTTGGCTGCTTTGCTTCTCTGATCTTCAGGTTGAATCCCAAAATCTGTCTCTGGGTTTTTATTATTCATGCAACAATTTTGAGGGCTCTCTGGAAGGCAATCTCCCAGTCTCTGCTTTGGGAAGTCCTGTGTCTGGTGAGGAATTCTGAGTTGGTGACGAGCCATGAGATCCACTTTGTCCTCACCATTGTCTTAGTGTCACTTAGAGGTGACAGAACATGTGCTTCATATGCTAAGTACTGGGGCAGACTACCAAACTAATTTCTGTTTGATGTCTCTGTCAGAATTACCTAGTTAAGTCCAATCAAGCTCAGCACCTTGATTTATGTCTTACACTGCCAACTCATTTGGACAAATTTGGAGGTCTAACAACTACTTTTTTAGAAGCATTTACATCATTACCTATACTCATTATGCTGATTTTAATAAGGCATTAGCATAAGCAATGACAATAGCTAATCAAATTTTGACCTACATGTCATGAATTTCCCCACCGAGGGGAATGGGAATGCTACAACTCGAGAAAGCTTGCAAAGAAGGTACAGAGAACAAAAATTAAAAGCTCACTAAAATATACTATATCCTCTAAAATTTATTTTCATATTTTAACACTGAGCAGATGTCTTAGTTAGGGTTTCTGTTGCAATGAAACACAAGGCAAGCTGGGGAAGAAAGGGTTTATTTGGCTTACACCTCAGCATTGCTGTTCATTACTGAAGAAAGTCAGGACAAAAACTCAAACAGGGCAGAATCCAGGAGGCATGAGCTGATGCAGAGGCCAGGGAGAGGACCTGCTTACTGGCTTACTTCCCTTGGTTTGCTCAGCCCACCTTCTTATAGAAG
This sequence comes from Chionomys nivalis, assembly GCF_950005125.1. NCBI lineage: Eukaryota > Metazoa > Chordata > Mammalia > Rodentia > Cricetidae > Chionomys > Chionomys nivalis. The sequence continues at coordinate 42,930,099 of NC_080099.1, read as the reverse complement.
CCCAGGAACTGAAGTCCAGGGATGGTACCCCGTCTCCCAGTGATCACTAAATGACAAAATGCCTTATAGTTGGCTCTCAAGGAGGCGTTTCCTCAGCTGAGGCTCCTTCCTCTGATGACTAGCGTGTGCCAAGGTGACACACAAAATCAGCCAGTACAGCAGATAAAATGACCATCTAAACCCAGCGTCCTTTGTGTATATCTAGAGACTGTATGACTGTAAATTCACTGACAAGTACAACTCACAGTGCTTTAATTGGTTCTGATGGTCTAACCTGGTCTGCTAGACTGTCACTGCATGGAACAAAGCATTTAAAAGTAAAAGAGCTACAATGTAAATTACTATATTATAGCATGTTAAAAATCTTATTGTGAAAACAAGTGCTTTTCTTAGATTTCAGATTTTATGCATTTATAAGTTTCAATGTGGAAAAATTCCAGTCTCTATTTTACAAGTAAACATTTATACATGACCTTACTTCCTGTTCCTGTAAATAAATCCAAAGCAATCTTTAGAAAATTTTGAGTCAATAATTTGGTTCCATGAAATTCTCTTAGTGTTTCCTGAGTTGCAAAGTAAGTGATAAAATATTCAGGAATATCATTACCTTTTGACTAGTTTTTCAAACAAACAGCAACAACAAAAGAAAACTACCCAGAATGCTGGCTTCCGCTTTTTACGCGGGAATGACACTGGGCTGGCGCAGGTGGCTCAGCGGTTCACCAGCTCTGAACTAAGCGTTAGGTGGCATGTGTCTCTGACGACAAACAGCGAGTATTTTCCTTTTTTCAAGATATCTGTTTACTTTATCACAAAAAGATGGAAAATCCTCAGTTCCTAAATATCCTATTTTCTCCCTCAAATACCGGGTAGATAATAAATTGATATTAAAAACCGGCCAAAGAAGCTCCAAATTTGAGTGCAAGTACATTCAACAAGGAGGTTAAGCAGATTTCAGAAATTCCTTATAAAATACCAAAACTGTCTTTTTAAGAAACCTCATTTTCAATGTTTGAGGGGTTGGGTTCCAGTGAATTTACTAATAACTTCTAAGATATTTCTGACTACTTTGTAAGCACTACAAGATCTTGTAAGGTCCTTAGTATATTAGTGCAATTGTGCCTTCCCTCCCGTGTTTAAAGAAATGGAAATGAACAAGTTAAAAAGCATTTTCCTAACCCTGACTGTAAGTCACAAGCTTGATGCTGCCTGGAGCCAGCTGGCATTGGGCCCGTTTACAGTAGGCTGTTTACTCCCTGTCTACCAATCAGCACAGAGAAAGAATGCTTACAGGCGCAGTTGGAATGCTCTCCAAAATAGACCAACAGAGGTGGAAGGCTTAAGAACTTTATTAAACTTTATAAGTATTATCTGAAAACTCCAAAGCCTTGGAATCCACCTTTAACTCGGCATTTTAAAGTGATCCTCAGTGAACAATCTTAAAATGAACTCATTAGTGGAATGGGTATTTTTTTTTCTACATTTTAAGTAAATTTTAACTATAATTTTTAAAGATCACAACACCGATCTTAAAATAGATTTTAATTTTAGTTAATTTGATTGAAATTGCTATTATACTAGTTCTTACATAACACAACAGTAAGAAAGAGAAGGGCAGAATATGTGGAAAATAGGAAGGCAAGCTCTGATGATCACAAAAATACATCAGAAAACAGCTGAGTGACTTGGGTCGATGCCTAGAAGCTACGGTGATTGGTGTTAAGTCCTTGGAGAGGCTCTTACATCCCCCATTGTCTAGTTTAATTCAGAGAAAAACAGGTAATAAAAACCCTTTCTCCATTACAGTAAGTCCCAAGTTTGTCTTCTCAAGGTTACATACTATATTTAGCATCAGTAGCCACGGTAAACTTTAAAATATAACTTGTCTCAGTATTTAGAGAATGTTCAGATGACTGACAGGCAGGAGCTAATGTCTCAGGTATTTCATAGTTGTCAACTTAATCCTAGAATCAAATCAACAAATGTGAACAGATTTCACCCAAAGGACATTAGGAATAAAAACTACATTTTAAGCCACACATATGCAGTGAAAGAAGGATGGACATGTTCTGTAGGAAAACGGGAGCTCCCGAAAGCTCTGAAGCACCCACAGCTACTAGTGCAAGGCAGCCAGCTCTACCGTGCAGTATCTGGCGTCTCGAGTGTCCTTATTTTAAAGGATTTTTAGCCGGCTTATACACCTCTTGCTGTACTATAAAGGAATCATTCCACGATGTCTGTTGCTGTACATAAGCAGTTAGCTTTAGTAACCAAGTCCACACGGCAGCACAAACTGCTTTACTGGCACCACAAGGCTGCCGAAGTTAGTTCTGACCCCCTCAAGGCTGGCTGGGGTCTACGCGGCTCTGCTCCTCAAGCACATCTTTTACTAATTAGCCCCCGTAATTTGGTGGTTCCAGCTCCTGGAGTACGTTGGTCACAGTGTATCCTTTTCTGGTTTTACTTTTGAGTTCTTTTTACTCATGATTTGTTTCTTTCAAAAAGAGATCACATGCTAATATGGTTTACCTATTGCTAAATTATAGTAAGCTATTTTCTAAACATTTGTTTTCTGAAAAAGCTTATAGCTAATTATCATATTTAGATTACCTTTTCTTCCTTCCTTCTTTTCCCCAACCTCCCCACTCCTTTCTCATCCTTTTTCTCCTTCTCTTACCTCTTTCTACCCCACCCCCACGGATGAACTCCAGAGGTGTACATGCTAGGCGAGCCTGCACTTTGACCCTGAACCACATCCCTAGCCCATTCCTTTTTAGGAGCCTAAAAACAAAGAATACACACCTAAACTGCTGGGAGCTATCAGTAATACATACTGCATAGGCTATTTCTGAATTGTCACTAGGGTATACAATTTAAATAAAACACTGATTAGTAGGTAAATAAATAAAATTCTACCTAGTGCTTCAATAGTTAGTAACTTGTTTGTAAATTATAGTATTTTCATGGTCACGAATGTTGTACCTATTCAGTTACTAACTATTGAAGCACTAGGTAGAATTTTATTTATTTACCTACTAATCCATGTTTTATTTAAATTGTATACCCTAGTGACAATTCAGAAATAGTTAGTAACTGAATAGGTACAACATTCATGACCATGAAAATACTATAATTTACAAACAAGATTGTAAAATACTTTCATGGCAGGACTATAGAGATGGATGCTCTTCCAGAGGACTTGGGTTTGATCCCCAGTGCCCTACAGCAGCTCACAGCTGTGTATAACTCTAGTTCAATAGGATTCAATGTCCTCTTCTCGTCTCCCCAGGTACCAGGCATGCAAATGGTACACACACACACTTGCAGGCAAATTATCCAAACACATTAAATAATAAAATTAAATATACTACTACCTCAGCAGGGATGAAGGACTAAAGAAGCATCAATTATTCATTAAATCAGTTGAATGTTTTCTATCTATAATGTATTATTCGTATATTTGCTACAAAAAAGTGATTTGTCGACACTCGAATTTGCACAAAGGAAACTGAAATTTGACTTAGTAAATATAATAATTATAGCAGTAATTCCACTTCTTAGACACATTTCTAGCTTCTACTTTTCAATTTTACGCAATAAAAATCATGTTGGTAGTTGAATGAAAGAATATATACTTTATATATAAGATTGAGCATCACAGCATGAAAAGCTAAAACTGGATAAAACTGAAAGATAAGTGTTTTATTCAATAAGTGAAAAATTCTAAACAATTTTAGAAGAATTTTATAATCCTCAGGCTTGGAACTGAATTATTGAAAGGTATCTTCACCCCATCTCTTAAACTACAAATGGGGAATGCCATGCTCCGATTCTCCTTATCACCGCCCACACTTTTCCTCTTTTAGTTCTGCAGAATGCCACCTCTAAAATAGCATTCTAACACTCAACAGAACACAGAAATGCTGTGCTAATATCCTGGTTGTCTTCACTGAAAAATATATACTTTACAGTTCCTTATAATGTACCCCCTCTTCTAAGTAGTACAGCTACCAGAAGTTTCTGAGGCATTCTTAGACCCCTCTCAACTTCTTCAGATCCCCACTTTCTGCTGACAGTTAAGACTTCCAGAATCAAAATGGACTCTGAAACCTTGGTTAATGGCCGACTAAAGCCCCCAAGACACATGGCAGAAACCAGCAGATGAGGTGTTGATCAAACAGCTGACCAAGCCGAACGAAAGGTGCTGTCATCTGCCAACAGCTGAGACATCTTTCTGTTTAGCCTGCTTGTGTTACTAAGCAGGCTGAGATTTGGGTCTGTATCTCTTAAGACCCATTTTGCTTATAGCACCACCATTCCCATTCATCATTCCGGTACAGGACATTTGTTTACTCAATTAAAGTTTGCCCTTTCTTTTTATTAATCCTCTCAAACTTCTTTATGACTTTTAAAAACTTTTAAAAATTTTTCTGTGTATGGATGTGCTGCTTGCATGTTTCTCTGTAAGTACCACGTGAGTGCTTGGTGCGCACAAAGTCCAAAAGAGGGTGTCAGGTCCAGTGGAACAGAATTACACATAGTTGTGAGCTCCCATGTGGGTGCTGGAAATTGAACCTGAGTCTTCTGGAAGAACATCCAGTGCTCTTACCCACTGAGACATTTCCCCAGCCCTTACTGACATATTTAATAGACATTTTGGAACATTTACTATATAGAATTTTCTCTACCAGAGATTCTCCCCCATCAATCTTATCTAGCGAGACTGCTGATGGGTCCATTAGTAGACAGGTCAGAAGAGGATGGACACCATCGATGTCACAGGTGAGGCTGACAGCACTACATAAGGCAAGTTCTAAAACTAGCATACAAAGTCTGCACCTTTTCAAGACTAAAGTAACAGTCCCATAGAAAACAAAATGAAAGGCTATTTACAGCTGCAAAGAAAAAAAAATAAGTAGGAATAAATTTAACCAATGAAGTTAAAGAGGTGTACACTGGAAACCGTAAGACACCATGGAAAGAAATCAAAAACATAATGCAAAGATTGGACGTGTTCATAAGTGGGGTGAAAGCAATAAAGGTTTAGGGAAATCCATCAAAATTCCAAATTGTGGTAGTCATAGAAAAAGAAAATAATCCCAAGATTGGTATGGGGGCGGGGGAGCACACCTTCATCAACACTAAGAACCTGAGCTTCCCGACTGAATGCTGCGCTGCAAAACGGTGCAATAAGGCACTGAGATAAAAACAGGAGACTCACAATAGGATGGAGACCCGAGAAGGAAGTGAACTTTTGACAACAGCATCAAGAAAATATAAATGAGACCTGGGTACCTGGTTTCCACATGCCACCCCCAGTGGAGTTTTCACTGTGTCCTTACCTGATACACAAAAGTCAACTTAAAATAGGACCAAAACCCCCTATGATCAGATACAGAGGAAAAAGTTCTTGGCACTGGTCTCTGCAGTTACTGTTTGACTACACCATCAAATGTTCACGCTACAAAAGCAAAAGCACGAGGCAGGAGAGATGGCTCAGAGGTTATGAACACTGGCTGCTCTTCCAGGGGTCCTGAGTTCAATTCCCAAATGACAGAATAATGAATACATAATAAATAAATCATGCCGGGCGGTGGTGGCGCACGCCTTTAATCCCAGCACTAGGGAGGCAGAGACAAGCGGATCTTTGTGAGTTCGAGGCCAGCCTGGTCTACAAGAGCTAGTTCCAGGACAGGCTCCATAGCTACAGAGAAACTCTGTCTCGAAAAAAAAAAAAAAATCTTAAAAGAATAAAAGTATATAAATTTAACTTTATTATGTTATTCATAAGAAAGGGGGAAATCTCAACAAAATAAAAAAGCATCCCACAGACTAGTACAAAATATTTGCAAACAACATATATGATGATGTGATAACATTTATAAAGTCGTAAACCAGCATAATCCCTAACAATATAGGTATCTCTCCGTATACCCACAGGTAAATGTAGTCTTCATTCCTCATCAAAGTCACTCTCGCTGCAACAGACAGAGACCACTTCAGAAAACCACAACCAATCAAAATGCAGCCCCGTGGAGTCTGGTCCATACATCTGCTCCTCAGGCTCAGTGAACACTGGAGGAGGGGGCTGAAGGACTGCAAGAGCCAAAGGATCACAGAGTTTGCTATGAGAGTCTCCTCTAGTTGTGTCAAAAGCTACACCCATGAAGATTCACCAACAGGACTGCACAAACATGAGCTGAGCAAACACTGCACCAATGGACATGCCGAAGAGGATGGAGAAGAGCCGTGAGGCCTCATCCCTGAGCAAAGAAGTATATACAGCTGAGGAAAGCTGGCACAGTAGGGGGGTCTTCCTGGGGGAAAGCACACCAATGTAGGGGTTTGGAAAGAAGGGAAGGGAAAACGTAATTATAATCTCAAAGAGGAAAAAAAAAAAAGACTACTCACCAGCAGAACAAATAACCCAGTTTTAATGATGAGCAAAGACTACATCCCCACTCCCCAAAGGACATTATAATTCTTCTGAGAAGCAGGAAGACTGCTATGAGTTTAAAATCACCCTGGGCTAGCAAGTGTGAGCTAGTTTCAAGTGGGGAATGAAGAGAAGAGAGAAAAGGAAAACAGGGCAGACTAAGAGATATTACCTTACACCCTAAGGATGCCTGCTATATACTGCCGGTCAGGGTGCCGACTGGCAGAGCCAATGCAAAACAGTATGGACATTCCTAAACAAGTTACGGGGGGAACTTCTATGAGATCCAGCGATAACTTCCGGGTGACGGGATTAGCCTCTTGTGAAGATGTCTGCACTCCCACGTTCACGGCAGCATTACTCAGATAAGATGTGAGAGCAGCCTGAGTGCCCATCAAACTGATTCATAAATAAAGGAAACCTGCCACACCCCCAGACGACTATTCAGCCATACAAAAATGATGCTGTGGATGGTTATATTCTGGGTGGACGGTGAAGACATGCTAAACAAAACATGACGATGCAAAAAGTAAAGCTCTGCAGGATCTACTGATGGAAAAGAGGAGGTCTCAAATATGTACATGGGAGGAAGGGCATGGAAAGGTGGTGGTAGAAGGGCCAGTTAAGATTCCATGTTCAATATGAAGTCTAAATTCATCAAGATTTGATTCTATTAGATGTTGTTTAACAGATTGTATTGCTACATGACATACAATGCTATGTAAGATTGCAGATAGTAGTCATTTTATTTTCTATGAGTATATCTTTACCTTGTCTTATAAGTCTGAAATACACAATAAAATTTATTTTGAATAAACTCAAGGCAATCTCTGGCTTCTGCTTTTGCTCTCAGTATTAAACTAAGGACCTTATTCATGCTAAGCAAGACTTCTATTACTGGTTAAGCCCTCAACCTTTCTTTAAATTTTTTAAAGAGAAAGCAGCTAAATAGCCCAGGCTGTCCCCCAATGTCCTCTCCAGCCCAGGCAGGCTTGGAATGTTCAAGCTCCCTGCTTCTGCTTCCCAGAAGTACCTGAGATAAAAGGCCAGAGCCACAAGGCCAGACTTAAGTCTCAGGCTTTTAGCTTCCTTTGTTGGCCACTTCACTAAAATTAAGCCTAACCTAAAATTTTTGTTGGCACACGGGAAACACTTTTAATAAGAAAATAAAGAAGTATCTAATTACCTAGATGTCAAAAGAACCTTGAATATTTACTGTAAGCAGAACAATCCGTCTATGCATGTTTCTAGTCTCTCTGGTATCTCCTTAGGGACTCTTCAAGCCACTAACAAGTTAGCAGTGACTGCAAGTGATGCAGAAACACACGGCCTGTGGTCATTTGTCCCCACCACAGGCTGACAGCCACTGTTGTAGTGGACCTGAACTCTAGAGAATACAGCAACAAGGCAAAAGCATGCAGTCTAACGCAACACATCCTACACAAGAACCAAGGATGATGTAAAATGACCAAGTTGTAAGGCAATTCTGGATGAACACTTTGCTTGGCAGTGAACAGTGTATTATATTTTTAACTCAGAAGTGGTTTAGATCTATTTTCCTATGTGAAGACCTTTTCTTTTTTGATTGTAGGAGAAAATATCCCCGAATGAAGACAGCACAGGCAGCAACACAGGAATCTGCTTCCTTGAGTCAAATCTGCGGTCTGGGTGACAGCATAAGCTAGACTCCTTTACAATTTAAGAGTTGCAAAAGAAAAGGGAATAAAAGATAAAATTCCTGGAAGCTTTATACAACTTATTTTCTAGAAAATGAAGAATCATGACTTAATCCTAAAGAAATTCTCTATTTCTAAATACAGTGCATTCTTACAATCATTTGTGATTGGCCTGATGAATGCTCCATGTCAAATCTTAAATACAATACAAATTCACAGCATCCCTACTTATAGTTTGTTTAGACATAATTTCCAGTGATACATGTCCACATTTCACAGATTTCCACTCTTTATTGATAAACAAGCATTTCATTGAAAACATGGAATCTTGCTTTTTTGTTTTGTTTTTCAAGACAGGGTTTCTCTGTAGCTTTTGGAGCCTGTCCCACAACTAACTCTTGTAGGCCAGGCTGGTCTCGAATTCACAGAGATCCCCCTGCCTCTGCCTCCTGAGTGCTGGGATCAAAGGTGTGTGCCACCACTGCCCAGCTGGAATTCTTGCTTTTTAAAACAAAATTGACAGACTTTTACTATGTTGTTGAGGCTGTGCTATAATCCCCAAACTGGCGATCCTCTTAGTTCAGCCTCCCAAGTAGCTGGAGGTAAACTGTGTTACTGTGCCTGGAAAGAAACCATCTTCTCATTAGTTTTAATACTTTAAATTTTAAATCTTCCTTTCTTTAAAAAAAAAACCAACCAACCAACCAACCAACCAACCAACCAACCCACCCAGATTTCCCTGGGAAGGGGAAACAGAAGAGATTTTGTGGGTAGACTAAGGGTGGGAACAAGAGTGATCAGGTGGGGGGAGAGTGGGGGAGTCCAGAAAGAGACTACTAGAATGGGGGGGGGGCATTTCAGGGTCTGGTTTTTTACTAGCACAAGGGTAAATCAATATCAATATCCATATCTATCTATCTATCTATCTATCTATCTATCTATCTATCTATCTATCTATCTATCTATCTATCTATCTATCATCTATCTATCATCTATCTATCATCTATCTATCTATCTATCTATCTATCTATCTATCTATCTATCTATCTATCTTTCTGAGCTCTGGACATTAGATAGTTTTCTCAAGACTTTCACTGTACTTCCTACTAGTTCTTCAAAGCAGTCTGGAAAATACAAGTAATTGCTCAAATATCACCACACAGAAAGACAGCACTTCTATTTAAACTGGTTCCATCATGATATATTATAAGCTACGATAAGAAGCTTCCAGATCTGTGAAAGAATAAATTAGAAAGGGCATTGGGATGGTTGTTAATCTTCTTTGTGCCAATCTGACTAGACTGAAATTCACCTCAGAGCCTACTTCTGAAGCTCATGTGGGAAGGTATTCCAGAATCTAACTGAGGTGGGACAGCCCACCTGAATGTCAGTGGTACCTTCCCATGGGGAGGTTCCCAACTGAAGAAGAGACTGCCTGCGCATGAGCTTTCATCTCTCCCTCACTCGGGATGCAGGGGCCAGCCATCCTATGCTCTGACCACTCTACATTCCCTGCCAGCTTTAAGTTGCCTTTGTCAGGCATTTGGTCAGAATAACTAGAAAAATAATTAAGAGAGAAAACTAGTACCAAGATGCGGGGCTGCTGTGCTAACGCTGATCGTAAGGACCAGAGGCCCTCGGCAGTGGTTTGGGAGATGAATGTGGAGGCGTTCGGAGCTGCAGTCCAGACAGGCCCTGGGATTCTGTAAACAGCTTAATGGGCCATTCTTGTGGGGCTTTAGAAGAGCAGGATGCCCAGAGTAGTGGACAGCAGAAGTCTTTTAGTCTGGGGACATGGGCTAAGGATCATTCATGTTACATTCTAGAAAAGAATCTAGCTATATCCCACAAGTATCTTGAGCACCAGAGTGAGGCAGCATTAAAAGACAATGGACTAATTTGTCTGACAAAGATTTTAAAACAGCACAGCATTCAGGCCATGGCATGGTTACTGCTCATTGCTCTTTTCCAAATCCATAGTGGGAGCAAACCGAAAAAAAAATTTCAATGTGCAGTTTGGTGAGGAAAGGCTTGCAAGTTTAAGTTGCACAAGGCAGGGTGGAAACATAGTCTGTTAAAATGTTTCACTGTTAAAAATAAAGTTTAGCAGAATTAAAAAGAACCTTCCAATTTTACATTGGATAACAGGAAAGGTGTCAGAAGAAAACTCTATAGAATATGATCTCTCCATCACTTCCACTCAAAATCTGGAAATGAAACCCGGGTCACTGATAGGCGTGGGGGCAGGTACCCCAACCCGCTTAGTCATTCCACTGGATCCTGATTTTCCCTAAGAATAAACAGACATTGTGGTCCACATCCTGACTCAGCAGTAGCCATGAAAATCTCCTGTATTTTACTGGCATGGGAGGGTGGTAGAATAGGCCCCAGTCACAAAGAACTGTGATTATCTGTTCTGATCTATCTGGAAGCTCTATGGAAGATCCCCTCCAAAGGACTGTCTTTGTTTTGCTTACCATGAAACCGGCTTGATAAAGTACTACCCTCGGACAGGAGGGCTATTGACGACATCTAATAGAAGGCCTTATTGTGCGCACCCTGAGGTGACAGTGACACCTGGAACAAACAATAAACTAACTAAAACCCTTGTGAAGAAAAGCTGGAGACTCCACAGAGGCTCTGAAAAGGACTGGCATGTTCCTAGAAGTCTAGAAGCTACCTTCATGAGGAGGGCTGTGTTTATGGCCAAAGACCCGGACAGGCCCTGAGCTACAGATCCTTATCGATTGGAAGTAAAACTAAGGCAAGACTGTTGACTTGGGGGACAAGGCATAAAGTGTCACTATAACAACAGGACCCGCTGGCAGACTGGACGCTATTTGCTCTGGCACTTAATGAAATCTGTATACAACCGTGAGGTGGCCCCTAAGTTAAAGGAAAAGATGGCGGATATTTACGGTGCAAGTTTTACAGATGACCCCGAGAACAGGCGCAAACAATGTCTGCACCGCTTATCAGCAGCTAGTGCTGGGCAGCAAGCGGGAACCCAACTGTATGGCTGTACTACAAGCAAAGGCCCTCTTATCTGGATGTTGTGGGTCAAGAAGCATGCTGGCTTAAAATCTCTAAAACAAAGATATGAAATCTGAAATACTTCAAAGTCTGAAACTATCATGTTAGCATTCAAAAGTATTTAGATTTTGGGTTTAGATTAGTATTTAGGGATCAGTCCATATTAAAACATCTCATTTTCAGCAACAAAAATAAAAGAAATAAAACAATAAAAATACAGGATATAAAAATACAAGATATAAAAACAGTACAGCCTATGCACAAGAAAAAAAAATCAACGGAGAAATACTGCCTCAGAAGCTTATTACTGCAGTATTTCAAATATAGACTGATATAAAAAAACACTGTCTAGTGAACTGAAATATGAAACTGGCATCTTTTACACTGACAATATTGATACAGAGATGTATAAGACGAAATAGAACCAAAACAGACATGTTAAAGCAGGGAAGCGAAAAAACTACGAGGAAGTCCACTAGAGAGGACCAACAGAAGCAGCAGCAGGCAGGGGGATGACCAGTGACCCCAAAGAACTAGGGGGAAAGCTCTGCACAGAGGCTTGGAGATTTGTGGGCCATTACTACTTATAAGTAAGAGACAGCAAGTGTCACAATGGGAGGGGAAGCCCATCTGAAAAAACAACAAAACAACCCCACATATAATGGAACACATTCAAACACCCAACAAACTCCAAATATACTAGGTTTTAAAAGATCCACACTTAGGCACATCATAATAAAACTACCAAGTCTATAAACAGAGAATCCCGAAGGCAAGAGGAGACAATTCATCATACCCAAGTTCTGAGCAGCAGCGCCTCAGAGAAGACAGCTGGGTGAAATATGCAAAGTATGGAAAGAATTAAGTGTCCGAGACCGCTACACTCAGCAATGGCACACTTTAAAAGTGAAGGGGGTTAGAATATTCTAATTCAGGTACTTACAAAGGTTTATCATTTACAGATCTGCCCTCCATCAAATACTAAAGAGAATCCTTTAAACCGAAATGAAAGAAGAAAATAACTACTTCACATAAAGAGCACCAAGAAAGAGCTGGGTATATGACCCCATCGGTAAAAAGCCTGGTATATAACCACGAGTGGAGAACGAGGCATGGAGGCACACAGGCTGTAACCATGCACCTCTGGTGAAGAGGAGGGAATTCATTGGCAGCCGGCTAGACAAAACAGTGAGTTGATGCAGCTCTGCAGAGACACCTGTCTCAAATAACAGAGGTGAAGAGCAGATACACAAACACAGGAGACTGCAGTACACTTCTGGACAAACATCGGGGCACTGGAGAAACGAGAAAAAAAAATGAGTACTAGAATCAAACGTGACATTCCGGAATAACACATGGGACACAATAAAAACAGCACCAATAGGAAATGAGTGCCACACACTATAGACACAACAGATAATTTAATAATAAATCAAAGAGTCTCACAAAAGACGGACAGTTTAAAATCAATAAAAAGGCAAGAAAAAAATTACAAAATGAGTTCATCAATACATGAGCTGGAATCTGAGAGGACAGCACAAAGCATGGATAAAACAGACTGAGTCCTGGCGCTGGAGAGACAGTTCAGTTCAGTAGTTGACGATGCATACTGTCCTCGCAGGGGACCTGAGTTTGACGTCTGCACCCACGTTGGACAGCTTAGAACCGCCTGTAACTCCATCTCCAGGGGAATTTGATGCCCTGCACTTAAGTGCACATATCCACACACGCATGTGCACACACACCCACACACACACACACAAACTTGAAAAGAATATGAATCTAGAAAAAATGTTTAGATCTCTAAGGAAAAACATAAAGACAACCCCTGGTAATCCTTAAGCCAAATTCACTAAAAGACACTTAAAAAATATAGAGCCAAAAATGAAAAAAATAAATACCACTGAAATCCAGTGTTATTAGAAAATGTTTTAGAAAATTACATATCAATAAATTGAAAAATCTTAGAGAAATTATCAATCTTTAGACACATATGACATAACCAATGGCACCAAGATTAAAAAGTACAAACAGAACAATAATAAACGAGATCAGAATAGCAGCAAAACCCCTAAGAAAGTAAAGCTCAAGCCTACATGAATCTTCTGCTAAAATTTACCAGACTTCTATAAAGAACCAAATGTTTGTGCTCCATAAATGAGACTGCTGTTTCCAAAGCTCATCCTATGAAGATCATGTCACTCCGCAACCAGCTGACAAGGCAGAACAAAAACCCTGTACGCCCTCCTATGGAACCCTCAATAAAATACTTACAGAGTGTATCAATAGCACATTAAAAAGAACAAATACCACTGTTTAACACACACAAATAAACAGAATACACAACACAAATACAATCAAGAATACAGTTTATATGATCATCCAACAGACACAGAAAAGACCTTTGATAATATCTTAAAAACAGATAAATCTGACATAGCTAGATCATAAATCATGAAGACTATGTATGACCAACCTATAGCCGTCATCTTACTGAACAGTAAAATACAGCAGACATCCTCATTCCTCTGAAATCAGGAACTAGGCAAGGTGCTGATTCTACTGCTTTCATGGACTTTTAGCCAGACTACTAGGCTAGAAAAAGAAGATGAATCTCCAGAAGGAGGCTAATCTGCCCTGCGTATAGATGACACACTTCCATACCTGGAAGACTCCAGAAACTCCACCAAGAGACTTGCAGCTAATACACAAGTTCAGCAAAGTAACAAGAAAAAAACCTCAGTACCTTTTCTATACACCGATAATGAATTCACTGAGGAAGAAACTTGAAATAGCTGGGAGAATGGGGGTTACTGACAGGAAGAAGAAATGAAGAAAAGGGAAAGGAGGGAGGATGAGGTTGGAGAAAATGAGAGTAAATGAAATTAGGACTGAACCTAACTAAGGACGTTAAAAACCTTTACAATAAAAAGCTAAAAAAAATAAATAAATAAAAACCAAAAAAAAAAAAAAAAAAACCAAAACCCACAAAACACTGAAGGAAGACACTGAAAAACACTTGAAATAGAAAGGCCTCTAAATATGTTCCTAGATTTGGGAATATTTAAAATGACCACACTACCAAAAGTGACCTACAGATTGAACAAAACCTTCATTAATTCTTCCCAGAACCTAAAGAACCAACCTTAAAACTCAGATGGAAACACAAAAATGCCCTCAGCTAGCCAAGGCCATCTCTGTTTGCTCACTTGCTTCAAGTTACCTCAGTTCTTGGCTCTGCTCAGCCTGAAGCTCATTCTGTAGACTGAGCTGACCTCAGAGTTTAGTGATCTTCTGACCCTGTCCTTCTGAGTGTTGGGATTACAGGTGTGTGCCACCACACAGATCTGCCGAAGCAGTATTAATCATTAATCAATAAACGGAATGATACAAACATCACATCTCTGATTTCAAAATAAATTACACAGGGCACGGTAGCAAAAAACAGTACAGCACTGGCACAGGAACAAGCACAGACCCATGGAATAGAACAGAGGGCCCAGAAATAAACCCAAGATGCCCCAGCCAAGGATTCTTAGCAAAGCGTTAAGAGCAAACTTTGGAGAAAAGTCATTCTAACAAGAGGCGCTGGGGAGACTGGATAGCCACAGGTACAGACTATTAAACTATACTCCTCTGCTTGCCTAATATAAAGAATCAACTCAAAATAGATGAAAGACCCCAATGTAAGACCGCGAACTGTGAAAACAAGTTCCTCAAGCCTTTAAGAGAGGCAATTCCTGAACAGGACTCCGACAGCACAGGAAACAAAAGAATTGAAAAGTCAGATTATAAGACTCCAAAAAGTACCTTAACAAGATAGGAAAGAGAACTAAGAGACAGTTCACAGCATGAGAAAAATCCTTGCCAACTATTTGCATGACAAAGGATCAATTATGCAGACTATACAAAGATCTCAGAAAAACTTCTTATCAAAAGAACAAAGTAATCCAGTCAAAAGTTTGTCAGTCACCTCAACAGTCACCTCTCCACAGTACAAATGGCCCCAACATTACAAAACAATGCTCAATACCTTCAGCCAGCAGGAAAATTAAAATGAAAACCACACTGAGAGTCCATCTCACCCCAATCAGAATGGCTTTTACCCAAAATACGCAGAGAAAAAGACATCCTTATATACGAATGGTGAGAATGTAAATTAGCACAGCAATGCGCATGTTTCCCTAAGGTATAATGGCTACATGGTCAAACCATACCACTTCTGGGTATCAGAGCAAAACAAGCCTGTAGATGGAAGACATGCTTGCATCCTTCTGTGTAGTGTAGTATTCTTTAAGAGCAGAGCTGTAGGATCAGCCTAGGTACCCATCAACAGAGGAACGGATAAAGGAATAGGGTGTATCTACATGCGGTGTATCTCCAGAGTGGAGTATTAATCAGGTATAAGAAAAATACAATCACATCATTTGCAGAAAACCTACTAGAACAAGAGGACAAGGGTTAATCAAAACAAGCCACCCAGGTAAAAGCAACGGCTTCATGTTTCTTCCTCATAGCTGGCCACTTAAAAAAGTTACCCTGAAACCAGAAGAGAGGCGAGAGGGGAGACAGGAGCCACATGCTCCACCACTCTCACCTCTATCCAGGATCCAGCATAAATGACACCTTTTAGAGCTGTCATTGCGAGGTGTCCCAAATGTGAGTGTGCTACAGACTGGCCCCGCAACTGTCACCTTTGCGTTGATCTTTGCTGCTGTGGCCAAAGCAAACACTGCTTGCCTTATCCAACCTGCTGACTTCATCTCTTTCGCCACTCCTGTTCTTTTACTTTCCTCCAGGACTAAACTGCACATTTAAAATCCTTTGCAGGGTCCCCTATGTCTTCACGTATCTGGCCACTGGTAAGCTTATCTAATATGAACCCTTAAGCTTTCTCATAAATACGAGAAATTAAAACTGATGGACAAGTGCTTTTGTACGACCATCCCAAAGCTGCTTGCCCCATTCTGTTCTAAGTATAATTGCTGGCACGCTAGCTTTTCCCCACTGAGACAGAAGACTTCCAGAATCCAGCTCTCTTCTTCCCTACCTACAACCAAAGGACAGTTTCCAGGGAAGTTCATCTCACCAAGCAGGCACTTTTCAACAACTCTGCAACAATGTTTATCCTAAACCTAATCTCAATTTCTTCACTAAAATAGAATGAAGGGGTTAAAGAGATAGGGAAAGGCCCACCTTGATCTGTAAACTATTAAAACTGCTGTTTAGTAACATGAGAAAGGAAATGTTAGTGTTCTCCACCTCTGACACCCCCACGAGGGAACAAAGAGTAGTGGTCACTACTGGTACGGCAGCTCGGCAGCACACACAACTCCCTGAGCTTTGGGGTATCTAGTACTGTTGTGCTTACCTTCCAGCCTACACAGTCCATTTCTAGATAAAATTCCCTTGGGGATAAAACCTCAAGAGACATTTATCAGGAGACATTTTCATGGCATCACTGTCCAAAATAACAAACCAAAATCCCAAACAAACAAAACCGCTAGTAATGAGCCATTTGTCCACTAAGAACAGAGACATGTCCTATACTCACCCCCCAAAAATGTCTGTACAAATACACATCAGTTTACATGAATGGTGTTAGGAACATAATGTTTACAACAAAACAAACAAAACCACCAGGTTGTGACCGAGAGGGACAACACATGCCTGTAATCTTACCATTTGGGAAGCTGAGGCAGGGGAATCACTATGAGTTTTATGACAGCCTGGGCTTCAGTGCTAGACCCTATCTGAAACAAGCAAACACGCAATCAAGCAACACCACACACACATTTATTTAACATGATTCCATAACATAAAGTTAAAGCCACCTAATCATAGCTAATGGATTAAGTGGTAGTAGGTACCTCAAGTGTTGTTTATTATTATTTAAACAATACACAGAATTTATAGGCACTTTCCCCCATATGTATCATTAAAAACTAGTATCTCTGGTAAAACAGAACACAGTTTCACGAGGTCATCGGGCTCAGTAACTACTGTCTCCAACTTGCGCAGGTATTTCACTCACGGTACTCAGGATGGTCACTACTGATATTTGTTATCTTTTCAAACTTTCCCAAACCATCACTTACCTCAACCTGGTTGACCAGAGAATTTTACAGACGAGTAAAACCAAGTGATAAGAAGCAATGCAAGTGAAAAGAGCAAGAAACCATTGAATTTTATACTTGTGACTTGGATTCTCAAGCCGTATTTTGTAGCATCATCTACCGCTTTTCCTAAGCCTCTTGAACCTTCAGCAGTCACCTGTTTTCTACAGAGCCATCTCATAACTCAGGCGCACGCCTTTAATCCCAGCACTTGGGAGGCAGAGGCAGGTGGATCTCTGTGAGTTCGAGACCAGCCTGGTCTACAAGAGCTAGTTCCGGGACAGGCTCCAAAAAAACCACAGAGAAACTCTGTCTCAAAAAAAACCAAAAAAAAAAAAGAAAGAAATGTCACAAACCACAGGGCTCACCAACTTGATGTCAGTGTTAAGGCAAACACCTGGATTTAATGCACCATGCTGCTAGACTCCAGGCTGCCATCAAGACAACTGCTTCCAAATTATCTCACTTAATTAAAAGTTGAAGGTTTTAGAAATTCTGTGTACAAGAACTAATTAATACAAACTAATCAGGTGACATAGTCTAACTTAAAAAATAACAAGATAAATTTATAATTAATGCTTCTGATGATACTTAAGTCAATTTCAAAGCTTTTATAAATCTGAAACTATACACAGATGTGAAATAGTAAAGGTAAACTTGTGAGCATATACACACCCAAAAATCATGTACATACACGCATGCACGTGCGTGCACGCACACACGCACACACACACACACACACACTCAGTGGCATATACCTGTGATCCCTGATGTGGGAAGAGTTGAGGAGGAAGATCATGAATTGAGGTCAGCCTAAGCTATATAACAAACAAGCACCAACATACTCAGCAACACTGGAATAGTGCTAAATGTATATCTGGTTAACTTTTGAGAAAAAAGATTTATTTTGACATGGAAAGATGACCATCTAATTGCATAGATACAGTCATATTTTTTTTAAATTACCATGTAAAAATAGCAATAAGGCAGCCCTGTGCCTTCTTGTATAGGTAGCATTCCATTATACCTACTGTCTTTATGTGCCTCTTTATGTGCCCCAGTTGACTCTGGTTTGTGGCAGATAGATTATACAAAGGCAAGCCAATAATGGTGGGTGTCCCTTAAGAGCAAGAACCCATTAGCCCAGCTGATTTGGTCTTTATGCTTAAATAACTGGGGACAGGGATTACTTTGCAATTGCAGACTTCTTTGTTATGAATGCAAATCTTGGAACCATATCCTAGGCACTAGAATTTACTGGCACCCTCACTGTCCTTTAGAGTTATGGTTTCAAGTGTCATCCAAATTTTCTGAGGCGTTTCTAAAAATACTCACATTTCTGAGTTTTACCTCTGCAAATTTGTAACTCTTGAATGGGAATGAGGAAGGCAGGAGAGACCATATAAACAAAACAAATAACAACAACAAGAAAACCTATTTTCTTCAGGAATACCAGGAATGATGTGGAGCCACTAACTCTCATAGCCTTAAGTGGCACACTGCCTGTGACTTATGAACAGCACGGTGTAGAAAAGGCAGAGTAGCTGACTGGAGATGATAGTGGGGATGGAGAAAACACAAGCCAACTGTTGGTCCACAAAGGAAAAGAGGACGCTCTGCTCAGGTACATAGGAGGCTCTTTTGCCTCAATTATTTTTAGCCTAAAATTCCCTCATTATGAGGACTTTGCTTTCTTACACTGTCTCATTCATTAAAGCAGAATTATCCCTTAGTATTCAGCTTTTACCTTCTAATGATGAGGCAGAAATAACTTGTTTAAAAACAACAACAACAACTACAACAACAACAAAAACTGGCCACTGAGATAGGTATGTCTTTAGTGCCAGCACTCAGGAAGGATTTCTGTGAATTTAAGGCCATCCTGGTCTACACAGTTCCCAGATAGCCAGGGCTATGTGTTAAGACCCTGCTTTGAAAAACAAAATCACTGATCAGTTCACCGAAACACAGAAGGTTTATGGAGGGCAATGGCCTCCTACCAGGAGAAGGTACCAAGGTCTATGTGTGGGGGTCATGACTTATCAGTGCTGATTGTACAAGCATTAGAACATCTAGGTATGTCTCAGATGAGAGCTGACTCAGGAGAAATGTAAATGTTAATTTGCATAATGAAGAACCATATAAATATACATTGTCCGTTTTTTTATACTAGTTTCTCATTATGATACGAAGTCTACTATATTTGTTTTTTAATTATTTAATAACCTGTCATCATGACCCCTAGACAGATGCAAGCCCTTTGAGATGGGGAAAAATGATTTTTCTTTTTGACTTCTCAGCACCTAGCACAGCACTTTATCTTTATGACCCTCCATTTTAAGTCCTGGCCCCTACCTGCCCCTCGGATTTTCTTTTTTCCAATTATCAATCCTTCCCAAATTATGACTCTTTCCTCAGCAGTCTCCTGTAGGACTAAAACAACAATAAACAAAAAACATGCATTCATATGAAATTAGTATTGCTTGTTTGGGGGAAATATCCTTAGTTCCCAAGTATTTGGAACAGCTGATGTTTCCCTTGACTGATGGATGAACATGGTCCTTCTAAAGCACTAAATGAATTTTTTAAAAAAACAAAGACTGAAATCTATTCAAGCTGGTTTAACTCTCATAAAAATAATCAAGTAAGAGCTTTTTATACAATATTACAGTGGAACATTTTATTTGTCATTAACCAAAAACAACACCCAAACTTACTTTCCTTAGAATACTGTATAATTAAACAGTGACTAAGCTAGAGAAAAGTCATCTGGCATGCCTGTGTTCAGAGAGAGGTAACACCAGGGGAGACTCAGTATAGCTTAGATTCCTTTGAGAGTACTTACCTGATACTTGTCCTGACTGAGGCTTTAAAAGCTCACCCTTTCTGAGTCCAGATTCTGAGATATCTGGACCCTTATAAGCATTACATTAACTCCCTTTTTATTCTGTATGGGTTTCACTTTCTCCCCACTCCCATCCACCACCCTATCTATCTATCTATCTATCTATCTATCTATCTATCTATCTATCTATCTATCTATTTCAAGTCAGGTTTCTCTATATAGTCCTGGCTTTCCTGGAACTAGCTCTGTAGACCAGGCTGGCCTGAAACTCAAAGATTAGCTTGTCTCTGCCTCTAGAGTGCTGGGATTAATGGTGTGTGCCACCACTGCCAGCTGGCTTTCTCTTTCTTTTTTCATCTTTTTGAAGAATGAAGTGCTGTAGGATAATGCTCTTGTACACTGTAAAGATTTGTCACTCACATTGGTTTAATAAAACACTGACTAGCCAGTAGCCAGGCAGGAAGTATAGGAGGGGTAACCAGACTAACAGAATTCTGGGAAGAGGAAAGGAAGAGAGTCAGTCACCAGCCAGACACAGAGGAAGTAAGATAAGGATGCCTTACTAAGAAATGGTCACAAACCATATAGTGAAACATAGACAAGAACTATGGGGTAAGCTGTTAGAGCCAATTAATAATAAGCCTGAACTAACAGGACATACAGTTTATAACTAATATAAGCCTCTGTGTGTTTCTTTGGAACTGAACAGCTGTGGGACAGGGCAGGACAGAACTTCCATCTACAATGAATTAATTAATTGTATTAATTAATTAATTAATGTCTTAATTCCCACTCAATATGACAACTATCTATCATGCATGAAAAAGAAATCCATGCCATTTCATGTTTAGGTAACTCTTTTAAACATTTAAAGACAATTAACTGTCAACTGTTCATGTGTGGTATAATCTTTCCTGTCTTACATAATACTCTTTTTCTAATGGGTGATAATTCCCAATGTGGTATTAAGGCACCTATCTAGTTATGTCTAAAAGGGCCCAGAATTTTTTTGAAAAACAAAATAAATGTGGACTGTGTTAATATTACAACTCCCATCCTATGAATTATAGGGAACCCTACCCTAAAGTGATCTTAGGTTTATACCTCTTTAATATGTGTCTCCAACATCTATTCTCATAGGACAATATCCACCAATGGCCACGTCCTTCTGAGGTCAAACTAGTCAGACGTTCCTCTTCCATCCCTGACATATTTTCTCTTCCCTTTTATACAAGGAGGCCATCAAGTCTACACCTTGAATAAAGTGTAGGCAAGGTTTCCAAGAATAAACTCAATGGTTTAAAAAGACTTGGCAGATACTTGCCCTGCTTCCCCCATTAAGTACACAGAGAATCTGAGGTTCAGTTCAGGTATCCACTTTTGATGCCTACCAGGAAGATGACGTGACAAGCAGGACAGGGCTCTGGATCATGATAAAGCTGGAATTTGAACTTCCACTAGTATCTGACTTCTAAGTCCTTTTACCCTTTGGACCAGTGATTTGCATTTCACCTCAGGAAGCTGGCACGAACAATTTGACTGTCACAAACGAAAGGATGAGTTTTTTTTTTTCCTTAATGCATCTTAATCCTGTAACTATTGTGACAAATTGGGAAGAAATGAAACCAAACAAAATGACCAGAAAGCACAGCCTTCCTTCTGGCAGCCATCATTTTACAGCTCTTCAGTCTCCTGATTCCAGACCCTGAGGTTTTCTTCCAACCAACAGAATGTGGTTGACACAGAGTTGTTACAATATAAATTTATTTTTACATGCTTCTTCTGGCTCTTTGGGAATTCTACTGTTTCAAAAAGCTCAGGCAAGTGGGGCTGACAGTTGCCATTTATTGCTAAAGCAAATCAAACCACTGACCATAAATACACTGACTAAATCCAGCTGAGTTCAGATGAGCCTGGCCAGATAAGAACTGATCAGCTAACCTGGAGATTCATAAATAATAAATGAATGCTATGTGAATGCCACTATGTTTTTATCTGCTTTCTTTCAGAGCAAATATTAGCTTATACAAGTTATCAGACAAATTTACTTTGAGCAACTGAGTAAATAAAAGGTTGCTTCTGAAAAGCTTCAAACTGGAAAAACTTGATACTAAAGAGAATGACAAACCTTTGACCTAACAGAGTAAGGCTGAAATACAGCCCAGTTTACCCAGAACTTCGCATATGTTTCAATATGTGTATTTAATTTAGGTAATAACATGAACAGTTACATATATGAAAAACGAAATCAGGAAATAATGTTTTTTTTGTGTGTGTGTGTGAGCCACTATATAGCTGCTGAGAACCAAAACCGAGGTCTTCTGCAAGAGCAGCAAGTGTTCTCAGTCACTAATCCTCCAGGAAAGTGATGTCTTTTTTAATTGTGGAATTTAATTTATATTGAAGCATAAGAAAAAATGTAAACAGTCCTTTAACGAGGCTGTTTGATTAGACTTTCAAAGAATTATTCTCTTTAAGAATAAACTGAAGATATAAAAAGATCAGACAGCAAGCAGTGAACTTATTTAGAATATTCTAAGAATTTGTGAAGCTAGGAGAGGCTTGCTCTTCTTCAGAATGTTATTCTAATTTACCTTCCCTCAAGTGCCTACGAGGGTCAAGTAGAAGTGAGAGACTCTCCATAACTCATGTGGCAGAGTAGGAGGGAAGGAGTAGAATGGGGGAGTCAGACAGGAAGCTCTCCTTTTAACAAAACATCTATCACACATGCATTTTTCAGTTCCCCTTCAAAGTTAAGTCAAAATATAAATCTGATCACACTGCTAGAAATGAAAATCTCCAATTGCTTAACTATTCTACTTTGAAAGCTAAAATCATAACGATCCTGTCTTAAGAGCTATCACGGAGGAAGACTCACTTATCAACAGTGGCACAGTACAATGGGCCGAGGGCTCACACGACATTTAAACAGTAAGATGCTCTCTAATCTGAAGTTCCATCATTAAGAAGAAGCACTGCTGTTTCCTGACTGCTAAGTGTCAGCCTGTACCACATGGTTCACCAGCAGTAGCTCCTTGTGTCCATCTCAAAAGCGAAGAAACTAAGGGTGTCTGGGTTGTAAATTTGAACAAGGTCAAACAGATTTTAAACAGAAAGTCTGATACGATATTAACTGCACTAGGTCTGTTTCCTCCGATGACATAGTCAGATCCCAAGGCTGGCTCCAGCTAGAACTCCATGGGTCTACAACAGTGATAGAACACCCCTTAACGATTGTGTACGGGACTTACTGGTGAAGACTGGAACCTTACTCACTGGCACACAACTCACCATCTATCCGTTTCCTTCTAAATGCAGACAGAGAAGGAATGAGGTTAGCTGGCCCACAGTAAGTTACTCTTGGCCTGTTTACCAGCTCCCAGACTAGTATTCTTGGTCTTTCCCTCCAGTTCCTGCGCAGAGGAAGCACTGAACAAAGGGTTCTCCATAATCTCCACTGAAAAGACAATGAAACTGGACCCCTTCTAAAAACCATTTCCTACAAATGCTTCAAACGTAACGTCCACAGAACACAAGCCGGAGGCAGGTACCCACAGCCCTAACCCTGCGGTCTGCTTTGCAACTCTGAAAACCGTGGCTCACAAATAGGAAGTGACCAATATGGGTGCTGTTTAGTGATTCT
The DNA here is from genome assembly GCF_950005125.1 of Chionomys nivalis. Classification (NCBI taxonomy): domain Eukaryota; kingdom Metazoa; phylum Chordata; class Mammalia; order Rodentia; family Cricetidae; genus Chionomys; species Chionomys nivalis. The sequence goes on along the minus strand of NC_080099.1, from coordinate 42,906,350 downwards.
TAGAATTCCAATTTTCCTTAAAAAAAATAAAGTACATTTAAGGAAAACCAATGCTATCTGTTCCCTCCTCACTGTGGATCTTGTTCAAACAACTAAATCACCTTACATGCTAAGGTGCTACAGTGAAAATATTCCTTGTCCCTACAAAGACTGGATGTAATTAAAAGGAGAGGTCAGACACAGACATGTGCAACAATGTGAGAGCGAGTGTGTGAGTGTTCGCACACGCGCACACATACACAGAGTTTTGGAGGTACACACCTGTAGTCCCTGTTGCTCAGCAAGCTGAGGCAAAGAAATCACTTGAACCCAGGAAAAAACCCAGTGAGACCACATCTCAAAAACATCTAACAGACTCACATACGCATACCCACATATATTTTCTATGTAAGAAGGCAGTATCTAAGCAGACAGCTGCTGGGCACGGAGGCAGGCGAGAAACAAAACCCTGCACTGTCAGCAGGTGCGGTAAGAGCAGCAATTCAGGCCTAGAAGGACAAGCTTCCTTCTACTCGAGAGAAGAGAACCTCTGGCTTGGCGGGGAGGCGATGCCTAGCATCCCAACTGGGCCAGGTCAATCATTTGGTAAGGGACCAGCCCTGGGAAGATAGGCTTATCTTATGCCAAAGAGTTAGGAGAAGTAATTTTTCCTTCAATGAGATAATGTACTTCTTCCATGACATCTCACCCCAGCACAGTAGCTTACAAAGCACACATTTCCTAAGTCTAAATTATTCAAGAAAAGGGTACCTTCTTTTCTTCTTTCTAGCCCTACTAAGCATGCTCTCCCTGTCACGGCACATCTGCCCTCCATGCTGGCTCAAACGGCATGACTTGCTCTTCGTTCGCCTCTAGGAAGCTTCCAGGGATCGGCAGTTTGTCTGTCAGGGTGCTTCTTTTAAATTCAAGAAAATCAGCCTGGAGTTTGAGTCCATTCTAAAATTCTTTTATTAATGAGACTAAGAGCCACAGGAGGGGCCTCCCAGACAACCTACCTTCCAGTAACATTGCTACAGGATGTGAGAATGGATTGCTGTAGCTGAGCAATGCAAGGGAAATGGACAAACTGTGTCATTAAGTTAACCTAAAAGCTTAGATAGCATCCAAAGCAGAGGAACAGCCTATATTCTAAACTGTAACATCTGTGTTATATAGCACACTGCTGTGCTAAAATCAACTTTGAAGCTTATGGCAAGAAACTAATTTGTAATCATGTTGTTTTTATTACAAAGGAAAGAACAAACATCACCACGTGCTGCTTGACTCCCTGTGAAAGGTTAAGTTGGAATCTGGTGTGGTGGCACACACCTGCAGTTTCAGTACAAGGAAGGAAGGTTGAGACAGGAAATCAAGAGTGTAATGCCAGCCTGGCCAACACAGAAAACACCACTATTGGCTGGGTACATCTCTTAACATTTTGATTACACAGAACTCTGACAGTAACCCACTTCTGGAATCTAATCTTTGATCAGGAGAGATGTATTAGAAAGGGTTTTCATTGGAGTCTGTGGTGGAAAAAAATCATCAACCAACCTGAATAGAACATTATACAATTATTAAATAGAATAGAATCCACACTTGTTGATCTGGAAGTCCAGGGTATATTTGTTAGGTAAGCAAAGCAAGCTGCAGAGAAATGGGGAGATGATCCCACTTTAACAGCACACAAACCAGAACAACTTATACATGTCTACTTACTACTGTGTGGTTACAGAGAAAGGCACAGGCACAGGAAAGAGGAAGAAAGAGGAGTGAGGTGGGAAAAAAATTACTTCCGTTATAATTTACCAAAATAAATAATCCCATTAAAAGTTAAATTTCGATGAGGCATTTGCTAAAATATTTAAAAAGAGCCAATGCAGAGATGACCTCTATAATCCACTTGCAAGAGAAACCAGGGAAGGCTTGCTATGTATAGTCCGGCATACAGGTGAGCAACACAGCCAGAGAGGGTTTCCTTGATTAGGGGGCACTATGGAAAAGCAGCCTTCTAGGAAGGTTATCTGGTAGTCGGCTGCAGCACGGATTAGAGAGGGAAGGGACAATCAGGGAGCCAGTCTGGCCCCCACTGATAGGAATAAACAAAGTTTGGAGGGAGGGCTTTGTCAGTTTTCCCTTGTTGTGCAGCTTCTTGGGGAGCAGGAACTAGACTCCTTCCTGGGCCGGACTCACTTCTCATGGTCTCACAAGGATGTTACTACCTATTTCGATGTTTTAACCTGTCTTCCAAATTGAAAGCTTTTAAACTATAAACTAATCACGTGCTTTGCTGATCCATTTGGGACTTAAGTTGTGAGAACATCTACATGCTTCAGGAACTGAATTCAACAGCACCCACTTAGGGAGCTAGAAAACTCCAGGCCCTATCTTTAGCCCAAGTAGATTCAGCATCCTGAAATACTCCCTCCCGCCATTTTAAGATCTTTGTCTCATAATTCTCCAGCTAGTCACTGAGAATTTTGGGGGGAGGGAGCTGCTTTCTGGATGCTTTCCAGACTCCTGTCCTTGCTCCATCCCCAAATTTTCCTTGAACACTAGAGAAGTTCGTTCTTAAAAGACCTCCTCTAATTTTCTTTCAATAGTTAAGCCCTACATTGCTTGGCTTTATTTAACTTATTATTATTACTACTGGTGTCTGTCTTTCCCAAATTAAGAATGAATTATTCATCTGCAATTCTTAGAAGGTACGCCCTTCTACTAACCTTTTAGGTTGATGATATTCACTACTGTGTAATAAATCAAACCCAAAACATCCATAAGCTGAAGAAAGACAACTTAGAAATTCAGAGAAAATTAGTTATTCTTCCTCTCCTGGAATAGTCAGTGTTTACAAACATAACTATTTAAAACAACAACAACAACAACACAGTTTCTTGCCTAATTTGCCCTATCTGCTAGGATACCCTGAGACTTAAGACCTGATAGCCATGCCCATACGGAAAGCTCTAACTGGGCTTGGTGGGTCACTTTTATAAACTGGAGGAAGGGAAATGTATTGGGAAAAGTGGTAGAGGGAGAGAGTAGGGGCAGGTAGATTAGGACATATCATATACATTTATAAAATTTTCAGAGAAAAAATAACTGTAAATTTCTGTGGCAGATTATATAGTGGGGAAAAAAGCAACCAGCTATATCAAACGCCCTCAAAAACATTTATAAGCACTGATTGCCCTACATTTGTTAAATGATATATGTATCTGATTTCTTCTAAGAAACTGCAAGAATCAGTCCAATTTAAAGCTTTAGAGTAAATTTAATGTCCAATAACAAATAAAATATTTTAATTATGTATACTCTATTTGCATCATTCTGTCTTAAGACTGACTTTTTCAGACTGAAGTATCACCCATACCCATTCTTTTTGATTTAGATGCCAAGTTTCTTATTCATCTATTCAGCATTTACTTGTTAGGGACTTACGCGATCCTACACTCTTCTGGATGTTGGGATATAGGGGCAGAGCAAGCTTATAACAGAGAGGACATAAAGATTCATAAGTATGTCAAAGGGGAGGAAACAATGTGTGAAAGAAAGACGTTATAATTTCAGACAGAGGTCTCTCTTATGCAAGCGATATCTAAGTGTGACCTAAATAAAGGAAGCCAGGGAAGCATGTGGATATTTGGGGAAAATATTTCAGACAAAACATCCCCAGGCCTAGATCATGTGCCAGGGGTCCTAGAAAGACAACCATATTCCTCTTAGAGACTACGGAGATACCCCACATGGCCTAAGAAATTCAGTGTTAAACTAGGAAGTGCAGTCCGAGGCTGCAATGCACACCTGTTCCCTCTGTCATGCATTGCACAGCGGGGGCGGGGATAACGGTGCAGTCATGCTACTCTATCCCACGGCAACTGAAGTCTGTCCCGACGGTAGGTCATTCTACCGGTTTCCATTTTCCTAGCACACGTTCTTACCCCTTTTCTCCTACTCCACATGGTTGGGCGGACTTTCACTACCCGTTCATCCCCACGGCTGCCCCCCACTCACTCCTCCTCCATGAAGAGACTCAGCCTTCTTCAGGTAAAAGCTTAAGAAGCAAACTGGGAGGAAGGCGGAGCAGGCATGAAGGTGACACTGTTCTCCATCAGACTCTGACCACTGCCTTCCTTACCGCTGCACGCTTGTGCCCAGTGCCCAGCTCAACAGGTATTTGCTGCTCAAGTAGAGCTCTGTGACCCTCGAGCAGACATCCCCACAGTAATGTGCCTCCTATGGTACGTCTTGTTCTTGTAGCTCTTCCTTTTGCCGACGTAACACCATCACTGGGCTTCTTACACATGGCCCAGTGCCCATGCAGAAGTGGAGACACACAGAAACCAAACAGCCAGGCCCCAGACAGAAGTTTAAAATTCTCATTTTCTTTTTTCATGGCTTTCTAACTTTTCCTTCTGGCTTCCTTATCGTCTCATTTGGATATGTCTTGGTATTATCAGAGCACCATGGCTCTGTTTTAATGACACTCTCTATTAAACGGTCATTTGTCCTCGGTCAGTCAGACTGCGAATTCTGTGCCAATTTCCCCTCTTCTTTAACATTTCTCCTTAGGTTATGTTAAAGTCCAGGGCCTAGAGACGCCAATGCTGTCACGACTCCCACATGATGGGGATGGCTCACCATCCCCTTTTATAGGCCACTGAAACCTGACATCATGTTTTCAGAACAATGAGTATTAAAGAAATCTGCTTGTTTTAAATACAGATATAAAAACGTTCTTAGACCATTCTCAATAAAGAAGTTCTCCTGGATAAACCCTCAGTCCTAACAGGACATAAACACAGCAGACATCCTACCTGAATGGTTCGGCATACGCCATGATTTCAGAGGCCAGGATGATTTCAAAGGCCAGGATCGACTCGTCTTAACATTCAGTCAACAGTAAACAGAAAAATAAATAAAAGTAGGACTTGAGATTAAAAATTCTTGAGTTACTAAATAACAGCCAGTAAAGCAAAAGTCTTTTCAGATTTTGAAGAATACAAGTAAAAAATATTTGAATTTCATATTGAACATGTAACTCAGACTATTTTATAGTATAAGTAACTTTAGTGCACTTGTTGCCATAGTGACCGTCAAATGGTTAATTCTCCAGGACATGGAGATGAAATGAGGACCTCAAGTACTTTGCAAATTACTGTAGGAATTCACACTGTATTTACTCCTTTACTCCGTATCTGCAATCACCAAATTCCTTTCAAGTGCAAGCCAAAAATGGCCCTTCTTTCCTGAACATAAAATAAACATGAGAGAAAGAGGGGGTAAAAAAAAAAAAAGAAAAAAAAAAACAGGTTTAGAAGTAATCTTTACTTTTTCTGCCCTATAGTAACCACTGAGTACCACCTGCTTGAGGGCAGTACCTGGGAAGCGCACTACAGACCTATTCTAGTGCCTGCACGAGCCAGCATGGTGGAAGGCTGGGGCAAGAGTGGGGGCAGCTGTTTTCAATTAAGAGTCTATTTTATAGAGGCGGGGGGACTAGGAGGAGGAGGGGAGAGAACACCTTAGCTGAACACTTTTAAATAATCCTCAACAAAAGCAAATATTATAACCAGAGACAGGCTAAATTTCTGAAAGTTATTCAGTTTAAGGTAAGGAGTCAGTACATTTTCTGATTAAGAACACGGATGTACTTTACTGTACATCATGATGTACACTGATGTACAGTTTAATGAGCTCAGTTTCTTTTTCTGGTTTACAAGGTGTCTCGAGATGATTGCAAAAGAAGAGCGTAAACAACACAGCCTCTCACGGTACGGACTTAGAAACAAGAACCTTCATTCTGGGCTTTCAATTTGGGGGAAATATTTTTAAAAATATCTATTCTGCTTTCATATTTTCTCCTTCATAAACTCAGCTGGATTCCAGATAAATGATTCACATAATGTTCTGATTAATTTTTCAATATTTTTATTTGTAAAACTCAGGTTTTACAATGATATATCTATCAATTTAAACTACAATTTAATTTTTTCCATATTTGGCAACACACATGAACACACACATATATGTATACACATATATATACACAGAGAGAGATGTATATATGTATATATAATGTGTATTTATAATTTGGTTTTAGTGAAACTTTTTAAGTGATTATTTTATTTTTGATTGTATGCATGCATATACAGGCAGGTTGCACACATGTGAAGGTGCCTGAGGATAGCAATGGTGCCAGATCCCACTGAAACAGGACAATAGGCAGTTTTAAGCTGCATGATATATGTTCTAGGAATAGAACTCAGGTTCTCTGGAAGAGCAGCTAAGTGTTCTTACTGCTGAGCCTTCTCTCCAGCCCTTATAGCGGCTTTGTCACCATCAAGGAAAAAGTTAGTAGATGTCTTTAAGCAAGTTTTCTAATCCTCCCAAATCTATGAACCTAGAAAAAGTGTTAGTATTTATGACTCTTAAAATTGAAAGCCTCTTGATTTTTGCATGCATGGTTACCTGAGAGGATCAGACAATAAAAATAGAAAGGGGACAGCCTTGCATTTATCAATAATGTGGTTTAAGTTATCGGTATAGCTACTAAATTTCAGATGGTAAACCTAACATGGAATAAAACCCACGGAAAGGGTTACTGATGGAGGTACGCCCCGTACAACAAGACAAAACAAAATCTTGAAAACAAATTAATACTAAGGTGACGGTCTGGGCTCTAAATACAGCAGTCTAGATAAAAGGGATTCGTGACCCTCTGGGGAATATACACAGTGGGAACTAAAAACGTTCCCAGTGCTTTTTGGTGGGCAACACCTACACTAGGGATGCAGGTATCTTCACTCTCAGCAAATGAGGGTCATTCTGGTTTAAACTGCGTATAATTGCCAGAGCTTTAAAATTGCCACCTTGCATTTTAATAAGTTTTTAATTTCCAAAGTAAGCTCACACTTACGAATTTGCTTAGGTTTTTAATTATTACTATTTTTATTGTACACGTGTGTGTATGAAGGGAATGTGGCCATGGCATCCCTGTCAGGGTCAGGGGACAACTCTGTCACACAGATTCTCGTTTTCCACGTTTACCTGGGTTCTGCGGTCAAACTCAGGTACCAGGCTTGCACACAGCCCTTTTACCTGATGAGCCATGATACAAAGACATCTACATATGCTATCAAGCAGCAGTGCTAGGAAACAGGAAGTGACTACGCGCATACATATGGAACAGAGCCTTGGTCATAATTCTCCTTTATATTGTGTTTTCAGACTCACTGTTGGTGGACAATTACCGTGAAAGATCGTCAAGGAATTTCTAGCACATCAAACAGAAAGTATTTCCTTTCAGACCAGTATGAAGGTTTCTGATTAATTTTTCTTTAAATATCTTAAATCTCCCACTCGTAAAATTCAGGTAACAGCTGCTTTTGTTCTACATGGGTCCTGACAGACTCAGAAACTTAATATAACAAGTAGAATAAAGAACGTCAAAGAAGGAAGACATCGAATGCGATGAACGTACAAGGGGTGGGGCGCATGAACTGCAGCAGCGTGTGCGTAGCATCGTGCTGCCGAAGAACGGAAAGAACACTAACGAGCTATACGGAGGAAGAAAGGATCAGTGGCTTTTATGAAGTCAGTATTATGTGAACTACTTACTCGCTTTAGACCTCTGGAGCAGCCCTGGATGCTAAGGCTTACACAGCTGCCAACAGGGTGGTTCCAGGCGACTGCACAACTAATGAGGTGTGGAGTCCTTCCCTAAACACTGGCCATGATCTCAATCTCTCATCTGAAATGAGGGGATGGAACAGATAATCTCTTATCTACTACATAAAACAAGCTCTGAGAACGCAAGGGTTCTTCCTGGGTCCAGCTACAATATTTACATTTTATGTGCTATCAAGAACACCATTTTAAACCTTTATCTTGTAAAAGTACACATCTAAGTTCATTTTTTGTCTTGTACTTGATGATAAACAAGGAAAATGTCAAGAAGCTGTCTTTAGGATACCCTGACCTACCACACAGTATTCACCTCATCAAATAGATAAGACAATTGCAGAATTTCACACAGACACACAGACCCACTAGGGTTTTGATAATAACTTGACACAGAGAAAGTATCTTTAACTTCAAAACACAATTACCTAATTACCTAGAATGATAGCTTGGTTTAGTTTAGCCTCAGAACACAGGTCTTTTTTCCTCCTTACCATTACTGCTATTGAACATCTAAATCAAATTATCTGAAAGGGATGTAGTGGGAGGGGAGACCAAATTTTACATACTAAAATGAAGAAAGCCCAAATTCCCAATTATAAAACAAAACATAAAAATGATGACAACATAGAAGTGTTCATAGCAAACCAGTAACGCATTACTCTTCATGTGACAATCATAAGGTCGTAAGTCATTGCATTGCCCCAACACGAAATACTAAATCATGAACTACACTGGATATCATTTCACAATAACTTTCAAAATTTGGCTATCAAATATGCTTTCATAATAGCCATGGCTAAATATTATTATGGAAACTTATGAAATAATCTAGAATAAAGGCTAATTTATTATTTAAAATGAACACTATAATAAACTGGAAGTTTTTAAGTGTCAAAAGCTGCACATTTATTAAACTCTCCAATTAGTAATTAAAAATAATGTAATGTGTAAGGAATGTAATGTGTAAACATGTGTCATAATTCAACCCTTCTCCTCTCCTTACATATATATACATATATATGTAAATTATACTCCCATATATAAATGGAAAATTCTAAATTAGCAGGGACCTTGTTAAACACATTGCATTAGAGACAATATAAATCTTGTTGAAGATTGCTAAAATTAAAAAAAAGTATTCTTAAGTACTTAAAATGAATAGCTGGTTACTCCAAATAAGTATGTTTAAGCACATAGTTCAATCAAGATAAGACATTAATATTTAAATTGGCTCAGAGATTAAATTAAGGGATGGTATGTTTTCATTCAAAATAGTTAGTTTTAAGGACTATTGCAATATAAATAGTTTAAGTGGCTGCCTAGTACTTACAGAATCCAGTAATTTATGTTATTTGCCTAATTTACTCAATATCCTAGCAAAAATCCAGATAACCCACGGAAAGAGTTCTACTCCACAGTGAGTTGGTAATTTATTTGCAAAGTGTACTATGAAATAGGAAATGGTTGTAACCACATGAGGTGCCATGATTATTTTAACTAAGCTCAAATCATTAGATTTTCACTAATAACAGCTTAAATTAAACTGGGACAAATATGAAATTGATTTTGGCAGAAATAAAAGTATGATGTAAATTTTGTCCTCATTTTGGTAATACAGCATCACACGAAAGAGCTCACTAGAGACATCGTCACTCTGCACTCTCCGCCCTCACAGGAAAGCTTCACTGCAGCACTGACATGAGCGAGCGTTCCTCCTGAGACACCTGACGATCAGCTGCTGGTCCAAAGGCTTGGTATACGGAATTGTCCTGAAATCCCAAGTTTCTCCCCATCCCATGCCTGTTACTTCTCTCTTTACCCTGCCCCCCACAGGGTCGGGGGTTGAAGCCACTAGCTTCAACTAACTTTCTAATGTATAAAAAAATAATATATAAAATAAAGACATCATTAAAGGTTACAACCAAGAGTCACTGGCATGAAAATGACCACATGATTCCGAAGGAAGGAAGGAAACATTTTAGAGAATTGTTTTAAAATGTAAATTTCCCTTAGGAGAACTTGAAAACTACAAAGCCAAGGTAGAAGAAAATGAGAGCAGTTGGCTGAATGAAGCTGGAGAAATAGATAATTGATCTCTTTTGTAAAGACCACGAGTTGATTTTTTTTTTTCTGGTTGTATCTTAATCCAATAAAACAGTCCTTACAAATTATTTATACAATGAGATTCACCAATTTATATTCTGCATACCTCAGAAATACAAACAAATGCTTATCAATTTGACAACTATTTATACTTTATTAAACAATGACTTTTGACAAAAATACTACCAGGATGGCTTTGGAACAATAAATACTACACAACATGAACCTCTTATGCCAGTTTAATTTACTCATACGAGAAGACAAACAGTCATAGTAATTAACTATGTACAAGTATTAAAGACAAATGTACTTGAAGAAACATGCTCCAGACCTAACCAAAACATAAATGAAGGCTTCCTAATATAACTAGGCTAGAGTGCACTGAGTCTTACATAACTCTCAGAGAATTTAGCTGTCTTTCACAGTGGCACTCGTGGAAAGCATACTATTTGATACAATCTCTCGTCAGCGAAAACCTCTAAAGGCTCCTAAAGTGACCTTTACCCTCTTACTAATTTATCTACTGCAACTTGCATTTCATCTACATCTGTGCAAAGTACATTTAAGAACAAGTCATAAAATGCATAAACGTTAATAGCATATGGAAAACGGTCAAATAATGTATCTGTAGCAAAAATAGACAAAACCAAAATAACATCACGAATACGAGTTGAATTGTCAATTACAAATATACAGGGATTAGCCAAGGAAATATTACAAGAATTTCATTAAGAGCTGACTAATGGCTTGTTACACATGTCTGTATTAGTCATTCCACACTAAACTGGTACACCTGGGTACACAATTGCTGAAATTTCTCTTAAAACCAATCATACTGATCTTTAAGAAGAAGAAATGATTCTGCCATAAAGGTAACAACATATAAGCAAATAAGTATATGCTCAAAAGCAAATCACACCCAGAAGTCATTTTATATAAATGGATAGCAAGAAACAGTAAGCTCAAAAAGCCACTGGAACGCCCACTGTCAGACTCGTCGGAGGGCCAGGAAAAAGGAAAGACATTAAACAAGCGCCTATCGAAAGAAAAGGCTAAGTGTGGCCCAAACCTACTTACTCTTTCCTTTATGTTCTGTCTCCTCCTCAAAAAAACATCTAGCCTGGCATTCATAGGCAAAACGAAAGAGGGACAGAATGTGTTTCACTCAGCCCATGCTCCTACAGTTTTGTTATTTTTATAAAACTTGACACAGACATGGCCAATAGAGAGATGTCTACATCTCCTTATGTTTTAGGAGCATCATTAAGCTCATCACCAAACCCCACACTCCAGAAGATTGAGCTTTTATCTTGCATTGTTCTTTTTCTTTAAGCATCCTACCTCTCAGGAAAAGGACTCTAATTCCTCTGAAACCCTTGATCCTCTCCACCTATTTTCTGCAGTGTACACCATTTAATGCTGAGGTGAAACATGGAGGAAGAAAATCAAATCACGCAGAAGCATGCCTGCTTCGATTATGCTTGCGTTAAGCTCACTGCATTTTACAGGGGACTGTTAGGGTAGGACGCTCGCGCTACTAAGAACGGATCTGAGCAGAAAGAATCTCTACCTTGTCTTACCACCCATGAACCTAAACCTTAAAAAAACAAAACACGAAAATCTTAATCACGATACTCCTAAGTTTACAATTTAATGTGCTAACCTGATGTCATGGCACACTGATATATTTGTAGAAATTGTCTTCTCCCCGAATATAATATGAAGTAGTTTTTGTTAACATTCTGAGGGGAAATGTTTTAGTTATTTAAAATTCAAATAAAAAGCATGCTTTTTTAAAAAAATACAGTGCTGCTAGCGACATCACTGGCTGCTTTCCTATCTAAAGCAGAGAAGACTCCATCCAGCTGTTGCCTCAGCGTGTTGACTTGGTGGCTGATGACTCAGGGTCACCGATCATAGCTAATGTTTGGCAACTACCCCGCATCATATAGAGAGAGCAACCAATTTTAGATCTGCCAGGGCCGCTGCTGGGAAACAATAGAAGAATTCAATAACGTCAGAAAGGAAACATTGTTCCAATTTATTTGGGTGAAGCTTGGTTCTGGATAATCACAGTTCCCAGCCCTAAGTGTGAAACTTGCAAGCACTGCCCCCGCCCATTAGGGTATTTTACTGTGCTAAAAGACACCAGTGATTAAACACAAAAAATCGTGTCAGTATACAACTGATCACTTCCTGGACAGGAAAGGACTTCTAAAGTGCCACATCATCAGGGCCCTGCCTACCTTTGTAAAGGCAGAGGCACAACAAAAACGGGAACCTTTTATATATCACTAAGAAAGTGTCAAAGTGCTTTAGCACTGAAATTATTTAATGATTTAAGGGTGAGATTTATTGTTCATATCCCAGATTTTATAAGACTTAGTGATAATTTATAGTGCATGCAAATTAAGTTTTGGTTCCATTGTTCTTTTTATAATAAAAAGTGAAGAGCTTTATGATGACTTTCAGGCCAAGGGATTTCCTAAATACATTGGTTTTCCTTATATAATCACATGTTTATAAATCAATTTAATAGCTCTCTATAGTTAATCAGATCAGCTGTGATTACTCTTTCATGAAAGTCAATGGCATGAAACCTATTGTCAAAAACTTAAGATTGGAAAATTTAAAACACAGTGCATCTCAACATTTGAAAAACATAAGTTTATGCAATAAGAAATTATTTAAATTTTGTTGTTGGAACTATCTTAAACCCCTAATTCAGAAAAGTTAAAATGCTGAAATAATTTTCCCCAAATAAGAGAGAACTAATTATGAGTACTAGATTAGTAGTAACTACCAATAGTCAATACAAACAGTAACCACCCATCTCTCGGGCTAGACAAGAACAAGGGCGATTTTCCCCCTCTTGCTAAGCTATAATTAAGCTGTTTAGAAAAATAGATCACAGTCTAAATCTAATTATTCCCCAATATCAGCTTCCTACACATGGAGGGAAGAGATGCCCTTTTCTACATCAATGCAGGATAACCTTCACGGAAAAGGGATGTGGGAAAGGTGCAGCTCCGTGAAATCACACATTGAGAACGTTCTCTTTGCGAGTGTTAAAATCTTCTCAAAGGGAGCAGTGAAGATCACTAATAGTTCAGGAAAAGTTGATGGGACTATACACAAAGGAAGGAAGAAACAAAGCAACCCCCTAGCGACTAATCAGCCTTGTATCACTACAATCCACACTTACCTAACCCTACCAGTACATTTATCTTAACTTACACGTTGTTTTCAGTAATTTCATTCTAGGGAACCTTGGTGAGATCAGACAGTAATGTCAGTATACATATACTGAGAAAAAAAGAAGAGAGACACACACGGTGCTTGCTAACTGAAGCCTGAAAAATTCTAATCATGAGTTACCTACCGGGGTATCTGCAGAAGCATCTGAAAGCATCGGCACCAGTTCCTTCCTCAAAGAGCCTGGTAAGCAGGCGCCATTGCCTACTTTCAGCTACTCTAAGCAATGGTCTAGGTCACTACACATTGCATTGCTTTAACCATTTCAAAACTCAGAATGTTGGTGGAACAGCAGGGCTCAGAGTTACTACTCCCAGTTCTTAACCCTTTAATTGAAAGGTAACACACAGGGCACATATAGCAAAGCAACTTTTAACTATGGAAGCATTTTTCTGTAACAATGCACTCTAAAGCAGTTAAAATTTGTATGCACAATTATGTGTTATATGACTAGATAGTATTTTCTTGATTTCATGTTTGCTCTACTCAAGCAATTCGTTACTGAGCAATTCTGATGTAAAGTTTTCACACAAAAATCTTCAATACCGACCAGAGAGAAACTATTACTATTCATCCAAACACCCAAAGTGCTTCTGCACAGGTGAGTCCTTCAGATTTTCTAACTTGCTTACTTTCAAAGGACCATTTCTACTCAGTTATCTGAAAGAGTATGCAAATCTCTAGAAAACACAACCTGATGAGTTCTAAAATGGATCACACTAAAATGATGGAACAGAACGGCATTAGCTTACCTTGAATAGCCATTAGAAAACACCGATCGGGCTGGGAAGTTCATAGTCCCCAAGGAAGCCAGATTATCCTCTCCAGATCCTTGGCACCTATTCCAGTTTTCAGAACCAACGGGAATTGGTGGAATGACGTTAAAAACAGGCTTCTGATCCTGCTGTTCAGAGAGCGATGCTGCATTCATGTCATAGTGGTACATCTGTCCTCCAGAGGTACTCACACCATGAACAGAAATGGCAGATATCTTATTACCAATTATATTCGTCCCAGAAAAGCTTGCCTGACAATAAACTGGGCCCAGTTTCTCTTGCTTAATTACCCCGGGGGTGCAAAGTTCAATGAAATCATCTTTTTCTGTTTTCACTTGGGGCAGCGTCACACCGCTGGAGCTTGGTAAGATCGGATCTCCAGTATCCTTAATTTTAGGTTTAGTGTCCGGTAAAATAAAAGGCTTACAGTCCTCATTTGCATCCCCTTCCAAAAGGAATGGATCATCATCTCCTGCCAAAGGAGAAAGCAAGTTTTCGTCTATCAACAGGTCTGCCCTCCAAGGACTCTGATTTGTTTCTTTACCTGGGGACCCAGCAGAAAACTCCAAATCCTGCAAGATGTCAAAGGTGCTTTGGTCTGTGGTATACAACTTCACACTGCCACCATTGGTGCCAGGCTGGCTTTTTAGATTTTGCTGTTCTGAAGATGCAGCAGAGTGAGTTTTGGGAAACTCCTTCCCTGGAGGGGTAGCACGTCCAGGAGCAGATGTTGAACTCTTGGGCTTCTCTGGAACATTGGTTGACCTATTGAGGTTTGCAATACTTTCTTCCAGAAGCCGAAAGTCTGTTTCCCCAGAGGACAGGCTAAGTTGGCCCTGTTGTGGGTATCCCAAGTCATTTCCCATCACTTTTGTTTCTGTCTCTCCCATGTACAGTCCCATGGACAGTGAAACGGCTTTGGACAAATCTGGCTGCTGCGCATTGCTTGCTGAGCCTTTTGGAAAATCCAGAAGCCTCTTCTGCTTGGAATCTGTCTGAGAAGCAGCAGCCAGTGAGGACGAAGATGCAGAAACCTTCACGGTAGCTCCTCCCCTTAGGGTTTTATGAAAGTCCATCACGTTCCCCCTCTCCCGGACAAGCAAGCTGCTGGGGACTTCTCTAGCAGGGGGAGCTAAGGCTTCTTTGGAGTCCATTGGCAAATATTAACTACAAAAAAGAGAGGACATAATAAGCTATAAAATCACATTATCTCTGATCTGATTAGTGAGAGACAGCCTATTAAATGAACCCTTTAGGTAACTCCCAATCAAAGTCCCCACTATCAGAGGAATAGTTTCTGTCTTCTAAAATAAACCTATATAGTCCCTGCTCCCACCCAGGGAACTACAGCTAAAAAACACAAGGCAGCTCATTTGCAAGGACAAAGTTATACTGAACTGATCTGAATTTGGCTGTTTATCCTGCTCACTAAATGTACAGCTTTGGCAACCATAGGAATTGTAATTTGTTATACATGATTATTCTAAAGGTTCAAGTTGATGTCAAAGTATTTAACTTTCTTTTTTTAAGCATGATCCTTAAAATTTCAACCCCTTCTCAATCAAGGATGATTGCCTTTCTGGAAACCAATAATAAGACATTTGATAAACGCTACAGTATAATTGTTTGCACCTTAGGATTCACAATTTCACCTCGTGCCCGTCCCCCCACATCCAACCCTTCCAAGGTACAACCTCCTGGAGGATTATGCACATTTTATTTGAAAAAAAAGCAGTGCTGTTCTGCTATAGGCAAGGGAAATGCTCTTATCTTTAACCTCCATTTCCAACCAGATGTGCCTGTTTAGTAGCATCCACCTCCAAACGTTGGCGATAAGAAATGATATGCATTGTACATAGCCTAAAATATGTACTTTTAAAAACAGCAGAATTTGTACTAGCTTCTTCACTGCAGTTCTAACTTATTTAAATAAACAGAGCAGAACTCATCAAAACTCCTAACACCAAAATTAATCGAGTTATATTTCTTTCTAAAAATTGTTTAATGCACTCAATACAAAATAGTTTATTTCTAGATTTAAGATTTTTTTCTTTCCAAATATGGGAATGCTTGGAAAAATAGAGAAACGGGTCTGTGGAATCACATATAAATTCAGACAAAACCTATCCAAGAAAATGCTCAGAATAATTTTCTCAGCAGTTTTCAACCTACATTTATTTAAATTGTATTTGTCCAGATCGTTAGTATATTACTAGTAAACAAAATGCTTTAAGAGGTTGTCAAAGACTATGATAAGTATATTGGGGAACCCCTCTCATAAAACGGTAAACTTTTCCGGTACCAAGACACTAAGAAATAGGATCATCTTCACTGAAAGGGAAACGTTAGAGAAGGTGGACCTTAGGAAGATTAGATTCCTAATCTTCCCTGTACGCGGTTTCTCTCTCAGAACCCACCCGGGACCTGTGTGTGCATCTCAAAAAGATCTCTAACCATGAGATATGAAATGGCCCCTAATGAATTTCCACCACACCTGCTTTTTTGACAGCTACCTTTCAAGCCCAAGACCATCACAATACTTTATAAAACGAGATGCTCCCTTAAACGACATTTATCCTCCAGTTAAAACTGTAAATAACCCTGGGACGTTAGTCGGCCCTCACGAACTATGCCAAGGGTCTTAAGTGGTAAGGCCGCAATGATCAAGCCTGCAACCTCAAACATGAAAGTAGCACTTGTCAAAAATCGCTGCACACACACACACACACACACACACACACAACCTGCGGCTAGGGAGGGTCTCTTACTAAAAGGGGACCACTCAGAAAAGTCGGGCGCGAAATCCTGCCCCAAAGCTAGTGCACAAGTCGTCGGGGGGAGGGGGTGGGGGGGAGAAGGAGGGAGAAAGGTGCGAGGTGAAGGGAGAAATGTGTCCAGACCTGTTGAGTTCTCTGCGGCACGCCCACTTCTAGCAGATAAGGCCGGGCGGGAGAAGTCTGGGTTGCAGGCTGCGAGCCCCGCGTCCACCCCACTAGCCCGCAGCCCGCAGCCGAGCGCCCTGAGCCCGCGGCTCGCAGACGCCGCTCTGCCTTCCCCAGGGAAAAGCGGCTGTCCGGGCGGCCCCCGAGGACAGCCCAAGACCCAAGGGCTTGCGGCAAAAAGCAAAACCAAAAAGCACGCCAGATACCCGCCGGGGCGCGCGAGGCTCCACGGCGGGGCAGCTCGCCGGGCCAGGGATGGCGGTGCGGGGAGAGGAAGCGCCGGCGCTGTCACCGCTGAGGCCCTTTCGTCACCGTCACCCTGCCCTCGCCAGCCTCCACCCCCAACCCCAGGGCTGACAAAAGTTTGCCAAGTCCCGCCGCCCCGGCTGCCGAGCCCCTCGGGGAGCGCCGCCAGCCCGACTCACCTCCGCTCGGGCGCCCGCTGCCCAGCCCCCGCTCACCTCGGCACCCGCGCGCTCGCCCGCCCGCCCGCGGCTCCCACCGCAGCCAGATAAACAAGTCGGCGTGCGGACGCGGGAGGCGCGCGTGTCACGGAGAAGGAAGTCAACAGTCGCCCCCTCTTCTCCATGGGGGAGGGGAGAGCCCCTAGCGCGGAAAGTCGCCCTCTTCCCGGCTGACAAGCCGAGCCCCGCGCCGCTCCCGTCTCCCGCGCGCGTCCCCCGTCCCGGCGCCGCGCCGCCCGGCTGCGGCGTCTCGTTCCACCCACTTAGAATCCGTCCCCGACGGGCGGGCGGCGATTCGGGCTCCAGGCACTGACTCGAGCTCGCAAAATGGAGGAGGCGGAGGTTGGGGGGGGGGAGCGCGGACACGCGAAAGGGCCGCCCGGCCGCGGCAGGCGAGCGGGACCGAGCGAGGGGCGGGCGGAGGCGGCGCCACGGCGCGCACACACTCGCACACACGCGCTCCCACTCCACCCCCGGCCGCTCCCCGCCCGAGGGGCCGCGCGGCGGCCGCGGGGAACGGTGCAACCTGTTGGCGACTGTCGGCTACTGCAAGGGCGCCCGCGGCCCTCGCCCCCTCGCCCAGCGTGCGGGGCCCCTCCAGCCCGGCCCCGACGGCGCCTGCAAACCCCGCGGCTCGCAGCCATCGCCTCCGCCCGGGCGAGCGCGCCTTCGCCTTCCCCACCCGAGGAAAGAGAAAAAGTGCGGCTGCGGCGGGGTGCCGACCTGGCCTGGGAGGCAAAGCGAGTTTCTTTAGTTTCTCTTCTCCCTGGCTCCTTCCCGCCCCGCCCAGCTCGGCGGCTTGGAACCGCTCGGGAACCCGCCCCGTGGGTCCGCCGCCAGAGCCCCCAAGGGTGACAGGCAGCCGGCCGAGCCGCAGGGGTGGTCCGCGCCGGCGAAGCGCCGAGTTGCGCGAAGTGTGTCACACTAGCAGAGGGGCTACAGGATGGCACGGAAACGGCGCAGCAGCGCCGCGGCCGCTCTCGGGGCCGGACGGCAGACACGCCCTCTGGGGAGGCTTGAGGAGGGGAGGGCAGAGGAGAGGGGTCAGCGCGTACGTACTGTGAGCCCGTGGGGGGGACTCGCGTGCCGGCAGGTCCCCCCACCCCCGCATCGTCTGGGCGGCCCCGTCTGCAGCCGCCGTGCGCGCGCTCGCTCCCTCGCTCGCTCGCTCGCACCGGGAGAAGTTGCAAAGCAGAACCCACCCTCCCCCGCGCCCCGACCGTCCCCCACCCTCTTCCCCGAGTCGGAGAGGAGGCGGCGGCGGCGGCAGCAGGAGGCGCCGCCTGCCAAGTTCAACCCCCACCCCTCCCTCCCAGCCTGCCAGCGCGCTCACACTCGGAGGAAGTTGCACGCCGAATGCAAAACCTCTAGCGAGCAGGATTTCTTTGCACTTGAAAAAAAAAATGTAATTAAGGAAGCATTGGGGGGCGGGAGGGAGGAGGGCAGGCCGAGAAGCAAGTTGCAGACGGAATAGTAAGTTGCGGGAGAAGTCCGCCCTCTTCTCACCCCAAACTCCTGACCTCTCTTTCCACCCCCTTCGGGGCCTGCTCCCAAGCTCCCCGCCGAGACCCTTCCCCCGAATCGTGACATTTGCTGCCCCGGGCTGGGTGCGTTGCCCAGCCCGCAGGGTTCCAGAGACCCCTGTGCTCTCCCAAATCAAACAAAACACGCAGCTCCAAAGCCCTCCAACGTCAGCGTCTAGCTCCCTCCAGCTGTTCCCGTACGCGCCTCCGGGTCTCCCAGAGAAACACGTGGCCGGTCTTCTCCCGAGGACTGAGAGGGGCACGGGGCGAGGGTGGCGGTGCTCGCCGGGCAGGGCAGGCGGGGGCGACGCGGGGACCCTGGGGTCGGGGGAAAGCGGGGCGAGGCGCGGCGCTGTGGCTCCGCGGTGCGGGGAAGTAACTTTGGTGCCCCCACAGGTGACAGCACTTGGCACTTATGACAAGAGCGGAGGCGGCCGCGACTCCACCGAGCGGGCGGGCGGGAGGGCGGGCGCGCGACTGCAGCCGCTCGCGCCGCTCCGCTCTCGGACTCCGAGGGCGGCCGCCTCGGCCTGACCTCCCCGATCGGCATCCCTGATTGGGGAAGCGCGTGCCGGAAGCCTCCCGCCGCCATCTTGGTAAAGCGCGATGAAGCCGCGCCGCCACCATCTTGGCGAAGGTGCTCCGTGGCGTCCCACCGAGACGCCCCTCCTTGGTAGGAAAGGGTCCAGGCCGCCCGGCGCGTCGTCCGCTAGGCGAGGGGAGATCGTGGCTGTGAGCGGGTCGCTTGGGCAGAGGTGCTCCACGGTCACTATCTCCACCGGCTCCGGGGCCGCCATCTTGGCAAAGGAACCGAGGCTAAACCTAGACCATCTTAAGCCCGTCTGCCCAAGAGTGTTTATGAAGAGCCCCTGAGCCACTTGGTGTTAATGAAAAATAAAATCAAAAAAGCCTGTAAAGTCTAGAAGAGAGATTCCTTCCTTCCCAAGGAGGATGAAGTCAACCAGGTCCAGGGTGGATATTGAGAACTTAAACCTATGACTCTACTTTCCTTGCCGGTTTTCCCACCTTCAGAGGCTCAAGTACTGCAATCAGATGTCTTGTGAATTTGGTCCCCTGACTACCAACAGACGCCTGAGATGGGTACTCGAGCCTACAATAAAACTCATGCTAAGATGATTATCTTTGATGTTTGCCTTTTACAAAAAGAGCTAAGGATGTACATATATATATTATATAATTATGTGTATCATTATACCATAAATCTTCTACATGACTGAATTACTCATCTAAAGAATCTAATTCACTTCTCTTTCATGTTTGAGCTGTAAATGGTAGGTGATCTTCATTTTTGAATAATTTATTTTTCAAAAATTTTCACTTAACGTTTCCTCTTTGCTTTTTTGCATGTCTAATAGCTCTTAATGTAGAAAAGTACCTCACTTTAAATTTAAAATTGCTTTTGCAAATATTTTCAATTGAACAAAAATATGAACTCTTCCTGTTCTTTCTTTTAGTGAACTATGCCTTAGTTTGTTACTTCAATAGAAAATCATCTCAGGCTTTTTAATCTGCCATATTTATTTTAAAATATGCTTAAACTTTCAATAAACATATTTGCACAGTAATAAAAATAGTATGAGTTTTGCTTAACATTCACTGACTCTTCTGCCCAATTTGACTGGAAGTGTTGAAAGAAATAGATATTTTCTATTTTACTTATTGGGAAGGGCTACAGCTCAAATCTGGGGTCTCCCACATGCTAGGAAAGGGCTCTGCCAATGTGCAGTGTTACCAGTTGTCTTAGGGTTACTATTGCTACGATGAAACACGATGACCAGAAGCAACTTGAGGAGGACAGGGTTTCTTTCACTGGCAGATCCATCTAAACAGTTCATTAGAAAAAGCGCTGAGGACAGGAACGCAAGCAGGGCAGGAACCTGCAGGCAGGAGTTGATGCGGAGGCCATGGAAGAGTGCTGCTTACTGGCTTGCTCCCCATGCCTTCTGCAGCCTACTTTCTTATCTCCAGCCCAGGGAGGGCACCATCCACAATGAGCTGGACCCATTTTTTTTTTTTTTAATCCACAAAGACCTTATCTACCTTTTTCATTATGTTATGTCTCTGGAACAGAGGTCTATGTATAACAGTCTTCAAGTAATATTTTGGAGACTTATAATAATAATATTGAGTCAATTATTCAACTGTTTAATTTTCACCTGGTGTTTTGCCTCTTATTAAAGAGTTTCAATATAGATTTAAGCACAAGTGTCAAAAAGAGACATATGTAAGAGGGCAGTTTAACACATGTGCAGGCACGCATGGACTTCTTAGGAGGTGGCAGACTCTGTATGTTCTTCATATTACATTATAAAATGCTACAAAGGACATTTGCTACATTTTTTTTTTTTTTTTGGATTTTTGAGACAGGGTTTCTCCGTAGCTTTTGGTTCCTGTCCTGGAACTAGCTCTTGTAGACCAGGCTGGCCTTGAACTCACAGAGATCCACCTGCCTCTGCCTCCCAAGTGCTGGAATTAAAGGCGTGCGCCACCACTGCCCGGCTCCATTTGCTACATTTTGTAAAATAGTATCAATATTAATTTTTTCTATCCTCTTGTTTAATTTTCATTTGAAACAACCCACAGTTTGCACACTTGAGTGGGTTTGGGACAACTTTTCAGTTTGTAGAAGGTAATATCCATCCATATATCTCAAAGGAAGTAGGAGTTCTTGAACTTCAAGAATTTTTCAGAAAAGAGGAGAGGAATACATATTTTTTGCATTATCAGAAAGTTGCAGTAAAAGTTCGAATTACCTTTACCCCTTTTCATTCATGTCCCAGATAGCCAGTGCAAAGGACTAAAAAGTTTTAGTCAAATTTTAACACAAGGCAACTTAGCCTTGTGTTACAGCTAGCTGTACAAGCTTGTAAAAGCTGCTTGTTAACTGTTCAGAGATTTTGTTAGTTACTAATCATGGCCATTATTAAAAATAATTTATAAACATACAACTAAACATTTCAACAGCAATGTTAATAAATGCCCAGGAGTGACTTTCTATTTCACTATTATTTAATATGGTGTAGTGCAATGGACATCTTCTGGCGTGTTGTAACATATGGACACCCTAGTCTCTGCATTCAAAAGTGTTATTTTGGTAGTTTAAAATTAACTATGGTAAAGTTTTTGCACCATAGAAATTAGACAAACTATAAACCAGATCTTTGTATGTTTTTTGATATCCAGACTTCAGTGCTATGGGATATTTTGATAATGAAGATAAAATTTCAAGTTATGTTTTTATGAATAAATAATTCTCCAGTACTTAAAAACCATTATCTAGTTCATATTCACAGATGGATTTGATTCTCAATATATATCTTCGTTCCTTCACTATTAGCACATTCACCAGTACAAAAATATCAGCCAGCCGGGCGGTGGTGGCGCACGCCTTTAATCCCAGCACTTGGGAGGCAGAGGCAGGCGGATCTCTGTGAGTTCGAGACCAGCCTGGACAGGCTCCAAAACCACAGAGAAACCCTGTCTCAAAAAACAAACAAACAAACAAAAAAAAAATATCAGCCAATGACCAGGTTAGAAGTTAACAGTATCTGTTTTGCTGAACTGAATATTAATCAAACATTTATTGATAGCCTGACTTCCCCAAGAAGTTGTATTGATTGTGTTGATAGGTTGGCTATCAACATAAGCTAGAGAGAGATTATTGAAATGATTCTTTGAAAATCAGTTGGCCATACAGAAGTCACTTTTCAAGACTATTCTACATTTATGTTTTATAAATTGTGCCATATATTTCCCGTGTGGAATGAATTTATATAAGTAGATTTCACTCTCTCACCTAAATAGCAACAGAAATGACGACAGATCAGAATAGTTAAAATAGGGACACTTTTGGAAGATGAAAAGAGGACAAATAGTGACTGTAAAAGAAACACCTGGTCGGGCAATGGCAGCACACACCTTTAATCCCAGCCTTTGGGAGGCAGGGGCAGGAGGATCCACAAGTTTGAGGCTAGCCTGGTCTACAGAGTGAATTCCAGGATAGCCAGGGCTACATAGAGAAACCTGTCTTGCGGGGGGTGGGGGGGAGAGAATGAAAGAAAAGAAACATCTGGATGGGAATGGAGGCAGGGAGGAACTCGGAGGAGTTGGGAAAGGGGAAACTATAATTAGAATATATTATATGAAAAAAATCTATTTTTGAGAAAAGAAACAGACTCAGAGGAAGGTCTTATGCTGAAGAGCGGGCTGCAGTCCAAGCAGGGTCAATGCTGGATAGGGCAGGAAAGGAGTCCAAAGGAGGGGTGCAATAAGAAAGCAATATTGGGAGCTCTAGGGCTTCGGAATGTCTCTGAAACACCGAGAAAGACTTGTTTCCTAGCTGTCGAATTGTCTTAACATATGGGCAGGAAGGGGAAGTGCCAAAATAGGATTCGTGTACTTAGACATTTCTTTCTCATCTAGAAACTAATTCATTTCTGCATGTATGGAGGAATTATTAGTTCGTCCTTATGATTTAATCCCATCTCGAATCATGCTAGGTTGTTTTCTATCACAGGCCTTTTTGAATTATAAAGTCTCAGCCTCTCTGGAACACACAGATAGTGCTGCAACTTTTTAAATTACTTTTACTTTGTTCCGTTTCTCTTACCTGTGGCACAAGACAACAACAACCATGCCAGAAGCCACACGGTTGTATTAGCTTACAGTCGTCTGCAAACTTCCATCTGGCTGTCATGGTGCTCAGTATAACTAACCTACATCCACACTATAAATCTTTTGTTTTCATTTCAGCAATATTTAGGGAAATTTATTAATTTCTGTGGTATTTTAAAACATATTTCACAAAAGAGCTGACTCTGCTCATTCACCCTCCTTAAGATCATAATGACCTGAGAAAGAGCCTCACTTACTTACTACCAAGAGCTGGCACTTTGAAGATTCCCTTTGCATATGTTAATTTGTTTACTTCAGTTTTCTGATAGTTAAATACTTTGTAGGTGGCTTCAGTGGATCACAGGATATTAGTAGGAGATCAGAGCAGAGTGTAGCATAGGAGTAAAGTACTTTTCTATTGTGTATAAGACCAACATTTAATCCTTAACAATGAATAATTAAATTTCTTTTCAGCTAATCTAATAGAAGGGGTTTTCTCAGCTAATTTCCTTTCCCATTCCTGATTGTTTTCATTCCTATAACTGTATATACTTTCAGAAAAGTAACAATTATTAAATATTAAGCTTTAGCTTAAGGGACATAAAAATGATTATGGGTTCAATTATATGTTTCCAAAACCAAAACATGTAATTACTCATCAATTAAAAAGATTATTGTACAATCTCTAGTCTAGAGGAGATAGAGATGGAGAGTGACAGCCCTTATCCCACATCGTGGACTTGTAGGAATGTGGCAGTAGTGACACAGACACTATAATATGACCACGAAGTCACCTGAGTATCAGAGGTAGACAAGCTAGTGTGAACACAGAAATGGTGGCCAGGTAGGGTTGCCTGCAGGTATCACTGATCTGAGTGATAAATCGCTTTCAAGTGGTTTGGCTATTTCTCAAGGAGAGGCACTCACGATAGAAGATTGCCGTTATTATTCCATGAGGGAATTTTAAAATACATTTATAAGACATCCAACTATTAAAGCAAGTTTGTTGGTTTCCTTAAAGTTCCCTTTCAGACACAGCTACATGTGAGCCAGAGGCTCACATCATGTCAAACAGCTTGAATTCTTTTAGCTTTAATTTTCCCATTTTGGTTTTATTCTTAGAAAGAGATTTTCTCCCTGGTGGATGGTGACACCTATATTAATATGTCCTAACATGTTCTCACATGTCCTCACATGCCCTAACATGTCCTAACATGTCGTGAAAATTCTCCTCTCTAGCAATGACCTCCATTGTCCTCTTGTTGAAAGAGGCTGTGTTGCTTTAGTTGGGCCACATGAACCAATAACCATGACCAAGGGATATTCAGCATGTGCACTCTGCATGGCAAGCCCTTAATCAGGTACTAATACCCAAGGAGCTAGTGGGAGGGAGGGAGGGAGGGAGGGAGGGAGGGAGGGAGGGAGGGAGGGAGGAAGGGAGGGAGGAGGTGGGTGAGGGAGAGGACAGAGACACAGGGACAGAAACAGAGAGAAGTGCCTCATAATTACTGGGGCTTTTAAAATGGGAATAAAATGGGTGCTGGACATAAAGAAATCTGCAGCTGTCCAACTTTGCAGTTAGAGTTATTTATCAGAATTTAACAAGGATATAAACATCACACTTAACATTTTACCTAAAATGTTTGTTGCAATGGAAAGAACCCTGAAAACTAAGCAGAGTTGTCACACGTGCTCTTGGTTTCACTTCCTGACGTTAATAGGAATCAGATGTTCATTTGTGCTTTGAAAGTTCAGATAGTACACAAATGAATTGACAATTGCTTTAGAGAAAGAATGCCTCCATTTAACCGGGCCCTTTTCAAGTGATGTAGTGATGTTTTAAGCTAGCATTCTAGTCTTCCATGGAAGGAATTTGTCTTGATTGACTGTGGTTTCAACAAACATGAGGGGTGCTGCTCTGAGCCTCTGCCTGCCATTCTGCTTTCTGTCTTGACAAGCTGAGTGTCATGCAAATCTCTCCAGCCTTGGCACTAGACAGGCAGGAAGCCAGAGCCAGTAATAGAAGCAGGAGGCAGTCTGTGAATACTTGCTGATTAATTTTAGCTCCATAGGCTTGATGGGTTTTCCATCCCTATAATTACCATCAGCAAATAGTTATTGAATGATGTCCAGCGTATTTTTATTCTCCTTTCTTTGGTCCTAACTTTCCTTTTCTATTTTACCTCTCAGTGTGAGTTCATCACACGTATTTCTGTTCATCAGACCCAGACTTTCCCGTGATCAGTGGGTAGGGACTCAGTTATATTCCTCCTACAAGATTATTTATATAACATTATCTGCCTGTCTATAATATCTATCTATCTATCTATCTATCTATCTATCTATCTATCTATCTCCTATCACTTAGCTACCTGTATAAATTACCTTGGTTATGAAGTGTTCCAAACACTCTGTGGAAGTGGTAGGAGAATACATTACATGTGCAGGAAGGTAAGATAGATGACTGGAGAGCTATTCTGTGCTGGCTGCTGTATTAGTAGATCCATATCTGCTTTATAAGTTGGTCTTTTTCTATTAGAAATAGGGTTGTAAGTTCTTACTGGACTTGATCCGTGGAGGAAATAGAGAGCAGAGGTGAGGGTATGAGAAATGAATGTAACACATGTCCAAAGACCTTCTACATGGGAGGTGATGGTTACCTCTGTGTTTATGGCATTAGAAGGATGAACTGTGAGACCATTTCTTTCTTAAAGCTTTTTAAAGTAGTAGGTACTAGAAAATGGTTGTGATAAGAGCCCAGACATGTACAGGGGAATGATGCATGACTTCCTGCCTCTCTGTAGTCCCATCTTACAGATATGATTAAATGTAAGAGTTAGCACATCCTTGAGTCTTTTGTCTGGTCATGGATTTATGCACGTATAACCCCACTGTATTTTTATTAACTATGTCTATGTGTATGCATAATGTGTTAGTGTAGGCCATAATGTGTGTGTGTGTGTACAACTCTGTGAAATGGTTCTCTCCTTTCATATTTATGTGGGTGGATTCAGGATATTGATCTTAGGTCACCAGACTTGCTTGGCAAGAATGTTTATCTGATTAGCCTGTTTTTCTCTTAAATAAAAGTAGGGATTTATTGCATCTATTTTTTTAAACTTCATTAGATGTCTTAGGTTTTTATGTCACAATTTCTATGTTATTATAAATTAGAATGCAATATTACTGTATGGTTAAATTATTTCCAATTTTTCACCATTGTAAGCCATGTTAAGATAAATAATTTTACATTTATACTTTTATATCATCATGCAAGTACTTTTGTAGTAAAGAACTGGGATGTGGCTCACGCAATGGCTAAGTACCCAATGTGCCATACTGACAGAAATGCTTGTCCATTACAGCTTATTTTTCTTGCTCTCATCTTTCTTTGGGTATTCTTGAAAAAATCCAGTTAGAAGAGCTATGAATGGCTATACAGAACAACTGATACCTGGACATCCCTGTGTCTATTCATGCCTTTTCTGGATCCATCCTTATGTTAAAAATAAGGTCAAGAAGATTAGTTTATTGAACTGGGAAAAGAAACCCACAAGGGATCATTTAGGGGCAGCATAATGGTTCTACTAAGCAGACTTCAGCTTCTCTGGACATTGCAGAGATGGGCACAGGGCAAGGGGCAAATGAACCATTCTTTTTTTTTTTTTTTTTTTTTTTTGGTTTTTCGAGACAGGGTTTCTCTGTAGCTTTGGTGCCTGTCCTGGAACTAGCTCTTGTAGACCAGGCTGGCCTCGAACTCACAGAGATCCACCTGCCTCTGCCTCCCGAGTGCTGGGATTAAAGGCATGAACCATTCTTCTAGGCATTCTGGGACTACTTAAAAGCTTATCTTAAAAAAAAACACAAATAAAACAAAAATAAAAACAAAAGGTAGCATGCAAGCTTGGAACAGCTGGAGTCTACCACTTAGAGGTACCTTTGGAATAAAGTAGGAAAACAGAGAAAAGAAACGGAAATCTGGTGATAAGATTCTCATTATTTCGTGTGAGTATCTGTGTCCTGAGTCTAGACTGCTCTGGACTTGACTGTCACACACTGCAGTAAGTAACAGTAACATGCCTCCCTTTCCTTCTTCCCCTCTTCCTTCTTCCCTTTTTCTTCCTTTAATTTTTTTTCTTTTTGCTCCACTCAATTGGAGTTGGATCTCTAACTTTTGCCCCTAGAAGAACACCGGTTGTGGAACCAGTGGTGAAGCATACAAGAATGCCACTCCTCCACTGGAGCAGAGAAGCAGCCCAAGGTTGCTGGGCATGTAAGATGACCTCAAGTTGGACTAGAGTTTCCTCTCAATGATTAATTAGGTGAGATGGGTAAACTCCTTATTTAGAACATGTGCCTAGTGCCGCTTCCACTCTTAAGTTCATTTTCTGATTCTGGCTCCATTTGCCTCACAGCTCCACTTTCAAAAAGAAATGCTGTAGAAAATGCTTCTCCATGAGGGGTATGTTTTAAAAGAAAAAGGAGAAGCAAAAGCATGGTGACCCATGCCAATGGATTGTTTAGCTTCACAGTAAAACCCTTAAGTTATTACTCTGCTTTGTGTATCTTTCCAGGATTATATTTTACTGCTTTGTTTACAGAAGACTTGATATGACTTAACTTGCACTTTATCTGTAGATATGATCTACTGGAATTATACAATAAAATATTAACATTTGTTTACCTCAAACCAAAGCCTGAAAGCTCTGCTGATGTGAAAATCAATATCAGAGTTTAATTCTATCTGTAATCTCTATGCAAACCCTATTCATATTTTATTTACATAAACTTTACATTTCTTTATATTTGTAACAGAAGCATATGGTATGACTGATAAGGTAGCTATAATCATTCAACATTTATTTGTTTATGAATAGCTGCAACTCCATCTGAAGTAGACCTCAGACTATGTATCTTAGCAGGCATGTATCCTTGACAAATCATTTAACTTCTCTGGGCTTTTGTTTTCTTATCTGAGGAATAATGAAACAAGAGTGTTTGCTTTAAAAGATACTTGTACAGAATAAATAAGATATTCCCTTCAAAGCCTCTAGCACTTACTGGCACTGAGCAGTGCAGAACAGAGCAACTGTTATTCCTACCAAGTGTGAGATGACCAACCCCACATACTCCAGATAAAGTATATGAGTGCATGACGTCAACTTCCTTTGCATGAAGCGCTATCTTCTTCATAACACGGACTGCAGTGTGAGGCTATTGAATACCTGCTGAGGATTCTGTAGAAAAAAAAATCCAGGCACTGGCTGGGAATTTTAATTTTCCCTTTATGATTTCCCAAGCTTATCGCATCTACAGAGTCTGTAAGTCTATAAGCCACACAAGTTTTTGTATTTCTGCAGTTTGATCGTTATGGAACCTAAGAAGACTATAGATTTCACTATCCAACTGAGAATGGTCAAATAAAGACAGATATTTAAAAGCACACAAGTTCATCATGTGCTCTTTAACCAGAAAATTCCTACAGTTAAAGGACATAAAGGCACAGGGAAACGGAACGATTTGTCTGAAGTCTCACTGACTTGCAAAAGACCAAGAATGAGCATGAAAACATTCTGATTCCTGGCCAAGTGGTTCACTCAGGATACATAATGACACACCTTCAGAGATCACTGTGGACCTAGTATGAAGTTATAGTGACATGTTAATCCATAAATTCACTTGTTTACGTTCATCAGCGTCCTCAAAAGGCCCTTTAACTGCAAGATCCAGGTTTGGAGCAGACACTGTGCTGGACTTCAGGACAGGGTTTTGTGCCCTTTCACCTCTCCCCTCCACTGCTTAAGAAGTCACCTTTTCTCCTTGTGACAGTTTCTCTTTCTCTGCTGCTTGGGTTTCTGGATTTTTCCTCCTCGTTGTTCTTATGGTTCTTTTTTTGTTTGTTTGTTTGCTTATTTGTTTTCGAGACAGGGTTTCTCTGTGTATCTCTGGCTGTCCTGGAACTCTGTAAATCAGGCTGGCCTCGAGCTTACAGAGATCTGCCTGCCTCTGCCTCCCAAGTGCTGAGATTAAAGTCCTGCATACCACCACCGCCCAGCTTGTTCTTAACTCATGTAGAGTTATTGCCCTTCTGTATCCTCAGTTGTCTTTGGGGCTCTCAGTGAATCCCAAAAGCTACAAATGTTTGAGTCCATTCTATAAATTGCTACTCTAAAACTTAATGGGAACACCAAGTGAGTGGTTGGTGTAGCACACTGCTTAACAAATGACAAGAAACATGTATGTTTGGTACAGGTGCGCATTTTTTTGTGGTGTATGGTATATGTGTGTATATGTTTGTGCAGGTGAATGTGTGCGTACACACATGTGTGTGCATGTGTGTGGAGCCTAGAGGCCAACACTGAGTGACTTCCTTATGTTTTTGAGAAACGGTTTCTTACTGAACATGGAGCTGGGCAGTTCAGCTGGACTGGTTGGCCAGCAAGCCCCATTGAGCCTCCTGTCTCTTTCTTCCCCAGTGCTGGGATTGCAGGCTCCAAGCCCAGTTCTTTTACATGGGTTCTGGGGGGTTAAATTGTTGCTTCCTTGTGCTTAGGAAGCAAGTACTTTACTGACTTGGCAATCCCCCATGCTCCAAGACATCACTCTTTTCCCTGAGTACTTTTGGTCTGCGATCAGTTGAGTTCATAGATTCACAACTTGGATACAGAGGACCAACGGTAACGATGCCCCCTCCCTAACTATGGCTGCAAAGCTTTGGCTAGCATCTCATGAGTTTCTCTTGTTAGTTTCTATGAAGGCACTGAAGATGAAGGTAAGTAAAATAAGCCCCTGTTCTGAAGACTCTCCCAGAATAAAAAGGTCAGGGAAACAAAGAGAGGAGGAGCTAATAAAGGATGTGTTAGGAGCCCTTGGGTGGGTGAAGACAGCGGAGATGGATGAGATGCTCATCTCCTGACAGATGGGCACCCACAACTGCAATCTGAAGCTAAAGGTAGGAACGCTCATGTTGACAGGCAGAACAGCACCAACAGCACTGGCTTGGGCGAGAGTAAAACTAGAAAGAACCAAGCTCCCCGTGTTCCTCGGGCTATGATCTTCTGGCTGCCTTGGCTTCCTTAACAGGTATAAAGTCTGGATTCCCTTTCACACTGTCGCGACCAGTCAATGAGATTTGTGCATGCTGATGTTAGCAGGGCATTTGGCACTAACTTGTTAAAGTAATGGTCATAGTATTACTCGTTTGTCTTCACCAAAACTCTCCTTCCCTCCCTCCCTCCCTCCCTCCCTCCCTCCCTCCCTCCCTCCCTCCCTCCCTCCCTCCCTCCCTTCATTCCTTACTTCCTGGAGACATATTTATAAACTGCTACCCCACTTTGTTGTTTTTGATATCATTATTATTATTATCACCATTATTACTATAATTTTGGGTTTTTTAGATAGTGTTTCTCAGTGTAGCTCTGGTCATCCTGGAACTCACTCTATAGACTAGACTGACCTCGAACACAGAGAATCACCTGCTTTTGCCTTCTGAGTATTGGAATCAAAAGCCTGTGGCCACCACCACCTGGCTGCATTTTGTTATTTTTTAAAAAGTGTGTGTGTGTGTGTGTGTGTGTGTATGCACGCGTGCTTGCTTGTATCTCTGTGCACCATATTTGTGCAAATATTTGCAGAGAAAATGGTATTGGATCCCCTGAAACTGAAGTTACTGGCAGTTGTGAGCTGGCATGTGGGTCCTGGTAACTGAGCCTGGGTCTTTCACAAGAGCTGCAACTCTTAACAACTGGACTATCTCTCTAGCCCCTAAAAATACTTTTAATAACGCTCAAGTACTTGAAGCTCTATTGTAGTGATATTTTGTTCATGATCTAACAAATCAAGCTTGCCTGAAGATCAGAGTGCAAAGCTAAGCTACTAGTTAGCCATGGAGACCAGGCAATGTTGCCACACACCTTTAATCTCAGCACTCAGGAGACAGAGGCAGATGGATCTTTGTGAGTTCAAGGCCACCCTGGGGGCTAAATGAGATTAAATCTGTCTGAAAAAAGAAAGAAGAAAGCTCACACAAAGGTGATCCCAGCACTTGGGATCCCATGCCTTTAATCCCAGCACTAGGGAGGTGGAGACAGGAGTGATGTAGATGGGCAAAGAGAGGACTACAGGGCAGGAGGAGACAGGAGCTCAGATGAAGTCAAAGGATTCAGTCTGAGCAGGCAGTCTGAAGTTTGTAGACACAGGATCGTCCCTTTGGTCTGAGCATTGGTAGAGGTAAGAACTCTTTAGGGGCTGACTGCTCTGCTTCTCTGATCTCTCAGCTCCCCCCACCCCCAATATCACAATCTGAGTTTATATTTATATTTTAAGACCAATTAGAATTTGTGCTAGGAAGCCTTCCCTAATTTGGCAGTCTCTTCTGAAACAAACACAGTCACAGGGTATCTTCCATCCCTCAGAGTCCAAGACCACAGAGACAGAGGGGGAAAAAGAGGATGGAGAGAGAAAGCTGGAAGATGAAGAGAACTGTGTCTGGCCAGCCTTGAGCTGCCTCAGATCCACACTGCTTCTGTCTTAGCTACTATTTATGCTGGAATTGAACTCGAGGCTTTAAACATACTAAGTCAGTGTTCTGCCAATGAGCTGTTCTCCCAGCTACAGGGGGATTTTAATGATATTTACCTCCAAAGGCATTAACTTGCCCCCCATAGTTTGGGCTCCTTTTTCCTCAGGAGGTAGAGAAACTTTGAGGGCCTTGACTAGTCTCCATCACCATCACCACAGAGATGCAAAGGCCAACTTTTGGGGAGGAAGGAGTCAGTTCATTTTGAGCTCCCAAAGTTTTTCTAATGCTTCTGTCACAGCCGGGTCAGCATCAGGATAGTTCACAGGTATCCCCATGTGTTTGTGTGTTTGTCCCCCACTTTTTTCTTAATTAGTTTCAAGTCGCTTTTCTAAATAACAGTATCAATAAATCTCACCCCTCAGTCTTTGTTTTCTTCTAGAAACAACATAGTGGTTAAGCAACTGGCTCTGGAGTGAAACAGCCTGGGCTTGAGTCTCATTCTGTTGCTTGTTGTCATGTGACCTTCACACGTTTCTCCATGTCTGAGCGCCTCGGATCCCTTTCCTGGTAAAATGAGGAGGACAGAATGCCTGCCTCGAGGTATAGTCAGGATCCAGTCTGGTCCCCAGTGTAGAGCGCATATAGCACAGCCTTCTAAACTGCGTTTCCTCTTGGCCCTTTCCATAGTTTCAGATGAGGTCACAAAAACTGCTACAGTCAAAGTTTCAGAATGCTCAAAGACCAAAAATTCAAAACTCAGTTCGCAATGACTGTGAGGTGTTTCTCTCAGCACCACCCCCATTGGATCATGTGACTTCACTACAGCCCTGCTTCTGAACACAGCACACAGAAGGCCAATGATCCTGCCTAAAACACCCTGACTGAAGATGTGAGGCTACGGCACATTAGACATCAGATTGTTTTTATTATCCAAGTTTTCCCTTCTTGTAGTAACACAATCATCTAGTTAGAGAAAGCAAAGACTTTTAATATTTTCCTGCCATAATTTTTCAGCATCTAAACGTCCAATCAGTATAATTTAGGGTTGTATTTTGGTTTTTCAACTTGCTATTTGAATTATTTGCTTGAATTTCACAGTATCCAATGAGTTTCAGCTTGGAATTAGGACAGAATTTCCATCAATTTCTGAAGTGATATTAAACATACGTTGTGCTACATATTTATGCAAAACAGTGCTCCGTGTACCAATGATTATAAAATCCAAATATTGATCATCTCTGAAAATCAGAAATGTTCTACAGCTGACAGCACCAAATATTCAATCAATTAAGATTGGATTATTTATGTAAAAAGAAGCACATTCGTCTAATTAGAATGCAAATGTTTTCTTTAATAAATTACAAGATTATATGTATACAGGGAATTGGGAATATTTCTTTATGATTTTTATATCTACAAATGTTTAATCTGTACACATATTTTATATATCTGCAATTGTGCGAATTTGGGGAAAATATAAGCAGCCCTGACTTAGATTAGTGTCAGCTGTCAATCATCTGAGTCATTCTTGCCCATAGGACTCCTGTATTCTCCTAAACTGTAGGGATGATATGTACTAGGAAGAAATAAATGCATGTTCCCACAGGGCAGATGACATGGTCACAGGCAAGGCAGGGAGCTGAAGTGGTTACCAATGGTCGGCCCTGCCTCTTTGTTAGCTGCCAGTGCCTAAGTTTCCCTTCCACCTTCCTGTCATCAATGCAGGGCTCCCCTCAGGTTCCTAGCATTTCTCCCCGAGCCTGCCACCATCATTCCAAGGCCATCCCTGCTTTGCTTTGGATTTTTGTGCTACTTTTTTTTCCATGATATTTATTGAGCTCTACATTTTTCTCTGCACCCCTCCTTGCCTCTCCCCTCCCTGCTTCAATCCTCCCCCAAGGTCTCCATGCTCCCTATTACTCAGGAGATCTTGTCTTTTTCTACTTTCTACTTCCCATGTAGTTTATATCTATGTAAGTCTCTCTTAGGGTCCTCATTGTTGTCTAAGTTCTCTGGGATTGTGGTTTGTAGGCTGGCTTTCTTTGCTTTATGTTTAAAAACCACCTATGAGTAAGTACATGTGATAATGCTACTTTTAAACACTGATTTCCATTCAAATCACCAGAGTTTGCTCAAACTGCAGTTCTCTGCTCTCCAAGCCCCTCCTCAGGGCAGAGTCCAGGAATCTTTATCTGAGGCACTGTGATTTACTATCTAAGAACATGCCCGAGAGAGCAGGTCAGGCCACAGAAGCTCTTCAGTCACTGTGGCCCAATTATCTGTCTCACCATCCCGCCCTCATCTGTAAAACAGTTCTGAAAGTGAAGCCATTTTTGCCTTCAGAACCAGAAGAGAGAAAAAACCAACCCTTTCTATAGACTAAATTACTTCACAACTAGCAGAGGTCTTTGTGCCTTCCTGACGTTGCCTTTCTTAAGTTGCAGCTTCATCTTTAGCTTGATGTCTTAAGATACGATTAAATCAAAACAATAAAACAATTTTTTTTATTTAACGAAACAATTTTTGAAGAACAAAATTGGGAGAGTTCAGACTTCCCAACTTTAAAACTTACTACAAACAACGCTGCATGAGAACAGGCCTTTAGATGATGGGACAGAATTAAGAGTCCGGAAATATCTTGGCTCATCTGGTTTTGATGAAAATGCCAAGACAGCCAACCTTTCTCAACAAATGGTGCTAAGAGAACTGGACAGACACATGCAAAATAGAATATTCTAAAATAAACTCAGAGTGAGTTGCAGACTTAAGTGGATAGGTGAAAGTATAAAATTCTTAGGCAAAAACATACAGGTGAAGTCTCTGTGAGCTTGAATCACACAACAGTTAGATGTAATACCCACAGCACAGTCAAATAAAGTTAACAGCCAAATTGAATTTCATCAAATGTAAAAAATCTCTTCTATCTCAAAAGAAATCATGAAGAAAATAAAACGTTGTCCAATAGAAGGAGGTAACTATTGCAAATTGTGTGTCTGGTAGAGTCTAGATCTATTATATATAAAGAACTGTTGCTAGTCAACAATAAAAAGACAACATATATTTTAAAAGGGCAAATGACTTGCATAGAGTTGTCTAAAGACATACAAATGACTAATAAACATATAAAAGATGTTAAAATATGCTCAACCTTATTAGCTGTGAATGGGTATAAGAGATATTCCTCTGTATCCACTAGGTTAGGAGTATTTTTAGAACAGGAACATGATGATTTGGTGAGGATGTGCAGAAAATGGAATTCTCCCACAGTGATAATAGAGTTTCAAAATGGATTCAGTCTTATGAAAAACAGGTTGCCAGGTCCCTCAAAAAGTTAAACCTAGAATTACTGTATGATTTTTAAAAAGTTTGCTGAGGAGTTCAAGAGACTCTCCAAAACAATATGGGTCACTGCCACTGCCCTTAGTTGCTTTCCAGAACTTGAAGATAAAACCCTATTACTAAAGACACACACATGTCATAAACAGGGCTTGGAGGAATTGAGCTGGATCTGACCTGAAGTCTCTTCCCTGACAATTAGCTCTCACAGTATAAGAAGGTGCTACACAAGCTGCTGAGGAAGAAGAGCAATTAATTGTCCTACCTAGACATAGAGCCTACAAACCACAATGGCCAGATATCTCCAAGGGTACAAGGCGGCATTTATATATTGGGCAAACCAACAGCTGTTTAATTGGACTCAATGGCGGCTCAATAGGAGGGAATTCATATCTGGTATTATAAACTTACCCAGCTATGCGTGGTTGGTGAGGTCATGGACCCCAGAGGATATTCTTGTGTTGCCACTTTCCTAGCCACTATAATTTCTAACTGCATCCTAAATATGTATTCCTACAGCCACAAGTAAGTATAGCTTTCACGTGTCATAAGAAATCTACTTTTGCAGCAGATGGAAAGTATTACAGTTAACTAAAACTGCTCAGAAAACACAGAAAAACTGATTATGGCATGCCAATCTCATTTGGCACATCTGTAACATAAGCCTCCACCGAAGGTTCAAGGAATATCATGAAGGAGAAGGGTGGAAAGATTATAAGAGTCCAGGGGACCAAGACATCTGCTATGATATAGCATCTTTCATACATGACAGGGAAGTTGCATTATAGTGGCATATTATTTTTGTTTTAATAAATAAAGCTTTCCTGAAGATCAGAGGGCAAAGCAATCACAGTAGTCGGCCTTATAGACAAGGGAGTGGTGGCACACACCTTTAATCCCAAGACTTAGGAGGCAGAGGGAGACGGATCTCTGAGTTCCGGGCTACACAAAATCAACCCAGAAACTGATCCAGGTGGTGGTGGTTCACATCTCTAATCCCAGCACTAGGGAGTTGGAGACAGGAGTGATATGGCTGGGCAGATAGAGGAATATAAAGGGGAAGAGACAGGAACTCAGTGGAGTGTGGAATCTGAGGATTCGTGGAGACAGGATCTCGCCCTTTCGGTCTGATGATTTGGTAGAGGTGAAAGGTCTCTCTAGTGGTTGGCTGCTTTTCTTTTCTGACCTTCAGAGTGTACCCCAATATCTGTCTCTGGGTTTTATTATTTGTGCTACACTGCATCTTTAAAATCTCAAAATTATAGTTACTCGAACAAGATCTGCACAATGACCAATACCAGTAGACATGCCAGCACAGATGGGGTGGGGGACTTTTACATGCCCACACCATTCCCAGATGAAGAGCTACGGGCAATTAATGGCCACTGAGAGAGAGAGAATTAATCTTCTCCAGGGACAAGGCCACTGGTAGGTTAACCAATCCCAAGTGGTCAGCTCTCAATACAGAAACATACCAGCAACGCTAAATGAACTCAACAAAAAGTTGTATGTATGCATCTTAGGGGTTCTGTTGCTGTGCAAACACCATGACCAAAAAACACATCAGGGAGGAAAGGGTTTATTTGACTTACATTTCCACATTGCTGTTCATCATTGAAGAAAGAACAGGAACTCAAGCAGGGCAAGAACCTGAGGGCAGGAGCTGATGCAGAGGCCATGGAGGAGTGCTGCTCACTGGCTTGCTCCCTACATCTTTCTCAGCCTGCTTTCTTATAGAACCTAAGACCACCAGCCCAGGAGTGGCACTACCCACAATTGGCTGGGTCTTCCTCCATCAGTCAGTAAATAGGAAAATGGCTTATAGCTGGATCTTATGGAGGCATTTTTCTCAGCTGAGGTTCCCTTCTTTCAGATAACTCTAGCTTTGCCAAGTTGATATAAGACTAGCCAGCACAGTATGTATGTAGTATGTATGTATGCATGCATTTGTATATATGTAATAATAATTAAAGAAGTCATTAATCTGAGAGTGGGAGCATTGAGAAAGTGAGGGGTAGAAAGAATGCACATACAAAACTCATGTAGAAAATTTTCAAAAAATTTAAAGAAAAATATACAAAAGAAGTCTCTTGTGTGAAGTTAAACCTTTCTACAAAACACATTGTTCTTGTTTGTTCACGGTGATGTCATTCCTACTAGCCAAATGGTTATGACTTAAATGTCTGTCAGGATGAGTGGGAAAAAAATAAAACACCTGGTTCACGCAGCAGGTGCTTTAGATCCACAGATATGAGTGATGTGCTGACCAGAGCACGCAGCGACAAATCTTTAACACATTGTTCTAATTCAGTGGTTCTCAGTTTGTGGGTTGTTTCCCCTCTGAGGGCCAAGTGACCTTTTCACAGGGGTTGCATATCAGATATTCTATATATCAGATATCTATGATTCATAACAGCAGCAAAATTACAATTATTGGTTGGGGGGGTCACTACAACACGAGGAACTGTATTAAACCATCGTAGCATCAGGGAGGTTGAGAACCACTGTTCTCAGTGGATGAAGCCAAACATAAATGACCACAGACTGAATGATTCCAGTTACCTTTCAGCACTTGATGGGGGAACTATAGAATTTGGGAATTCCTCTTTCTGTCTCCATGCGTTGCTAGATTTGTGCATACTGGGCAAGTCTTCTACCACTGAACTGCACACCCAGCTGTCTGGGAATGCCTTTGCTAGTGAGAAGGTTCTGGCCAATATGGGGGTGGATAGTGTTGTAACTAAAGGACATTCAGAGCTGATGATCTGCTGGAAACCTTTCCTAGCAGAGAGAGCTGTATTGGGTTATGTCCTCAAGACATTAGAAAGGGATTTATCTGCTTTTTCCCACACCCTTCCCTCCACTGATCGAATTTCTTTCTGTGACATGCCATGTCATACCGGTTAAATGGCTAACTCTGGTTAGCACCATATGTGTCCAGCTCTTTTCTCTACTACTCACTAGTTTTGTGTTCTGAAGTTACACAATCTCTTGCTTTCTATATGAAGAGGATTTAGCTATACTTTCTACTTAATAGACTTATTTTCAGGTTTAAACCAAGTAATCACCTAGATGGACTTATACTATGTTTGTTAAAACTAATAATAATAAATATTAACCACTGTGGCTGCTGGTACTGTTTTTCTATGGATGTTATTTATGGTATATTTGACAAAATGGACTGCGCACATTTGGCATTTCTATTCATCATTGAAAATTACTTGAGCAAAGTACAATGATACACATATATCTATCTATACATATCTATATCTATATCTATTTATCTATAATAAAGCTCCACACACTAATTATCAAGTAAATTAAAGAGAGAATTAATAAGTTGGGTTTTACCCTAGGGTATGAGTCACTTGAACTTCGAGTATAAGTCTGGCAGAGAACACAGACAATGTGTTGACAGGTTGGGGTTCCTGGTCCTGCTAAGCTGTGTATGAAATCATAGTCCTGACGTGTTCACCAAAGTCACAGCTGTTAGCTTGTGAAGCCCCTGCAGTCTCGTCCTTCCCTAAAAATGCCATCTCTTGGACTTTAGGAGGAGATGTCACAAAGGAAGGGAAAAAAGGCCCCTGCGGCCACGTAGTGGAAGGTGTGGGCCTGATCTCAAGAGCTGTGTTTTCTCCATGAAGTCACACCCCTTCCTAAAATGCTTCGCAAACTTCTTCCTATTCCTACGTGAAACTGAAGCAGTTCTGTGATTCCCAGGGTGCCCCTGGTTGGCTCCTGTCTGTCTTTCAGGTTTCTGTACAACCCTCCTTTGACTTCCTGTGCTCTCATCCAGAAATTGGCAAACCACAGCCAAGTTTTTTGAAGTTTTATTGGGACATAGCAACCCCATATGTTTGTATATCTCAGGTGGCTGCTTTCACACTGCAATTGGCAGAGATAGGCCATACAGACAAAACCCATGTGGCCCACAATGTGAGCACATGGTAACAGTTAATGAAACCTGGGAAATGAGATCTGGTTGGGGGTCCAAGAAGAAGGAATCGCTTTGTTCACCAGGTAAGAATGTTTGCCATAAAAGAAAAGCTACATGTACGGGGGCAGGGGCACTGAAGTCCTCAATGCCCCAACCATCCTGACTATCATACCCCCATGCCCATCAAAGAATCTTGGAACACACTCCTGCAGGCTTATGACTTTGGGGCACACACTTTGCAAAACACTGACTCCACTACTTAGATTTGGTATTTTGATCAAGGTGACTTTTGTATTTTTGAATGCTCTTACACCTATATGCTATAGACTTTCTCCTACCACAGTGCCTAAAGAACATGCAATAGAAAGCCAATGACTCTCAATCATTTGGTGTTGTACCAAAGCCACTTCTTAGTCATAAGTAATTGTGATACATGTAGCACTGCCCTATCTAATGTTCTTTGAGGAGGGAAGCATGCGTCCTCTATGTTACAGATGAGAAAACTAAGATAAAGAGAAGTGATGTAATTTGCCCAAGCTGTGCAATAATTAATAATAACTGGTTGGTCTAGAATTAAACAGCAGCTCTAACAACAGAACACAAATTAATTTGCCTTGGTAATGTATCTGCTTCACATGGTGACGTTAACACCTCATGTTGAATAGAAGTTTACAGTTTATTAAATAGATGAGAGAATCCTCATTTTCCAGACAAATAAATTGAAGGATGAAAAATTTAAGCAATTTGCCGATATTATGGAAGCATTTGTAAGGCAGAAGACTATCAGGGGGTTTCTCACTCTCCACTCTTCCTATCGCAAACAGGAGGTGAAGTGGAGCTGCACGCGGTGTCTTTGCCACAGGACATCCATG
This sequence comes from Chionomys nivalis, assembly GCF_950005125.1. Taxonomy (NCBI): domain Eukaryota; kingdom Metazoa; phylum Chordata; class Mammalia; order Rodentia; family Cricetidae; genus Chionomys; species Chionomys nivalis. Next base: position 42,866,321 of record NC_080099.1, on the reverse strand, counting down.
ATTCTAGAACCCATTGAGTGTTAGATCAGAACACACTAGCAAGGATGCCCTAGACTGCACATGTACCGTATCTGTCAATCACATGTATACATCCTCTAAGCAAGAAATTCTCATCTTAAGGGAAGAAAAGGAAATATAATAATAATAAACATTGGAGACAATCTTACTATTAACCAGAGGACAGTTAGGTAATCATGCTTGGTTGCAAACACCTTTACCTGATGAGTCAACTCTCTAGCCTTGGGTTTCGAATACTACTTAGCGATTCCCGGGTAGCCATCACCACCAGCTGTGTGTGCCTTGACTCATCCAACTGCTTGCTTTCATAAAGAAGTGGGGAGGCGTGATGGTTAGTGTTAATAGTCAAGCTGCCAGGAACTGGATGGCTTGGGAGAGTGGTTCCTGGGCATGTCTGTGGGGTATTATCTTGATGACATTTTAGATATGGGAAGACCTATCTTTTTTTTTTAAGTTGGATCAACATTATTTTTTGTATTAATTTATAATTTTTTATTTTTATTATGTTTTTAAAAAAGAAAACATTTATCTTTTTTCATTTTACATGCTAAGCCTACTTCTCACTCCCTCTCCTCCTCCCATTCTTTCTACCTACCCCCTACCCCACCCCCCATCCACTCCTCAGAGAGGGTAAGGCACATTGCTTTGGGGAAAGTGCAAGCCATCCCTACTATAAATAGGCTGAGCAAGGTATCATCCAAAGAGAATAGGATCCCCCAAAGCAAGTACATACAGTAGGGATAAATCCTGGTGCCACTGCCAGTGGCCCCACAGTCTGCCCCAGCTATGCAACTGTCACCCACATTCAGAGGGACTAATTTGGTCCTATGCTTGTTTCTATGGGAAGACCTATCTTAATTGTGACTAATGCCATTCCCTTGGCAGGGGATCTCAGACTGCCTAAGTGAAGAAGAGAGACTGAGCGCTGTGTGTGGTCATCATTGTTCTCTGTTCTTGATTAGGGTCGTGCTGACTTCCCCTCTAGGAGGGACTGCCCGGAACTGTGAGCCAAAGCAATTCCTTTCTCCTTCAGGTTCTTTATGTCACAGTTGCAGGAAAGAAACTAAGAGGAGAGGAGGAGAACGTTTGATCGCCTCCTGTTTTCATAACGTGTGCTGTTTGGTTCCTTCAGAATAGAAGACAGGAAACAGTTAAAATGTGGTTTAGGAGGACAGAGTGTCAGGACCAGGCAGGAACTATGGCTCAAGAATTTCTGGGGAGCAAAATGAGATCAAATCCCTGCCCAGTGCTGTCATTTGTATCTCTTTTCCAATAGGGCTTAGGGCCCTCCAGGGAAAGACTGCAATCCTTCTTGCTGACACATTGCAAATCATTGTAGGAAAAACTGGGGTGTTCTAAGTGGAGGGGAGGTGGAAAGGAGCACACCACAGCCACAGAGAAGATTTTAAAGTAGCAGCGCAATTCCTGTAAGGGGGGCTGACGTCAGCTGGGGATGGGACGGTAGTCTCCAGGCTGAGACTAGAGCTCGTTTGGACCCAGCTACCCTGGGAGCATTTGATGATAGGCTAGATGAGATAGTGACACTGAGGGGTTCACACAGATTTTCAGTGGGATGCTAGGAGTGGCCTCCAGGAATGAGACTTAGCTTTGAGTAATAGTTAGATTAGCTGACCCAGAGGTAGCAAAGACGAGTGGAGCTGAGTTGAGACACTGGAGTTGGGCCATAGTCCAGGAGTAGCATGGGACTATCTAAGGAGGGTCTGCCCTGAGCCAACAGAGCCCCTGAGATGGAGCACCCTTGCCTCCCGAGGGCAGCACCGTGTGATTGTCTCACTCTACTGACCAGGGAGGTGACAAGAGGCTCTAGCTTAGACATTCAGCACGCATCCTGAATTCACCAGCTTGGGTCCTGCAGGACTTCCTGGTAGCAGTGACTGTGGTGACATCAGAGATGGGGGCAGACTTCCGGTCCTGAGTGCTGTCTTAGTGGAAGCCTGCGAGCCTGGGCCTGTGGACTCCCGCTTTGGTGAGGACACTCAACGGAATTATTTCTAGCCACATGTTAGCACCCCTGGGCATTTCCAGAAATGCTTAAGGGAAAAGAATTCATTAAAGGCTGAGGTGACACAGGGACACACATAGCTGGTGAAGTGCGAGGCGTTTGGAAGAGATTATGTAAACAGATGTGGCCAGAGGTTATTAAAAGCATACGATTCTCCACGGGTTCAAGGCTTGTCTTTAAATAATTGGACTTCTGTGGCTCCTAGGTTTAACGATACCAAGGGGCTGCCCTAAGAGGACTTCCTTTTTCTCAGAGTCAAGGGATCCCACAGCCAGTGCTGACTGCAGACAGTTTGGTGGCTCCGGCTCTGGGGATGTTCGCCATCTACCGTCACTTGACTATGGCATCTCTTGTGTATATTTAGTCTTTCCTTTCTCCCACGTGAGCTGCGACGGCAGATGTAGGATACGGGGATTCACTGGAGATGACAAATGACTGGTAGTAGCTGGATTTAGTTTCTGTTGGAGGAAGGGGCCGTGGGCCCACTAACGCCTTAGCAGAAAGGTTAGCTGTAAAAGGTCACTGAAGGGTGACGGGGAGCTTCCCGGAATCTGTTAATAATATAACTCAAAGGTGGCACAGTGACTCATGCCAATATTAATAAGCCTCGAGCCATTTGGCAACTAGATCATAGCTTTATTCAACACATCCTTTGGAGGGAGGCAGAGGGGAAACCATCACTGCTGACATAGCAGATACGTGGAGGATGGAGCCTGTGTACCCATTTCTCATGCAGAAGCTGGTGAACCAGCAGGAAATAGAAATGTCATCTTACTTACCTTGTGCAGGCTAAATAAAGCCATGCCCAAGGAAGACCTCGGCCCTGACTAGTATTCTGAGATAACAAATACCCAGACAAGGACTTAAAGAGCAACTAAATAATCTGGTCTGAAAGCCTGTCCTGTCTTCACTGTCTTCATCACCGAGCCTCTGCTATTTGCTGGAGATGCTTGAGGATGCCAATGATATTCCTGGAACCATGAAAACCATTTTTTTTCTGTTTTTTTTTTTTAAAGAATTTAGGTATCTAAGGGATTTGCCAAAATTGGAAGCATATTTCATAGTTTCTCATAACATTATGATTTTTAATAAAGTATTCATTGGTTGGCATAATGGGAAGGGGAAACCTTATAATGGACCTAAAGAAGATGAATGAACTGCTACACATTCTAGAAAGAAGGATCAATAAAATACTGCTAACTGTAATTCCTATGAACTAATTCAGCTACCTGAACCCACTTTAGAGTCTACATGTTTAGAAAAGTATTTGATTGCTTGCTGTTTTTCAGCCCTGTATTAAGGAGCTCACAGCTGAGATGATCCATTTCAGGTATTAGGAAGGTAGTTTGAACTGTCATGAAAAAGGCAATTTCACTTTGAAATCCCATTTCAGCATACACGACTAATAATTTTTCATGAGTTTTCAATGTCATAAAGTAAGAAAAGAATAACTGAAACAAACTTATAAAAAGTTGAAACAAAACAGAATAGCACCCCTAGCTCCCCTTCAGATGATTTCCCCTGCCCTGTTGCCCCCAGTTAGCCAGCTCTCCTCCTGCCTACACTGAGCCTTGCCTCCAGTGAGAGAGATCCTATGAGAGGCTAAGTGGAACTGAACATAAAACCATCAGAGGTACCGCACTTCACACGGTGCCAAAGCCAGGGCTGTTCCTCTCCCAGCTGCCTTGCTGGTCCCAGCATCTCCACTCTGCTTCAGTGCCTGCATTGCTGCTCTTCAAACTTTCTCTGCCCTTGCCCACCACGCAGGCTTGCACTTGCTGTTCTTTGGGGGTGCGTAGACAGCCACACAGCCTGCTTCTTTATTCAGAGCTTTGGGGTGCCTAGACAGCCACACAGCCTGCTTCTCTATTCAGAGCTTTGTTCAATAGTTTCTCCCCAATTCCTCTCTAGTTCTTTGTTTTGTTTTTGTTCCAAGTACTTTCCCCATAACATCACACAGCACACACACACACACACACACACACACACACACACATTTATGTCCTGTCAGTCCATATTTCATTGACTGTCTGCATTGCCCGCAGTATAATCCAGCATATACTTGCTGAATAAATGAAACTGAGATACTCAGAACAACACATTTCTTTTTAGATAAGCCCACAAAAAGGTCTTCACTTCTTAGTTTAAACTGCTCAATGCTCTTCAAAAATCTTGTGATAATTTTTTTTCAGATGCTCTGACCTCTGTGTGACCCTTGCCTCACTGCATTAGAACTCACATTGTCCAGCTGTAGAATGGGAATCAAAGTACCACTTACTTTTCTCCCAGACGCTTTAAAGGAGATGTCTTCCTTGCCAGGAAGACTGTGGAGGATCAGGCTGCAATGGGAACCCCAGGAGGGTGGAAGATAGGCTGTTCTCCTCTCCATTCTTGCACAGAGTAGGCACTCATGCACCGTTTATCAGGGTTCATATCTGCGGGACCCACACTGCACCTGTGCCTGCACCAGTTGTCACGGAAGCCAGCCTCTCCACTGGGCTAACCGCTCTCAGAGCAAAGACCCAAATCTGGCTTCAATGTGACGCAGGCTGCTTTTTCTAGAAGAAGCTAAACTCGCACCACGTTTGATGAGCAAGCTCCCACTGGTGCTTTCTTTCCTTTGAGAACAAAGCAGAGAATTTCACACCAGAGAACATTTCAGATCGGAGGATTCTGTCTCTTGGGTCTAACTTTTTCCTTTTTCAGAGACCCTGACTAATATAGTGACTCTCCTCTTTGGGGTCAGTTTCCTAGTTCTGCTCAGAGATACTGATTCAGCAGATATTCCGCGAGCCAGACCCGAATAGAAACCATCTCTACAGGGCTGGAGCCCAGAGCTGTGCTGTGCTCAAGAGGGATCTACAGAGCAGATAACGCACAGATGCCCACCCACCTCCTTTTCTACTCTTAGTCCCTTGTTGACTAACCTCCCCTCCCCCCCACTCATACCCCAGGGCTCCTCTCAGGCTCATGGACATTTTCTGGTCCTATAGGTCCTGAGAATACTGCTAACTCTCCAAGGTCCAACCATTTGGTATCAGAACATCTGTTTTCTCTTTCGCTCTACCGTTTAGAGAAGCGTGTTGTAATTTCCTCAGCAGAAGTGAAAGTGATCAGTGTCTACCCATGGGTCTAAATGAGCAGGCCCTAAAAAGAGCAAGAAGGAACCAGAAAGGAGGTGGTGGTGGTGGGGGGGAGGCAAGGACGAGAGAGGAGTTAGAGCAAGCCTCACAGCTCTGCCCACTTGGTGGAAAGAAATGAAAATGGTTTCAGACAGTTTTTTTTTTTTTTATCATTGATTATAATTTTCTGTCATCAAAGAGGTGCTTGTAAAATTTTCATTTTGATTTTACACATTTCTTTAAACTGGCACACATTTGTCTGAAGAGAATCTTAAGCAAGGGTGTACAATTTAATTTGTTAATCTGAAAATGAACAAAATAGATGCAAGCCTTTTGCTGCTTCTAAACACAAGGCCCAAGTTAGTGCAGAGACCTGGTCACCATTTAGGTTGCAAACAGGCGTGTCATTTTAAGCACATCTGTATGTAACAATTGAGCAGTGAGAGATGCATTACATGGCCAAAGTAATGTGGTGGTGGCCTTCAGAAGTGCCAGTCACCCCAAGTCAGTGGGTGTGCATCAGCTTGAGAGCTGAGTCAGTGCTCTTTACATCATGGCCCATCAGAAGACTCTCACCCAGTCTCTCCAGGTACACTGAATGCTAAACTCAACAAGATCATTCAAATAGCCTGGCTTCCAGATCATTCTCCAGGCTGACTAAATGCAGAGCGGTTAAAGACATCAATGATTTACATAAAATATCTGTGGGAACTGTATAGAAACTCGTTGCTGCAGAAGCTAGTAGACACAAAGTAAGTTCAGTGTCAAATTCTTTCCATAATGGTGGTGGTCATTTTCTGGTACCCGGGCAACTGTTCTCAAGAGTTTCCTATGAGGTAAACATAATCAGAATCAAGTGGCCATTGTTGCTTAAGAAATGGAGAGCATTTGCAATTTAGCAAGAATAGAAGAAGATTTTGATTTTAAGAAATTAGACAGGATGTTTGCTGATAATTGGCAAGGTCCTTGTCCATGTCATGTGACTCTGCTGGACTGAATTTCTTTAGACTTTAATATTAACATCCGCAGGTGTTCTGGGTTAGTTTCTGAAAGCTGTAGGTTTTCAGCAGTGGTCATTTTTTTTTTTCTATGCTTGGTGGATAGGAAAATAAGAGACCATTGACAGGTCCTCTCCAGTGACTACAGACAATCCATTTGACTTTGATTTTCTTTCCAATTAGGGAAGTATATGGGAGGTGTACATCAATTCTACCTCAGGCTTTTGGTCTTTTTCAATTGTTTTGTTTTCCTCTTTTTTTTTCTATTTAAGCACAACAGCCCTTCGAGTGATAAATATCCAAAGCCATCGTCGTTCTTGTCACTCTGTAGAACAATCCATGCAGACAGCTGTCCTCTTCTTCATGTTCTAAAGTAGCTTATTTCTTCCCTGGATTTGTGTTTGCTGAACTTGAGTTTTCTTCACAGTCTTTTATGTTATGTGTTTCCTTGTTTAAATTCCTTTCTTCAAAAAGAATTACTGTGAACTATGACCTTAGCTTCTATTAGTCATCCCGGGGGTGGGGTATGGACACCACAGCCCGGTCTCAATGAATCTCTTCTCTCGACAGTTCCAGGAGTCCTGATTGATCTCCTTGGAATCATCAAGCTCTTCCACCCCGCACAGCGGCTGGATCCTTGCATTTAGTTTTCACTGCCTAACCCAACGTGATTATTTATTGTTTGGCCATTTCGTATCCTTACTCGTTCTCCCTCTCACTTGCTTGACCTCTCCTCCAGCCCTAGACTCCGCCCATCTTTATCTCTTCCTCATAGTCATCTGTCAGTGCTCCCAGTGCTCCTCCTCATGCATGCTTCTCTAGAGGTCTAAAAGCGACAGGGAGACTTTCATATGAGTTGACTGGTAGAAGCTATGTGAAGTCCCGGGAATCACTGCAAAAACAAAAAATTGCAGCATAAATCTGAAATGACCGCAGCCTTAAACTCAGTCAGGGTTGCCCAAACTCCTGTCGAGAGGGCAGAATGGACTCTGTGAGTCCCAACTGTGGAAAACTCAAACTGACAAGTTGGTTGTAAAGATAACTAGCCTGGAGGAGGTGGAGGGAGAGAAGTTTGTAGTAAACTTTGGTGGGTCATTTAAATATCAGACAGAATGAAGATGACCAGACTGGTTTTGTACTCAAACCTTTGCTAAGAATTACACGCATTTATAGTTTCTGATTGCTCTACTCATATTCCTTCCTGAATCTATCAAAATCTGACCTTTGGGGTCAGACATGGTGGCACACGTCTGTAATCTTATCATTCGGGAGGAAAAAGCAGGTGGATTTTGATGTTTGAGGTCAGCCAGAGCTATGTAGTAAGATCCTTCTTCGAAACAGACAAACCCAGTTGTTGCTCTTCTTATCCTCAACTCAAACTGGTTTTAGCAGAACCTCCATTGGATTGACGACCACCATGGGTTATTTACCCAACGGGCAGCTCATAAGCCTCATCCAGCCTGCTCATCACCTGAGTCAAACATTACTGATGTATTCGCCTAGAAACACTGCTTCCCTGGCTTCTCATACACTGTATGCTTTTAGCCTATTGACTGTTCCACAAGCCCAGTGGATCTCAGATTTCAACACCCAACAGAGCCACAGGATGGGTTTGTCCAAATGCGCACCACAGGGCTCATTCCTGGAACCCCCGGATTAGCCTGGTTGGAACAAGACCAGATAACTTGCATTCCTCGGTTTCCTGGAGATACAGATCTGGTGGTCCAGGACTGTTCCTGTTCAGAATCACAGAACTAGCTACTGCTTGTAAGTCTCCTCTCCTAGGTCCTTATCGTTCCAAAAATCACAATGTGGGAACACCTTAAGGCCAGTTCCTAGGACCCCTCAATTTTTCATAAACACCCTAACTTTAGGTTTTAAATAAAATTTCTACACCAAAATCTGGTATGTGTATCAGTAACCGAATGTCATTCTGAACTTGAAAGTCATCTATCCAACTGCACAACCTAAATGGGTACCCAACAGGCTTCTCAGACTGAACTGCTTGCTCGTCTCCACTCCTAACAAAACATAACCATGTTTCTCATGCAGCCTTCTCCATTTCGCTTCATAGAAGCCTCAAGCTGTGTCTTTCCTACTGTTTGGACCAAAAGTAGAATTGCCCTGATTCTTCTCTCGTCCTTACATCTCACACCCCATCCTTTCGTGGATCCTGTCGTATCCAACTTCAAGATGACATCCAGGGCTACTTTCCCCTTACACGATCCTCTCTTTCCCAGGGCGCCAATACACTCCTTAGTGCTGACCATGCTCCTACCTTCATCCTCGAACGTGTTTTGTCCCACCCTGCAGGCAGTGGGGTGATCTGAAAACTCATCCCAGGGCTAAAAGCAGGCTTTGCATCTCCCAGTTAAAACCAAGGTCCCCTCACTGTCCACCTGGTCCTGCAAGGTCTAGCCAACTTCCATCTCTGAGCCTCCCCTTTGCCCGTCCGATCTCTCAGTCATCTCTGTGTTCCAGGTCTCTGCTCAAGCCCTGTGTCGTCAGAGATATTGTCCTACTTACATTTCTGTCCACCTAATGACAGGGCTGCTCTTCTAATTCAGTTCCCCCCTTCATTGTGTTTTTCTCCATAGACCAGACCACTACCTAAAAGGTTAACACCTTATCAAAGATATTGTATTTACTGTCTCTATGCCTTCGACCCCAGCTAGAGCCCAAACTCTCAAGGGCAGGCTCTTTGATCTGTGTTGTTACTGCTGTGAGAATAACACCCAAAACAATTCTGGTGCGTGGGTGGCTCAAGAAGGAGTATCATTGGATGAATGAATGGGCCCACTTACTCTGGCCTCATTGGCATTAATTCTAAACAGCTAAGCCAGACCCACATTACGAAAACAAAATAGAAAATTAAGGTAATAACCAATAAGTTAGGGCAAAGGAGCTTTTTTACTTGTTATAGGATCATATGGAATCAAGGTGCTGAAAGGACATTGGAGCCTAGGCTCAGTCCTACCTCCTGGCTGAGAGAATCATGGGCCCCTTAAACCATGCCAAGTGGACCTTTGCTGTGTTCAAGGGCATTGGCAGAAGCACTGTGTTTTCCAGGGTTGGAGCATTTTCCTTTTGACATTAGATAGCTCACACTGGGCCTTCCTTCTCAACTGCATCCTTAAATCAGTCAGCGAAGGGAATGGCTAACCGTGGTGACTGCCATCTCCTTTACCTCTGTGGCCCCAGGCAGGCCAGGAAAATAGTACCATGGAAGTGCCACCAAATGTCCTGAGGATGTGAGCCTTTGCTGAGGCTACCTTAGCTTCCTTTGGGATATGTTTTCTAAGTTACTTACAGTTTCCTGTTTGATTTCAGTAGGAAATAACTGCTAAATTATTTGCTGATTTACACTATACACTATAGGCCAGATTCTGTTAGTTACAGCATACACACACACACACACACACACACACAAAGCTGGTTGTAGTTGTACACACTTTTAATCCCAGCATGTGGGATTAAAAGGCAAAGGCAGGTGGATCTCTGAGTTCGAAGTCAGGCTGGTCTATAGAGTGAGAATTCATAGTAGAAACAGCTAGAATTTCATAGTAAAACCCGTCTCAAAAACAACAACAACAGAACACAAGAAAACAAAAATCCGAACAAAACAAAACCAAATAACACACACGTACACATACAACACTTTTACAGGTAAGATACCTAGTTTCAAAGAAAACCTGTTTTCTGCCGGGCGGTGGTGGCACACGCCTTTAATCCCAGCACTCGAGGCAGAGGCAGGCGGATCTCTGGGAGTTCGAGGCCAGCCTGGTCTACAAGAGCTAGTTCCGGGACAGGTGCCAAAGCTACAGAGAAACCCTGTCTCGAAAAACAAAAACAAAAACAACAACAACAAAAAAAAACCAAAAAAAAAAAAAAAGAAAACCTGTTTTCTCTTAAAATATGATTGATGTTGGATGCCTAGAAATAGAATTCAAATAGCAAGTATTTGATAAAATAAAGGAGTAGCAGTGGGAGAGGGGGTGGGTGACAGTGCCTAGGGGACAGAGCTGGACTCCTGTCTTGCAGAAAGCTGCTGTGTGAGTATGGGCTAACGACGCATTGTTTCTGGCCCTCTGCTTTGTAAAATGAGATTTTCAGGGAAGTGGAAACGCTGCATTCTACTTTATTCCCAGGGTTTGTGTAGTTAAAATTGATTCAGTCTGGAGTCTTAAGTTTGATGAGCTCTACTGTCCCCCTCCCATCCATTCTCCTCCTTCCTGATATCCATTTAAAAAGCATTGTTTGTGATCTATTTTCAGTTAGTATATAAAATGATTTTTGTGATGTCTTTGTACCTTCTACAGTACTCTTCTGTCCCTCCTCCTCACTCCTTGCTAGTTTTTTTTTCTCTCAAATAGGCCCTTGGGTGTGTGTGCAGACAAATTTAGATGTATGCATATATTTTAATAGATATATGTGTTCATATAAATAAGCATCCTTTTTCCTCTATTACCCTTCTTTGCCCTCTTTATATTTCACCCTCCCCTCATACAATTCCCTTTTCACTTCTACGTCACTACATCTATTTGTGTTTACCACTTGACTCTGCGTACGAGAGAGTATTTAACTCTGTGAATGTGGCCTTTTTTATTTAACTCAATCTCCCCTTCTCACCATTTTCCTGTAATGTCGTAGTTTCATTTTTGTTTATGGCTAAACAAAACTCCATTTCGTGTGTGTAACTCTTTCTGTTTCTCTGTTAACGGGTGTATCAGGATGTTCCTTTCCATCTATTAAAAATTATATTTCGCATTACTTCTGTTTTGTTCTCCCTTTTTTTACTTTAGCCACGCCTTTACCCACGTCTTCCTCTTTCTTTTTGTCTTTTTTCTCTCCTTTGAAATTTTCTTCTTTTCCTTCCTTTGCTTGTCTTAAATTTTATTTCTTTCCCGGCTTTCTTTCTCCTCCTATTCTTCCACTCTTCCAGGGGAAGCCGCTTGCCTTTTCAACAGGCAGCAGTTTTATGGGCTGGTATTAACACTTCTTCTGACTAGCCAGGCATTGCAGCCTGATGTGAGCTCTGATAAGGTGGCTTTTAGGCCTTGCATGGAGAGTAGCCAGATCAGCGCGTGGCTATTACTTAATGATGCCCAGAGTCAAACAGGAAGTCTTTTGCAGACTGCCTCATGGATTCCTTGCCTTCTCATTGGCATGTACTGAATCCAGATTCTTTCCTGATTATTAGAGTATCAGAGGTATCTCTCTAAATTGGCAAAATATTGATAATATGGTGAAATAAAAAAATCAACTTTCCATAACTTGCAGAAAATCATCACAAATGATTTATGTATACATATGTGCTTCAATAGGAAACGGGCAAAACTGTGCATAGGTCATTCATAACAGGGGGCAAAGGGCGAACAAAGACCCTCAAGTTCAGCCATGAGAGAGATTCCACTTGAAAGGCTCCCTCCCTGCTCTCTCCATCTTTTCTTTCTCCTTCCCTGTCTCCCTGCTACTCCTTATGAATCAGGGAGTAGTCCAGGCTGACTTTGAACTTGAGATGCCTTATGATAAAAGACACAAAAGGTCATTTTTGAAAGAAAATTTATTTAGCAAAGTATGATGCTTCAAATTAACCTGAAGAATTTCTTTAGCATATTCTCTCCTTTAATTTTTAATCTTGTCATGTACATTTAAAAATGACTTTAAAAACATTTTTCTCTCAATAAGCCATTTTGCCAAATACTGCATCATGTGATCTTAATTTTTTTTCAGTTATCTTAAGATTCTAGGCTATACAGAAACTAGGGATTGTTTAAAACAGATGATAAGTATGCGTATCTACGGAATTCAATGTCATAGGTCAATGCTTTATTTAGGATACGATCAGGGTGATTGACTTATTAACAGGCGGCTGTGGCGGACTGTCCCTGTCCTGTGGGACACTGAGCTCATTCCTCCTGTCTCTCCTGGGAAGCTTTTCACACCCCAGATTCCATCAGCCCTGCTTCCCAGGGTCCCTCTTTCCGCCCGCGTCCTGCTGAAAGGCTCACAGCAGTGGTAGCCTTGCTTTACTCAGTGTTTGCTTTGAAACTAGGAGAAATCAAGCCTCTTTCGAGATCCCCACCCCCCCTCGACACAATGGGAAACTAAGCACTCAGGATTTCCAGTGGAGCCGAGCCTGAACTCAGTGCCGGCTTTGGCATTTAACCCAGGTGTCCTTGCTTAAGTTCTTAGTCCTCCTGAACCTCTTATACTCTCCTCTGTAGAACAGGCCTGATAACAACACCTCTTTCATAAGCTTCTGGCGAGCTTCCGGTAGAGAACCTAATATGGTAAGATCAATAAATAGCTGAACTAATGAGGATGATAATGAAAGCCAAGCAAAGTGAAAGAGCTTCTCAGAATTCAGAGGCTAACTGTGTACACTACCCATGCCCACATGGGTAAAAAGAAGTCTAACTAGGCGTGGTGGCGCACACCTTTAAATACAGCACCCAGGAAGCACAGGCATGAAGATCTCTATGAAGTTGAGGCCAGCTTGGTCTATATAGTGAGACCTTAAAACAAACAAACTATATAATCTCGTGTGCATTGGTAAGAAAAGAACTTTTAAACTTATTCTCAGTTTGGGTCCAGCTCCCTTGAAGGCCCACTGAACTGTACAATATAGAATAAGCACTCCTTCTGGTTACTAGCTAAGCTATAAAGTCTTTGATAAATTTGAAGAGTGAAGGAGGCAGACCAGAACAGAGAACAACAGTTGGAATGATAGGGGAGACAAACACACATCAAGGTCTATGCACAGTTTTGATACAATGTGGGTCAGCATCTAATAATATTCCAAAGATGATGAGAGGTAACCTTGACAACCCGGCAGATGCAGCTACTGAAAGACTGAGAGATTTAGATGGACACAGGAGAAAACGGGAGCTGTTTCTCTTAGCTCACTGCTGGCTTATGGTTTTTATTTTGCAGGAAATCTCTTATAACTCATGAACCAAACACTATTGCTTAATCCACAAACATCCACTAGATACTGGTATAGATGTACCCAGAAAGATAATTAGGCTCTGGGGACAGGAAGATGATATCTATCTGCACAGAGCTTCCCAGGAAGCATGCTCCTACTCACAACCAACCAGGATGCTACCCTGCCTGTGCAGCAGCCCTGCTGGGTCAACAAAGAGAGTGATTGATTGTGATTGGTATCAGGCTATAGCAGCAATAGCAACAGCAATAACAAGGATAAGGAGGAATGGGTGTTTGTACAGCGGCAGTCAGTCTCCACACAACACATTTTTCTGTCTTACTCATGTGATCGACTCAGGGAGATGTCAAGAGGTACCAGCTCCACAGAGCTCTGCTCCCCTGCCCTTCAGCTGCCTTGACTGCTGTAGCAGAGACACAGGGCACAGAGAATGGAGTGCTGCCTCCGTTGTGCACTGGAGCTCACCCGTCAGGCCTTGTCACATGACCTCATTTGAGGTTGAGACCAGGGTGAGCCAAATTAAATGTATGCATCAAATCCCAGGAAGCTTTCCGCTGTGTGAGTCATAGAGTTGTAAGGCTGGCCCTTGGGTGATTTATCCCCTCCGATGGTGGGCTTTGAACCCAGCGCTTGTGTGTGCTAGGTAAGCACTCTAGTGCTACGCAACATCCCTAACCACTGGGTGATGATGCTTTTCAAGAGCAAATGGTTTCCTGGACTTCTACCTAGGATCTGGCGAGTTTCACCCTCGTGCCAACCTCTCTGAAGGTGGGTAAGAAATGTGATAATATTTATGGTGTTCAGGGAAAGGAGGTCAGCTAGATATTGTGTAGTAACTTAAGTGTGAAGCCTCATCTGTGACATGTCACTTTCACTTATCACCCCACCGCCCCCAAGTCAGGTGGTGACTAAACCTGTCGCTTTTCAGCAGACGTAACAAATTTGCTCTGGCCGTGTTTGCCGGGATCACCACAGAAACAAGCTCTGGGAATGTCTGTGAAAGCTTATCTACATCAGATTGATGGCAGCAAGGATATTGACCCTAAATGTAAGGGCACCATTCCATGGGGCGCCATCTGGATGGTAAAAAGGAAGAAAGCAAGCTGAGCATGGCATTCATTGCTCACTCAGTTTGAATAATAGCTTCACGCTCCCGCCATTGTGCCTTCCCAGCCATGATAGATTTTTTCCCTTGAACTGTAAATCAGCACGAACCCTTTCTTTTCCGGAGTGGCTTTGGTTAGGTATTTTGTTACGGCGGTAGGAGAATTGAGTTATATACCTGCTGTTGTCCAAGTCCAATGCTACGTATACTCCTTGTCCTTACTCATCCTCACAGAACCACTTTGAAGACATGCCAAGGATGAGATGTTTCAGTTGTGAAAACAAGCAAAGCAAGGCTTAGGGAAATTCAATAACTTGCCCAGGATCACCTTTGATAAGATTTGAACTCATATCTGGAAATAATGCTCACACCCATTTTATATTCCACATTTATTAAATCAGCCCAACCCAATGACCTAGTTGGAGTAAAGAATACTGTCTGGCAACTTGCTGGAAGTATACAGAAGTCTCCCTGTCTGTGACTTCAAACCTGGCACCTCTGAAGAATTTTTGTTGTTGCTGTTGTTACAGTTAAATGTATGTGTATATGTTTGCCCAGGTGAGTACATTTAGAATATCTTCACCTTGTTATTATTATTGTTGCTGTTGTTATTGTTTTGTCGTATGTACGCTCTAGTTAGGGTTACTATTACTGTGATGAAATACCATGACCAAAACAACTAGGGCAGGGAAGGTTTTATTTGGCTCAACTTTCATATCACTGCTTATCACTGAAGGAAGTCAGAACCTGGAGGCAGGATCTTATGCAGAGGCCACCGAGGGGTGATGCTTTCTGGCTTTCTCATCACGTCCTGCATTCTTACATAATCCAGGACTGCCAGCATAGGCGTGGCCCCACCCACAGCGGACCAGGCCCACCCCCAAACACTAACTAAGGAAATTTATGGAGGCATTGTCTCAATTGAGGATCCCTCTTTTCTGATGACTCCAGCTTGTGTTGACATACAACTAACCAGTACAGTGTGCATGTGCATACACATGCTCAGGAGAATGTGGGGGGTCAGAGGGTGACACTGGGTGTCCTGTTCTATCATTCTTTATGTATCCTCCACTCCCCACAGCACTGGGGTTACAGGTAAGCATGGTCATGAGCAGCTTTCTTATGTGAGTCAGGGGTTTGAAGTCGGCTCTTAAGCTTTTCTCTTTTTTCCTGCATCAGGTAGAATACCTAATTCTCTTCTATGGCTGCGACAAAGTGCTGTGACTGGGGCCATCTATAATAAGTGTCTAATGGACTTACTATTTCAGAAGGTTAGGGTCAATGACAGCAGAAGGAAAGACATCAGCAGGAACAGCTGAGAGTTCAGATCTTGATGCACAAGCAGGAGGCAGAGAGCACATGGGGAAAGACACAAGCGTTCTGAAACCTCGAAGCCCATCCGAGTGACACACCTCCTCCAACATGGCCACACCTCCTAATCCTTCCCAAAGAGTTCCACCAACTGAGGATCAACTATTCAAACATATGAGCCTAGGAGGGTTGTTCTCATTTAAACCACCACACACTGGGCCATCTTCCCAGCCCCTTCATTATTTTTGAAGGCAGAAGCTCTCATTTTACCTGAAGCTCTGCTTTGGCTAGACTGGCTGGCCAGTAAGCCCCAGAGATCTGAATGTCTGTCTCAGCCTCTACCAGTAGCACTGGGTATGTAAATATGTATTGCTATGCCTGGCTTTTTCATGGGTTCTGGGGATCTGAACTCAGGTCCTTATGATTGTACAGCAAATGCTTTACCCACTGAGCTATCTCCCTTCCTCCACATTGTGGTTTTGTCTTGGGTTTTTACATGATAATGGAGGGTCATCTGTAAACAAAAGATGTAGGATAGAGAATGGCTCTCTCTCTCTCTAATATATATATATATATATATATATATATATATATGCTTTTGTACACTGTAAATATTTGTCACTCATATTAGTTTAATAAAATGCTGATTGGCCAGTATCCAGGCAGGAAGTATAGGCAGGACAATGAGACTAAGAGAATTCTGGGAAGAGGAAAGGCTGAGTCAGTCACTAACCAGACACAGAAGAATCAAGATGAGAATGCCTTACTCAGAAAAGGTACCAAGCCACATGGCTGAACATAGACAAGAATTCTGGGTTGATTTAAGTTATAAGAGCTAGTTAATAATAATCATGAGCTTATAGGCTAAACAGTTTATAATTAACATAAACCTCTTTGTATTTCTTTAGGACTGAACAGCTACGGGACCAGAATGGGACAGAAACTTTCATCTACATACACATTTTTAAACATTTTAGAAATTAGATATAGGTTTTCCTCAGTTATTTTGGCCAAAGAAAAGATGCAGGGTTAAGGCAAATCCTTTCTTCTCGGTTTTTGTTTTAACTCTCTGCTAATAGATGAATCAGACTCTCTAAGGACACAAAACAGTCTGTGTGGACAGACAAAATTAGGCAAGATCATAAAGAAGGAAAATATATTAAAACATGAAGGTATTCTGAAGCAAATCCCAAACAAAATAAATTCCCAAACAAGATAAAGATGCAATGCTTGGCTGCGAATGCTTATAAAAACTGATCATCACATTTCCAACACTGAGCCATAGAATAATTCCCTAATTATCCATAAGTATAAGATCAATTAGCTGCAGACACAGCAAGAGTGTTCCATGTAAATTTGGCTGTGATTGAGTTTCCTTTGCTGAAACTGTTAATGTGTTTATTTGGAGTTTATTGGGTAGAAAATGTGGAGCAAATATGAATAGAAACAAAATCTCACTCTTCTGGAGGCCGCAAATGGCTGATCAGGACAATAGATGCTCCTCACAAAGGAACTAGGGGAGACTAATTAGCTTAATGAAGGGGAGGAGTGTTTGAATCTTCATTATGGATGAAGTCATGCACGCCAGAAGTGCATGAAAAACTTCACGGTCTTTGGTGGAAACATCTGGCAAGAGTATTGCTGAGGAAAGAGCACTTTCTGCTTGTGCTGGGGGCTCGTGCTATGAAGAGCTCACTACTGGATGTCTGCAGGAAGGGCTAGTTCTATGTTTTAGACCTGCTTTGCCCCCACAGCAAAGACTAATGTATAAGTGATGATAAACTGTGGTAAATAAGTATGGGGTAGGAAACAATGAAATGAATTTAATATGTAATACTGTACCACGAGGGTTATTAAAGTAGAGTTCAATTTATACTTGCTTTTATAAGTATGCCAAGAGGGAAATAGAAAACTCTGAAATCCATATGATAAAGGTCACAAAACCATGCATATCTCTGTGTGTAAAATGTTTCAGACCTCTTATTAAAAATTCCTCAGCTATTATCCAATATAGGAGTAAATAATACATTTTGGAGTTTTGTTCTGCATTTACTGTTAATAACTATAATGTCCTCCAAATTGTCAAAGTTTTCCCTTTTCAATTCTCCTTTAGCCTCTTTGGCCTTTCCCCTCAGTCTCACTATGCTGATTCCATGTCTTTCTCTGAATTTTCTAGAATTTTTTCAGCCTCTCCCTAGCAGGAAACCAAAAGAAGAGAAGTTGGGTGTGCTCTAACCTGGGTCACACACGTGATGCTCCTACTAATGGCACCGAAGGGAAGACAAGATGTCAGGTACCCAGAGGCTAAAAGCATCTCCAGCTGGTTAGCAAGTCCTTTCAGAGGCTGTCTCTAAAAGGGTTAGGCTTTGACTGATGCAAAAAGTGGGGTTAATTTCTCTGCTTCTTCTTGCAGTAACAAGACACTTGAAATAACCTGAGGGGAATTTTCCTCCTTCTGGAGCTGAAGGAACATAAAGGTGGGCTTTCTCAATCTTCAGAATTCAGCTGAGATTTAAAAAAATGTTCTGTGTGTGTGTGTGTGTGCGCGTGCGCGCACACACACACACACACACACATGAGGAGGGGGACAGGCAGACAGACAGTCAGACAGACAGTGTGTGTTTTACTTCATGGAGTTGCCAAGTCGTCTAGAGAGATCTCCCTTTTTCATCCTTGCCAGAGGTAGGGCTACAAGCCCTCCCACATGCCTCATTGCTAATGTGGGCTCTGGGGATAGAAGTTAGGTCCTTGGGCCTGTAAGAGCTAAACAAGAACTTACTTCACTGATGGAGCCTTCCTCCCATCCATTAAAATCTCTTTAATAAGAGTTGTGGTGGCCATTGCCTAGTTGTATGACATCACATACGCTGTCATATACCTAAATGTGATTTAGGGTCTCAAAGACTCAGGAAATTGGATCTCTGAGTCTCCCAGGGACCATGCTTACCCAGCCCAGATCCTCTGTGACTGCCAACCATCTTGCACGCTGATGAGCATCTCACAGGAGAAATACGTTCTTAAGCCAAGTAAGGCAGCGATTGCTTACAATCCTAGCACTGGAGAGGCTGAGACATTAGGACAGTGTATTTGAGACCAGCCTGGAATTTATGGCAAGACCTTGTCACACAAACAAAATGAAGAAAGGAAGTAATTTCTCCTCCAATGGAGCTAGGAATCTCACAGCTCTTTACAGAATGTGCCTCTATAGCCATCCTGGATCAATGATGGCACTCTCTCCGGTGCTGAACCCCTCCTGTTACTTCCTGCCATCTCTCCAAAACTAAAGTCATGTCACCTGCCACTTAGTATCATTTTTACAATCCTTACATTCTTACAAAGCTGGTTTTCTGAAAGTTGAGAGTTAGTTTATTGCTCTATAACTGAAAGGACCGGGAATATATGTGGAGTTTTCTAACCTGAGCCTGTTTCTCACGAATCCTGACCGGGTTTTGCAGTAGTCCTGTAAACTCTCTGAGCCCTGTGAGTGTGCCTGCTTTAGGCTGCCTCTGCTTCTTCCTGCAAAGTCTAGTGCTGCTTCTGGAACACTGTGGTTCTCAGTTGTCCTACCTGTCAAGCATGGGAATGACCGTCCCTCCTTTGGCCATTCCTTGCGCTGGGTGCTTTGCATATGGATATGAATGAGGCAGAATTGTCACTAATGAGCCTTGGGTAAAACGGCAATATTTTAACACGCATGTCTGTAGCACTGTTATCTCTGAACAAAACAATAGGAATAGAAGTTTCCATTAAAGACAGGGTTAGAGAGAAAAAAGGTAGATCTGCTTCTGACGACTCTTTCAGTAGCTCAGCAACACATGGTGTTTTCACTATTCAGTAACAATGATAACAGCAGCAACAAAGGTTTATGGGTACTCACCCTAGGCTGAGCTCTGTACCAAGTACCCTGTATATATTCTAGAATTGAATTCTCACAAGTCCCTCTACAAGAGATCTTCTATCATTTTACTGATGAAGACGTCGGAACCCAAAGCTTATGTGCCCTATTGCAACATCCACTCCATTGTCTGTGAGTGGAAATAAATGCTTTGAGCTCCGGCTGGTGAGAATTTAAAGACTAGACCTTCAGACATGCTCCATTATGTCTGTCACCCCCTTTGTAAGGACAAAGCCATTTTGTCAGAAAAAAAGCAACACTTCAAAAAGTGGTTTGATTCTGTCACTAATGAGAAACAAAATCTAGAACATTTTTATTCATTTTTCCAACTAGTCATTGACTGTTTTAGTTAGAATTTTTATTGCTGTGAAGAGTCACCGTGACACAGGAACCCTAATAAAGGAAAACATTTAATTGTGGCGGCTTACAGTTATAGAGGTTTAGTCCATTATCATCATGGTGGGGCATGGCATCGTGCAGGCAGACATGGTGCTGGAGAAGGAGCTGAGAGGTCTACATCTGAACTGGCAGGTAGCAGGAAGTGACTGTGAGCCATTAGGTATGGTTTGAGCTTTTGAGACCCCAAAGCCCACCCCCTAGTGATGGACTTCTTCCCACAAAGCCACACCTACTCCAACAAGGCCACACTTTCAAATGGTGCCACTCCCTATGGATCTATGAAGGTCATTTTTATTCAAACCACCACACTCAACTAAATAGGCAAGTATTACATCTTTATAGTGTGAATGAGAAACCTGGGACCCCTCGTAGGTCACGGTGGTAAGAGGACAGCCTGCTGATAGAACCATGCCTCACACAGTATTCTCCTGTGGGGGGAGGGAGCATCTAGGAACTTCAGAAAGACAGTTTCTGGTCCATGTTGTCACCAGTACATTGTGGTCTCTCTGTACCCATCCAAAATGGTGTGATGATACCACACTAGTAAATAAAACAATGCACTGACAAGATTAAGAAATTCCACCGTGCCTAGGTCTTTCTTAGAGATCGTTATGGAAACAGTCTCCCTACTAGCATCTACATTTCTCTAAACCCTTAACCTCTCAGGATATTGGACAATGTCGGAGACCTTCTCTGTGTGGCTATAAATTGGGGCCGGGTGACTGTTACTGGCTGCGGTGAGTAGAAGTGTGTATGGGGGTGTCTTGCTAACACCCCCAAGAACAGGATTCTTCCTGGTAAAGAATGATCTGTTCCATAAAATGCTGCTTTGAAACAAGCTTCTGCCATTCTCACACAGACACTCTTACACTTCCGAAAGTATAAAAATTGACCGTGGAACAGGCATGATGTCTAAATCACATCCACAACATGGAGAAGACCACTGAAACAAGGGAAAGGTCTTATTTATTAGAATATCATATTTTTGAAAAAGCATTTCTCACACTTCCAGAGAGAAAAGACCGTACAGTATCACAAATGAAAAGATAATTGTGTTATTACCACAATTAATAAAATATCAAGTAGGGTTCTGTTTTCAGAACAAAACAGAACGATGCAGCCATGCTGTGCTAGCAGGGAAGTTAGAGTCAAACAGAGGGGCATGGTGAAGAGGGAAGTAATTTTCCGTGAAATGTAAGAAATAAGAAATGAGGTTAAGATAAATCTTTCCTTCAGCAGCTCCCTTCTGAGGCTTCGAGTGGTATTCTGCTTTGAGACAAATTCCTCTTACAGGGCACATCATCTCCACTTCTATCTCTTGACTTTCGGCTGTGGGGACACATGTGGATAACCAAGAATTCATCATGATTTGTTCTCAAGCATCGAGAGACACACACCGGGAAGAAAATAAATGTCCCTGCTTGGAGGTTTGGGCTTACGTAAGCCTCGGCTCTGCTCGCAGACTGATGGTATCTCTTGGGACTCAACAATTCTAGTCTATTCCTTCTGCATTGTGGCCTTCACTTCGGTCTTCTCCTCACCTTACATTCTCATCAGAGAAAAGGCTTTCTTCATGAAATCATCCCAGAATCCTTCCCAAATCTTCACCAGGCAGGAGCATGCGCAGTGAGCAATGAGAGAGAGCGCGAGAGAGTCTCTGCCTCGGGAGCTCCCAGATCAGTGTGGGGGAAGAGAAGCAACTGACAATCCCACAACTAACTCCTAAATGGTGTGTGATGGATGGGATGGGGAGGACGATCCAGATCTGAGGAGAGCACACTCTGGAGGACTGTGATGAGTTCCTCTATCGGCGAGATGGGGATGGAGAACGGTGGGTGAGGATGGAGCAGGTTGGGAGGGTTCTTTCTGTGTGGAGCATGTGAACTGGGACGGACAGGATCAATGAGTGGCTCAGGGAGTGTGTCCAGGCAGCTCAGACCACCCTGAAGCTCCCGTTGCTTTCCTGTAAACGAACTTCTAGACTTTAGAACCTTTAGTTCCGCTACTGGTGACCATGTTTCCTAATACTCCCTCCTTCTCGCTTGTAAGAGAAGGATGATTAGGTCAGTTAACGTTAATTCCAGGCTTGTATGACTATCAAGATATTTCTCTTTCTGGTGTTAGTATCAAATTTCTTCTGGACAGGAGCCAGGAACCCAAAACACCATGCTCTCTTCCTGTATTCTCTGGAAGGTTTTCTGACTATTGTCAGATGCTAGTCCCTCTTTTATGTGGAAAAAGAGGGAACTTTGGACCAATATCACACTGGGCTTTCCCAATTGGTATACATAATTTACCCTAGTTACACCGAAAGGATGAAAGGAAGGCATGGGATGTTTTCTGTCATCTTCATGACTCAGTCCACATCAATCATTCTGAGAGCTCAAGAGAGCCATGCCTACTTTCCCCATGCTTTCTGCCTCCATCTTCACGGAGCAGGGTTGTGGGTGGGTCTGAATGCCAATCTTAAAATAAGCCACAATCTTATTTGAAGTTCTTAAACAATTCAAGGGAGGGTGAACCCCTTATAACAGAAAGCTAATAAACACTGTGGAAACTATCTGATAATAAATACCATTTTGACTAGAAAATAGAATGGATATTGCCATAAGACAACTTTGGGGGGGGGTAGAGAAATGGCTCAATCAGCAAAGCCTACCACACAACCTTGCAGACCTGAGTTCAGATCCCCGGCATCCATGTAAAAGCCGGGAACAATGGTTTGTATCTATAAGCCCAGTGCGAGAGGTGGGGGTAGGGAGACAAGAAGATGTCTGAAGTTCATTGGCCAATCAGTCTTGCTGAACTGATGGAAATTCCAGGTTTAGGCTTAAAGAATAAGATGGAAAGTGATTAAGGTGGACACTTGACATCTCTACTGGATCTCCACGTTTAACACACACACACACACACACACACACACATTCATAGTCATGGATGTCAGAGGACAGCTCATGAGAATCAGTTCCCTTCTTCTACCATGAGTCATGAGAATTGAACTAGGGTCCTCAGACTTGATAAAAAACACTTTTACCCTCTGGGTCACTCTCCTCCCAAACACAGTTTAACCCTGAGAGGTTTAATAGACTTAACCCCCAAATAAACCTCGATATATATCTATTGTAGCTTTATCACAGTGCATTGTAACCGATACTGTTGTCATTAGCATTCTGACTCCCTTTTAAAGTTGCCTAGTAGAGTTGATTATCTGGCAATTCATTCATTTATTCATTCGCCCATGCTCTACCCCAATAAGAGAGTCTTTGTTCCCAAGTTGCTTTCATGGCATCATTTTATCTACAGCCAGATTCTTCTTGATGACTTGAATTAATTTTTAAAGATTTATTTATTTTAAAAATTATATGTATGTATGTGTCTGTGTGAGGTATATGTCTAGGCATGTAGTTGCCTGTGGAGGCCAGCAGAAAGCAGTGACCCCCCTAAGAGTGGCAGTTACAGGAGCTTGTGAGCTGCTCCATTGTGCGGTGGAAACTTAATTGAGGTCACCTGCAAGAGCAGTAGATGCTCCTAACCACCGAGCTACCTCTCCACTTCCAGGACTTGAATTTTTCTCTCCTTCACACCCTCGTTTCCCTGTCTCAAGTGGTTGAGCAGAACCCCAATTGGCTCAACAGAGATCCCCCCAAATTTCCAAATTGACAAGGCGTGTCATACAATGGCATGATATCCCAAATGGTTCAACATAACTCAAATAGTTTAGAGTTCTAAAAGACAAAGCCAGTCCCCAAATACCAGTTACCAAAATGGTTCAAAATGAACCTAGCTAGCTCAAAGGAGCCCCAAACCAACAGGAAGGCAAAGCCTGGGGAACACTGACAGGGAAGAAACTCACTAAGGGTCAGGTTTTTTTTTTTTTTTTTTTTTTTTTTGAAATCCAAAACAAGGACTTGAATTCTTAAGCTACATACAGTTTTGAGAACGGGTGGAGCAGGATGAATGAGGACATACAAAAGCAAGGAGGCAGGCAGTCAGTTGGCAGTGGCTTTTGAAATAAGAGACTAACAAATGCGTTTAACTATTTCAGAGATTTATGTGACTTGCCCTGAGACAAGCCGAAGGTCTTGAAGAAGGACATTTTATGAGAAGCCACATATAATAAAAGCCACCTATTTAAGGAGTTTGTGCACACGAGGATGAAGAGAAATTAGCTCAACAGTAACTCTGAGAAGCAAAAGAACATCACTAGGAGGAAAGAGGAGTGTGCAAACACATCCCACCAAGCGTCAGCACTTAGGTGGAAGTGAGGGTGTAGGGGAGGAGGGGCTGATTCATCTCTGAAGAAATAAATCCCTGTAGTTCCTCCAGACTCTCCCCACTGCTGCCTCGCACCCTGAGAGCACCAGCTCTGATTGATCTGTGAAGCCCTTCTCAGTTCTCAAGACAGTGAAGGAATAGCCTCTTACACCCCTCCTTCCCACCTTCATCTCTCTGCTGGGATTGTTTTATTGGGTGTGATGTATTTTTATAAATTTCTAATCTGACGGTAGACTCAGACAGGAGTTTCATTTGGCTCATCTTTCAGATTTTTAAAGTCTAGCACAGACACCTAAAACTATTTACACATGTGGGAAATTGAGGAAGAATAGAGGAGTGGTTTGGTTGAGTTCCTACATAGAAAAAAAAATGAGCTAGTCATTTGTTCAACCAGCTGACCAACAAACATCATTACGTTGCCCACGCCGACCACTGTGGTAGAACACATCCCTTTTCCTTGAGGGTTGCGTCGCCGCCGTAGGGAGATCAGTGAATTGGGCGCGAAGTGAAACCAGCTCTGAAGAGGTGAACAGTGGGTACCCAGCATTGTGGTGTAATCAATGCCACTGAACTGTGTACAGAATCCTAGTCCAAGTGGCACGTTTTACAGTACATATATTTTATTAACATTAAAACTTTCAAAATAAGGGTAGATGCTGCGTATTCCTCTTTGCTAACCTCTTTGCTAACGGTGGGCAAAGTGATCTATAACGCTGGAACTATGGAAGCACGTGATTGGGTCTAAGGGACCGTCACAGGAAAGGTGCATCGGGAAACTCACAGGGCAGACGGAGTGTTTTATGTGTTGTTTGGGTTGATGATTACCTAGCTAGATACAACTGCCAAAATTCATCGAGATGGATACTTAAGACCCGTGGTTTCCATTGTAAATCACAAGAAGAAAAACTAAAAAAAAGGAGACAGAGGGAGTTACATGAGCAAGGGAGGGACAGCAAATCCCACTGCAGGTCAGGGTCAGGGTCAGGGAAGGCTTCTCAAGAAACCTAAGCATGAGTGACGTTGTACATCTACACACGCGAAGGATGAGCAGAGGCGTGTAGGTAAGCGGTGTGCCCACGCTGTCACTCATCTGCTTCTTTTTGAAAAGAACAATCTTTTCTCATCTTACATACCTACCCCAGTTCCCACTCCCTCCCCTCCTCCCACTTCCCCCACCTCCTCAAATAAGGTAAGGCTTCCCATGGGGAGTCAACAAAGTTTGACAGATCACTTTGAGGCAGGACCAAGGACCTCCCCACTATTTCTAGGCTGAGAAAGGTATCCTTACAAAAAGAATGGGCTCCAAAAAGCCAGGTTAGGTCCCACTGCCCAAGCCACACAACTGTCACCTACATTCAGAGGGCCTAATTTGGTTTTATGCGGGTTCCCCAGATGTTAGTCTAGAGTTAGTGAGTTCCCACTAGCTCAGGTTAGCTGTTTCTGTGGCTATCTCTATCATGTTCTTGACCCCTTTGCTCATATTATCGCTTCTCTCTCTCTTCAACTGGTCCCGGGAAGCTCAGCCCAGTGCTTAACTGTAGATCTCTGCCTCTGCTCCCATCAGTTGCTGGATGAAGGTTCTATGATGACAATTAAGATAGTCATCAGTCTGATTAGAGGGAAAGGTCAGTTCAGGGACCCTCTCCACTATTGCTTGGGATCTTAGTTGGGGTAATCATTGTGTATTCCTGGGAATTTCCCTGGTGCCAGGTTTTACACTAGCCCTGTAAAGATATCTCTTTCCTTGCTCTCTCTCTCTCTCTCTCTCTCTCTCTCTCTCTCTCTCTCTCTCTCTTTCTCTCCCCTCTCTTTACTCATCTGCTTCTTGAATGCTTTCATGAATATAGTTAAATATTTGATGATTAATATTGTTAATTCAGTGGAATTAAGAATCACCATGGAAACATATCTGTGGGTGTACCTGTGTGCTTCCAAAAAGGTTTAACTGAGCAAGAAAACCACCAAGAATATGGTTGGTATCATCCCATGGACCGGGATTCTGGATGGTATAAAAAGAGATAGTGAATGCTAAGCTCAACATTCCTCCTCCACTGCCTGTCTGCCTGTCTGTCTTCACGTCTTGCTGTTGAGCGTATTCTGTTGATGCTGTTGACATCTGTGGCTGTCATCAGAACCCAGATCTGTAGACTCTCCAGGGTGGACTGATGTAATAGTATCTCCAGGAATCCTTCAGGCCCTCAGTGCCAGTCTGGCACTGGTGAGGCATCTGACTTCATGGACTGATCAACTACAGGGTCTCTCCCTCCCTAGTATGCAGATGGCATTGTTGGATTACCCAGTCCCTATTGCATAAACCGATCACCTAAATCAATCTTTATAATATGTGTTTATTTTATTGCTTCTGTACCTCTAAAGAACATACTAATTAACACACCATCTATGAATGTCCAATTAAAATAGGTACATAAAATCACCAGAGTAGTCTTTTTGAAAGGTCAATCAGAGGGACACTCTTACTGCTTAATGTTCTCCTTTGGCTTCCTACGGTTCTTGGAATAAAGCTCCAAGTCTTTACCAGGATCTAAAGGCCCCAAAACATCCTGAATCTTGTGCTCCTGTGCCTTGCATCCCAGACTCCTCTTTAGGGCAGGACTTCTTAATTCTGCTGGATGGAGGGCTTCTGCTTAACCTCACCTTTCAGCCCTGACTGTTAGAGCCAGCCTGAGTCCTGTTTAAAATCCAAAGCCTGCTTCCTTTGACTTGGAACAATACTAAGAGAGGGATCTCTGTTCATAAATCCCTGTTCAGTTGACAGAAGCTATGCTATGACCAAGTGGTAGCCCAACCTTTCTCTCTCTGCCTAGTCTTACTTTCTCTACTTCTCCCTGTCTTCCTACAGACCGTCCTCCCTAAAGCTGGTGATCCACCGATCCCAGGGAACCAACTGGAAACATTCCCTATCTGACACCACACCATTTTTACCTCAAACCAAGCGCATTAGGGCTTAGCATCTTCCTGAACTATGTTGTGCTTTTCCTGGACTACCGTTTCCTTCCCTATGTCTGGAACTTCTCTGACTTTTACCTCGCTAGTTCCCACCTACCTTTCAGAGTCCAGCAGCAAATGCGATTTCCTCAGGGGATTGCCCCTGACCTGGGGCCATAGTCTCACACCTGTCCTCACCTTGCTTTTTATCCCAATCATTAAGAAGTTAAACAGTTAAGTGAGGCAAATCTGTGATTCCTTCTAGGAATATAATTGCCAGGACTTGCAGTGGCATCTGAGGAAGCTGTGGGCCCAGGATGGAGACAGGAGTTAGGCCCACAGGAGACTGGGAAATTCCACATTCCTGGCAGTTGCAGGTATTGCTGCAGACCCCAGGGGTGGGCCAGTCCTGAACTGAAGTCAGGCCTATTGATACTTGAGGAGTCCTGCATCTTACAGCAACTGCAGAGGAAGCTAAGGACCCAGGGTGGGGACCAGATCTGATACTTTGTAAAGTCCACAAGTGTGTGGTGAGGAAATAGGACCCACAATATAAAAACAGGGCTTTATGAAATTAAAAAAAAAACGCTTCAGTTTTGCAGAGGGAACTACTAGTTGGCTGAAAAGGCGGCTCCCAGAACGGGAAAGCATCTTCGCCAGTTATACATCTGATAGAGGATCTGTGTCTAGATACACAAGGAACTCTTCAAGAGAACCAATAAACAAATTTAAAAGTGGGATATGGATATGAGCAGAGATGAAGGAGAAATACAAATGGCTAAATAATATTTTTAAAATGTTCACTACTCATAGCTATCAAGGAAGTGCAAATTAAAACCACTTTGAAATTTCATCTTACCCTAGTCAGAATAGGTAAGACTAAGTAAACAAAAAACGCAGAAAATGTGAGAATGTGATGATCAGGGGAGGGGGCTTCTGAGGAGGGGAGCCCTCATCCACTGCTGATTGGGTTATAAATCAGCAACCACTGTGGAAAACAAAATGACCAGTCCTCCAAAAACTAGGAATAGCTTTACCAAATGACCCAGCTACACACTTCTGAGCATGTACCCGAAGGATTCAGTTTCTTATTACAGAGACACACCCACATCCATGCTCACTGCTGTTATATTTATAATAGCTAAAACATGGAAACAGTCCAGATGTCCATCAGTTGATAAATGAGTAATGAAAATGTATTATCCATAGACAATAGGATTCTACTTAGCTGTAAAGAAAAACAAAATTATGAAATTTACAGATAAGTGGGTAGAGTGGTAGAACATTATACTGGGTGAGGTGACCCAGACCCAGGAATGTCACATGTTCTCATTCATATGTGGATCTTAGCATGGAATCTGAAGATTTGTGGGTTTAGTTTGGAGTATCTGCAGAATTCAGGAAACTAGAAAAAGGGCCCATTGGTGGGGAGAAAGGGAAGGCAGATCTTCAAGGGAGGGAGATAGTAGAATACAGACCTTATGAAGGAGAAAGGGGGTATAATGGGGAGGAAGATTTAAGCTGGGAAAGTACGACAGGGCAGGAAAAGGAGAGGGGATGGGAGAGGGACAATTGATAGCAAGGATGGTTGAAAAGATACATGGAAACCTTTGGTTTTATAAATGTCATTTTAAAGCCCGGTGCTGGCTATAGAAAACTTCCCCTCAAGCTATTAGTCAGTGGCATCCTGGTGACCTCAAAAACCAGATAGGTTATTTCCACTGCTCTTGGTTGATCACCATGACTTGATTGGTAAGACACTATTGATGAATACAGGACATATTGGTCACAGGAAAAGGAGAAGTCAAGCTAGTCCTAACCAGGAAGCTCTTCCCTACTGGATAACTTTCATAGTCCTGCAAGATGTAATGCAGGCTGCTGAGGGGAAAACCAGGCCTCCTTACTCATCAGTGAACCCTGGGAACTGCAATAATGAGTGACATGATAAGATATGCCTGTGGGTGCAACAGCGGCACAGTGGTTATGGGGTAACCAATTCCTGGTTGGGTCTGAGGCCAGGAGGAAGCTGTGTCTGGTACTGAAAGAGTGAATGGCTGGGGTCTGAGTCTACCACTATTATTTCACTAAATGGACAGAATATAAAACTACTCTCTTCAAATCTTACCTCTCTCCATATATTAAAACAGCTCTCAGACCCCAGGAGAAGGGATTATTTGGTGGCTAATGCAGAAACTCATAACTGGTCCAAGCGCAGAGAATCACTGTGGAGTGCTCAGCCACAAATGAGCTCATTCTCTCCCCAAGGCTTTTGCAGAGGGAATGGAAGATCTTAAGAGCTGGGCCTTGGCAAAGACTGGAGTGGAGCAGTGTCATTTGCATGTGACAGCCCCCTGCACTAACAGACTCACAGAGGCTGGGCTTCTGAGGTGGGGTGGGTTGGTAATGGGGGAAGCTGGGGCTGAAGATGATCAAAATACAGAGTATGAAATTCTCACTGAATTAATAATATATATGAATTCTATGCACTAGATACACTCTCTTTTTTTAATTTATTTCATTTAATTTTTTTAAAAAAATAGATATACTCTCTTAATCTTAATATTCCAGTGACAGCCACAGGAGGATTGCAAGTTTGGGGCCAGCCTGAGCTATGTCTTCAGGGACTGGGAATATAACTTAGTTGTAGAACACATGCATAAGGCTCTAGATTCAATTCCCAACACACACACACACACACACACACACACACACACACACGGAGAGAGAGAGAGAGAGACAGAAAGAGAGGGAGAGAGGGAGGGAGGGAGGGTGCCAGGAGCCTGCTTTGTGAACCTTCTCAGCTCTCTTTTTACTTAGCACTGTCTAAACTGCCTCCAGTATGATGCATGTGTAGTTGTCAATGGTGATTACATAGTTGTGTTTGCCATCCATCTAAACACTGCCTAAGAGGGTGGAGAAACGACTCAGAAGGTACAGGCATCTGCCACCGCCACTGAGCCCGATGACCTGACCTATGACTCCACAGGTAGACAAACAAATGCCTTAAGTTGTTCTCGGATCTCTACGTGTGCACCATTGTGCATATCATTTAATTGAATTTTATTGAGTTTTGACTTTTTATTTCCTCTCATTTTGATCTTTTTAAAAAAAATTCTCATTTGTTGTGAGATAGGGTTTCATGGGGCCCTGGGTGGCCTCAAATTCAGAGATCTGCCTGCTGGGATTAAAGGCATGTGCCACCACAACCTGATTTGAATTCTTTTTTAGCTGAGACTGGACTCGGACTTCTGAGCTTCTTGTCTTCATTTTCCAAAGGCTCAGAGTAACTGCATGATAGGTTTTAATCTATTTATTTACATTCCAGTTTGCTGATTTAAATTTTTTTTTTTTGTTATTTGTTTTGCTTTGCATTTGAGACAAAGTCTTGCTATGTAGCTCACACTGACCTGAAATTTGAGATTTTCCTGTTAGAATTGCAGGCTCTGGCCACGATACCTACTGGTATTTGTAAGTGTGTAGTACACGTGTGTGCTCAATTGTGTGTTTGTGGAGGCTCAAGTTCAGCCTCCAGTGTGAGTCCTTCAAAGCTGTCCACCTTGTTTCTGAGACAGGGTCTCTCTTTGGTTTGGAACTTGCCAACCAGGCTATTTCGGTTGTCAGTGAGTTCTGTTGATTTTCCTATCTCTACCTCCCCAAACTGGGAGTACTACACCACACCTGAATTTATATGTGGACTCTGGACATGGAATTCAGGTTTTCATACCTCTGAGTCTTCATGCTCATGTTTCCTCATGCTTCATGCACCTGATTCATCATTATGGTTCTCCTTATGGTTTTTTTTTTTTCTTTTGAGACAGGGTTTCTCTGCATAGCCCTGAC
Source organism: Chionomys nivalis (assembly GCF_950005125.1). NCBI lineage: Eukaryota > Metazoa > Chordata > Mammalia > Rodentia > Cricetidae > Chionomys > Chionomys nivalis. The sequence goes on along the minus strand of NC_080099.1, from coordinate 42,835,440 downwards.
TGTTTTGGAACTTGCTCTGTAGACCAGGCTGGCCTCAAACTTAGAGATCCACCTGCCTCTGCCTCCCGAGTGCTGGGATTAAAGGCATGCACCACCACCGCCCGGCTCATTATGGCTTCCTAATGTAAAAATCGATTGCTGATTTTTAAGCTTTTTAAATGCTTATGTAGACGTTTGTATCCACGAATCTGTTCTGTGCTGCATTAGTATATTTCACTACCATTCACTTTGGAATGTTTCCTAACTTCCTTTACAGTATCTTCGTTATTTCATAAGGCATTGCTTAGGTCTCAAATATTTTGGGATTTTCTAGCTATTGTTGGCTTTTGAGTTCTAACTTGATTCCACTGTATTCAGGGGATGTGCTGTGAATGGTTTAATCTTTGGAAATGTATTGGGACTTACTTTGTGATTTAGTGTATGGTGTGTCTTGGTGAAACATCCCATCACACTTACCTGAGAAGAATATATTTCTGCAGTGATTCACCTGGCCTATAAATATTATGTAAGTCAAGGTGATTAATAGCGTTTGGATATTCTGTATAATTGTCTGTTCTAGCCCTTACCGTCTGCTGGCCTGCGTGCTGTCAATTACCAAGAGGGAGCGTAAGATCGCCAACTCTAATTATAAATTTGTCTAATTCTTTCTTTACTTCTAGAAGCTTTTGTTTTATTTGTTTGGAACTTGTTTTAAAGTTGACACACACCTAAACTTGCTGTGTCCCGAAGAGAGAACCCTTTAGTCATTTGGAAATGTCTGACCTTATTCCTGATATCACCCCTGTTGTCACCTCTGATATGTCTACAGCTACACTGGCTTCCTTATGCACACAACTTAAAACGCAGTATTTTTTAAAACTGTTGTGCTTTGAATGTTTTATGAGTAAAGCACAGGTGTTGCAGACAACAGGCGGTTAAGTTTCTTTTACAGCTACTTTGAAATTTACTGCTTTTTTAATGGGCTCAACCTGTTTGTTTTTAGTGTAATTATTGATAAAGTTGTGAGTAAGTCCATTACCCAGTCACCCATTTTCCCTGCGTCTGTCTCTCTGGGTTCCTATATTTGTTCTTTCCTATTTCCTGTTGACCTAATCAAGTATTTTTAAATAATTCATTTATTTCCCCTATTTACTTTTCGGTCTTCTCTGGGAACTAAAATGTGTTCTATTTATTAAGGGCCAACTATTAAGCATTAATACTATACTACTCTCTTCTAAATACCTATAAAACTCCTAGTCCCACCGTGTCCTTGATGCCCTTTTTGTAATATAGTGTCCACCGACACATAGAACATGCTGAATATTTACTGAATGCGTGGATGGCCTGCTAGGGAATTGTGTCCTCAAGCCAGGAAGTGGCACATTAGAGCTTTGAGAACAGCAAACCTTGGTCCATTTATTAAGTCTGAGGTCAGAGGCATTTTTAGGGCTTCACCGAGATAAATAATCATTCTCAATCCCTCACCTACTTAGGGTCCTGGGTTGAGCTATAGCTGACTATGAAGAATGATGAACTTGGAGTAAGACTGCTGCAGGTTTCAGAAAACAAGCCAAACTGGTTTAAGATGGAAACAATTCGAAAACGGCTGGTTTCTTTTTCCTTCCTTTTCTTTCTCTCTTCCTTCCTCCTTCCCTCTCTTTCTTTCTTTCTTTTTTTTTTTTGTTTTTGTTTTTTTTTTTTGTTTTTTGAGACAGGGTTTCTCTGTGTAGTTTGGAGCCTGTCCTGTAACTTGCTCTGTAGATCAGGATGGCCTTGAACTCCCAGAGATCTACCTGCCTCTGTCTCCCCAGTGCTGGGATTAAATGTGTGCGCCATCACTGCTTGGCAAAGGGCGGATTTCTTAAGAGGGAGATTTAGGAGCTCACATAATGCTCTTTCCACCTTTCCATTGCTTCTTTCCCATCTACTGGTCATGGCCACTCTCCCTACATATCAGGAGGGATGTCCTTCTGCAGACTCTCAACTTACAGTACTTCCAGTGTAGAAAAATGACTAGATTCTGATTGGCTGAATTTTGGTCACATGCTCTTTTCTGAGCCAATCATTGTATATCAAGAAGTGTACTGTGATTGATAAAAGCTTAGTCATAGGCTGTCTTATGGACAGTGAGGAAATGACAGACATTCCTAAAGGAATCTCATGTAACAGGAGATGAGTTTCTCCAAGAAGGCTGAAGAAAGGGAATGGGAAGACTCCACCCAACTGACAATTGCTGGCCACTCTAGGCTACCGTATTCTCTTTTGAAGTCCTGGCTCCCACCATCTTCTATGGAACTTTGATCTAATTATTTCCATTCTTCCACTGTATCCTTTCCTTGGCACAGTGATCTTTGAGCTTTCCTCTGTCTCTGGAAACTCAATATGAATGTCTCCAAAGAATAGGATGAGTAAATTAATAAATATTTATGGTGTAAATTTCGCATAGTAGTGAATGCAAGTTAGCTCAGATTACCTATTTCAACATTGATAGATCTCCAAAACATAGTGAGGACTGAAAATTGCAACTAAAAAGGGATTATAGACTGAATTATACTACTTAAATAAAATTTTAGAATACAAACTCAAACTATAGAAATGTAGGTTAAAACTCAGGACTTTATCCACTGCTACGAAGGCATAACAGAAATGGGATAGGAAAAGAAAGGTACATAGGGACTTAAGTCTATGTGGAATATTTTACTTCTGAAAAATATAAAAAATATATAGCCGTAAGCCCGAGGACCTGAGTTTCATCTCCTGGACCAAACTGCTAGAAGGAAAGAAGGGCAAATTGGCATGTGTTCACATTTGCACGTGAGCGTGTGCACAGGTGCGTGCACATACACACTAAATACTATAATAAAAGCTTTAAAATATGAGACAATGGGTTAATGTATTATTGATAAGGATAAGTGGGAGGCTGTGGGCATTGCTGTAATATTCTAAGTGTTCTGTATGCTTAAAATATTTGAAAACAACAACTTCAAAAGGCTGTCACTATGCTATTATTCATCCATCTTAGAACCCCACACAAATATCTCATTTAATCTGCATCAGTTATCTATTGAAGGGCTCAGTTTCTTGTCACAGAGGCCTCTGGATGGGGTTGCTTGTGTCCTCAAACACAGCTACAGGTGAGTGGTGACAATGGGCACAATTGAGGTTTCATAGCACAGTTGGCAGGAAGGTACAGCTATATTTTATATATCCTTGGGTCTAGCCTCCTCCACTGTCAACCTCTGTTTCCAGAGTGGTGTATTACATGCATTGAAATATCGCAATTATCCAGCGTCTGTAGTGTATGTCTGGATCCACTCTTGGTACATTGTATGTGCACAAAAGCATGAATACCTCCACGGTATCATGCAGAATATTTTTACTGCCCCCAAATCCTTCCCTGTCCTAATCTGTAGAAAGCAATGACACCCTTTCTCTAGGCTGGCATATGGTTGAAATCTTCCTGTATGTAATCTTCCAGAGAGAGTCCTTTGATTCAGTGATAGCTACTTTAGCTGTGAAAATCTCAGCTTCCATTATCTGCAGTTTACACACTAGGGGATGAAGACACAAGGAACTTGCTCTAGCTCAGATCTAGGAAGTACTCTGTCCTGGATACAACCCCAGGCAATCTGGTTCTAGGATGCACTGTTATACTGCATCTAATAAATGGTGGATTGAAGACACACCTGGATTAACAGCAGAGCTAGATGCAGCTACCAGGAAGCATAAGAAAACACATGGAGGCTGTGGGACGAAAGACAGTGAGGTTCCACTTCTCACTGGAGCACACAGGAAGAATCAGAGCAGCAGAAACCATGTCTCTGAGTCACTGAACTATAGGGGGAGACTGGAAGGCATCTTGGTAAGATCAGGAGAAGGGATAGCCAAACAGAGGGACCAGGGTAAACGAAGTGCCCTGAAGCCTCGAGCTACTGCACACGCATTAGTGGAGCCAGCTCCGGACTATGGGAGGTAGCACAGTAATAGAGGCCAGGAGTGCCAGCCCAGGGCAGATGAAAATCCGGAAGGAGCTCTAGGAAGCACTTGAGATCCCAGAGCTGGGCATGAAGAAGAGTGAGGCAAATCTGAGTGTCAGGGACTAACATGGGGACTGTCTAGTAGATGAGAGGGAAGGAGTGGGGGCTGGGAGGCAGATATGTTGCGATGGGCAACCATGCGGTTGCTTTTGCATTTGCCTTCTTGAGAATTTTTATCGAAAAAATCCGGGGCACACACCCCGGTACCCATTTTCTAGGAAAGACACTGATGCTTTACCTGCCTGTGACCTGGTTCCTACTGGTGAATCCTTTTGCTCTAGAACAGAAAGATGATCTAGGACTGGCAACGGCTGGAACTTCCCAACTTGCAGGGCTTTTGAGAACTTCCCTGCAGCAGTGAAGTTAAAAAAGCAGTGACCTTAAAAAGATCTTCCTAAGTGCTAAAAATAGAACGGTGAAATCACTCATTATTAGATGGTTCTTGCCTTAAAAAGTCTACAGATAGATTCCTGGAATGGTGGAGTAGGGAAGAAAATAGATTCCTCTGTTTTAAAAATCCACAATGCTTTTAGAAGTGGCTGAGGCAGTCAGGTTTCCCCAGAAGAGCCCCATGGGAAGGTGTGGAAGGTGAGCTGTGCCTCTGTCCTGGGACCCCTAGCAAGAAACGTGGTACTTTCCCCAGAGGTCGCATAGAGTGTGTATCCCTCACAGTCCCACGTTTCCGCCAATAAATAAATGAATGTAAAAAAGAATAAGATGATATCAAACTAACATTATCCTTAGAAACTCTAAGTTGAAAGTTCCTGATCTGGATAACAAGGTGTGGTGATCTGAATGTAATTGGCCCCCATAAGCTCCTAGGAAGAGGCACTACTAGGAGGTGTGGCTTTGTTGGAATAGGTATGGCCTTGTTGGAGGAAGTGTGTCACTATGGGGTTGGGCTTTGAGGTTTCCTGTGTTCAAGGTACCACCCAGTGTCTGAGACCACTTCCTGTTGCCAAAAGATGGAGGGCCCTCAGCCACCTCTCTGGCATCATGTCTGCCCACACAGTGCCAAGTCCCACCATGATGATAATGAACTGAACCTCTGAACTGTAAGCTGCTACAATGAAATGTTTTCCTTTATAAGAGTTGCTGTGGTCATGGTGTCTCTTCACAGCAGCAGAGCCCTAACTAAGACACAAGAGAGAAAACATCCTTGTCAGCAGGGACTCAGGCTTGCTACTTGATTCTTTCCTCCCTTCCCTGGCTCAGCATCTCTTCCCAGATAGCCCATGATCCCGGTCTCCATCCATAGTTTGAGCTCTTATAGATTCAATAGATTCTAATAGACTCAAATCTAAATTCCTAATGAAGTTTTGGGGGTCACAATACTGTCAGGCCATGACACTCAACTTTGTACTAAGGCTAATTCAAATATTTAAACACAATTTAGTAAATTAAAAAATTTAAAAACAAAAGTGTATTTAAATAGAAATATTTAGAACTGGAGCTAAGAAATATTTAGACCATCAGCTAAGGACTTAGAGCATACACCACTCTTGCCAGTGATAGCGGTACAAGTCACAACACACACTTTGTGTGGCTCTCACCCTCCCATGACTCCAGGGAAGATGACATCTTTTTCTGGATTCTGTGAGCACCTGCACTCACACATGCACACCCACACATATACATACATACATACATAATTGAAAATAAATAAATCTTTAACAAGTACATAAAAATATTGCTTTTAAGACAAAGTTTCTTTTATTCCAGGCTGGCTTCGAACTCTCTTGATAGCTGAGGATGATCTTGAGTTTCTGATTCTCCCAATATTACCACCTGAGCATTGGGATTATAGGTGAGCCCCATGACACTCAGTTTAAGCAGTGTTAGGGCTTGAACCTAGGACTTTGGGCACGTTAGGCGAGCAAGCACTCTTGCAACTAAGCTATATCTCCAGCCCCCTAAATAAAAACAACCTTTAAACTCTCTCATTATTGAGGTACACATCATAGATTAGAAAATACATTTACACACACACCACTTGATATTAACACCATAAAAGACGAGGAAGCAGGTATGATCATGTCTGTATTTTAAAAGTAAACTGCTAGTTTTCAAATATATCTAGACTTACATTAAATCCGAAAGACAGTAAGAATCCTAAGCAGTCTATACTGTTATAATATCAACATTTGTCTTAATATGAATCATTTGACACGTTAATGATCCAGTATGGATGAATAACATTAGCAGAAGTTCATACATTATTACTTAGATTTCTTGTTCTTTTTCTGTTTTAAAATTCTAGTTTGGAAGTCATATTGCATTTAGCTGTCATGTCTATTTGGATATCTCTTGTCTGATGGTTTTTATACTTCCTCTTCTTTCATGATTGTATAATATTGAGGAGGGTTGGCAAGTCCATCCCTCGGGACCTTTCTACTGTTTTTCTCAAGCTCTTGCTGAGTTCATGCGTGCTACGAAGGCCACAGAGAAATTTTCTTTCTCACCACAAGTTGCCATTGGTACTACCAGCATGGTTCTTCATGGAAGATGCTAGTGCTGATCATTGGCTGAGGTACCTGTAGCTACCATGACCCATTATTGCCTTTGAAATTCCCTAGGCATAGCTTACACTTATGGGGTGTTGGTTTGTGCTTATCTCTTTGACAGCATCTACAAAAACTATTTACACTGCTTCATAGGAACTTAGCCTCCCCTCACCTGTTCATTTATTATTTTATTATTTACATATATATGGACTTATGGAAGGTATTTTATGTCTTGAAAAACTGTGATTTATTTTATACTGCTTTATTGAAACAACTAGAATTTTTGCCACAGGAAGCTATAGACATTGACTTTGGTGTGCCTTTGACAAACTCACCTTGCGTTTGCATTATCCCAATCCTAGGAAGACCCGTTTCTCCTGGGAGCTCTGGTCCCCTTTGTTGGAGAATTATCTTTAGAAACCAAGATCCAGGAAGACAGCTAAATGGTTAAGAGAACTTACTGCTCTTGGGGTTGGGGTTCCCAGCACCCACATAGTGATTCACAACCACCTCTAAGTCTAGTTCCAGGAGATTTGATGCCCTCTTCTGGCCCCCACAGATTCCTGCACATATGTGGTATATAAATATATATATTACATAAAAATGAATTTTAAGAAAGAGAAACCAAAGTCTAGACACTAATACAGTTTTTATTTCCAGAATATGACCCTGGAGTCCATATCTTCTTAGCTGGAAATGGATTATTCCCATTTTCTATGTGAGAATGGTGAGATTCCAGGAGCTTTTAGCCATTTTATAAAGACATCAAGAACAAGACTCTCTCTGTCTTTGGGCAGTCCTGCCTCAACTTTCTATGTCAAGAAGTAGTTCTGTGTTCTTTCCTATGTTCAGTCCTCTGTACTGCCCTGCTCTTCTCCCTGCAGAGTCTGTTCCTTCCCCCGGGTGCCCAATGCAGTTTGTTAATGATACTAGAAAACATGCCTGGCAGCAGGGCGTGCTTGAGTTAGTTAGCATATGACTCTTCTGCCTTGTGCTGGCCACCCAGCACACCTCCCAGACACTCAACACTTGCAGACCTGTTTGTGCACGCGCAGGCATTATTCTTGGAATGTGACGAGCAGGGGGAACCATGAGAGGGACACCAATAGCGTGCCTTGCCTCTTCCTGGAACTTCTGCCATTTGGAGTTCTTGGAGACAAGGCCACAGTATCCTCAGAGTCATCTAGGCAAGAGTCAAAACATGACTGCCTTTATATCAACTGGGGTCTTGTTAGTGTGTGGGATTCTTCCCACAACCTCTGCTCTGGAAGTCTGACATCAGGATCTCTGGGACAGGGCTAAAGCTGTGTATTGAACATCCTCTTCCCCTTGAGTCAAGTAATGCTGTAGCATTCTGCAATTGAATATTGTTAAGTCCATAATTCCTATGCAATACAGCCTTGCCAACTCAACCGGAAATACCTGAAATATTAAAAAAATTTCTACTAGGACTTTAGTTTCGTTCCGTCTTGCACATATAAGACAACAAAAATTCATAAGCTTAAGTGTGTGTGTGTGTATGTGTGTGTGTGTGTGTGTGTGAGAGAGAGAGAGAGAGAGAGAGAGAGAGAGAAATAGAGAGAGGAGATAGACAGAGAGAGAGAAAGAGAAAGAGCAGTGCAGAAAGGCCTCTTTTATAACCCCAAACCCTCTTTCCAAGGTTAAACTGGGCCAGACCAAGCTTAAAGGCGACAGTTTGGAGTTGGATCACTAGGCCTTCTGTCTGGTCTCTGTGTTCAGGATTTATTTGAAGCTCCCTCATACTGTGCTGAGGTTCTGAGAAATCCCAGAGAACAAAGAACCCAGTTAGCAGGGCCCGGCTTCTCGGTCATTGCACCTGTTCCAGATTGGCTTAGCGGGGAGGCCTGGTTCATCTTCTGCTGGCAAAGGCTGTTCCACAGGAAATGTGTTTTCTAGTAACAACCTCTTTAGAAGTAATCTGTAGAAGAAATTCCCTTCTTTTTTCTCTCTTCCCTCCTGCTACCTACCTTTCTTCCTTCCTTCCTTCCACCCTCTTTTTTTCTTCCCTTCCTTTCTTCATATACTTGGAAAACTCATTTATTCAACTAAGTCCATTTGTTGTGTTGTATTAAACCTGACTTTTAGAACATATTAAATAAAGCATAATTGTTTTTGAGAGACTGTTTCATTATGTAGGCCAGACTGGCCTTGAACTCGCAGAGATGCCCAATTCTGCTATCAGAGTGCTGGGATTCAAAACATGTGACAGCCTGGTATAAATGGATTTCAATTTAAGGCAGTCAAGCAGAGTGACACAAATAAATACTGAAAACATTAACGGAAATGTTGCTAAGATGAAGGTTTTCAAGGTTAAGGAGCAAACTCCAACAACAAGCAGAACCCACTGCTTCTACTGTTTCTGATGACTCTCACCAATTAATTATTCATTATTATTATTAATTAATAATTAATTGATTGTTGTGAAAACATGCTCTTCTCCTCCACTAGCTTATTTAGTTCCTTATTTTGCTTAACAGGATGGTTTTCCCTCACCCCCCAAAGTAAACAAACATGTTTGTCTCACCTCAAATGACTGACCATATGAATATTTATTTTTGTGATGATGATGATGCTGGCAAGGACAATGACATTAAACAATGACAAGACAAACACCAGATACTAGCTTTGTAGCTTTGCAGTTGCTTACATACCCTGTCTATTCTGAGTAGGGTTTTTTTTTTTCTTTTCTTTTTCTTGTCAACTTAACAGAAGCCAGGATCACCTGGAAAGAGGGAACTTCCACAGAGAAAGAGCCTCCATCAGAATGGCCTGGGCAGGAGGTCCTGAGCTGTGTAAGAAAACAGGCTGAGTAAGCCACGGGGAGCAGGCCAATGAGCGGCACTCCTGCATGGCCTCTGCATCAGTTCCTGTCTCTAGGTTCCTGCTCTGATTTCCTTCACAATGGGATACAACCACAAGGTGAAGTAAATTTTCCTGCCCGAGTTAGTTTTGGTCATGGTAGTTATCACAGGCACAGACAGCTGACTAAGCCACTGTCTTGGGAAGCTGGGAGACCATGATTATGCCCATTCTTAGAGAGGTTAACGAAGCTGCCCACAGTCTAGCTGCTCAGGCGTAGAAGACTGAGCTGGATGTGAAACACAGCAGGCAACAAGCTTTCACCCTTTACCGTGCAGCACCCCAGCAGTTTCGAAACACACATTGATGGTGGTGATAGTGAAAAGGACAGAAAAATGCTTTCTGTGAGAAAGGAGAAATGCAAAATACTCAAAGTTCTCTCCAGTTTTAAATTCTATATTACTGAGTTGAAGGTATTCAGGTTTAGAGTTGCCTACTTGGTAAGAATGGATGTATCTCCCACTGTTTTCTTACTTTCTAGGATAATGTTAGAGCAACATTAGCAAGGATTTGTGAATTTTGGGGAAAAATATGCTGTTCTTTGCAAAACAGTTATTTTAAACAGTCATAACTCTGTCTCCAAGTCCCCTTAAGGGCACAACTCTCTACTCTGTGGAACAGTTTTTCTTTCCAACTTCTGGTTCCAAAGTATGTCAGAAGGGTTCAAATAACTAAGAAACCCAGAAACACAGCATGGCCTTCTGTGGGCCCTGCTGACCCAATGGAGAGTCAGGCAGCTGGTTGTACCACCAGCTCCCATGCATTGCTTCCTCCTGCCTGGATTGTGCCCTTTAGGAATGGATGCTTTGGAGCAGCAGCCAGTGTGGTCTCTGCAGAAACATGCTCTTCTGTGTTTGGCTTTTGATACTTCCAGAATGAGAGCTATTTCTATCATTCTTTTGGGATTTTAACATAAAGCACATCTCTGAATTTTACAGTCAAGAATGGTGTGGGCAGAAAGCCATGTTGTAGTGATAAATCCTCTCAATACTTTACAAAGGGCGTGTGCTTACCTACAGTGAGCTGTTCCCGCCACTGCCTTGTTAGGGGCCTATTTTAATAATGTGCCATTTTCTACTTCATATAAAAGTATGATTTCTTGTCACCAAATGTTTAGGGCATTCTTCTTGTACTGGTTAGTTTTTTTTTTTCAACCTGATACAAGCTAGGATCACCTAAAAACAGGGAACATTAACCAAGGAATTGCTTCCATCGGAGTGTCTATAGAACATTTTATTAATTAATTATTGATGTGGAAGGATTCAGCCTACGATGGGCAGTGCCTGTCTTGAACAGGTGGCCCTAGGTTGCATAAAAACTCAAGCTGAGCAAGCCATAAGCAGCAAGACAGTGTGAAACATTCTTCCATGGTCTCTGCATCAGTTCCTGCCTTCTAGATTCCTGCTTTGAGTTCCTGTCCTGACTTTCCTCAGTGACAGAATATGATTGGACTATGTAAACCAAATAAAACCTTTCTTATCCAATGGTAATTTTTTTCCCATGGTGTTTTTCACAGAAATGGAAAACAAACTAGAAGATTTTCTTTTGGTCATTAAGTTGGCCCTTAAGAAAGAACTCAAGAAACTAGACCATAAAAGGCTAATCAACCCAATTATAAAATGGGGCACTGAGCTGATCAGAAAATTCTCAAAAGAAGAAGTTCAAATGGCCAAAAGACACTTAAGATCATGCTCAACTTCCTTAGCGATTAGGGAAATGCAAATCAAGACAACTTTAAGATACCATCTTACACCTGTCAGAATGGCTAAAATCAAAAACACCAATGATAGCCTTTGCTGGAGAGGTTGTAGAGAAAGGGGTACACTCATCCATTGCTGGTGGGAATGCAAACTTGTGCAACCACTTTGGAAAGCAATATGGTGGTTTCTCAGGAAATTTGGGATCAACCTACCCCTGGACCCAGCAATACCATTCTTGGGAATATACCCAAGAGATGCCCTATCATACAACAAAAGTATATGCTCAACTATGTTCATAGCAGCATTGTTTGTAATAGCCAGAACCTGGAAACAACCTAGATGCCCTTCAATGGAAGAATGGATGAAGAAAGTATGGAGTATATACATATTAGAGTACTACTCAGCAGTAAAAAACAATGACTTCCTGAATTTTGCATACAAAAGGACGGAAATAGAAAACACTATCCTGAGTGAGGTAAGCCAGACCCAAAAAGAGGAACATGGGATGTACTCACTCATATTTGGTTTCTACCCATAAATAAAGGATCTTGAGCCTTTAATTCATGATCCTAGAGAAGCTAAATAAGAAGGTGAACCCAAAGAAAAACATATAGGCATCCTCCTGAATATTAACCTTCATCAGGCGATGAAAGGAGACAGAGACAGAGACCCACATTGGAGCACCGGACTGAAATCTCAAGGTCCAAATCAGGAGCAGAAGGAGAGAGAACACGAGCAAGGAACTCAGGACCGCGAGGGGTGCATGTACACACTGAGGCAATGGGGATGTTCTATCGGGAACTCACCAAGGCCAGCTGGCCTGGGTCTGAAAAAGCATGGGATAAAACTGGACTCGCAGAACATAGTGGACAATGAGGACTACTGAAAACTCAAGAACAATGGCAATGGGTTTTTGATCCTACTGCACGTACTGGCTTTGTGGAAGCCTAGGCAGTTTGGATGCTCACCTTACTAGACCTGGATGGAGGTGGGTGGTCCTTGGTCTTCGCACAGAGCAGGGAACTCTGATTGATCTTTGGGCTGATGAGGGAGGGGGACTTGATTGAGGGAGGGGGAGGGAAATAGGAGGCAGTGGCGGGGAGGAGGCAGAAATCTTTAATAAATAAATAATAAATAAATAAATAAAAAAAACCCACAAAAAGAAGCTCATAGTCTGTTCCAGAAAGCATAAAACCAAGAGTAATTTAACTTTCTTCACTGACACATGCTTTACCCCATATACATAAATAGCAGATAAATTAATATACTTTAGAGTTTTTATAAGAAGGCAAAGTCGTGGCCCCCATTTCTACCTTGGCTAGTTGATTTCACTCTTTTATTCCATAGTTGTATAAATAAATTTATCCCCCATCAAATCCACAGAATGTATGTTATTTATCACATTTTGTGCATAACTACTTATGCTTATTCCAGGGGTCTGCATGCATAACACAGTATAAAGTTCTGTGTCCAAGGAACTGGACTAATTGATCATCAATCCAAGACAGGTCATCTGCCGTTGAAACCATTAGACTACCCCATAGCCTTGTCTCCTGAGCACTTGCTAGCAAATATAACTAAGCACAAATTCAACCTGAGTGAACACACTATTTCTCTGTCTTCAGAGGAGTTGCAAGCTCAAAATTCAAAAGTCAACACTGTTTTATGGTTTTCATGTTAGGGCATGAGAAGTGTTTTAATTTGGTGCTTAAAATAATCTCAGTCCGAACACAGAGATAGCAGGGGCAAAGACTCATTTGCTCACGCCCTTGCTCATTCCATAGGCCGGGGACTCTGCAGGCACCACCAGCAGGAACACAGTTGCAGGTAACCCTGAAGCATAGTGTGCCTACTCACATATGACATGCGCTGCCCAGTGTCAGAAGCATGTCCAAGGGCCTGGCATTTAAACAAGTCTCAGGAAGAGAACCAAGCTGTCGCTGAGCAAAGGAAGTTTGCAGAGTGTTCAAGGGTGAGTAGGAGAAAGGGAGGCTGGGAGGAACTGGCTAGGTGGAAACTGAGTCACCTGATAAGACACTGCAGAGCTGGCCTTGGAATGCTTGCCTGAGTGGAGGAGGGCCCCTAGGGGGAGGAAGTTTGCGAAGGGTCGCTCCTTTTCCCGCTCCCCGATTGCGAATCCGGCTGCACTATTTGGGCTCTGCTTTGTTCTCTTTGCACAAACTTTCTCCTGCATCATCCTGCAGTCTCGCTGCAGTAGTTTAAAGTTCTTGATCGCAACCTTTCCAAACAGGTCAGAAGTCCTAGAGCAGGAAGGAAAACTTACCCAGTCCAGGAACTTTGTACCTCAGATCAGAGAGAAAACTCAGAATAGAACTGCCAAACTGGCAGAGTTCCTGGTGCTGAAATCAGTGTGAATTTGTCAAACTTAAAAAAAAAAAAGAAGAAGAAGAAGAAGAAAGAAATTATGTAACTTGGCTTTGAGAAACACTTTTTATCCTTTTTGGGTGCTGGGCCTCCCTTCTCTGCCTAGTGCAAGGAAATGTCACCATTTAAAGTCAACTCCGAATAGGCCTGCTAAAATTTTCTTATTGATCCAGGTTCTCTTGATGAATGCGTCTACGGCAACAGAATGATCCCAGTAGCAGCTAGCAGCTGGGAGTGGGAGAAACCTCTGTGCTGTTGGTCTCAGTGTGTTCTGCGTAGCTAATTTTATAGGTGCTGATAGACTAAAACGGGACAATGAAATTGACTCCAGTGACGTTTTATGTAACCAACATGTATCCACAACATTATCCTTTCAATATGGAGTACATGCTTTCTTTTCATGCTAAGTCTTTGAAAGATGGCAGGCCTTTTTATACTCACAGTGCATTTTAGCATACAGGGCAGTAGCCACACTAGAGAGTGCTACATGGCTTAGTAGCTGTTTTATCGGACAGTTTGGGCCTAGAGTTTACCTTAAGGCCTTTGGGGTAGCTAGGGAGATGAGGTTGAGAATGCTCTTTTTCCTTTGGGTGACCAACCCCCGCCCCTTTCTCCTAAATGTAAGTTAGCTGGGGAGCCACACAAGTCGGGGTGAGAGGAGAGAAAGGCCACATTCAGGGTGGTGTTGCACAGCATACTCTTGGGGCAGTGGCGGTACCCCACTTTGGCACTCTAAAGTGGGACCATGTTGGTTGTCAGAGCCTGCTATTATCCTCCTGTACTCCCTATGCATGCTGTCGGGGAAGTATGCACCATCAAAGAGAAAAGAGAAAACCTCAGTTAATGCAGCTTTAGCTTTCTTTGGAGAAGCATTTAAGAGGCTAGTAACAGAGTTCCGGGATACAAGAAGACATTCGGTAGAGATCAAAGAATCTAGAATGTTGGAATTGGAAGAGACTTTGAGGAAAAAAAAATATGCTTGGAACCTGAGACCCACAGACTTAAGGGGTTTTATTAACCATACAACGGAATAGTGACAGTCCAGGTCCTAAAATGTCCTCTCAAGTCCTACTCCTAAATCAGATGCCTTGGGCCAAAATAACAAGGCTAAAAATCATTGAGAATGACACAGCATTGGAAGACCAGACACTTCATTTTAGGACTTAATCCGTCTAATTAGACCAGAGGCATACAAGTTATCTTCATAGGCACCACCTTCCTAATGTCATTCATCCAACAAGCAAGCAACCTGCTGACATGTTTTTGTGTTTTGTTTGAGGGGCTAAGAGTGCTGGTGGGTATGGGCTTTCTCCCTCACCATATGCTTGCCTGTCCTGCCTGGCCCACTAGGACAGTTACTTTGTGCTACTTTGTAGAGAAGAGAGACAGACAGAGTTAGGGAAGCTACGGAGAGAAAGCGAAAGTATCTGGGCTAAAACTTGGCTCCATGAGGCCAATTAGAAATGCCCCGAGTGTGGGCATACATCTAGGCAGAATGTTGTATACATAATAAATAAATAAATAAATCTTTAGCTGGGCGGTGGTGGCACACGCCTTTAATCCCAGCACTTGGGAGGCAGAGGCAGGCGGATCTCTGTGAGTTCGAGACCAGCCTGGTCTACAAGAGCTAGTTCCAGGACAGGCTCCAAAACCACAGAGAAACCCTGTCTCGAAAAACAAACAAACAAACAAACAAACAAACAAACAAACAAACAAAAGAAATGCCCCAAGAAGAGAGGGACTGAGTTGTGGCAGATGCGGGCTCCTCCCACCACCTCTGTTTGGCTTTATTTGCCTGTTCTGAGAGTCGCTTCAACCTTAAGAACTGAGCCTATGGTTTCCTGGACACTGCTTGCAGAACCATGGGTAAAATGGTTTCTGGTTTGGAGTGACTTTTACAGGCAGAGAGGGTGTAGTATGTATAAGCAGGTGATTTGATTACCAATCCCTGATTTATTTTCAACAGTGACAACAAAGTCGGAACCAGTGACAGTGATTACCCCTCCGTGTGAGAGACGGCGAGGAGGAGGTAAAACCCTCCTATTTCACATCACGGCTTCCAGCCAGACAGCAAAGCAGGAATCTGTGGAGCTCAAGGTCTCGCAGGCTGTTATTTCTCTTTGTTATTATTTCTGAAACAAGACCTGGGCAAAATCAATTCAGGCGCAGAAAGACTATTACTTTAATTTTCTACATGAAATTGTCAGGATGCCTGAGTTAGAAGAAGGCAGGCGACTATCATCTGGGCAGAAATTAAATGAACGAATTAAATGAAGGAAAGGACATCTGTATTAGCAAACTCCAGTCATGAGACGAAATAGGACTTTTGGCACAAACTCTTTGGATTAAAAAAAAAAAAGAAAAAGAAAAACAAGGAACACAAATGATGAGGTAATATCCGTGCAAAAGAACTCTCCCTAAAGCCTTAGGAAATCAATGCTAGATTCATCAAGGAGAGTTAATTTTATTTTGATGCAAATGGATTTTGAAAGCTCTTAATTAGACTTTGTCCTAAAATAAGTGATTTTTCATAAAAATTTAATTTACATTCTTCCCTCCTTAAGTAACTGACATACTTTCTTTTTGTCAAATGGGGAAGCCAGGCTGTCTAGCAATGGTGAAGAGCTATCTTACAAGCGTGTTTTTCACTGGCCATGATATCCAGTCTCTACTGGTTGTGCGAAGAACAGCACAGAATCCAAGAAAGTTGGTGGTATTTGTAAGAGCGAGTTACCCAGCTAATATTTACGTACTTCATGGTCTACTGGGATATGACGTGACTGTGGAGCGCTCAGGCTTTGGCCAGTGCACGTAGATGCAATCATCTGTGCACATGCCCAGATGTTCTTTGTGGTTAGCTTTTACCATGAAAGAGAAAATAAATCTAGTTTCACCATCACCTTTTTTAAAAAAAACACATTACTAACCTCACACCATCATTTACGGTCTGGTCTGTCCTCTTTGGTCGCTGTATAGTCCCTTTCTTGAGGACTTATTTTGAATTTATGCTCTGCTATCCACATCAAATCGGCCTTCTGTGTGTTCCATTCTCTTCTATGTTGTATGACAAGACCTGGTTTTATCCATGGCCTTCAAGAACTAGAAGGAGGGTCTTAGCCCCTGTAGTTCAGTGGACTCACTATGTGTGTGTGTAGGTTTGTGTGTGTGTGTGTGAACTGAATTAAAAAAATGTTTAGTTCTATAGTCATTGAATAAGGACCCATTTTAGACCAGAAGATATGCTGGTACCTGGGACTGCACATATAATTAAGAATCAGAATCATTCTTACTGTGATTGTTTTGTGGGACTGTACTCACACATCCATAATTGGGATACCATATTTAAGTACAAATATAGATATGAGTTTAGGGTATTGGGATGCCCAGAAAAGGTCATGACTGAGGAGACAGTTTCTTGGAGAAGGCATCAGGCAAAGTTGTAAAGGATGAGATGGAAATAGCAATATAAATACTGCATGAAGCCGGCGTGGTGGCACACACCTTTAATCCCAGCACTCGGGAGGCAGTCAGGTGGATCCTTGTGAGTTGGAGACCAGCCTGATTTATAGAGTGAGTTCCAGGACAGCCAGGGCTACATAGTGAGATCCTGTCTCTAAACTAAACTAAAAACTAAACTAAAATGCTGCACGAGCAAAGCAATGACTGTTTTAGGAAAAAGCACGAGGAAAGCCCTAACCAGTGGGCTCAGTCTGGCGTGTGCACGAGTGTGAGCTGCATCTTGCTTGGGAGCTCGGAGTGAGGACAGGCTGAGAGAGCTGCAAAGGCACACAGAGGGTGTTGCATGGCGCTTAGGGCCTAGCACCTGATCCTGCAAGTCTGGGAGTGGCGGGCTGTGGGAAAAGCCACTGGGTGTGATTAGGAGTTTCTATCTGAACTGGGGCTAGATTTGCATTTTAGCTAGAGTGCCTTGGGATCTCTATGGAAAACAGATCTGAGAATAGACCGGAGGAGGATAGGAGTCTCTTCCTTCTGCTCCCAGAGTCCATCAGTTTTAGACCATGATGCTTCCATGACCCAGCTGGAAGCAGATGCTTTAGTGACCCTACGTGCATCCCTTGGCTTCACGAGCATGGCTGGTGGTGGGCATCTATTCTTTTATCTGATGGTAACCACATCTGGTTTCCTTTGGGGGAGCCATCCTCTTTTAACGTGAGCATTCGGGGGGGGGGGGTAACTTCTTTCCCTAGACCTCAATGGCTTGCAACTGTGTTAGACCTTGTGAATTTATGTCTTCTGTCTTTTCCAGGGAAGTCACTGTTCTATGGTGGATATGTGGTACAGGCCAGGATGGCGAGACAAAGTTCTGCCCTAGATGTTTCTGTTACGTACATACCTTTTTGATCCATATCAGTTTTGTGAGTTATATCTTTGTGGAGGACTTCTCACAGATACATCAAGAGATGTTTCTGAATTTTCCAACGCCACAGGTAGAGGCGATCCCACGTGGTAGCAGTGCAGACCATGCCATTTGGGGACTTATAGCCCTGGATGACTGTCTTCTGCTTTGATTAGCCTTCAAGCTCCACCCTGACTTTTAGATCCAATGGACTATGGCAACAGAAACTCATTAGAAGATTAGCTCTCTCATTAGATTACAAAACACATAAGCCTTGGGTTTAAAGGACCTCAAAAGCTCATTTGTTTCTGGAACCCCATCTTTCTTGTTGTCTGAGTCCCAGGCCAGGTCAGAGGGAGCCATTTCTGAGGTTCCTCTGATGCTAGAGTTTGGAATCCTAAGAAGCACAGCTGTTGCCCAAGAGAAAACTGGTCAGCAGAGTTGAATGTTTCTGCTCAGATCACCCCAGGCAGTACTTACACTGAACGAAGGTGTTCAATAATGTAAAGACTAATAGGGACAGAATAGTGCCAGGACAAACCTAGAGGAACGTGACAGAAGCCATCTTCTTTCCATTCTCTGAGTGCTATGGGTTTACCGGAAAAGTTTGAAAACTCACTGAGGCAAGAAGAAAAATAATAAAAAAACCATTAGCAGTTTTGTTGTATTGACTTCTGAGCTTCTCTTCCATGCAAACACATGCATACATACATACCTACAAGGTATGCACACATATAAAAAAAAAAAAACCCAGGGCACTGGAGCCTGTTTCTCTTGCTTTATCCCTGGCTTTTTCCACTGCACAGAGTATCTTGGGCACGCCCCCATATGCATATCTTTCTTAAGTAGGCTGGAATAACCTCCAAACAGTTCCAAGATGCCCTTATCTGACTCCCCTGTTTTTAAATGCGTGCCAGCCGCCTGAGAGCAGCATTCTGTTGGCCACTCTTCCAGGGAACATCTGCCGGCTGGCCTGCCTCTTCCTCCTCCTTCGGCAGCGGCCAAGTGATCCATTGACCCGAGGAAAAATACTGAGCCAAGGTCATGAACAAACCCCAGGGCTGAAAGGATGAGGAGGTGCTTTTCACTTGTAGACAGCATTCATAGCAATACTGCCTGTTTTGCTGTTGATCATTCAAGTCGGGATCTCATCTCACCAGCCTGCTTCTCCTTGCTTTACAAAGCCCTGTGGCTGCCCAGCAATTATAGAAAAAAAGACCCAAGTCCTTTTTGCTTCCTGGATTGTTGGGCCCCTGGTGATATCTTCACTGCCTGCCTTCCTAGATGACTTTTGAAGCTGCTGGTCATCTTACAGCTTTGTTTACCCACTATTCTTTAGAGATTGATGTGCTCTGAGTGACCATATGGAGAAGCTTGTGTTTGTTTCTGGTAGCAGGCTTCATCCTGAACTCAGCGTAATTACAAGTCCCATCAACCTAAGTGATTGGACGCTTATGTCTTATCTTTCCCATGAGACTGCAGGCGCTGTGGAAGTAGGGACAGGTCTGGGCTATCCACTGGGTGACTACTGTATCAGTTAATAAATGACAGAGAGAACGTTACCATTATTGTTACTTGGGAAAGGAAAGAATGTGCAGGGAGAGGAACCAGCTTCACTGTATCCTCCTCTTTTTGCCTGGTGCCAGCTCAGGAGGACTCTGGCTCTCCCTGATGCTTCTGTGCGACAAAACACCAGAGAAGCTCCCACAGTTCTTCCTCATGCTGCTGTCTTTGGTTTCCTCTGTCAGACTCAGAAGGTAGAGGGAAGAGGAGTCGGGGGCCTCGGCGGTTTTTTCTAAAAGACGCAGCTGTGGATCCCTAGGCAAATGCTCAGAAAGGCAATGCCTCTTAGATAAATGCAGGTTTTAAGTTCCCGTGACAAACCTGAGACCTGCAGACAGAAGTGACCTATGGCTCAGCCTCTCTCTCTCCCCCTGGTGTGGTAAGGCTCAGCTTATGCACGCTACCCAGGGGAAGCTGCAGGAATATTGCACACTTTCTGCTTGGGGCTTGACTTTCCAGCTCTTGCTCTTGGATGCTTTCTCCGTGACAGTAATAGCTCTTCACAGCACTGGCCTTGGAGGATTTCCCACCCAGGAGTTCAGAGGAGGGTGCGACAGCTGCCTGGGCTGTGTGTTTTCGTCCCTTGCTGCTGAATAGCAGCTTGGGTGCATTTCTGAAGCATCCCCACCTAGTTACTGAGAGCGGTGGCCTCTCCCATAGCTACTAAACTTCTCTCTTGGCTTCATACAGTCACTTTTAGGCTCAGAAAGCACACATGATTCTTCTGTTGGAGAGGAAAACCCAAGTCCTTTGCCAAACATTCAAGGCCCTTCTGGCCTGAGCTTCCTCTCCCATGTCTCCTACACAGTTACTGTGTAGGAAATCTCTGTTTGGACACATGTCATTCCCTGACCCCCATGGCATTGTTTAGTTTTAGTTTTTGGATAGTGCTAATCCCTCATTTCCAGCTGCCTGTCCCCTTCTCTCCATGCTGGAGCATCCTCTCCACCCCATTCCTCTGGGAGCAACAGCCCAAGTTCCTTCTCTCTACATCTTGCCAGTTATCTTGAACAGAGTTTCCTCTCTAGCTCTGCTGGTGTGACTTTTGGGCCGCACTCTGCCCTCTGCCCTCTCCTCTTCCTTGGTCTCTATACTCCCCACCTGACCTTCCCTACCCGCTTGTCATGGCATCCTTTTCTCTCCAGGCCTTCAACATCGGCAATTCTGCAAAGATGGCCCCAGGCACACGCTTCTCATTCCAACCTATTTCCAAGTGACTCACACGCTTGTATTCCTGTCTCAGCTCTTCCCTCTAATGGCTTCTGTCTCGCTCTTGAATCCTTAGCTGTATCTCATTCCTGGGATCTTTCCGGCATTGCCATCCACCGAGGCATGAAATCCAGAGCTCAGGGCATCGTCCCAGGCCTCTTTGTAACAGGCTCTGCCTCTCACATACGTGTGCCATGTTATTTTAGCTCTCTGTGTACATAAGACCTCTCTTTCTAAAAATATCGCTTTGTCCTGGGACGCTGAGACCGTTTGTTGCACAGCATGCCGTGGCTCTAGCTTGAGCACAGCGTCACAGTGTCACAGGGACATAGCACCTAGGATGTACACAGCAGACAGGTACTCAGAAAGTAAGAGTGCTCCTAATGTCAAGTGTTTAACCTAGACAAATGGAGAGGATGCCAAGGCCCTTGTCTGTTGTCCCTGCCCTGACTTTAACCATCAGAGAATCCCTAGGCTTTCCAGTCTTCAGATGCACACACAGACATGGGATTGACTTCAGAACAGTAGTTTTGTTCCTTATAGAGGAGTTGGGACAGGAAACAAATATTTCTTCATTTTCACCCCCAAGCTAAGTCAATGGCGCAACACCTTCAGCCTTCAGCACAGTCAGGACAGGCTGAGTCCGTTCTGTCACTGTGTGAAGGGTTATGTGAGGTGAGCTCTGGGAGGGAAATAAGGAGCTAACCGCAGGCATGGGAAGAGGGCTTATGCATGACATTTGATGAACAAGTTATAGATGTTTTTAATATTAAAATAGTCAGATGGAGAGGTGTGAATTTTACACATCATTATGAGAGATTTTTAAAAAGTGCACGGAGAAGGCCACCTCACATTTTTTGTGTCTGGGAAGTAGGGGAGGTCGTAGCCAGTGCAACTTTTGACACAATTCTGCATGACAGACTGCCAGATGTCAACAGGGCTATATTTCTGAGGAGCCCAGCGGTGAGGCATTCACCGTGCCATCTTTGGACATGACTCATAGTGGGGAAGCTTTCACAATGCTTGAGCATGAGGGCTCCCAGATCCTCTTAACCGCCTGTATTTGCTCTCCCCCACTTTGTTCTTGAGTGTGGACAGGCCAAGTTTGAGAACTTTCCCATGGAGGCTGTCAGAGACAGCTCTTGGTCTCTCAGAACCGTGTCTGCAGTTCGTTTATTCACCAAACCTCCTCAGGTGCTAAAATTATTAAAATTTATAGTTAGAAAAGTATTAACTTAGGTGCTAAAAAATTAAAGGCATAATGACGTTGCTAGAGCCCTTGCCTTCCTATGACCAATGCTTCCACAATGTCTGGCAAATATGAGGAAGTCAGCGAATATTAATTTAATGAATGGTGGATATTAATTTAATAAATGAACAGTGGAGGCTATCAGTCTTCACTAATGATGCTTAATCTGGTTGGGAGAAAATATAGGGCACAGAGAGATATGACTGATGAGGAAAAGATAATAAATACCCTAGAAAACACCAGAAAATAATGACAGGAAATTAATAGAAAAAAAAACCGAACTAAAATCATCTGACATAGTACTCTATCAATCTCACGTGCCACCAAGGACACACAAATTAAGGTGACAAGGTGCCATTTCTCAATGAGGTGACTGGCAGAACAGAAGAGTCTGCCGGAGCCAAAGATTGACGAGGATCTGAAGGGCTGGGACACTAATGCAGTGGGGTGGGTGGATAATTGACAAGCCATTTTGAAGAGCCATTTGGCAACGGTTTGTGAAATTAGAAAGCACAGGACATTTGACTCAGCAAGTCTTATCTCTGGGTTTATGCTCCAGAGAAATTATTTCAGGTGTGTAGAAGTAGGTACTGTGTAAACTTACTGCAGCATTTAAAAGTGAGTGTGTATGTGTGCATGTGTGTATGTGGAGGCCAGAGGTCACCATTAGATGTCTTCCTCTATCACCTTATGTTCTGAAACAGGGTTTCTCACTGACCCATCAGCTCGTCAAATCAGGTCAACTAGCTGACCAATGAGATTCAGGGATCCAGTTCCCTCTCTCAACCTCCAGATCTCTGGGTTTGCAGACATGTGCCATTGAACCTAGCTAGCTTTTATGTGGGCTCTGCGAATTTGAACTCAGGTCCTTATATGCAAGTGCCGAGCATTTTACCAACGATGGCATCTCTCTCCCCAGTTGCACGGCATTGTTTTAGTGGCAAGGATCTGTGACTAAGACAAACTTTCATTTGTGGGAGGTTTGGTAAATGAGCTGCACTTTAACAGTCAAAGCAAAACTCACCACATAGTAGGGAAGCCGAAGGGGCTAGACAAAGCATGCATACATCTCAGATACCATAATACGATTTTTTAAAAATCAAGTTGAAGAAGGATATAATACTACGTGGGCAAAATCTATAAGAAAACAGGCTGAGTGAGTCATGGAGACCAGGCCAGTAATCACACACCTCTGTGGTTTCTGCTACAGTTCCTGCCTTCAGATTCCTGCTTGAATTTCTGCTCTGGCCTCTCTTGATGATGGACTGTAACCACATGTATAATATGCAATATTTTAATATGTAATAAACTCTTTTCTCCCCAAGTTTCTTTCCATTGTGATTTTTAGCCCAGCAATGTAGAAGCCAACCAACATGACAGACTGTTGGGGGGAGTGACTTTATTTTCCTTCCTGTGGCCACTGTAAATTTGGGAGCAGTTTTCCATATTGGTCTCATCATCAACACTAGAGAGATAAAGGGTAGGGCAAGGCTTCTCTGGCAATAGAGGGGACCTTAGGGCTGGCTTCTTTGTATCTGCGTCTGCTGCCTACAGCGTCTTGTTTAGTGTAATAATTTGAGGAAACTGTGTACTTTAATTCTTGAAGAGTGCAGTACACCTTTTCTTCTGTGAGAGCCCACAGCTGAATGGCATGTTTTTCAATCACATTTTAATTAGCTAAAATGATCTGACATTTTACTTTTTGTTATAAAAGCTTTGAAGGGTAATCATTGTTCTTTGTTGTTGGAATAGTGTTTAAGGAGAACAAATAGGGCAGTCTCCATAGAATCCTGCTTGCGACAATATCCCCACTGCTAATCAAGCCCATTAAGATTATGGTAACTAACATGGAGTTTATCTACAGAAGTATTTAAATATATCCCACGTTGCTGACCGTCCACTTGGGACTAGGAAGATTTTAGATGATAGAGAAAGATAAAAGCGACTTCTTGGAAGCAAACAAAATAACCTATTAGGTCAAAATGGTCTTCCTGGGAGTCCCTGTGGGGCTTGCATTAAGCATGGCCGTATAGCAAATACAGATTGAAGCAATTAGCCACTTCCAACTTCATGCAAGCAGTAGCAGTGGGAAGTGTGCCAAGAGGGATGATTAAGGATTAAACAACACCATGGGAACCTGATCAGGAGCTCCCAGAGTTTACTGCCAGCACTTGATATTTCTACATCTCCACCTCCCAGATTGGGAAAGGCGGGGGGGGGGATATTTTTCTGAGACCCCACCCTTTATCTCTACATTCAGCTGGAGGGAAAGTCGAGGAAGAGGATTCTGTCTCAACCAGCTCCTAGCAGGGAATCTTGCCAGGAGAGGCAGGAAGGAGCATGCTCATTTCCAACCTTTCTGGCAAGCTCAAGCAGGAGTCACAGCCCTGCCAATTCTATTTTTCAATACAGCTTTTAAAAGGGTCGTGTCTCCACACGCAGAGGGAAGCGTACAGAGGACGGTGTTAATTTAAGCAGCACAACAACTTTTTTTAATTTAAGAAAAAAAAGCCTTAGACTTTGCCTGGCTGTCCAGATCTTTACTTTACAGGTGGTTGATCCAAATGAAAGTAAGAAATTAGAGGAACACTTTCTCTGGTAGCCACGGGTGTGCCACCCAGCTCCACCTCCACTACCCACCAGCCCTGGGCTGGACCTGTGGAAACAGAGCTGAAGTTTGGGTTGCACGATCCTGCTAGTGCTGATAGCTTAAAACTGGATAACTATTAAAAGAGAGTGGAGTCTGTGAGCTGCAAGAGTTGGGAGGAGAGCTAGACAGAGTAAAGGCAATGTCACCTGCATCCTTTGATGAGATGAGAATGCTGGACAGTGAGCAAAAGGGCTCATTCTTGTGCATCCTGAGGGCAGGCATTGTTGCCTAGTTATAGTCCTGCATAATCCATACTGGGTATTATGGTACCACAGCTATTTTTTTATTAACATATGATTGCTTAATTTTTCCTTTCCTCCCTTCAACCTACCTCCTCATACCTTCCTTCCTATACTTACTCAATCTCTCTCAAATTCACGGTCTTTTCTTTAATATATTTTATGTATGTTAAATTATATATATAATTTAATCATATAAACTAATATATATTATATATTAAAGAAAATTTTAATAAATAAAAATAAAATAATTTTTCTTTAATGTATAATATACAATATTTTGTTTGTTTTATTTTTGGATTTTAGAGACAGGGTTTATCTGTAGCTTTGGAGCCTGTCCTGGCTTTAGTAGACCAGGCTGGCCTCGAATTCATAGAGATCTGCCTGCCTCTGCCTCCCAAGTGCTGGGATTAAAGACATGCACCACCACCACCAGGCAATATAAAATCATTTTTAATATACTAAATTATTT
Organism: Chionomys nivalis; assembly: GCF_950005125.1. NCBI lineage: Eukaryota > Metazoa > Chordata > Mammalia > Rodentia > Cricetidae > Chionomys > Chionomys nivalis. The sequence goes on along the minus strand of NC_080099.1, from coordinate 42,810,216 downwards.
AAATTGAATATATATGCCTAAACATATAAGCACAACCTGAGTGAATTTAGTGTTACTTGTTTGTATATAACTTGGTACTGGATAACCAGTTCCTTAGGTTTCTAAGGAAGGCTATTCCTTTGCTCTCAGCATTCCTGAGTTGCCTGAAGTTCTTTGCCTAGTGGTGGGACCCCATGAAATTTCCCCTTCCACATTAGCACTTCAATTTGTGTGGTATTTGTTCAGGTCTTGTTTGGGTAGCCGTACTGTTGAGGCATCATGGGTGAAGCTCCCCTGCCATTGCTAGGAGACGCAGTATCTTTCCTAGTCCTCTGGCTCATACAATATTTCCACCACCTCTACTGTGATGTTTCCTGAGCTTACAACCATTTCCCCCCCAAAGACCCAGACCGTTTAAACTTGCCTTAGGTCACTCAGCTCAGCTGAGTCCCAGATGTGTGCACAGCTCGGTGATACTGCTCCTGCAAGAGTGTCCAGTCACTGGCTCTAGGGCTGTACCCTTGACAAAGGGAAGAGAGGAGAGAACAAAGGAAGGGTGAGAGGGTTAACCTTTCAGAGGTGTCTTACTTCTTGATCTAGTGGTGCTCACCCACCTGTTTGTGTACATGGCTGTACTCATCTGTATCCCTCCTGGCAGGAGCAAAGATGCTCTAGAGGGACCAGCTGTGCCCCTCCCTTTGGCTACCAGACAACGGAAACAATGTCCTCAGGAATCTCGTGCTGGGAGAAGGGAAAGACCGAAGAAGGCTGGTGCCAGCCAGAGAAAGAACTTGTCTCCTGGAAAAAGATCTCATATCGTTCTGACAAGTAGTCAGGCTGCCTTGTAGGACAGACTGGAGCCCAGACAATGATGGGCCGGACCACACCACACCTTGACCAGTACTACCGAAGCCTAGGGATGATTGCTTGTTAGGATTTCCAGGGCCCAGGCTTTGGCACTAATGGCTCCAATAACACCATCACTAAATACTTACTATGTGTTAAGGTTATTTTTTTTTTTATCTCACTTGGTCATTATTTTAACCTGCAAGATAGATACTGTTACTCCATTTCATGGATGAAGAAACAGTTTAAAAGTTCACAGTTGATTAGTGACAGAGCTAGGACTGGATCTTAAATTCCTCATACTCCAGAACTGTTTCTTTGTTGCCTATTCTGCTTCTGAGGAGGACTTTCTAGAACAAGCCTGGTTTCTCGCCACCACTCTGTGAATAGTGGCCAGTTCAATGGCTTCCTAAAATAGTAAAAAAATAAGATTTACCTTTTCAATAAAAGTTTGTACTCAGATGAAACAGTCATTTGCTTAAGCCTACATATAGCAACTTTTTCTATTCCTTTTTTTTTTTTAAACTGGAAATCATCTAGGTCAGAGATTCAAGCAACCAAAGCCGATAAGCATAGAAAATCCACCCCCTTCTGTCCAGGATGCCCTGGGCAATGGCTGCAGCTGGGTTCCATATCTGTGCAGAAATATGGTTCCCATACTTTCCTTTTCCTCTAGCTGTAGGACTTGGGAGTTTCATCTCACACACATGTTCTTTTTTTGACTTGTTTAACGATTGCAAAGATACCACTGTGCAGGCACCTTTGGCCTTATTTACAGAGTCCTTAATGGACAGGCGCTTTCGTTGCCTCTGGTCTTGTGCCATCACAAACCATGCTTCAGTTGGCATCCTTGTCCCTATACTTTCATAGCATAGTTTCAGTTGAGTCAAGTTTATGGAGTGAAAATCGGACCAAAGTGCATTTGGGGGTCCATTTTGAGGGACCCACAGATCCTAATCATGCTCAGTTGACTACTAAGCACACGTTGGATGAGTATGATAGACAAGGGGATGTAAAGAAGTATGGTCCCAGCCCCAGCTCTGCAACTCTTGAGCTGGGTGGCCTTGGAAAGTTACTTATGCTTTCAAAACCAGAACATACTACCAGTTAAATGCAGCAGTAGTAAGGCTTTATTGAACTAGGTATATGCTAGGGAGTGATGTTTTAAGTTCAAGACTCAAATGGTGTTAAGACAAAGGAACTATTATAGAGGAAGATGGTATATGTAACAGGAGGGGATCCCTTTGTTTTGTCCCACCCAGCTAGCTTACACTCAAAATAATTGCACAGAAACTGTATTAATTAAAACACTGCTTGGCCATTAGCTCTAGCCTCCTATTGGCACTCTCACATCTTGATTTAACCCATTTCTATTAATCTGTGTTCACCACGAGGTCGTGGCTTACTGGGAAAGATTTAGCATGTCTGACCTAGCATCTCCATGGCAGCTCTCTGACTCTGTTTTCTTCCTCCCAGAATTCAGTTCTGTCTCCCCGCCTACCTAAGTTCTGCCTTATCACCAGGCCCAAAGCAGTTTCTTTATTAACCAATGAAAGCAACACAAATACAGAAGGACCTCCTACACCAGGTATACCCATAATAATTGATTGAGCCATGATTCCTTCCCCCCCAGGAACATGGCATTACAGCTTATTTCCGAACCATGTCTTCCCAAGGGGATACACGGATTAGGGAACAGATATTTGGAGAGGTGGTAGGATGGGCAGAGAGACAGAGGTGAGGAGCAGAAGTGTATCTGTTTGTGTGGGGCGGTAGTAGCATAGTGTGTGACCTTCGCAGGGTGTGGCTGCACTGGTAACCTGGTGATGTGATCCTGTCTGATGAGATTTCCTTATGATTTTATATCTATGAAAGGAAGGCTGGGAACAGAGCGTCGTGTGATTCTGGAGATCTGTTACATTGTTTAGTCCAGATTAATAGAACGTGAGTGAGGGAGACGCCGATTTATTTATTTATTTATTTTAGACAAGGAGTCAAACGATACTGAGAAAGGAAGCTGTAATGAGAATGAAAAATCAGCCTTCCATGTGAGGAAGCCAAAACAAAGGGGTGGAGCTAATTAGGGAACATGACCTTGGCTATGAACAACAGAGGAGAGCTGCCAGGGAAATTCTTTCCCAGAAAGTTAAGTGCAATGTTTGAGCCGGGGCTGGATTGGCTTCCCAGTGCGTGAATGGGTTCCTGCTGACTCAGTGCTCTTGTTCTTCATGTATTGTATCATTTAATTCACCCACTGCTGCGTGGAGTGGTGGGATTATTATCCCTATTTAACCAATGAGAAAACAGAGGCAGCAAGAGGCGATGTGGCTTTTCCCAGGGGTCTGTGTTCTCACCTACTGCATTTAGTAGGATGAGGTGGTGGGATTTCTTCCATAGAGAATGCAGTCAAGACAACAGAGATTTGGACCTCTCTCCTGGCTCTGCAACCATCCCACCAGATGGGAAAGCTTGGAAAATATCTTTCTAGCTGCAAGCCTGTGTGTTGTCCGTAAAATGGAAGAGGAATAGTAGCCAACTTATGGATGGGGTTAGATGAGATCAACACTATCCAACCCCAAGGCCAGAGGCTGGACCATGTCAGCACTTGAGAACTACATTAAGAACCAAAAAAAAAAAAAAAAAAACCATACACACATTCTAAATTGGTGTCAAACTCACAATGTTTAAGATTAGGCCCTTTACATCATGATCATAAATATTTATAGAGTAATGACTATCAATGTCTCCTGCCCAGACAGTAAGTAAATACAGCAGAGCCATGTGCTATTAGTTCCATCAAAGCAAATACCACTTCTGCGGACTCTTTTCTACTGGTAGCCTACTGGACTCTATCTCACTTCAGATTTATTTCTCAGTCGACTGAGCTTTGAAGTCCATAAGGAGACTCCAACTTCAGTGTCTACATGATTAACTAAATAGTGAGACATAAAGAAAACTGAAAAGAATCCCTCTAACTCATAGACTCTATCCTTTGTGGTCCTGTTAGAAGAATTTGTTATAGTTTTTTTTTTTTTTTTTTTTTTAAATCAATCCCACCACTTGGGAGGCAGAGGCAGGTGGGATCTCTGTGACTCCGAGGCCAGCCTGGTCTACAAGAACTAGCTCTAGGACAGCAAGGGCTGTTACACAGAGAAACCCTGTATCAAAACAAAACAAAACACACCCAGAAACAAAAAAGATTAAAAAAATACAAGTTGTAAAACTTGTATATATACAAGTTGTGTATGTACACACACACATATATGTGAGCGTTAGCATTTAATCCTAAATTGATACTTTTAATGTGAGTCCCTGCTATGATCCAATGCCTGCAAATCCAACTACACGAGTTTAGTTCACTCAGCAGTCCTGTGAAGGACAATGCTGTCATGATTCTTCAACTAATAAAGGAACTGAGCCTCAGAAGGAAATATGACTTGGACATACTGGCTGATCATGGTCTTCAAACCTGGCAGCAAAAACATAGAAATATTACAGAGACCCTGTATTCAAATAGCTGGACTAAATAGTCAAGAAGATCCTATAATCAATTATTTAAAAGTATTCTAGGGGTTGGTGGAAAAAGTTCAGTGGGTGGAATGGAGTTTGAGTCTGTGTGAATAGTACAGCCTGTCTATAATTCTTATACCTGGAGGTAGAGAGAGAATCCTTGGAACAAGTGAGACTAGCCCACTTGGCAAGCCCTGCATTCAAGCGAGAGACTCTGACTCAGTATATGAAGTGGAGAGGGATAGAGGAAAACACAGACACTAAATGCTGGCTTCTACATGCCTTGATCCACATATGTATGTGCACCCAACTACATATATGCAAATACACATGGAAACACACACATATGTATATATATGTATGTATATATATATATGTATATATATATATGTATATATATATATACACACACACACAAAAGGAGTTACCTGATACATAGTTATGGCTGAGGAGATTGTGTTATATATAATTGTTGTGGTCTAGGCTACCTTGGAGGTTTGTAGCTCAGGCTGGCTTCAATTTCACTTATAGCAACCTTCTTCCTTAAGTCTCCTGAATGCTGGGATTCCAGGTGTGAGCCACCATGGCTTTGTTAGGATTTTTATTGTATGAGATAATGGTCCATGGGGAGTAGTTTCTTGATGGAGGAAGGCATAGTTCAAATGATATCATGTGGGGGTTTGAGTGAGAATGCACGCCACCCCCAGAGGCTCATATGTTTGAATGTTTGGCTCCCAGTGCCAGGAACTGTTTGAGAAGGATTAGGAGGTGTGGCCTTGTTGGAGGAGGTGTCACTGGGGATAAGCTCTGAGGTTTCAAAAACCCATGCTAGGTCCTCTTTCTTTCTTTCTTTCTTTCTTTCTTTCTTTCTTTCTTTCTTTCTTTTTTCCTTCTTTCCTTCCTTCCTTCCTTCCTTCCTTCTCTTTCTCTCTCTCTCTCTCTCTCTCTCTCTCTCTCTCTCTCTCTCTCTCTCTGCCTGCTGCCTAATGGATCTGGATATAAAGCTCTCATTTAGTGCTCTAGTACCTCACCTGTCTGCTTCCCACCATGATCATGAACTAACCGTATGAAACTGTAAGCAATCCCCCAGTTGAAGGCTTTTCTCTTTTAAGAGTTGCCTTGGTCATTGTGTCTCTTCACAGCAATAGCACAGATGCTAAGACATGTGTTTTCTCAAGTATGTGTTGTAGCAAAGTTTGAAAAGGTATGATAGTGTGATTCTTTTGAAAGCCTGAAACAAGAGCAAACAGATCCCCTGGCTTCCTGCAGACTGTCATGACAGCCTGTCATGGGAGCTTCCTTCCCTGTGAAGCTGGCCCAGCAACCTGTCCTCACCCAAGCCCACTCAGCCAGACTCCTCCAGGGAGCCCCTTTCCTTGCCATGGGCTATGTGGCAGGCAGCGATGGTCTACTGTTTGAGAACAGTAAACAAGGAGGAAGAAAACGGTAGCACCCCAGTGGTCGACAGAGAGAGCACCTGGAGGAAGGAGTCAGCAGCAGCTAAGAACCAAGGACCATGATGGTTAGAGAGCAGGCTTGGATGCCAACTGTGATTCAGGCCTGCTGCCAACAACAGGCAGATGGGGTCTTGAGGCCCCCTCTAGGTCTCCCTGATGGCATTTTCCCTGGGTCTTGCCCCACCTAAGACCACTAGCTGGAGTGCCAGATTCATCCCTTCCATAGTCTGCTTTCTATGGCTGTGGTAAACACCAGGATCAAAAGCAAGTTTTGGAGGAGAAAAGAGTTTATTTGGTTTACACTGCCACTTCGTAGTCTATCACTAAAGAAAGTCAGGCCAGGAACTCATGCAGGAACTTTGAGGTGAAAACTGAGGCAGAGACTATGGATGAATGCTGCTTTACTGACTGGCTCCCTCTGGCTTTCTCAGCTCCTTTTTTTTTTTTTTCTATGAGGACCCATCTGCCTGGGAATGACTCAGCCTCTAATGGACTGGGCCCTCTCTATCAATTAGCAATTAAGAAAACGCCTCACAGGACATACATGGATCTAATCTGCACGGGAAGTAGTAAAAGACAAGATCTCCTGAGTGAATTGGGAGCATGGGAACCATGGGAGAAGGTTGAAGGGGAGGGAAGGAAGGGACAGGGAGGGGAGCAGAGAAAAATGTATAGCTCAATAAAATCAATTAAAAGAAAAATAAAATGCCTCACAGACAAGGACATAGGCAACTCTGATCTGTGTAATTCTTCAGGTGAGGGGTCCTCTCCCCAGGTGACTTTAGGTGTGTGTAAATTAACAGTTGACATTGACTATAGCAATTACCTACATTGCTCTGAAATGGGCCTTAGCTATCCCTACATACAAGCACGATTTGTCAGCATCTTCCCCATATGATTTTGTTCTTTTAAAGGGTGTCTCTTCTATCTTGGCACCTTCTTCTGCAGAATGACTTCCCTGGAGTCCCCCTTTGTTCCCCTCTATGTTCATGACACATGGCATGAGTCTAATACCAGATATCATCTTTGCTTCCCCGTGTATTGTCTGCATCTGCCGTCAGTCAGGACAAGCACTTGACTCTCACAGCTGATCTACATACCCAGAAAAAATTGGGGGAATTCAGTAAGTGTTCAATGAATGTTTGAGAAATAAAAAAGGAAGAACAAGAACTTCTAACCAAACTCTAGGCTACATGATTGGAGCAGAACTTGGGCCATGGTGGTGATAAAATCACTAGCCATCAGATCACCAGGACTTTCCATTAGCAATGTATTTGAATAAAAAACTTCAATACACCCATGGAAGGGACAGTTATTAAAGCTCTTTGGAAAGAGGCTATTCAATTTTTAGAACACCCTTAGAGAAAAATTCCAGGAGAAAAATAATATTAAGATGGTATTTGATATTTCCTGGGAATGTCCTAAAGAGATTGCCCAGCTGATACCTCCAAGAAGGAATAGCTTCTTCCCCTTTGTCTCCTATCCAAGTGTTAACAAGGCCGGACCCTGTTTAGCTTCCAAGATCAGACAAAAACCTGTCATGTTCGTGGTGGTATGGACAGAGACTTCTGTCCTCTTCGTGGCGTCTCTTCCTGTTAGCATGTCCAACAATATTCTTGTGATAATAGTACGGAGCAAGTATCGGAGAAGGGAGGTGTTCAGTGACCTCCCTTCATAGAGTTGAGAGGTTGCTATGGTAACATTGACCTCTTGACTACTTTGCTACTCTTTGTTGTGGAAAATAAGCATAGAATCTGGATATTTATTAGCAGTTTTAAGAAAGATGGAGTGAATGAGAGGGTATAGAAGCCAGAGCAAAGATGTAATAAATTTCACTTATTTGAGATATCCCCTATGCTCAACAACCTTAGTCTAAGAGTGGGATTATCTGAATTCTTTTTTTTTTTGAGACAGAGTTTCTTAGTTTTGGTGCCTATCCTGGTCTTGTAGACCAGGCTGGCCTGAAACTCATAGAGATCTGCCTGTCTCTGCCTCCAGAGTGCTGCGATTAAAGGCGTGCATCACCACCACCCACCACCAGAATTCTAATCCTAATTCTAGATTTAGAGAACATTGGTAATGACTGTGACTAGCTGGGGTTGGGGTTGGGCCTGAAAGGACTAGATGTCAGTTCAGCACTGATTTGATGACCAAGAAGCTGACTTTGGCTTCAGGGCTGTTATGGTGGCTATCTGATTAATTTAGACACAGAGTAAGTCTATTTTTAAAAGTACGGAGCATCCATTCAAATGGTGGAGGAGGAGCTAGAGTAAATTATATTGACTAGGAAGAATAAAAATATTCATTTCTTATATTTTGATATAGGTAGAGTCCATCTAGATTTCATTCATCCATCCATTCATTCATCACTCACACTCAAACATGAAATTACATCCTGTGAGAACACGTAGTAATTAGCTACCATGTGCCAGCAAGAGTTTCATACTCAATATACAGGCATTCCTTACTCTGAACAGTGGTGTAGGACCATCAAAACAACCATGAACAAGATAGTGACCACCAGAGCAGGGAAAACAGTTGTTCTGTGATCTTCAGAAAATCTTATTGTCAGCAATGAGTGCAGGAGGAATGAAGGTAGAGTAAAGCTGATATAGCTAATGCATGGCATTCAGAACATTAGAAATACTGGACATTAATGTAAAACACTTATGAAAAGGAGTTTAAGCATTCATGTAACTTAACAGAACTTTGCATATTGGCAATTATCTATTGTTGTGGGTTAATCTTTTTGTACACTGTGAAGATATGTCTCTCCCCCAAGACTTCTGATTGGTTTAATAAAGAGATTAATGGTCAATAGCTAGGCAGGAGAGAATAGGTGGGACTTCCAGGGAGAGGAACTCAGGAAGAATCTGAGGCACTTGGATTAAGTTGTCAGTCAGCCATGTATAGAGCTGGGTGTACAGAATTGAGCAGAGGTAAGGAGCCACGCATCAGAATGTAGACTAATAGAAATGTGCTAGTTTAAGTTATAAGAGCTAGTTGGGAACAAGTCTAAGCTAAGGCCAAGCTTTCATAATTAATAGTAAGTCTTCATGCAATTGTTTGGGAGCTGGCACTCTAAAGAAAGTCCTGCTGCAATCCATTGTAAGCTGGAATGGGCTCCTAATGTTTTCTCTTTGCTTTTTCTATGTCAGTTTTAGACTTTTTTTTTTTTAAAGTCAACTTTATACAAGCCAGCGTCTTCTTAGAAGAAAGAATTTTAATAGAAAAAATGTCTCAATTGAAATGGCCTATAGGCAACTCTGGGAGCATTCTCTTGATTAATGACTGATGTGGGAGAGCACTACCCACTGTGGGCAGCACCACCCCTGGCAGGTGGTCCTAGAAGGTATAAGAAGGCAATCTGAGCAAGCCACGAGAAGCAGGCCAGTAAGCAGCACCCCTCCGTGGCCTCTGTTTTAGTTCCTGTTCTGGGTTCTTGACTTGAGTCCCTGCAGGAAGGGCTACAACTGTGCTCTGAAATGGACCTTCTCTTCTACGAGTTGCTTTTGTTCAGTTGTTTATCACAGCCACAGAAATCAAGACATCCCTCCAAGGCTTTGTTACCCCTCTTGCCCTACTCACTCTGCACATTTGTGCTCCTGAATTTGCCTTCACTGAGTTCTTTTGAGCGCACAGCCATAGTATATCCAGTGGTGAATGAAGTCCACATTTTGTGGTTAGTGATTTCTTCTCTAACACCATTAGGTTTGATTTGAATCTTTTCCCCGGGCTAGTCACCTTTCCTTCCTTTGCTGTCCTTTTGTCTTTTGTAGCTATTTTCTTTCTGTTCTCTGTAACAGATCACATGGGTTTATTTCTGAGTGATGGGCGTGATGACTCCTGTGCTGTGTCCTCTATGTGAGAGGTCATCAACAGACGTTGGAAGAGGGGCTGCCATTTGTAACTAACTGACCATGATGTGACTCTGGTTTCTGTGAGATCATTTGTGGAGCACAAAGCAAGCACCTCACAGTTTATACAATTGCTCACGGGTCATATACTGTGGTAATTGAAATTTCAATTGTCTTGCTGGAGGGCTGGTCTTATTTAACCAAATAATGACAATAAAAACCTCACACATTGCCAGAACCATGTAGTGATGAGGACCTCTTGAGAATGCTATAGGAATGTTTATCAAATTGAAGCTTACTTGGCAGGGTCAGGGTTTCTTGGAGAAGGTGACATGCAAGTTGAGATGGAAGGGTTTAATCTTGAGTAAGGAAAATTTTTTTCTTTTCAGGCAGAAAGAAAAATATGCAAAGCTCCAAATGCAAGAGAGCTCACAAGGCTGGGGGTGGGAGCTGTGGCTGTTTTATACTGGCTGTGGGAGCGGATCCCGTGTTCCGTCATCGTGGCCTTGTCTAGCCACACAGGCTGTTTGTTGCTCTTGGTTACCAGGCTTGCTGACTGCTTTGGTTGGGAACCTCAAATGATCTGTTTTGGTATGCTCACTTGAAGCAGCCACTGAGAACAGTTAACTGCCTTCCCTCGATCAAGAGACCCATCTTTGGGATCTGAAAAACAGCACTAGGAAAATGAAATCAAGTCAAGAAAAATGAATTTAGACATTGGTTTGTATTATGTTGGACATAGACAAGACTAATTATTCAGATACAAATATTCTAAGCACAGAATGGCAGAAAAGTAGACAGAAAATCTCTTTTAGTGTTCCTTCAAATGTGTGTGTGTGTGTGCACAAGTGCACACACATGACCGTGTGCATGTATGCGCCTGCAAGCATGCATGTGTGTGCATGCCTGCTTGTTTGTGTACATTTACATGAGTGTGCATGTCAATGCACTAATGTGCATATGGAGGCCAGAGGACAACTTGGTAATTGTCCACCTTTTTTTGAGACAGCATCTCTCACTGGCCTGGAATTTGCCAAGTAGAATAGCTAGCTGGCCAGTAGACCAGTGGCAGTTCTCCTTGGCTGGGATTGCCTGTGTGTCACCCCACTAGGCTTTGTTCTTGGGGGTTGAACTCAGGTCCTTATGCTTACATGGCAATCACCTGCCTGACTGAACTATTTCCCCATACCCTGATCTGAATCTTTAAATGATAAATTGATATATATATATATATATATATATATATATATACAAGTTAAATATGAAATATAGTCCTTTATTTAGTTAAGATTGGAATGGTTACTATAAAGCACTCAACCTAAACTGAAGATGAGGATAATCTCAGTTAGCTTCCATGCCTTTACAGGGCCACTCTTAATGATTTCCATCTCACTGAGTAGAAGACTGAGGCCAAATCCCTACAGATCCATAGGACTCACAGTCCAACTTACTTGTCCTTATCCCTTATGTCACTAGGAGAGTTAGTCTTTTTCTTTTTTTGCACCTCCTATTTCTTTTATGAAATTTAAGACGTAACAAAAGTCAATCCCATGACACATGAATCTAATTAACCAATTGTTCTAAAATATTCTTCTTAAACATTTTTATATTATTTTAAAAATTACCAATTTAAATGTATTTTGACCATATTCTTACCCACCCCAAGTTTGCTCAGATCTTCTCCTCCCTATGCATCCAACCTTGTTCTAGGCCAAAAATCTAATACAACAACAAAATGCCCCAAACCTAGACTATATCACCCAAAACAAAAAAGAAAAAACAAAACAAACAAAAACACAACAGTGGAGTTCATTATTTGTTGGTTAACTGCTCCTGAATATGAGATCTGCCCTGGAGTGGTTGATATACCCAGTCAATCCATTGGAGAAAACAGATTTTCCCTAGGAAACAGACTTCCCTAGGAAACTTACTCTTAACCAAACATTAAATATGGATGTAAAATCCAAGACATAACTATAATGCTGCCTCGTGGATGACCCGAGAGAGGCGCTTGCTCAAGACAGAACAGAAGAGTTTATCATTTCAGAAACTCTGGGAGTTCTCAAGAACAGCAGTTTAAAGAAAAGTTTGGAGAAACTGAGAATTTCAGACATGAACAATCAAATCAAGATTCCATTAGGAAAACAAAACAATGAGATTATCTCAATTATTGAATTAACAATAAGATTTCACCATCTACATCCCAGCTATGAGTAAGACATTTATTTGAATTAGATAAGAAGATATAATGTCATTTGGAGGAGGCCCAGTAAATTTAATAACAGAGATAAATGAAACTGACAATGATCTCACACTTTATAAATCTAAACACTGGACCAAGGTTAGACACAGGGGCCCCAGTACGTGATGAATGAGCTTGAATCAGCTTTTTACACGAGTGGAGGGAGGGCAGAATTCATTGTTTTCTTTCTCCCCCCCACCTCTCTCTTCTTTTAACATCAAAACTAAGAATGAACTAATCTAATTCCATTTAAACCAAAGTGCAGGAACAAGAAATAACCTTGACCCTTCCCTGCTCACATAGCAGCTACGCTGGTAATTTAATCACTAACTGAGTTGTGTAACTCACCTATGACAGATGGTAAAGTACTTTGAGTGTGGCAATCTGCCTGAGTAATTCCTTCATAGGAGAGGGATGGGGGGAAGCTTCCTTCACTGGCCCACATTCAATCTGTCCCCATGCCTGACTGCTGAAATCGCTTTTGCTGTAGGGCAGAACACAGGCTAGCTTTCGATTTGACAGAAACATCCCAGGATCCTCTGCTTCCCTCAACTCCAGGTCAACTCTGCTCTGTCCTTTCCAGGGTGCAGCAGTACATCCCCACATCCTGCCCTTAGGCAGGTCAATGCATTAGCGGAGGGCGAAAGATCCCGCATGGTCTGCTTCTTACCCTCTGTGCAGCCCTACTGTGTGCCCTCCCCGTCTTCTACCCAGGCACCAATGTCTAGGTGTACACATGGGCATGTTGAATGGCTATCAGTTTGCCGTCAGTTCCTGATGAAATTTCATGCTCTCTTGAAGGACTCCCAAGTTACCTGAAACTAGGTTCCCATCCCCCATTTCCATGGTACCCTATGTTTCCCGGCAGGAAACATGCTTCTTCCACCTTCTCTATTAGCTGAGGGGCAGGGTGGGGAGGGGGGTCATAGTCTTCCATGGCTACCGCTGAATCCTACCACCCTATACAACACCTGCATGCTGCTTGCCCTTACTCTCACAGAAGAAAGTGGTTACATGCTTCGTTTTCTCTGTAAAGAAAGGTAGTGTGAGTTATCTAAGATAGACACAAACATATAAAGAAAAAAACCCCACAAATTCTCATGCAGTAACTATAGCATAAGCAGTGAAAGCACCTATACTAATTAAGACCCTGATTATCATTCTGTCATTACATTCTTCTCTCTAAACGCAGCTAGAACAGCAGCCTCCCCCCAGCCTTGGCTTCAGTTACTTGTGGTTAACTTCAGACCCCACCTACTAAAAATTATTTTGGTTCAGAAAAGAGACTCTGTATGTTTTATTGTAGCATATTGTCATCATTTCTCATTTTGTTATTAATATTAATAATCTATTATTGTGCCTAATTTATGAATTAAGCCTCACATAGGTGTCTGTGCTTAGGGAAAAAAACAGTAAATATAGAGTTCATAAATCTTTCACTTTAGACATTCACTGAGGGGCCTATAACATGTTCTCTATGGATAAGGGGGAACTATTATAGTCTAAATTTAGTCAGTATTATTTTCCTACATTTAAAATATGTTAAGACCTCAATATCAGTCTAAACACAATGAACCTGATAGAAGAGAAAGTGGGAAGTACTCTACAACACATGGATACAGGAGACCACTTCCTACATATAACCCCAGCAGCACAGACATTAAGGGCAACATTGAATAAATGGGACCTCCTGAAACTGAGATGCTTCTGTAAAGCAAAGGACACTGTCACTAAGACAAAAAGGCAACCCACTGACTGGGAGAAGATCTTCACCAACCCCACAACTGACAAAGGTCTGATCTCCAAAATATATAAAGAACTCAAGAAACTAGACTGTAAAATGCTAATCAACCCAATTATAAAATAGGGCACTGAGCTGAACAGAGAATTCTCAACAGAAGAAGTTCAAATGGCCAAAAAACACTTAAGGTCATGCTCAACTTCCTTAGCGATCAGGGAAATGCAAATCAAGACAACTTTAAGATACCATCTTACACCTGTCAGAATGGCTAAAATCAAAAACACCAATGATAGCCTTTGCTGGAGAGGTTGTGGAGAAAGGGGTACGCTCATTCATTGCTGGTGGGAATGCAAACTTGTGCAACCACTTTGGAAAGCAGTGTGGCGGTTTCTCGGGAAATTCGGGATCAACCTACCCCTGGACCCAGCAATACCACTCTTGGGAATATACCCAAGAGATGCCCTATCATACAACAAAAGTATATGCTCAACTATGTTCATAGCAGCATTGTTTGTAATAGCCAGAACCTGGAAACAACCTAGATGCCCTTCAATGGAAGAATGGTTGAAGAAAGTATGGAATATATACATATTAGAGTACTACTCAGCAGTAAAAAACAATGACTTCTTGAATTTTGCATGCAAATGGACAGAAATAGAGAACACTATCTTGAGTGAGGTAAGCCAGACCCAAAAAGAGGAACATGGGATGCACTCACTCATAATTGGTTTCTAGCCATAAATAAAGGACATTGAGCCTATAATTCGTGATCCTAGAGAAGCTAAATAAGAAGGTGAACCCAAAGCAAAACATCCAGTTATCCTCCTGGATATTAACCTTCATCAGGTGATGAAAGGAGACAGAGATCCACATTGGAGCACTGGACTGAAATCCTAAGGTCCAAATGAGGAGCAGAAGGAGAGAGAGCATGAACAAGGAACTCAGGACCACGAGGGGTGCACCCACACACTGAGACATGGGGATGTTCTATCGGGAACTCACCAAGGCCAGCTGGACTGGGTCTGAAAAAGCATGGGATAAAACTGGACTCGCTGAACATAGCGGACAATGAGGGCTGCTGAGAAGTCAAGAACAATGGCACTGGGTTTTGATCCTACTGCACATACTAGCTTTGTGGGAGCCTAGGCAGTTTGGATGCTCACCTTACTAGACCTGGATGGAGGTGGGTGGTCCTTGGACTTCCCACAGGGCAGGGAACCCTGATTGCTCTTTGGGCTGACAAGGGAGGGGGACTTGATTGGGGGAGGGGGAGGGAAATGGGAGACGGTGGCGGGGAGGAGGCAGAAATCTTTAATAAATAAATAAATTTTTTGAAAAAAGAAATACTAACGGCTCTAAGGGAGCATTAGGAGGCAAAATCTTGGGAAGCTGGTTTGGTCTTGATGATGGAGCGCTCAAAATTACTATGTAGAAATATCACACTGTACTCTATCAATTTATAAATTATCATTTTATAAATATACATAAAATACATATAAATATGTTAAATATATAAATAAATAAGTATAAAGAAAAAAATACATTTTTGCTACTAGAGTATAGAACATTTTCTATAATTTGTATAAACTTCTACAAGAGTTTTATATAAAAGCCTGCTTTGGTAGTCAGCTTTATTGTTTCAATCTTTGTATGTTTCATACATGCTGTTAGCAAGAGGTTATTGTGACTGCTATGTAGTATTTCATCATATGGACATGGATTATTAGTTTGCTTTCTTGTTTATGAATTTTCTGGAAATTTGCATTATGAAACACCACAAATGCCCTTGTACCGGCAAAGGGTTTTTAAAATTTTAGATTAGAGTATGCAACACACTGGTTCTTTTCATTGTTTCATTTTCCGTCAAAAGGATTTGTCCCAAGGCTCTGAAATCTATATGAGACATTGTTAACAAACTAACTCATGACCATATATAAATAGCATTATGGATTCATGGAAAGCAGTGTGTAATCAGGACAAGAACATAGATTCATTATAGAAATGTCATAATGATGCTTACTTTTTATGGTGGGTACATACGTCTAATGAAATTATAATTAAAGAGGAAATACAGAGAAAGTTGATGCAGATGCCAAATAGGTGCTTCCAAGACTTACTCAGGTACTTAGCAGTTCCCAGTTTGTGAGTCTGGAGCGACTGTCTCTCTTCATCTCCCTATTTCAGAAGGTCATCACGGTGATTGCATGGAGTGATGATGCTAAGACCGTTTCCAGACTCAGATGCACTGTGCAGCATCTGCAATCAAATGTATTGCCCAAGTATGCTAGTGCAAAAGGGCTTCAGTGAAATACCACATCAACACTAAGATAAAACAATGTAGGATCACTTCTGTTAGAACTGCTGCCTATAAGTCAGCCCTTATCTACATTCCATGGGGGGGGTGTTTGAGAAATGACACCTCGCTTCTAAAACCCAACTAGGAGAGAATCAGGTTCTGGAGAGAAATACTTTGGAATCTGAGCATTTCTACTGCTGCTAAAAGCCCACTGAACGAGCATGCTGCAATGGCTTGACCTGCTTTTAAACAGGTGTTTTCCAAAGCTTTGTCTTCATTCTGAGATGCATACTTAGGCAGGAGCGTGGCAATGGTTAAAAGGGCAGAAGAGATGGCTAATGACGTGACTTAAACCTTGGCTTCATTTTCCTTCTCTTCACTGAGGGTGCTTAGTCACCCTAAGGTGCTGTTGGGACAAATTCAATGTGCAAATGTCTACAAATTGGCTTTCTTGGCCCTTGAAAGCCAGACTGGAATTTCCCAACAGGTGAGTCAAGCTTGCTAGATGTTTGTTTCTCTCACTTGATCACAGTTACCTCAGCTGAACTTGTCTTCACTTTCTAGACATGTCAGTGCACTGTTCTGTGCAGACCTGCTTCTACTTACTGAAGTTTCAGGAACCCACGAAGCCACGGTCACTGAAAAAAGAATGGTGTCATGTCTAAATGCTTCCCAATGTGCGAATGTTTGGGGCCTGTGAGTATTGACTCTGGCTCAGAGACCAAGAAAGAACAGCCTGATTAATTTGTCTGATTAATAACCAGGAAACTAAAGATAGAGTTTCAAAGTAATTAATAAAGTCCAACTTTAATCATTATTTCTAGTGTTAAGCCCAAAACAAGAGCAGATAAGATTAAAAGGCAGTGTAGAACTCTGGGTTCCAAACTACTGTTTCCTTTAGATATGCTACCTATATCTATTAGATCATTAGAATCCTGTTTTATTTGTATGCTCATGATGAGTCAAAGATTCATTGACCTTCTATGTTACAGACTGGTGTCTAGGTTCCTGGGAACAGACTAGCTCTGCAAATACATGCTTCTCTTCATAAACACCTCTGTATCAATGTGGTTCTACCTTCCCATCTAGGAGGAGGCACGAGAGGAGCAGAGAGGAGGATGGCAGAACAATGTCCTTCTTATTCCTACAATCTTGGGAAGCATTCTGAAGTTCACATGTCTGGAAAAGATGTATGGTGATGAGTACATGGAATTTTGCTGTCATGAATTTCATTCATTGTTCTGTGTCCTCCACTTAATCACTTAAAGAGGCTATTAAACCATGGCACCATAGCTTATGGCTTGGGAACCGGATTCCTCATTTAAATTCCTGGCCATACCATTTACAAGTTGTGTGATCTTGGACAAGTTTCTTAAGCTCTTTGTATCTCAGTTCTTCATGTATAAAATGAGAATGACAATACTGTTTCACAGGATCATTGTTTGGGTTAGATAAACTGATTATAACTATTATCTATGTGTGTGTATGTATGTATTTATGTATTATCTATCTATCATCTATCTATCTATCTATCTATCTATCTATCTATCTACCTATCTATGTATTATCTGTCTGTCTATCTATCATATCTATCTATCTATCTATCTATCTATCTATCTATCTATCTATCTCTATCTCTATCTATCATCTATCTATCTATCATCTATCTATCTATCTATCTATCTATCTATCTATCTATCTATCATCATCTATATCTATCTATCTATCTATCTATCTATCTATCTATCTATCATCATCTATCATATCTATCTATATCTATCTATCTATCTATCTATCTATCTATCTATCTATCTATCTATATCTGTCTATCTGGTGATTATCTATTTGTCTTTTAAGAGTGGCTGGTCCATTTTAATCATTAGTTATTATTATTACTCTCAACTAGAGACAATTTAAAGTTGGTACTTAAAATAGTAATCTGGTAAAATTTGGTAGCCAGAGATGTGTGGATAATTTTATCCTCTTTCAGGGTTAAGAAAAGACTTAAAAACAAAGCAAAATATTGAGATGCTAGTATTTTTGACTGTGACATATAGTTTGAATTTGGTAGGCTGATACTCAGAACTGGTTTGGGGTGCAAACACACCAAGTGACATCTAAAGGTAAAGTAAACAAACTCTATTGTAAGCCTGCTAAATAAGCTATCCCCTGCAAATGGAAAACATTGCAGTCATTTTAGTTTGCCACTGAGTTCATCCAATGATGTTCAAGCAGCGTAAATGGATTGTAATAGAAAAGACTACACATAATGTACTGTTCTACATTCAAAGAGTGCACTTCTCTTACATGACTCTTCCCCGAAATTTTCAGAGGGATGATGCATAGAATGAGGAGGTTATTAAGCTAAAAATGAGCAACCATAAAACAGAGGAAGAATTGCCGAGGCCAAGAGAATTGAAGGGAAATCATTAAATATTATAGGTAATAGGAATGGAGGGGGGGTATAAAAAATCTCATTAGCTATCTTGCTTCATAAGAAGACATAGTCTATCATAGTTTGGACTCACAAATAAAAATCTCTCTGTGTTTGGTGGGGAGAGAGAGAGAGAGAGAGAGAGAGAGAGAGAGAGAGAGAGAGAGAGGGAGAGGGAGAGGGAGAGGGAGAGGGAGAGGGAGAGGGAGAGAGGGAGAGGGAGAGGACTGACATGTTTTCTCAATAGCCCATTGTTCAGCAATGCTCCCAAGAAAATGACTTTTGTGTAACATAAATTCCTCATGCTGCAGCCAAATCCGCTAAATGATAGCAGCGCGCCTATAGGGAAAGCTACATAACTAGAATTCTTGAGGACCGGGTTAGTTTCACTGCTTCTGTTTTGTTCTCCTTAGCTTGTACTCAGGAGAAAGTTTACCTCAAGCTTTCTGCTCACACTCCCCGCCATGTGTGTATATGTGTTATGTGAAGTGCTATAAATTAGAAGGAAACGGTTTTAATCTTTGGATGGTTCAGAGCTCACAAGGGGACTTACGACTGATGAGGACTGTGAATGCAGAGTTGTGATGCGGCTTGATTGTGACACATTACACCCTAACACAGAAATACTGCTTTCTGTGGGATGAGGGATAGAAAACCTTCAATATGAGACCTTTTCTTCTGTTAGGTGAAACCAGGAGAGGGAAGGCCCCCAAGTAACACAGTTGCAGAAAATTTGAAGATTGTAATGTCAGTTCCAGTTCCTATAAAGTTTTTATAGTCTTATCTCGATCTGCCACGCACTGTAAAATCCACCCATTGAAAGTATGTAATTAAGTCGAATGATCACAGGATGCTCACAGAATTGCTAACCGTAACCATTTATGTTATAATATTTTCATCACTCCAAAGAAACCCTATACTTACTAGAGGTCACACTTCATTGTCCTCCCCTACCCCCCCCCCCCACGCCCCTTGCTTCAACTCACATAACCATTAATCTTTCCATTCATTCTCTTACTCTGGACAGGACACACAACTGGCATCATGCACAATGTAAGCTTGTGACTGATCTCCTTGACTTAGTATGATGCTTCTGAGCTTCTTTGTCCTTTCCAGATGTATGAGTACTTCATTTATTACATGTAATAATGTCCTCTTACGTGGACACTCATTTTGTTTATGCCTTCATCAGCTGGTTTGGTTTTGATGGCCTCCACTCTTGGCCCATTCCCAATGATGTTTCCGTGAACACTCCTGTGTTTTTGTGGGTAAAGTGTTCATTTCTGTTAGGCACACACTGAGGAGCGTTGTTCGATCACATGATACACCCGTGTTTACCGTTGTGAGGAACTGTCAAACTATTTTTGACAGTGGCTATATCATTTGCACGCCCCGTGCCATGATGATGAGAGTTCCGACTACCACATCCTTGCCTAATGTTTATTATCTCCTTATTATATCCACCCTAAAGGCCTCGTTCTGGTTTTAATGTGTGTATTGCAAAATGATGTTGAACAGTTCTCATGTATTTATTAGATATTTCTATATCTTCTTTGAAGAAATGTTTATTTAAACTTTTTACTCACTTTTGAAATTGGACCATTTTAAAATTTTGAGTTCTACTGAGCTATAGAGTTCTTTTTAAAGTAATAAACTTTATTATAAGAAAGCTACAAATAAAATAAACATCATCTACCCAAATGAACCAAACCCAGTGTTTCCACATCTCAGTGAACACCTATGCTGTTAGAATACCAATTCAGAAGCCATGGAGCTTCACTCTGGATTTTATGCTTTCACTATAATTTATAAAGTTTGTATATAAAATTTTCTATACAAGTTTTTCTCAGGAAGAGAGGAACATAGGATATACATGTTTGTACATAGGATATATAAATATTTTCCTTGATTTTGAAGTAGTTTTTCTTTTGGGTAGGGTTGTGTCCTTTGAGGTTTAACAATTTAAATATTTTATTGGTGCATATTGATTATTCACTGTGATGCGCTTCATAAAGACGTTTTTCCATAAGTATGCCACATACTTTGGCCAAGCTCACCACACCTTCTCTTTCCAACTTTCATTTCCTGTGTTTTCTACTCATTCCCTGAGCCTTCTTCCATTTTCATGCCCTAGGTAATATACAAGTTTTAAATTTATGTAAAAATCTAGTATCCACAACTAAGAGAAAACACGTGACATTTATCTCCACGAATCTGATTACTTCACTTAGTAGGATGATCTCCAGTTGCATACGTTTGCCTTCAAACAACCCAATTTTGTTCTTAATGGTGAATAGATCTCCATTGTGCATGCATACATTTGTTGGCAGACACCTGTGCTGATTCCATAACGTGGCTATTGTAATATTGCTGGAATAACATTGTAATATCAACAATGTTCTGTTCCTGGGTGTTACATTGATTTTGAATCCGGTGGCTCTCTATGCAGGAGTGGATGGCTAAGACATATAGTAACTATATTTTCCTGCAAACTATCACAGATTGTTTAAGAAAGAAGCCTCCAGGGTCAACAAACTGACCTGGTAAGAATCCCAGCTGTACTTAACCAATCAAAATCTCTGATTACCCAGCTATGAGCAGGGTTCTGTGAGAAGGAAAGAAAAGGTTCGAACGATACAGCCTGCTGTATCCTTATCACGGGGCGGTCAGCTGGTTAAAATCTTTGGAGAGAACACATGCATCAGTTCCGTGGGTGTGATCTGACCCATGTGGTGCAGCTGTGTGACCAGTGTGCCCTTCCAAGGGGAGCTGGGGACAGAATGTTGAGCGACGCAGTGGGTGCAAGGCCTCCTTGGTAACGTTCTGGAATCTCAGCCATGCCTCATCAGCCTTCTGGGTGGAGGTCAGACCACCCTGATAAGGGAGAGATGCTGTCCTTCTGAGGGATTGTCTGCAACGCCACGGAAAACAAGCAGCCAAATCAGTTTTCTATTTCCACGCCAAGCAACTCGTTTGGCTGATTTGAAGATGATATTTTTCTTCCCGTGTGTGCCAAGTTTACTCAGCTCGGGGTTTAGCGAGCGCTGAAGGAGGGAAGGCTGGCGTACAGCTGCCTGGCTCCGGCTTCCAACTCCTCTGCTTACCATTTGAAGACGTTACATAACCCACTGCGAGGCTAGGCTACCTCTGAAGCAGAAGCCTGCATTGTGCCTGCGCTGGAGGGCTGCTGAGGGGCTTCTGGGGCCCAGAGGACAGACCACACCACTCAGTCCCTAGCACAGCCACCGGTACGACGAAGTCGCTTCCAGCTGGTAGCCTCAGAGAGGCTCTGGTTTCTGGTTGTGAGAGGCTGAAATCCCAAAGCATTACTTTCATTTAACTCTTGATAATCTTCCAAGGCTAATGAGAAACAAAGGGCATATAAAACATCCATTTAGTGACATTTTATTGTAAACTACAGTTAATAGGATTGCCAAATTTTCCATCACTCCCAAGAAGCCATAAATGAGAAAACAAAACAAACCCTCTCTCTCTCTCTTTCCTCTTCCCCCACCCAGTGTGTGTGTGTGTGTGTGTGTGTGTGTGTGTGTGTGTGTAATTTGGGGATAATTAAAATTTAGCTAGTTTAGACTGGGTTTCAGAACATGAAACAAATCAATGTCCAGACTATTTCTATTATTCCAAAACAAGGTGAATGGTCAGTTCTTCACTCATAGTGTTTTGGATCCTTAGAGAATTTCTTGTTTCAGGACTCCTGAAGTCATTTTTTTTTAAAATTAATGTTTATTAGCACACATAAACAGGTCAAACAGTGGACTTCATTATAGTAATTTCATTCATGCATATAACACGCATTGAATTCCTTCAAGAAGGAGTTTATTTATTCATTTTTCTCTTTCCTCTCAATTTACCTCCTTCCCCTCCTCTCCCTCTCGCTGTCCTTCCCTCCTTCCCTCTCTCTGCCTCTCCTTCCTTCCTCCTCTCTCTCCTTTCTCTTTCTTCCTTTTTCCTGTACACGGGAGGCCTTATAGCTCTGTATCCAATGAAAGTATTTTCTTCGTAGGGTTGATGGGTGGGTGAAATACAATATCTTGGTTCTTTAGTCCTCTGCCTGGGCATGTGGCAGCACTCCCTATATTTTGTTATGGCTGCTGTTTCTCAGAAATGCTCTTTATCTTTGCCTCATTGTCATGGTTTTCTGAATTTGGCTTTCCAGCTTCAGTCTTGAGAGCAATTTGCCATTCTTTCCCCATAGTTCTTTCTCTCAAGCCTGGCTAGCCGCTGTCAGTGACAGGACAGCATGAAGGTTACCAATAAATGATTTGTGTATGAGACTCTTTAGCAGCCCAGACTCCTAAACTAGCTTCTTAGATGAGAATTGATTCCCAGCAGGGATGTACTCAGGTAATTGGTGAGTGTCTTCTTAGATCCCTGGTTGCCCCTGTCATGTTAGACCTGTCTCTAGGGGCTTGGGGCAATGACTTTCACGGTGCAAAGAACAGGTAGGTCAACGTGACTGTCTCCAGTCTTCCACACTGACTTGGGAGGTACATGGGCCTCTAAGGCTCGGTGTGTTGAACCAGAGAATGAGCGTCAGCTGGCTGACCTTCCGTGAGCCGTGTTCTAGCGCTCTACCTCTCTCTTGGGAGGCAGAGGTGGGAGGACCCTGACTGTGAGCCCAGCGTGAGGTGCACAGTTGAGACCCTTTTGTTTGACCTTACCACAGACTGAAAGAAAGGGCCAAGTGACCCTGGCATGAAACAGGAGCCAAAATTAACTTTTCTATCTTTTTTTTTTTTTTTTTTTGCTTTTGTTTTTGAAACTAGAACATTTCTTTTACGACTGATTGAAGTCCTCAAGATGACATGGATGCTGGAACAGCTGCCCTCCCTCCCGGGTATAGGTGTTGTCCTTTCATAGACTCTACATCTCAATCCGCAATAGACAATTTTTAGGTGCCTCATCTGCCCAGTCTTGGTGGTGTTCCCAGTTCTGGTAGTTGTTTCTTAGCCTTGGCACTCCAGTTACACTTTCTCTTGCACTTGGTAGGGTAGCTGCATTTGCCACAGGTTGACTTCTGAGCATGCTAGGCCATAGAGCCGCAGCAGTGGCACAATGTGTGTGTCTTATTGCGACACTTTCCAAAGGGTGACGTGCCTTTCGTCATCTGTCTACTGCCACCAGGGCCAAAGAGCTTTTCTATCTTTTAGTTGTTTATCTCAGATGCTTCGTCATAGTGACAAGAAGCTAATCATTAATTATTATTATTATTTGAGCTTCATTCCTAGATGTTAGTTTTTATTTAAATGCATAATACAATTTATATAAGTAGCCCTTATATGTTGCTTATTTACCTTAAAATATTTAACATGTGGAAAGTATTAAGAATGATTTTTATTTCATCCATGTTATAATCATGTTATATTAATTCAAATTACTTTTTTATCTGAAATGTCTTCATTTTTCCATTAAATTATCTTCTCGTGGTGCTAGGAACCAAAGGCAGAACCTTCTGCATTCTAGGCAAATGCTATACCACTATGCTATACCAACAACCCCTGAAAATTCTTTTTAAATTACAGTAAAACACACACACCATAACATTTACCATTGTAACCAGCTTTAAGCTCACAGTTCAATGATGCTAGCACATTCTGTGATCGACACTGCTATTCCTTTCCAGAATTTCATCAGGTGAACCCGAAACTCTGAGTACAATAGACACAGCTCTCCTTCCTGTCCAACTCTGCCTCTTAGCCACCGCCATCCCATTTCTGTCTGGTTGAATTTATCTGCCCCAGCTACCTTCTGTGAGTGTAATCAGGTGGCTTTGTCTCTTTGAAACTGACTTCTTTCACCTAACATAATATCCCCAAGGTCCGTTCAGATTGTAGCACGTGCCAGACTTTTTCACTTTCCAGACTGAATAATATTAAACCCAGTGTATATATACCACATTTTAAACTTAACAAATGCTAACATTTTGGTTGATGCATTCATTCATAATGGTCATTTGGAGTCTTCCCCTTTAGCAAAACAAGGTGAACACAGCACTAGATTCTCTGATTGCTGCTCGGATTTCACGAGCTAGGACTCCAAATAGAGCCACTCATCCCAGGCCCAGCACAAAGTGAGTCCCCATGCTCCCTCTTGCAGTGCCACAGAGTGTCTTGGAACCCCTCGGATACGCCACCCTCCATCTCCGCTGGCCCTTCAACCAGGATATGGAATTCTTTTCCAATGTAAGCCTACTGCCTTCCTAACCTTACGTACTCTCTATGTTCTATCATAGATATGTTCATTCCAAAGACAATTGCCAATTCTGTTTTCATATTTGTTTCCTGGTCTCCACAAATGCTCCATCCAGACACTTTCTTGGGGGCCCATCACTATGTACCGTTACTCCCTCACTAAGCTGGGGACCACATGAATAGCAGCTGTTCCCTAGGAGCGCCACAGGATCGCCAGTAAAGGGGGCAAAAACAAAGACAACAAAGACCTGGGTGTTACATTAACTTCCACTGGAGAACCAGTCCCAGTACCTTGGAGAGCCTCAAGTTCAGAGGTCCATACAATGGTTCCTCATACAGTGACCAGGAGAGGGCTTGGGTCATGCGTGTGTGTGTGTGCGCGCGTGTGTGCGTGTGTGCGTGTGATGCTTATCTTGAGACTCAAGCATCATTTTGTTGCTACCAAAGGTCAAACCACATACAATTCATTCCCTTCTTAGGGCATTAAGGCAGCTTTCAGATGAAGCCATGGAAATTTCCAGAGGGTGTTCTCACCAGTGAGCAGGGAGCAAGCGTCTCGGCAGCATGCTAGACTTTCTTGCCTCATTTCTGCCTCAGTCCTAATCCCCATCAGCTGTCCTTTAATGTAACCATCCACGTATTTGTCTTCTGCCCGCCCTGAATGAACTGTAATTAGCTTCTGGAGTTGTTTATTGGATATGTCCTTCGAATAGCTGTCTTCTCACTGATAAGACCCTTCTCACTGATTTCTATCTCATCCATCAATTTCGGTGAAAATATTTTCTTCTTAAATACATTGCAAGCATCATGGCAATAACAGTAAATTTTTATTTGTGTAATTTTTTGGGGGGCTAAGCACTGTGTGAGCGTCTCCTTTGGGCTGTGCCATTTAAATTTTAACACTACACGGTGAAGCAGAAATTGTCAATACCCCATTTGCAAGAGAGGACATTAAGGCATGGAG
Source organism: Chionomys nivalis (assembly GCF_950005125.1). Taxonomy (NCBI): domain Eukaryota; kingdom Metazoa; phylum Chordata; class Mammalia; order Rodentia; family Cricetidae; genus Chionomys; species Chionomys nivalis. Next base: position 42,784,678 of record NC_080099.1, on the reverse strand, counting down.
GAAGTTCAGGGAATACAGGAAGAAAGAGACAAAACAGGAACTCAAGCTCAGGTCTGCAGAACTGCATGGGCTGGGCTCTTAGCCAGGAGACTCAGTATGATTTCAGTTACTTTAATATCGCCATTGAAAGCTCCCGACACATTAAAAACTACATATGGGGGGGGGGGCTGGAGAGATGGCTCAGAGGTTAAGAGCACTGGCTGCTCTTCCAGAGGTCCTGAGTTCAATTCCCAGCAACCACATGGTGGCTTACAACCATCTGTACTGAGATCTGGTGGCCTGCTTTGGCGTGTGGGCATACATCAAGGCAAAATGTTGTATACATAATAAATAAATAAATCTTTAAAAAAAACAGAGTCACCCTTCATGGCCCCTTCAAGCTAAAATGAAAAAATTATTAAAAAAAAACTACATATGGTATTCAAAGTGACTTAACTACCATGATGTAAGCAAACTGTGCTTTTCGTTTACACCTGACTGTGTACTACATCTTTTAATACATTTATTTACCTGTTTACCGTGTATATTGTGTGTGTGTGTGTGTGTGTGTGCTCACACTGTTGTGCTGGTGTGGATGTCAGATGACAACTGTAGGCAATCGGTTGTCTCTATGCATCACGTGGGTTCCAGGGACTGACCTAGACTGTCAGTGGTGGCAACAAGGACCTTTACCCACTGACCCTACTTGTATTGTATCTTTTATTTGAAAGAGAAATGGGAGAGGAATCCTTCCATTTGCTCTCTTCTGCTTTTTGGAATGAGATACTATTTCTTTGGGATATATAGCAAAATGTTCGGAAATTGTTTACTGGTACTATAATTCTCCTGGTTCCGTGACAGCAGAATTAATCTGGTGATTTGGTTTTTGATGGGCGTGACTTTACTCCTCTTTGATTCCAGAGCTGGCTGACAAGCCTTCTCCACACCCGTTGTGTTGTGAGAAAACAATACTGTCTTAGAGTTTTTATTGCTGTGAAGAGTCACCCTGCCTGCGGCCATTCTTATGAGGAAAACATTTAATTGGGGTGACCTGTTTTACAGTTTCAGAGGTTCAGTTCATTATCACCACGATAGGGAGCATGGCGGCATGCAGGCAGATGTGGTGCTGGCTACATCTTGGTTTGTAGGCAGCAGGAAGTCAACTGACACACTGGGTGATATCCTGAGCATAGAAAACCTCAACCCCCCGCCAAACCCCAGAGACACACTTCCTCCAACAAGGTCAAAACCAATCCAACAGTCACATATAACAGTGCTGCTCCCTATGAGCTTATGGGGGCCAATTATACTCAAACTACCACAAATACTTTAGGATATGAGAAGCATTAAAGGTCATAGATAGTCCTGGACTGAAATCACTCTTGTTATTGAACAATATAATTTGTTCTCTAAGCTGCCTTCACCACTGCCTCTTGTGTGTGTATGTGTGTGTATGTGTGTGCATGTGTGTGTATGTGTGTGCATGTGTGTGTGTGTGTTTGATTGTATGCTTGTGCCTCATAAAGGTGTTTGAAAATTGGTAACTTTCATTTTTACTCCAAATTCAGAGCCTGAAAAAAATCTGTAAACATAGCATCTTGTTTACTTTTTAATGAAATTGATTTCTGTGTGAAATCTTTGGTGGGGGCTCCATAACACCTCCAAGGGGGAAACAGTAGGAGACACTAAAAGGTTTCAAGCTCATATTTATTCGTTTATCATGTACTTATCAGGGATCATATCCATGTGGCATAGCACACTCAACCCAGGATGTGGATGTGGCAAGAAAGTAAAACCCCTGCTGTCACTAAATTGAGGGTGTACATTGTAGATACACTTTGAAACTTCAAACAAAGTCAAGTGAGAGAAAGAGCCATCTCTCCAATGTGCTGGCAAGAACGGAAGAGGCAGCATTCTCTTGCTGCTGCTTGCTACAATCTGTTCCAGGAAAGCATGCCCCACATTTTCTACCTAGCTGGTATCAATAGCAATTAGAGTTTGTTGTGGGATATTTGTACACTGTGTGAAGATGTATTGTTGTTAAATTGGCGTAATAAAAAGCTGAGCGGTCAATAGTTAGACAGGAGGGTATAGGTGGGATTTTCAGACAGAGAAAACTCCAGGAAGAAGAAAGGTGAAGTCACCAGCCAGATGTGGAGGAAGCAGGATGGACAGTACTGAGATGGGGTAACAGATCTCATGGAAGAACGTAGATTAAACAAATTGGGTTAATTGACATTATAAGAATGAGTTAGGAACAAACCTAAGCTAAGGCTAAGCTATCATAATGAATAATAATGTCATTATTTCATTGGGCTGGTGGTCCCAATGAAAAATACTACTACATATGGTGGGAGAGACCTCCTGAAGATCTTGGCTGCCGACAAGAGAGAAAAATCCAGGAAAGACTACAGGACAGGTGACATGCATGCTGATCCCTTTGCATGGAAACAGCTCTGTTACTAAATGAGACACAATAATCTTGTTGACTACTGAGTCCTCATGACTTACCATTACATGCTGATCTTTCATATGGCATGGTTAGAGATTTATATTACAGTTTGGTTATGCAGTCCAAACGGACTTATAAAATTGACAGATGTCTTTTGTCTGCTCACCACAAAACAAAAATTTATCTTTAGCTGATTTATGCACACTGCACTTTCCATACTTGTGTTAATGCTGATATGTATGCTACCTTTAAAGGTTTGTGTGTTTTCAGAACAAAAAGACCAACACCAATGATAAGTAGCCCAGGTTTGACCAATGATGACAGTTCAGCCTCTGAGGATGACTCTTTTGTAGTTTCCTCAAAATTCTCCATCCAGAACAACTTCAAAACTGCTAGCTAAAATGGTCCAGCCTTACAGACTATTCCAGTCAGGACTTCAGAGAAGCTCTACACTTTCCCATCACACAGAGACAACTAACTCTCCCAGGACTTGATCATTATCCCACTTTACTTAGTGTCTCCTGAAGATGCTGTCATCCTAGATAACAGAAAGCAGTGTAGGGAACATAACACCCACTGTAACATGATTAATAAAAACCCAGAGACAGATATTGGGGTTCAACCTGGAGATCAGAAAAGCAAAGTAGCCAAGTCACTAGAGTGCTCTTACCTCTTTGAATTCTTCAGACTGAAAGAGAGTGAGTTCCTGTCTCATCTGGTCTTATATTCCTCTTTAGTGCTGGGATTAAAGTTGTGTACCACCACAGCCTGGTCTCTGTGGTTGACTACTGTGACTGCTGGGGCTAACGGTATGTGCAACTACTACCTGACTTGTATGGCTGACTAGTGTGACTTCTTTGCACTGACCTTCAGGCAAGCTTTATTTATTAAAGCACAAATAAAATATCACTGCAACCCATATTCCCAAGAGCTAGGGTGGGTGGTTTCTGGTTGATCAGGAGAAATTTACCATTGTTTAGGGGGGATAGTTACAAGTAGTTATTGGTCATGTTTAGGAAGGAAACTAAACAACGAAAGTTAGATTCAGGGATCTTTTTCTAGAAAGACAAAAATGGGAGCTATTGAAATGATAGGATAAATGGGTAGATTATTAAATCTACTATTAAAGTAAAAAACTTGTCAATCTCAAAGATTTTACATTGGTAATGGATTTTTGTATATTGATAAAAATTCAAATTTTTGTTCTTAACATACTGTATATATGTTTTTACTTTTATTTAAAGTATTGTATTTATGAAAGTCTTTTTAAAAATTTAAATGTAAAGTTCTAGCCTTTAAAGACTGTTATTATAAACTGTTTAAAATAATTAAGAAATGTAGATTAGTAATTAGTCATTTATAACAATCAAACTTGTAGTCATGTAGGTATGTTTTCAAAGTCAGAGATACATTTTAGATAGGTGGTCTTCAAACACTTTGGAGATCTACAGAATATGGCATTTAAGGTGTGTTAATAACATAAGACTTTTCATGATAGCAAGCTACATCTGCTCTTAGCAGTACCAATCTACTTCATAAAAGATGATGGACAGCCGGGCGATGGTGGCGCACGCCTTTAATCCCAGCACTTGGGAGGCAGAGGCAGGCGGATCTCTGTGAGTTCGAGACCAGCCTGGTCTACAGAGCTAGTTCCAGGACAGGCTCCAAAGCCACAGAGAAACCCTGTCTCGAAAAAACCAAAAAAAAAAAAAAAAAAAAAGATGATGGACATCGAAGACTCTCTTCCATGTGGAATTTGCTTTCAATGTGGAACAAGCTAGCATTTTGGCAAGAAACTGTACGGCAGCCTTTGGCAGCCTTTGAGACCAGCTCTCAGGGTTGACCAGGGTTGTAGAAAAATGCCTTCAAAGAAGCAGGACTTAGGAACTTTTCCTATCTAGCTAAGGGGAAAGATTCACTTATAGGATCTGAGGGTCATGGTCTTTCTATTTCCAGCTCTCGTTCTCCTTTGCTTCCCTGTTTGCACAGCTTCTACATACATTCAACAACAAACTTTAGGCAATAAAAAAGTTACAAAGGCTATTTCTCAGGGTTATAATGCATTCCTTGAGTAAACGATAAAGGACCCACGTGAGATAGACTTGTCTTCTTTCTGATTAGCGGGCAGTTGTTAAGGGAGTTCAGCTGTAACATAATCTCTAAGAAGATAACCTACAAGAGGTTGCAGAGGAGAAAGGTTAAGCTACTGAGAGGTCTAAGGAAGAAATAAAGAAGTCAGGTATTATTCTACATTCTTAAGTGTATTAAACCGTATAGACTGACATTGTGTGATTAGCAAAACATAAAGGTGTCAGTTGTTTCTGCTGCTTTGATGGGAGAATGCAAGCAAGAGGCTGGGTGTGTGTATGTGTGTGTATGCATTTTTTGGAGCAGTTTGTGAGTAACCATGGTAACCCTCAGGAGACAGGTCATAAAGCAAGGGGCAAGGCGAATGGCGCTGGCGTTGAAAAGAGTCCCAAGTCTAAAGACACATTTGCTTATCCTTTGTGCAGCCCCATAGCATAAGGAGGGAAGTACAGGAAGGAAGCTAGTCACTTTTATTCAAGGCTGTGGGCCAGACAATCCTCTGCAGTCAGTCCTCATCATTTGTGAAGACTTTGTTGCCTGGGCACAAAGCCATTTCTGTCTAGATTTGGTTAATCAGTTAATTGCTTTATCCTGTTATTCACATAAATTTCAGGACTAACACATAAACAGTTAATTAGTTGAGCCTATAATCTTGTGCCATAAACTGAGGTTAGAGGTTTGGACAAAGTGTTAATTGCTTAAGGAATTTGAGGCGGAAGTGCATTTGGTCTGTGTTATCAGCTAGACCTGGCAAGGGAAGCTGGCATAACAGTTTCAGGTTTTGTGTCCAGAAGACTTTGATTCAACACACCAGACACCCACAATTCTGTCCTTGAGTATTACCTGTGAAAGTTTAACTTATGATCCATTCACAGAGACACTCAGTCTAGAAATCGTACTTAATTGCCTTTTGTTAACTACCTGATGATGGAAAATGAGCTAAGTTTCTCACTGTTTTGTAGAAGAAAGGCTTAACTATAAAGGCATATTTTATTCATCAAAATTACAAAGTATGGGAAGAAGTCATTTTCCTGTGGATTCACAAGAACAACAGTGTCCAATAGATGAGGAACACTTGTGGGAAGATTCCCATGGCTATTTTAGGAGAAGAGTCATGTTTGCATACAAGAGAATTACAGACAGAATTAATCTATTATTCATAGGTAATGATTTTATATACCTTGCTTATGACTTTATCCTTCATCAGATAATTATTCATCAGGTGGGTCAACCTTATGAATATCAACTGTCATCTACTGTGTTTTCTTGCAGACCCCAACAAAACTGCCCTTGCCTCAACTGATGACAATATGCTGTCTAAATTGGACAAGCAGGACACACAAAAAAGAAGGCAACTGCCAAACTTTGCCAAGGCAAGGTAGGACAGTGTTTCAAAATTCCTGCATCATAGAAAGGTCTGTCAGATATTCTAGGTCTATAAGTTGAAGATAGATGTCCCAATGTTATAGAGGAACCTTGGGTGACTGTCCAGGCAACCAGCTATCTCTGTTGTTTCTACAGTTTTGGAAGTTGTTTGCTATATACTTCCTGTTTACTCAGGCAATATTACATCCTTCTTGAGTCTTTGATGGGCTTAAAGACTATATAGTAATAATGGTAGTTTTCCTTGTTACCAAATTAAAAACTTTCATAAGAGATGTGAAGTTTATAAGGTTGAAAAACATGAAAGCTTAAGTTATTTATCTAAGAAGATGTTTTATGGTCTAAAAATATTTTTAGGATGATAATACAACTTATGATAAAAATAGTGTAGGTATGAACTTTAAATTTATCAAGATAGGATAGATAATAGAGTATTTTCTCTGGATATGCCAAATACAAATGGACTGACCATTGGGAATGTAACCTGATAATTGTTCTTATTGTATACAGATTTACTGTGTTGGAGTTAAAACCTTTGCTTTTCATTACTGTGTGAAGATGTATTGCTGTGACTGGTGTAATAAAGAGCTGAATGGCCAATAGCTAGGCAGGAGAGGATAGGCAGAACTTCTAGGCAGAGAGAGAACTCTGAGGAAAAAAAGATGGAGTCACCAACCAGACGTGGAGGAAGCAGGATGGGCAGTAGAGAGATGAGGTAACAAGTCTCATGAAAAAACATAGATTAAAAATACGAGTTAATTTAAGTTATAAAAACTAGTTAGGAACAAGTCTAAGGTAAGGCCAAGCTTTCATAATTAATAATAAGTCTCAATGTTAGTATTTGCCGGCTGGTAGTCCTGAAGAAAAAGTACAGCTACAAGGGTTAATGCTTCATTACATTTTCTCTTTTTTGTGTAACTTGATCCACTCTTGTTTTGCTTTGATTTTATTTTCAGTCAGAAACAGAAACAGAAAGAACCACAAGCCTATGTGTTTACCCTCTGAGCAACAAGCCGCTGATGATGGTTAAGGAGAGGGTGGGACCTTGGGGAAAGTGATCCTGCTAATGTTTGGAACTCAGAGAGCTCACCCGGGTTCTGGGAAGACAGCTTTTGGATGACTGGGCCAGGCTGGCTAGAAGGCAAGAACTATAGAATAGATATTAGTCAAGAGAAATTGGCGCTAAAGGTGGTGATTTTGACTACTGACTTGTGAATGAGAAGGAACATTGAGGGCAGGCCTTTTAGGGCTCAGTTTGAAATGCCAGCTCAGACTGGATGGTAGCAGAAGTTGTGGGGTTATCTGAGATGGTCTGAGCATCTGGAACACATTGGTAACAGGAAACATTGGAAATCCCCAAGTGTGACCCAGCATCCAAAGTGTTTGGATGCATCACAACAATCTTAGTGAGTCAAAACATACAAGATGAAGGCCACTGAGAACTACTCTACAGCCTCACATTTAAGCTCAATTTTTAGTAATATGTTATATTCTGACATCAGGGAAACTTGACTTGATAGCAGCTCATGACAGAAGGCCTGACCCAAAGTTCAACATGAAGCAGTAAAGTCATGCAGCTATAGAATATCTGAGAACAATCGCAGACACGAGCAAGGTCGCTTCGCTGGCCACCTGTCTGCTACTAAACTCTAAGGGTCTCTTTTCTCTAGTCTGCTCTGTGCATGTAGACATGTATGTGCATTTGTAGAGATTCCTGGTGTCTGGAATCACCTCAAATGATTTTTTTTTTGGCAAATGTCTGGGTTTGGGGAAGAGTTTGAGCTGTTTTGCCCCACATATCCTCTCCTTAAACACACCCACATGTACTTTAAGAGGAATTCATCCATATGGTACATCCATCAGCAGTTCACTCATCAAAATTGCTATTGTGTCAGAAGCATTTGATTTTCAACTTGCCATTTAAGTTGTTCCAAAAAAAATGCCTGTGAGTTTATTTTCTTGAGCTACGATACAGATTTGGTAAAAGACAAGGTGATTTTTTTTTTGTTTGAACTTAACATTGGTGTTGCTCAAGAATTTTAAGCTTGCTAAAATTCATTCTTTTAAAACCAGTGTGACCTTTGCCATCCATTCCCACTTTAAAGGATAATGATAATGATGGTGATGATTAATGATGATGATTGTGGTTATTTGATGGAGCAGGCTTGGGCTATTTCCTGATTGTTCCTGTAACAATCCCCCTTTAATAGTTACAGCTGAAAAAGTAGGCATAAGGACTGGAAAGGAAAACTAAAAAATGACAAAGGATGGTTGGGCTAAAGGCATTTGATTTGCAGGCAGAAAACCAAGGTTGTGAACAGCCATTCTCAGAAGAGGTTGGAGTAGCTCCCACTCAGTCTTCTCCCTACCAGTAGTTGACTTGATAGGTCTCACACAGAGACTTGACTTTTGACCTCTAACTCTTAAGAGAAAATCAAGTCCTGACCTAACCTTTTGTGCTAAATGCAGGTGGGAACACGTGTCCAATATAATGAGTAGGCATTTGGTACCATTTTGATCAGTTTTCACTGGCAAAGTAAAGGACTATTCTGTTGCATCCTTCATAAGTCAATAAAATCAGCTGACTACTGGAGTGGACTCCACAGTTTGATCTTAGTTAAACACAGTCGAATAATCAATGTACAGTCCTACCAGGGACTCGGAGGATGGGGCAACGGACTGCTGAGGTAGTAAACAGTTTTAATTTATAGTCCTTAGTGTATTTTTCTGCTTTTAAACTCCTATTTGAGAATAGGGTCATGAAGAATTTTACTTACATTGAAATTCATCATCAAAGCTACACTAGGTGTCAAGTCAGAAGGAATGTGTGGGTGGTTACATACAATCTCAATATGCTTATTTTGATGGGAAAAATGAAGGGCAGGGCATTGGACTTAGGTATTGGATAAATAGGGAAGAAATTAAGTTTTAGTGTCTCTTGCTTTAACTTGACTGCCTCTGGAATGTGTGATTTTTTTTTGTACTATATTAAAATGACAAGATAGAGTGGGCTTCAAGCAGGCCATGTCCCATCTGCTAGGCTCTTTTAGTTGGATAAAGGATTCTGAACAACTTTAGTGTCAATAAATTATCACTGTAATGTATCAGTTGTAGCAAACACAAGCAAGTTGCGAGCTAATGGCTATTAAATGTTGACTTCTCAAGGGTGTGCCAGATGTGCTGTAGGTGCTGAGGAGACTTTGAAATGGACGAGACAGATGGGGTCCAGGGGCAGATGGAACTTATTCTATGGCACAAAACATAAACAAAAGCCATGCAAATCTACCACTGATGGTGAGCATAGAACAGAAATGACCTGAAGTGATACAGTACCTGCCCTACTGTATGGTCCTGGAAAGCTCCCCACGGACAGTAAGCTAAGGTTGCATTTGCCTTACTGGGATTGCAGGTTCTGAAATGAGGGACAAAGGTCCTCCCTTCAGTCTAGAATTCTACTACTAAAAATGCTGCCACTGGATCTTCATAGGCTGGGAGCTGGACATGGTGACACATGAAGCCCGAACTCCAAGGACTTGAGAGGCTGAGGCAGGAGGATTAGAATTCAATGTCAACCTGAACTCTGTGTCAAGTGTTTCATAAGCTACATATCCTTCCAAAACTTGATGACGTACATTTTCTGTATTTGGAAGTTGAAAAGAGACTTAGCAAGACAAAAGTAGATGTCTCCTCTGGCCAGCTACCCTAGCTTCCTAAATATTCTATAACCGATGGAAGCAATCTTAAGAACTTGCTTTCATATTGAGCTTTGTCCATCTGTCTATGCTTTGTGAGAATTTGAGTCTGGCTGTCTCAGGGCTAACTAAGATACCATTGTTTAAATGCAATCTCTTAGCGTTCTGCTGACCTCTGCACACTGCATTTGTCATTTCTATTGCCCCAGAAGGTTGGGACGGTGGCCATTTGGGCAAAGGTGGCTTTGTAGAATAAGGATAATCCCTTCAGAAGGCCTTGGGTGCTCGGATAAGATTGGGCCAAGCAAGGTCAACATGCCTTTCACCACAGTGTGCTTTGGAGCCTTCCACATGCAAACCCGCACCACGACTTTCTGAGAGATGGAAAGCATGCACTGTGGGTTTCTCTGTGAATTTAACCTTTTCTCTCCTCATGTATCCATGCCTGCAGCAGCAAGAAGATAAAGGACACAGGTCATTAAAAGGCAGCCATGGAAAATGCTGCCTCACTGGGAAGATAGAGTCCTTCAATGACTGTTGTAGGTTGATTTTACGTGTGGACTTGCTAGGTATGGCAGGCCCAGGTATATTATTAAATTTTGGGCGAGCCTATGAGAGTTTCTGGATGACACTAGCGTCTGAACTGTAAACAGAGGAGAGGAGATTGCCCCCCCCCTCCCGTGATAAGTGAGTGTTGCATTGTCAGTTGTGTAAAGGGAAAGGCAGAAGGTGGACAAGTTTTCTTCTCCCGGTGCAACTAGGCAGGGACCCTGCTCTACTGTCCTCACTCCGGCCCTTACACTACTGGTGTTCCTGCTTCCTGGTCTTTCAGATGACGTTGGCTATATCTTTGGGGGGTTTTGCTTTCTAGACCTTCAGACTTGGACTTGAATGCACACAATTTCCCCTCCTGGTTCTCTAGACTTTGAATCTAGAGGAAATCGATACTAGTTGCTTTTCTGGGTGTCTGAACTGCAAATGGTAGATTTTAAGATCACTCAACTTCCAGAATGGCATGAGCCAATTCTTTAAAATAGTGTATGAGCACATGTGTGTGTTCTGTTTCCTTAATTAACTAATTAATTGATACACACTAATTAAAACCGACTCTTACTGCATCAATAACAGGCTCTCACAGTGACTGTAGGAAGAAAGGAGCTGAGATGGTCTGTGACTTTGCTAATAGGATTCTGCCATCTCCCTTACACAAGGCTCGCTGTCAATTCCAGGAGAAATGCGATGGCACTGGTATGTGCCATAGCTGCCAGCTTGGCTTTCATGGGTACTGGCACACGGTAGGCCCACATCGCTGGGACAATGACCTTTGATAATGAGGAGAGCAGGCAGCAGTTCTGTTCTAGTTAGGAGGGCAATTCAGGGGTAAAGATAAAATTCAAGTTCGGGGAGTTTGTGGACCTTGTGCATAGATCAGCTCTGCCTCGCTCTTCCTCAGTCTGCCAGGGCCACGGCATCGTCTTCACCATAGCATGAATGAACTACATGGGGATCTGTGAAAATACGTTACTGAAAAGACAAAGGAAATTCTCCAGATGGCTTAGGTCATAACCTTCAACTCTACAAAAATGACTGTCTCGCAATGAAGCCTATTTATTAGTTATGGCTGCATAGTAATAAAACAGTGATACAAGGCAGAGGGCAATTGTGCCGCAGCATCTACATGCGCTGGCTGACAAGAAACAGCCCAGATGGACTGTGACAAGTAATGATTAACTTAAAGTGTCTGCATGCTTCTGAGCCTCACATGACAGAATATATGTATCTGAGAATTGCTAGTGTCAGTGTCTTTTCTCTACCATGTTCCTGTTAGATGAAGCTAGCTATTTGGAAGGCCACAGCTGGGCAGGACTTTGATAGGTTAATAGTACAGAATTTTGGGTCAGAGCCCCGAGGCCAAAGTTCAGGTGAGCTGTGCATGACTGAACGCTTGGACAGTATTTCAGTTTTTTTCTTTTTAATTTTTGAGACTGGGCTCTGATGTGGGTGGGATTCCCTGCTGTATGCTGTGAATATGTTTATATTACCATTGGTAAATAAAGAAAGTGCTTCAGCCAATGGCAGGGCAGAATATAGCCAGGCTGGAAGAGATATATAGAGGGAGTAGGCAGAGTCAAAGAGTTGCCATGTAGCTGCCAAAGGAGACAGACGCTGGAACCCTTACCAGTAGGTCACAGCCTTGTGATAATACGCAAATGAATAGAAATGGGTTAATTTAAGATATAAGAGTTATCCAGGAATATGCCTAAGCTATTGGTCAAGCAGTGTTGTAATTAGTAGAGTTTCTATGTGAGTTTTCAGGTCTGGGTGGCCAGGAAACGAAGGAGCAGTCTCTGCCTATAGGGCCCCATGTAGCAATAAGTGGCCTCAGATTTGCTATGTTGTCAAGGATAGCTTTTAACTTGTGACCATCCTCACCTCCACTTCCAGAATGTTGGGATCATAGGCTTGTGCCACCATACCCAGTTAAGACCACCCTAGGGACTGAACCTGGGGCCTTGTATTGGTAAATGAACTGTCTTCTAGTTGAGCAACATCCAGAGCACCCAGAGACCACAATGCTCAGTGAATGGAAGCTGGTTTCTTCACCAGCCCCAGCACCATGTCTTACGCTTACATCTACAACTAGCAGCTTGGTCAGATTCTGGTTTGATAAAGCTGTCAGGCCGGATGGGGCCAACTGGGCCTTGGCAGCTGACTGGTTAAATGACCACAGGGACTTACCTCAGTGAATTGCTCAACAAAATGGGCATAACAATTCTTAGGCTTCGGGGGATGATGAAGTATTACCTGACATTCAGACAGTTTCAGGCATGCCCATGCTTAGTTACGGATTGGTTCCTATACCCAGTGGGAACTGGACAAGCTCAAAGGAACGTCAAAGGAAAATTTTAATCTGCCTTTACAATGTAAAACACCTGGCTAGAAGTGGCTGGTTCTAGGAATTCAGCTAATCCAAACAGCCTGGCTAAATCACAGCTCAGCTGATCTGGCCACAGTGTCATTTAGCTCAGCAGAAAAACCCACAGCAGTGTAACAGAGCCAAGTGAAGCCTGTGAGAAAATACAGGCCTCTGCTAATCAAGGCCTCACTGTTAGAGGTCCGTTGCTGAGACAGTGAGGACGCAACTGGCTGGCTATTGTCTGTCTGTCTCCTCAGCATAGTCCACACGGTTTTCCTGGCACACTTCCTCAGTCACCTTAACTCTCAACCAAGAATCGTGACGGCAACATTCCTTCAGGATGACGATACTTCAATGCCTTTGGTTTTGGCATCGCCGCGGCCAGCCTGTTCTTACGGCTTGGGTGGCATCTGCTCTAGCTTGGTCAGCCTGGCTGAGCAAGAGAGGGGCCTACAGAGAGAGTCTGCAGAGGAAGCCCTGACTGTGGCATGGTCTGGGGATCGGGGTAGACTGTGTTGACGCTCTTAAGGGGTAGGGAGGGTGCTACTGTAGCATGAGGGTAGCAAAAAGCTGAAACTACCGGAATGTCTCTGCACAGGGATGAGACTCCATAATAGCTTATCCTATCTCACTTCCTGAGAAAGGAGGATCCTGTAGGGGAAACAGGATGCATCAAAGTGCATGTCCCAACCTCTGTGTACAAACAAAGCAGGCTTGTGGTTGCTGTCTATTACAGGGACTATGTTAAGGACCTCCAACTAATGTGCTAGCTAGTTTGAATCACATAACAACCTGCAGCACATGTTTGATATTTCCCTGGAGAACTAAAGACATTTAGCGAGGAGAGAAGGTTACAAACCTCACCCTACACATCCCCTCCGTGCTTCTGTCTCATTTGTTTGAAACCGTATGTGAACTAGCTGAACTTCTTTGCCGGTGTCTATTCAATTACTGGATTTAATTTGTGTTGTCTGACAGCTTTCTCAAAAAAGAAAAAACAGCTTCGCTGAAACCCCAGGGTCCACAGGCAACCCGCACTGGAGAGCAAGCAGAAACAGGGCGCTACGAAATACCAAGAAAAACCTTTTTTTTTTTTTTTTTTTTTTTTTTTTTTTTTTTTTTTTTTACAAAACGTACATTTCCAAGGCCTTTAGTGACATGGACACGCTTAACGGAAGCTGAACCTGAGAGGAGAGGCAGCGAATGGCAAGCAGAACAAACAACTCATGTTCCAAGGGTTTGGTTGCAAACAAAAACAATGTATCAGAGATGGTTGGATTAAAATGCCCTTTTATAGACAGTAAATGGTATAAATCCCAGAGGGCCGGAGAGTGCCTATTAATTGTTATTCTTTATAAAACATTGAAAGCACAGAGCGAGCTTCAGGGCCATGTCCGGATTGTGAACGAGTGGACCTGGAGGTCTCTTCTCTGCTTGTTTATGCTATGCCTTCCCCAGAGAGGAAAGCGAATCCGCCTGCCAGCTCACCCCCCCCCCCCCCCCAAGGCAGATCGCAACAGTGCACAGGGCTTCAAAAATACCGTCTGAAATCAGGTAACGTTTATAGGTTAATTTTGGTACAGAGCAAGAATTAAGTTGTCCTTGATTCTGTCAAGGTAACTTAACATTGTCATTAAACAGTAAGGACAGAGACAATAGCAGGGGTGGGGATTGCCCTTAATCCCACTGCCGGTGGAGTTCTGTCTGTCAGGTGGCCCTGGTAATTATTATCGTTTATGAAATATTGACAGTACCCAGGGAACTCGAGGGCCACGTACACTGTAGCTCATGCTACTGTGATTTGCCCTCCAAAGGCTCCACTTGTAAGGCTCTAACCGTCAGAGAAGTAAGTTCAAAGACCTTGCTCAAATTGGATAAACTCTCAGGACAAAAGATTAAACGCCAAACTGGCACAGCTACATAGATAAATTGACTACATCAGTGTGTGTTAAATAACTTGAAACCACAAAGACTTGGTGTCTTTCTCAAAGGACTCCGAGCCCATATGATCTAGAAACTTCTAAACTGTCCAGGGACATGAACTCTTAATGTTTTAAAATATGTTCTGTAATTTTATTTTATGTGTATGAGTGTTCTGCCTGTGTGTATATCTGTGTACTGCATGTGTGGCTGGTGCCTGTAGGTGAGAAGTGGGTGTGGATTCCCTAGAACTGGAGCTATGGATGTTTGTGAATTGCCTTATGGGTACAGGGAGCCTAACCTGAGTACTGTGTAATAGCAGCAAGTGTTCTTAGCCTCTGAGCGCCATTTCAGCCCCCTTAATTCCTACCTATTATACATTGTTTAGGAAATCATGAAAAGGGCAAAACCTACACATACATCTTACATGCAACAAGCATGATTTTATGTATTTTAAAAATAACATGTTAACATAATAAATCAATTTTACTTAGCAACAGATTATCCATTCAAAATCCATAAATAAAATATGAGGCTGATAAACTCTACTTCCCCTGGAATAGATAAGGCTAGTACAACAGAGACTCCCAAGTGTACCAGTGCATTAACTAACTGAAGGAAAGAAAAAAAAAAGAGAATGATTTTTATCAACTAAAATAAAAAAACTACTAGTTTCAACTAAAAGCATGTTCAACACTCTTAGGAAGATAGAGATATGAATTAGGCTCTTTTACTTAAATAAGTTTATTTCCACTAAGTAGGTGTTTGTGCTTAATCCTTTAGTATAACTCCCTTTAAGTGAAAAGGCACACTTCCTGCTGCCGCAAGAGGTCTTGACTAAAGCCGACTAGAAGACTAATCAGATTAAAGGTTAGAGGGGGCATGCCTTCTGTCCATTCATTTGTCCAGCCTCTCTGCAGCTTCCACTTGTTTGTCCATTGTCGTGTGACATGTGGAGCTGTCCTCTGTAGAGAGGACACTTGTCACCCGATTTTCTCTAGACTTCACCACAGGCTTGTTTGGGGCAATGGGTGGCAACAGAAGTGACCGTGTGCCAGTTCTGAGCAAAAGCCTCAGCAAAAGGTGATGATTTGTAGGATGTTCTCTGCGGTGAGACTGATGTGTTCTTGATTGGGGCTGTTTCTTCAGGTTCTATACCAGGGTAAGGGAGAACACAGGACCACAAGCAGACCCGCAGCACTGTCTGTTCATCATGTCGCATGGGCAAAGGACAGATACACCTTACTGAGCATCACTGAGTGCACAGAACTGTGTCTCATCTCAGTGTAAGTCAGGGGAGCGACCTACTTCAGAAAGAAGGAAGTATCTCACTTGTATATTTGATCATCCATCAGCAAACCTAAGTCCATGTATTAGAACCAGCAGTAAACTAAGTAAAACTGTAACAATCGAGGTCAATGCTTTTTTTTTGATCTGTGTAGTACAGGTATCATATTTTTATTGAATTTTTTTCATTTTACATACCAGCCCCAGTTCCTTCTCCTTCCCTTTCTCCCAGCCCCACCTCCCATATCACACCCCCCCATCCACTCCTCGAAGAGGGGGAGGCCAAAAACACTAGCCAGTCAGAAAGAAGATAATGAACATTATTCCTATTAGCATGAAATCTACTAAATATACAGAAGTTTGTTGTATTACTAAAAAAAAAACCAAACAAACAATACAATGAAAGAAAAAAGTCTTTAAAATACTAATGAAAGACATTCAAGGTAGAAAACAGTGATTTACCTTTAGATGAGGTAATAATATATTGGAAAGATAAATCAATCATCCCACAGGGAAGTTCACTGATGAAAAAGATGATAATTTCATATAATTTTGAAAACACATTACAAAATCATGCCTGTTTTCTTCTCTTTTTTCCCTTATCCCTCTCTCCCTCTCCGTGACTAAGGTGGAGTGGAATCCAAAGAGGTACAGAAAGTTATCCTGCAGCCCAAACCAATAGCCAGAGGTGATAGCAATGGGTATTTTGTATCTATATACAAAATAGATGGTAATAGATATTATTATGATAGATAGATCTGTATGACGGTAATAATGGTTGTTAGTTCTAGATCACTTTCTGTGGGCTAGGTGATATTCAGAATACCTAACATCCGTCATTCATTTAAGCCTCATAAGCTCGGGAAGTGGACTGCAGTGAGGTGAGAAGACAGTGGGACAGTGAGCAGGCTGCCTTCCAAACAGGAGCAAACATCAGAGATTAATAGTAGAATATATAAAGAACTCAAAAGATCAAACACCCCAGAAAATCCAATCAATAAATGGACAAATGCACTAGACAGTTTTCAAAAGGAGAAATACAATTATCCAGTAAATACATTTAAAATGTTCAACATTTTTAACTATCAGGGAAATTCAAATTAAAACCACATTGAAATTCCATCTTATCTCAGCAATTTCCCTGCTGGTAAGGCTGTGGAGAAAGAGTAATCTTTATTGATGCTGATGAAAATATAAATTTTTCTAGCCACTATGGCAATACATACAGAAGGTTCTAAAACACTAAGAATAGAGCTGGTATATGAGTAGTAACCTTTATCATTTTCATGTATATATATATATATATATATATATATATATATATATATAGAGAGAGAGAGAGAGAGAGAGAGACATGTCAAGTGAAAAAAACCAGATTCAAAGTAGAAAAAGTATATCTTTCTTCCCATATGGAGAATTGTGATTAAATACACATATGCATGTATACTCACACATGCAAATACTCATACACACTTGCAAACACATACCCACACATAACATACTCACACATATCCAAACACACACATGCACACACATGCTCACACATACATATATATACACACACACATACTCTCATAATACAAACTCACACCCACACACACTTGCCTTTTTTGTTTTTTGCTTTTTTTTTTTTTTTGAGACAGGGTTTCTCTGTGTGTTGCTGGCTGTCCTAGAACTCACTCTGTAGACCAGGCTGGACACAAACTCAAAGAGATCTGCCTGCCTCTGGGACTAAAGGCATGTCACCACTGCCACACACTTGTCTTTAAATCAGAATGTGGGAAGGGGAGGATGAGTAGGAGGGGAGAGACAGACAAGAGAGGAAGTGTGTGGGTGAATAAAGTACTAAGATAGACTTGTAAGAAAATGTCAGCATGTAACCTATTATTTTTCATGACAATTAAATAAATAAAACAAAAAATGAAAACGACACTTAAGATGAAAAAAATCTGTCCAAGGGAATCCAACCAGGCAGAGAACAGATTTGAATCCACGTTACTCTGACGCTAGTATTGACGGCAACCCTAGGTTTCTTTCATCCAGACTTAAAGCTGTGTGAAAATTAGAGCTCTCATCTCCTCCTCCAACTGTAAGATCACACCACACGACTGCTTCATAGCAGGTTATTTTTCCTTTAGCCATATGTTAGTCAACATACATCCCTAGTCTCATTGTAGCTTCATTTTAGTTCAGTCTGAACGACGGAAAACTGTCCCGGGGAGATGGGGAGTCATTTCTGTCTCTCAAAGAGACAGTGCAGAAAAGACTCCGCCTTCCTCAGACTCGAGATCATTGAGGGTGGATTGTTGATAACTGATGAGCCGGGGTACCACATGCTCTTTCAGTATGTTTGAACACTGTTTCTGCAATGGATGAATGTGAGGAATTTGCTTGTGTTAGACAGTGCCAGCAGATATTGTAACAAGGGCAAATGCAATGTAAATTTGTTTTGTTTTTTATTTTTTGTTTATTTATTAATTAATTTATTTATTAATTTATTATAGATTTCTACCACCTCCCATTTCCCTCCCCCTCCCCCAATCAACTCCCCCTCCCTCAGCAGCCCGAAGAGCAGTAAATTAAAGGGCGCTGATGGCTTGGCTTTTTGTTTGTTTGTTTGTTTTGTTTATTTAACGCTGAAGGGAGATGATCAATTACATGCATGGATTGTTCTTAGCACTTTAAAACCAGCACTGTCCTCCAAGACAGTGTGCTTCACAAGTGCTGGCTTTCCTTGGGTAAACGACAAGATGTCCAAATGATTCAAGCTCGTGAGATGGGACATGCTTAGCCAGCTTGTGCTGGTTACTCAGTAATGAACATGACCTTGGAACAGAGTCCTTTCGGCAATGCCCCCACCTGGAGCTAGCCAGTGAGGTAGACAGGCCCAGTGACGTATCGCGTGGATTGAGGTCTAGTGGGGTGGTAAGCCACACGTGTTAAATATTCTACACAGCTCACTGACCTGAGTTGTATAGAATTGAAAGGTTACAAGTTGCGAGTCAAATTATCTTGGGCTCTTTTCAGTCCCCTGATAGCCAGTTATTGTGCACCTCTGTGTGTGACCTAACACCCTTGTGACTGTGAGGTAAATCTTTTTGGAATGTACAAACAGCCCTGGTTTGCACCAACCCCAAGGCTAAGAGTGTCATCAGATAGTATCCCAGTCCTGTAACAGACATTTCCCTTTTTGCTATGCTTTGTCTATCTAATGTTTCTACCAATGGTTTAAAAAGTACCTAAAATTATTATTTTCTTTGTTCTGTTCATTCCTTAGACTGCTTCCTGAAACTGTGCCAAAGTGAGAACTCATCTCTGGGATAACCTGGATCAATGTTTTCAGGACATGTCACTCATATCCGGCTCAAACATAAGCTATTTCTTGTTTGCTTGACAGGAGAGTCTGTGATAACAATCACCTCCTTGGAGAAGGGGACAGTGGGGCTGGGCTCTGAAGGTTTAGAAGATTTACCCAGCTTCACAGTGCTGTCTTCCTGAGAGCACCAAGTCCGGGGCTCGTCTGGCTACCACATGTTCCCTGGAAACTTGGAGAGGACCGGCATTACATTTTTAACGGTATAGACAGGGGTACAGTATGAGGAACTATTAGAAGTGACTTCTGCATTTGCATAGATGACCTTGCTCTGCGGTGCACAAGTTGATTGCAAATTAATGTTTTAACTAGTAGAATGTAGTCCAGAGGTCAGTAATTCACCGCCTCTAATCCGGGGATTTGGGGATTTTAGAGACAAAGGCAAGGTGTGTGTATTGTTTACAAGGACATGGGTGGAGTTTACCTTAGAGTCCTTTGTGGTTTTAGGTAGGTACTTCCCCAAATCTTAATGCCTCTTTTGATGGCGGGAGTGTTCATGTCTGTTATCATTCATTCTGCTTTACTTTATTTCTCTAGCCACTCAAATCGAGATGTAGCTGAGTGACTCTAAGCCTTTCCTAGTCTCTTCTAAAGTGTCACATTTCCATTCCAACCAGCAGCAGTATTGTATGAGTTACTATCAAAGAATCGAGTTCTGTCTTTTGATGCTTAAAATAATGAAAATTAGACATCTTCTCTTTGTTGTTCGCTGCTTGATATCCCTGTATCTCCATGTCTGGCTTGTTTATTTTAATTTATTCATTAGTTTTTATTTTTTAAGCATTTTACAGTTTTATTTATTTTGTCTTGTGTGTACGTGTGTGTATGTATGCGTGTGCATGTTGTGCGTGCGTGCATGTGTTTGCAAGTGTCCACATGTGCCATGGTGGGTGGGGGTCAGAGGACTACTACTTGCAGAAGCTAATTCTCTCTTTCTACCATGTAGGTTCAGAGGACTGAACTGAGGTTATCAGGCTTGGTGGCAAGTACCTTTACCTGTTGAGCCATTTTGTTAGTTCTTGTTTTTTTCTCATCTTGGCTCTTAGTTTCTTTCTCTTTTTCCTAAATCATGCATTGGGGTCCATGATTTGAATATCATTACTGTCGTCATGACCTTTGCAAAATTCTAAGCCCTTTTGCTCTTCAAAGATTTCCTCTGTCATTTTCTCTGACCTTTCTATAACCCTAATGAAATGATTGTTAGACTTTATCATCATTTTGTCATCTGGGACCTGGCCCAACCCAGCATCTCTTTCCATAGTGTCTGTCTGCAGGACAGTACATCCTTCTCCTCCTGCTCTTCCTCTCTTTCTCCTTACCAATGAGGTCTTACCTGTGAACTCAGAGCACTGTGACTTCGCAAGGAGTCTCCTCTGTGACTTCCTGCTTAGAGTTCAGAATTTTCATACTGTCCGTGAGAAGAAAGCACTTGTAAACCCCAGAGTCTCAGTCAATAGGAATCATCCAGTAATCTCCTCATAAACACCACTCGAACAAACTCAACCCTCTGGAGTAGTATTTTTAGCCCTCAAGGAATTCCTTTACATTTCTGCCAGCTCGACACGCACACATGTGCGTGTCCAGCGTCTTGAGGTGTGTGCTAAGCCAACAGAGTCTAAATAGCCAGTCGGCTTTGACTCGAAACAGAAGGCTTTATTTGGATGGCTCTCGTGTAGTTTAGGGTGTCTCTTTCAAAGCTTCACCTCGTCATGCTTTCCTCAAAAGCTCCCAGTAACTTTCCACCACCGGATGGCCTGCAAAGCCAGGCGACTCTGACTTCCTGCTGCCTCTGACCTCAGCTTCTCAGACTTTCCTCCCTGCTCATACAAACATACTGACTTCGTGGCTGTTGGTCCATGACTGTGCTCAGGCCTCAGGGCCTTTGCATTGACTCTTCACCCACAGCCTCTCTCCACAGCTATTCCTAGACATGGCCTTAGCTTCATTTTGGGCATTTCCTTGACTGTCATCTCTTCTGATATGTCACTTACCCATTGCAAAGGAGTTCTTACCCTGTCTCCCTATCTCACTTTCTCTTTCTGTAGAGCACATGACCTAGTCTATGTCACGTGACTGTGTACATACTTTCACTTCCCAGGATGTAGTCCCCACAGAAGTTTGTCTGCCTCTTCTCAATGGCACTCTGCTTGCTTCTGATAAAATGAGGTATATGAGATCTTCTCAGACACTTGCTGCACGCATAGATGAACTTTTCCCATTTTTTCAATTAAAATTGAGTTGTTTTAAAAAACATTTATTTTATTCTTATTTATGTGAATGTGTGTGTGTTGACAGCAGAGTCCAGAAGAGGGCATCTGGTCCTCGGAAGCTGGAGTTAGAGCTGGTTTTGAGTTGCCAAATGTGGGTGCTGGGAACTGAACCCTACTTCTTTGCAAGAGCAGCCAGTGCTCCTCACTGCTGAGCAGCCTCTGCTGAACCCTAGTATCCCTTTTTAAGGGACCTATTTTCTAAAGCCCAAGTCCTTGAGACTAACCCTGAAAGAATACCATGTAACACATGGGATAGCTTGTTAGGGAGTTCCTCCAACTCTTATGAAATGAACAGTCCTCAAGCCGCTGCTCAAAGATGAGGCAGTTCGCTTCCACCTCTCCTCTCAAAGCCCTTTTCATAGCAAGTGCTAAATATTGATTAAGCATCAAGGTCCTACACTAGGTGTTGGTGGTGAGGGGCTGTATTTCAGTCCAGCCACTGTGGGTCTAGAGAGAGAGTTATGGGGGTGACCTGGTTTCCTTTGTGAGAGGCCTTGGGGATTCTCTTTCCAGATGGGGAGAGAGGATTGTGGAGAAAGTGGTGTCACTGGGAGTTGAGGATTAATGGCACATAGTCCTCCCCCACTCCTCCAACTTTCTTTGTTACACAGGAAATTAAATTTAGAAGACAGAAAAGGAACTTTTGAGCTTCTTAGTTGCTCCTGAAATGTCAAATGCTTCCAAGTTCAGAAAATGTAGTAGCCTGATAGTATATAAGTAATCAATATACTCCTGGGTATGATGTGTTGATGGAATTGGCTCAGTAGAGGGGCTTAAAGTATATTCCTGAGATGGGATTTCATGATTGCTTTGCTGGTTTCTTAATTCTACCGAGACTATGTTAACTTCAGGCGGCTGCTCCCAACCACAAGCTGTTCTTCCAGCCACAGGACATTTCCTATATTTTCACATAACTTTTGCAAATCCCCCAGTACCTGCTGATCTTTGTTCTCTGCTTTGTCAACCATTTCCCTCAAAAACACACTAGGATTTCATAGAACTTGCATGTCAGCATCCTCGTAGGTCTTCCTTTCGCATCATTGTGTGAGTCCGTGGCCACCTGTTCTAGCCAGTGTGGAGTGAATTGTCCACCGGGCTAAGAGGGAGAAGAAGAAGCCATACATGTGCGGTGGTTTCGCAATACAGAACCACACTCAGTCCCAGGCATCAGGCACCCACTGTGGCTGAGAAGGGTTGTTCAGAACAGTGGAAGTTTTTAGCTAAGGCTAAATAACAACCCCTGGTTCTGGCTTGAGGATGAAGTATACACTAGTCATAGGCCATAGTAGAGAACTTTACCTACTTATATAGGAAAGGATTTCAGAGGCAGAATTATAAAGAATTGATATTACATTACACAAGGGTGACTTTACCCAAATTAGATACATGCTAGTTAGAAATCTGTAATGCAATTCTACCTAAATGAATATTATGGCGTCTTTCCAGCTAGTATATAAGAAGAGATGAGGCATAGCTTGTCCACCTATTTGGAATATTCACATCATATGTACACACACAAACAGACAGATGTGTGTAAGTTTTGCAAAACCCCAATTTAATTCAATAATAATTTACTGAGCATTCACTACATGCCAGAGAACCTTCTAGAATACAAAGATGGATCAGGAATAGATTCTGCCCTTAGGGAGTTCAATATGGTTAAATGAAATACAGACATATTTTTTTTATTCCTTCCTGGCAAGGGTGGATACAGTTTCCAAGACCCAGGAGGGGCTAAACCCTTCATTTATTGCTTTAGCAACCACATTGCTTTCCAAAGTTGTTATTTGACTTGGGTTGGGCAGTTACAGTTTGGCCTTTTTCTTTCTTTCTTTCTTTTTTTCAAAAAAGCTTTCAGCTTAAAAAAAAAAAAATCCAAACCCTGCAACTAATTTAAATAATTAAATTATTGCTTAAGATTTCTTCTAGTTTGGCATAGAAGATGGAAATTTATTTTTCATTATAAGAAGTGAAAGACTGCTTAGTGTTAGATGTTTAAACTAGACTCAATCCAGCTTGGTTCCACTTATCAAATATCATAGTTAAAAAGGGGAGGTGGAGGGACAACGAGTGTTGTGTCAGTGAACCAATGACACACTTTCCTGTCCTAGAACTCACCTCTGAAGGCAGAGCACGATCAGAGGAACACACTTAGCCGGAAGCTCATCTCTCTAATCTCTTTCTTTGTATAGAGAAAACCTTCATTCACAGACAATAAATGCTGACTGTGGGCCAGGCCATTTGCTAAGCATTGAGGGAATGGAACTACAACAACCAGGGTTCCAGCAGTGTATGGTTTAACTGGGATAGACAGATGATAGATAGATGATAGATAGATGATAGATAGATAGATGATAGATAGATGATAGATAGATGATTGATAGATAGATAGATGATAGATAGATGATAGATAGATGATAGATGATAGATAGATGATAGATAGACGATAGATAGATGATTGATAGATAGATAGATGATAGATAGATGATAGATAGATGATAGATAGATAGATAGATGGTAGATAGATGATAGATAGATAGATGATAGATAGATGATAGATAGATAGATGATAGATAGATGATAGATGATAGATAGATAGATGATAGATAGATGATAGATAGATGATAGATAGATAGATAGATAGATGATTGATAGATAGATAGATGATAGATAGATGATAGATAGATGATAGATAGATAGATGATAGATAGATAGATGGTAGATAGATGATAGATAGATGATAGATAGATAGATGATAGATAGATGATAGATAGATAGATGATAGATAGATGATAGATAGAGAGATGATAGATAGATGAGAGATAGAGAGATAGATAGATAGATGATAGATAGATAGATGATAGATAGATAGTCTCTAAAACTGAACAATATATGTAAATAAATTTTTAGTTTGACTAAACTTTTCTTTTTTCTTTTCTTGTTTTTTTTTGAGATAGGGTTTATCTGTGTAGCTTTGGAGCCTGTACTGAAACTCACTCTAGACCAGACTGGCCTCAAACTTACAGAGATCTGCCTGTCTCTGCCTCCTGAATTTTCATCTTTATTTGATGGACATGTGAATTTTTTTTAAAAAAAACAAACCCTGCTCATGGCATTTAATGCTAGCTATCCATTCCCTTTGGCAAAACAGAGCACATGCCATAGACCTGGCTTCTTGTCAGAGCTGAGCCAGTTACCAGCTGAGTGACCTTGCCATAGACCTGGCTTCTTGTCAGAGCTGAGCTGGTTTCCAGCTGAGTGACCTTGTACTAGTCATGAGAGCTCTGCTGCTATTGACCCATCTGACACAGTGGACAGGAGGATGTCAATATGGAAAGCATTTCATAAGATGAGAAGCGCTATAAATGTATAGTGTGGCTCTAGTCTTCACTAGTGATGTCTGTGTGATTGCTAACTCTTCAATTGGTCATTCTCTCTATGGAGAATCTAAATGCAGGTGAATGAATGCTTGGCTTTCCAGTTTGGTTACTAGCTAAGCTACCCAGGTGCCAGTTTAGAAAGTTTGGCTACTGCGTGGTTTTAAACAATTATTTTTTAGAAGTTTATTTCTTTGCTTTTTATTTTTTTAACCAACTTGAGGGGAAATCCTTGTTGCTTCTCTGTTGAACTTGTATATGGTTTTATTTGCTTGTGTCAAGGTGGAAGGTCCCTCAGTCGTTCACGGCTATGAAGGACTCTTCACAAAATACAGGTCTGACAAACACAGGCTTCCTGCCTCCTCTGGGAGAGGGTGCGGCTGAAAAGCAGAGGCCCCGTGGGAGGAGCAGACACAGACCCTGAGTAATTTTCTGATGTTCCTTCTGATGGAGAAATTCCCACAAAAAAAGGGGCAAATCTAATTCCGTCTAAAACTTTCCTGAACCAGTTGCTGCAGACAGCGAAGTTCAAACACACTCCTCACGCTTCAGATGAGTTGAAGCAGCTGAGAAGTTTTACCCTGCCAAACTGGATCCCGGTTGAAGGCAAAATAGAAGGCTATCTTCTGTGTAGTCCTAGTAATATTAGAAAACAGGATAAAAGATGGAACATACCCAGGCAGGAGATGGGTTAAAGGCAGTACCATGTATCCTAATGATAAAATACCCATCAGAATGGGGGTAAATGTGGTGTTTATACTTGGTGCTCTGAACAAGATACATTTCCCAGTGATTGCTTATAAAATATTGTATTTTAAGTATTTATAATTTCATTTGACATTGAGAAAAAGGCTATGGTAAATTTTGTATACATCTCATGGAGCCTTCCCTAAAGACAAAAATATGTCTTAAAGGCAGCTGAAGTAGGCTGGAGATTGGCAAACATGATAAAATCCTATTAATGTCAAAATAAAAGTAAATACATTAAATTATGAGCACTGTATCCTTAGAGAGTGACTTATTATATGTATAGGAGGAGCAGAAGAGGGATTTGAACTTTTAAATTTCTAAGTGTCTCTTCTATAGTGTGGTGACCTCTATATTGATTTCTTCATATGGATATATAGATAAGCACTTCAAAGAGGATATACAAGAGCTAAAAACTCAAATAGTAAATTTAGAGAATTATTTGGATGATAGAAAGTCCATGTAAATTAGTTCATGTTTTAGAAAATGAATTATCTTAAGCCTGACGGGTTTGGTGAGAGAATGTCCATACTATCCACAGCTGAAGCTGTTTACCCCAGAACTCATGACTGTGTCTCCGTAAGCTAGTATGGCTCAGGAATCACAGAAAATGCGTTTCATGATTCCGTGGATTTGGCCCTGTAGGCAAGACCAGCAGTATACACTCAAACATCAAAAGATAAGGTAATTCTTAATTCAGCTTTTATATTGAATTATAATATTATCATCAGGATTTTGCTGTAGTCATCTTTCCCTAAGCCAGCTTTTGGGCGGACATGTACCAGGAGTTGTTAGGACTCAAATCTGGCCTTGGTATGCAATCTTGACTATTTTAAATTCTCAGACTCCTCATGTGGGTTTTTTTTTTTTTTTTTTTTTTTTACTACCTTTCTCCATTCTGCAACTATTAGAGTTTTCTGGTACATAATCAAAACCACATTTCCAGCCTTATGTACCAGTTGGTAAAGGGCGATGGGGCTTTCGAGTTCTGTGTGTCTCTTTAAGCTTGAAGGTACGTGTTTTCTATGTTTCGTCCTATTTATCTGGGGCAGTCCCAAATACCACAGGCTGTTTCATGGTGGGAGATGAGCGGGAAAGGGAAGATGACGTCAGGCTGGTGCTGAGCAACCGGGGTGTGTAACGTAACACTCCGTTGGTCACTGCTAATGTGTTTAAACGTTTGTTTAGTGAGTGATTTATCTCTGGCACATTAGAAACTTGTTAATGGTGTTAGGGGTAATTGCTGTTTCTGTGATTAAGATGTAAGGAACAAAAGTGCACAGATAACAAGACAGTATTTACATGATATCTGTAAGCTGCATAAATAGAATTTTCTGCCTTGAATGCCAGCCAGAGGACCATGAATCATTCATAGTGTTTATGTCACTAAATGAATTCCTTAAGCAGAATTAGCAAAGACACTGATTCATCTGAAGCATGCTATTCTACTCTCTGTTTTCAGGGTAGCCTGAATAAAAAAAAAAAATACACTGTGTGTGCTGGCTAGGAACAGGGCAATTTCCCCGAAAGTCACACATGGGCATGTAGAGACACACACTCAGGCATATCCAGACATTCATTCATGCATGCATCAGTTCATCCACCCAGCCAATATTTACTTCAATCCAACTCTCGGGGCTCCTGTGTGTTCTCAGAGGGCTTACAAAAGCTAGGGTGGAGACGAACGCCAACAAAGAATTCCACAAGTGATTGGTTGACTGCCAACGGAGGCAAATACTCAGAAAGAAAAGAGTACGTTCCGTGAGAATGTACCATGTAAAATAGGGGAGGGGCAGACTACTCTGCAGGTTAAAGCGAGCTCGGGAAAGTCCAGGCCGGCTTTCCTGGGATTTGAGTGTCTAAGGGTTAACTAAGAACGAGCGGGTGTATCATGACAACTGTGAAATGCTGGTGAGCTTGCGGGTGGGGCACGTGTCTCTGTGTGTGAACTGTCACACATTGGGTAAGGGGGAAATGAAATATCAAGGAATCGAAAAGAAACATGCATGGCAGGCGGCTGAACTACAGAGAAATAAGGTCCAATGATTGAGTTTGCAGCTAGGAAACAGACCAAAGTATCAGGGCCCTGGAAACCACCATA
Organism: Chionomys nivalis; assembly: GCF_950005125.1. NCBI lineage: Eukaryota > Metazoa > Chordata > Mammalia > Rodentia > Cricetidae > Chionomys > Chionomys nivalis. The sequence continues at coordinate 42,757,092 of NC_080099.1, read as the reverse complement.
AGAAATGCACCGAAAGGGACCATGATGAAGAATTCTAAGCATACTCTGTGTTTCCACCAATCACATATAAACATTAGAAGATACTTGCATGTGTTCCCCCCCGCCCCTAAGCCTATGTGTCTGTCTCTGTCTCTCTCTCTCTCTCTGTGTATGCCACAGTGTACATCTGGAGGTTAGAGGACAGCCTCCAGGAGTGAGTTCTGTCCTTCCATCACGTGGGTTCTGTGGGTTGAACTGAAAGTTGGCCTCCAGGTATGGCTGCAAATGCCCCCCTCAGGTGGGGTTGTTGAGCCATGTCATGAGCTCTCATCTTGCTTCATGAGAAAGAATCTCTCACTGGCCTGGGGCTCACCAGTTAAGCCAACCTGTCTGGTCTGCGATCTTTGGGGATCTGCCTGCCTCTGGCTCTCTGGTTCTGAGATTATAAACTCACTGCTAGTTTTCCACATGGTGTTGGGAATCGAACTCAGGCCTTCACCTTTGGGCAGTGAACCCTTTACCAACTGTACCATTTCCAAAGAGGCTCACTCCTGTGAGATTTTCACTTCAGAGTTCCTTCATTGGGTTCTTGGTGCAGCTGACAGATGTGAGTGCCTATGACCAACCTGCTAGCACTAGAGAGAAGACAAAGGGTTCCTAGCTGAACCCCTGAGGTTCCAGATGTGTTTTGATCCACATGTGCTTTGTTTGGGTATTTGTTGTGTTTGTATAATGACAAGAATCTCACGTCTATGAAGAAAAATGAGAAAACTCATTAGAAGTTAGTGTGTAGCACAGTAGGTAGGAGGATTGCCAACTCATGAGGGTGCCTATGCAGTCCCCCACAAAAAAACATTCTGGTTTGAGAAATCCCGTGTATGCTCACCCCTTTGTTTGATTCACAGAGACTTTTGATGAGTAAGATATGTTCTCTGTGGTGACTTCCTGTAGAATGCCTTTGGCCTGAGCAGACCACAGCTTCTCAATTGTTTCACAGAACTCATCCACCATCTAAAGACAAACTCACCCATGGAAAGTCAGCTTGCCATAGCCAGGGGAGGATGCCTGGTGTGACTGAGACCATAGTATTCATTATTCCTTGTGCTGTGATTTGGTCATGTTCCCAATGGCACACATCCATGAGGTACCAGGTCAGGGAGCCAGTAGCTTACTGTGACACAGAAAGAGAGGTCTTGGATCTAGAGTACAGACTTCCCAAAATAGATAAAAGGATGCTCTGTGAACTCAGCTGAAATATTCATGTCATGGCCATGGAAATCTTGAAAAACACTCATCACCAGGTAAACTCAAAAGGGCTCATTTGTCAACAAATTCAGAACAAGGAAGTTGAAGGAAAAAGAAAAAGATATGTATCACATATACACATGAATGTAGTCTTCTCTGGTATAGCTTTTGACATGACAGCAAGTCTTCAGGCACAATAAGAAGAAAGGAATTTATTTATTACTTATAAACAAGACTCTCTGCCTATCAAACAGCCAGTCTCAAGAGAATAATTGCTTTTTTGAATCTGGAGTGGAACACTTAACTTGGAAATTAATCTTTACAAATATTAATTGAATGGTCCACAAAGGTCAGTTGGATAGCAAAGCAATTATAACTCAAGTGGGTAAGTCAGCTTGTGGTTGTGAATTTCTGTGTGCTGTGCTAGAAGCAACATGTGTGTACATGGGCATGTGTGGGTGTGCATGAGTGAGCATGGGTGTGCGTGTGTAGAGGGGATGCACGCATGCAGGTGCAGGAAAAGACTTTTCCTCTCCCCCTGACCAGCCCTGTGTTTGACAGCGTAGATGGAACTGGCTGCTGCGGTGTCATGGAAACCTAGCCATGGAAACTTGATAGAAATATCAGACTATGAAAGGAGAAGTGTTCAAGAAATCACCATGGACAGACTGTTGCCAAGAGCGTTGTTTGGAAAACCATGCTTACAAATTTGCAGCTTTCCTATGCTGAAAAGTAATTAATGATTCAGAAAGTAGTGACACACTGATCTTAGGGAACTGAATTGTTCAGATCAAAGGGATGAGAGGATGAGGCCGCCTGTGAACCTGATGCACCCCCTAGCTCCACTCTCAGCAAGCCCCATCAGTTTTAGCTCACAAAAGTGTTCCCAGTCTACTTCTTACAATGTGTACCTCTAAGCTATAACCTGCTATCTCCAAAAGTTTCTCTCAACACATTTTTATGGCATGCTGTATCTTTTTCCAAACACTCGCCTTGCTTTATGTTCATTTGTGTCCTTCCTTTCTCCTTCCTTCCTTCCTTTATTCTTTTATTAACTTATTTACATTTTCATTCAGTAAATATTTACTGGGAGCCTGTTCTGGTCCAGATATTGTTCCAGTCACTGGTTATACAGTAGTGAAAAATGGCAGGTCTTTACTGCCATGGAGCAGACATTTGAATGGGCACAGACAGTTTCGAGGGTGTAAATAGCAAACAAGAACAACAGTGCCTACTGTCCCGATGGGAAGACAGACGCTCAATCCATTATCCCTCAGTGCCCTGAGCTAACATCACACAAATCAGACCAGGTCAGTGTCTGCCAAAAAACCTCTCAATGGCTTCCTGAGGCAAGCAGAGTAAAATACAACTAACAAACATGACCCAACCACATTGACCCTCTCAAGGTGTTACTTTGGTTTGCACACGTTATGTGAACAAACAGGGCATCAGACCTGCTTCTTGAGAATCAAGGGGATCCTTCAAAGAACGAGGAATTTCCCCAACCCCTTCTTCTTCATCATCTCCATTTTACTTTGCACCAGTAATTTTTTTTTTTTCTCAAGTGAACTCCATTTTTTTTAAAGGCCAGTTTCCCTTTGATTACCAGACCATTTCCTGGGAAACTGAGTTTGACAAGCTATCTGACTTCAGCGTTTCTCATCCATAAAGTGGGGATGGCCGTGTTTTCCCTCTGCCACCTGACTCAAAGGACCTGATTCCCTGCTCCTGAATGAACATTTGATTCCTTCTTCCCTTTAAGCAAATAGACACATTTCCTCCTTGATTGCAGATGAACTTACTGACAACGTAATGAGAGAAGTCCCTGAAATAAGAGCATGGTTCTTCAGTTCACAGCAAGATAATAGCGGAGGCACGAAACTTCTACCGCCTGGGAGACTGGTAACCTGTCACCGCATCTGAGCCGACACCAAAGTCTTCTCTTCAGCAGGTATTTTTGTGCATTTAACCTTCACTGGGCTGGTGATTACGCAACATGTTTGTTCCCTAAGCACACATTGTTCTCCCAGGGACAGGACCATCGCTAAAAATCCCGCTCACAGCCTTCCTATTCATAAATACCAGGCAACGTCACAGAAAGGCCTTCCTGGCTGAGGTGCTGACCAGCTCCTGAGGTGAGGATTCACCTCTGTTCCTGTCCTGTTCTATGAGGTAGAGGTTATTGGACGTCATCCCTCAGCCTTCCTGCGGGCAGCTGTTCTGTAAAGGCTTCAGTCACATTGTCACCATCTTCTGCTTGTCCATGTGACAGAAAATCAAGTGATCCAGAGAGGGAGGGAGAGGGAAAGAAGCAGGCCAGGGAAAGAAGAATTTCTAGCAAGTGTGAAACATAAATAATACCAGGTAGTTTACTCTCTTCTTAATCCCAAGTAACAACAGCATTTGATTGACATTGGCTTCTGACCTTTGAGATTTTTTTTTTATTTCATTACGTAGACATATTCATCAGTTAAGAACATAGATAATGGAATAGCATTTTCTGACTTATATTCTAATTGTGCCAATTATTAGCTATGGAGCTCAAAGGGAAACTACTCTTGGCTTGTTGGCCTCAGTTTCCTTGGCTAGAAAAAGTAGAAATCTTTCTGGGAAATTACATCATCTAACAAGACAATATGTGTAAAATGGCTAGAATATGCTCGGTAGATAGGAGGGACCCCGCGAATGTTGCTGAGAGGTGCGAATTGGTTTTTGTCAACATGATGCAAGCCGTGGGAAGAGGGAACCTCAATTGAGAAAATGCCTCCACCAGAACGATCTGTCGGCACGTCTGTGCGGGCATTCTCTTGATTAATGATTGATGTGAGAGGACCCCGCCCACTGTGGGTGTGCCACTCCTGGGCAGACAGTCCTGGACGGTATCAGAAAGCAGGTTCAGTGGCCATGGGGAGCAGCTCAGTCAGTGGCACTCCTCAGTGGTCTCTGCTTCAGTTTCTGCTTTGAGGTTCCTGCCTTGGATTCCCTTCATAATAAACTGTGATTGGGACATGTAAGCCAAATAAACCCCTTCCTTGCCAAGCTGCTTTCATTCTTGGCACTAGAAACTGAACTAGGAAAGATATACATGTTGAATTGCAAACAGTCTGTGACTTGGGAAAAACAAGATCTCTCTCACAGCTGATTCCCAGAGCACTCAATAAATGAATGGAGAGATGATGAGCGTGGACCTTTCAGATCTAAATGCAGAGAATTATTTCTTTACCTTTTTTTTGTTTTGGTTTTTGGAGACAGGGTTTCACTGGGTAGCCATGGCTGTCCTAGAACTCTCTCTGTAGACCAGGCTGGTTTTGAACTCACAGAGATCTGCCTGCTTCTGCCTCATGAGTTCTGGGATTAAAGGTGTGTACCACAACCACCCCAGTTACTTACTTACTTTTTTAAAAGTTTAAAAAGTATTTACTCATTTCTGTATTTAGTGTATTGTGTGGACCTATGCACACCATGGCTTGCAAGAGTCTGTTCTCTCCTTCCACTGCTTGGGTCCCTTAAGCAGTGAGCCATCTCTCTGAATCTTAGTGCTTTCTTGGAATATTCGTAAGATTTGCCTGGGCACTTGATGAACTCTTAGTGGAAAGAGCAGGACCACAGTCTCGTTCTGGGACACAGAGGAATGATGGAACTGCACGTTCAGCCATGTCAGTAACCGGTGCCCTAGCTCTGTCTTGTTGGTTCTTTTGTCACACAGCTTTCTGAAGGCACCGAAAGCTGTTCCTGAATCTGGTGCCTGCCTCTCTGCCTGGGTGCCAAGAGGCCTTTGAGCTGGGGACATGGTGATGCTCCCCTATCTCCAAAACCCAATTGGGTCTTATTTCCGTAGGCTTAAGGACCCTCTTGATGAAATGATAGAGGTCTGTTACTCAGCAACAGGCACCTAAAAACATTCTGCAAGATGTCCACGAGATCTTGAAAATAACTTCATCTCATCTCCAGCCCTAAGCCAGGAAATGTCTGAGGGGGGAAACAACTCCAAGTTCTTGATGGGGCACAAAAACAAACACTAGTATTTTTAGTCTTGGGGTCCTAGAAGAGTGCATTCTCAAGGGGCTCAGAGAGGAGGTGTGAAGGGCAGTGTGACAGGTTGTGGCCGAACTCCCGAGGGCCTGTCTGAGGCCAGCACAGCACAGGGAGCCCCCACACACTGCTCTCAGTGAGGTCTGTTTTCCAGCATGGTTGAAAACCATGAAGTCACTCTTCCAGTTACAGGAAATCTAGAGTATGCCAACAGCAGTATTCCCTGAGATCCAAGGCAAACAAACCCACCCCCTCCATCCTGAGGAGCGACACCCTGTGAGGAAAAGGCAATTCTCAGTGTCCTTCCTCCGGCCCTGAGAGCAGAGAGCCAACCTGAGGTGAATCTTGTGAGTTTATAAGTGGGTAGGTATCAGGGATATTCTCTCTCTCTCTCTCTCTCTCTCTCTCTCTCTCTCTCTCCTCTCCTCTCCTCTCCTCTCCTCTCCTCTCCTCTCCTCTCCTCTCCTCTCCTCTCCTCTCCTCTCCTCTCCTCTCCCTGTGTGTATCTATCTTTCCTTTTTAGGACATTAACTGTGAATTCCTTTTTTCCATTTAACAGACCAGGGGCTGCAATTTCAGCCCTTCTATTCCCTCCCTGTTGGAGCTCAGAAATTGCTGATTCTCAGACCCTTCGTACATAAAATGGAACCATGACAGGCCGATTTTAATGGGAAAAAGGAGAATTAGAAGAACGTATTCTTGTGCTTAGAGTGGTGCTTGATCCACGTCACGAATTTAGGAGACATTCTCTCTTGTTATCACCATGAAGATGGCAAGTCATTATGGATGGTCTGTAATCTTTTCCCTAAATACTGTTTTCATTAAAATAAAAAAGCAGAAATTATTTGAGATTAAAAAACCTACACTGAAAAAATGGGTAATGTATACCCCCACCAACCAACCCCGTGACTATGTCTGTGTGTTGTGGAGTGGGCAGCTCTCTGAAGTCTCTTGTGCCCCTTCTAGTCACTGCTCCGACAATTTTGAGTACCATCACTATACAGGCCTGAGCTCTAAGGGGAATCATTGCTTTAACCATAGGCTAAACAAAGCTAGACTATTGCCAGTGACCCAGATCAACCCCCAGTCCACCCAAGGGTAAACAGCTCTTTCTATTTCCTATAAGAAACGGAGGTTTTGTATTTCTGTAAGTGGAATTGTACAGATAATATAAAGTGTGTGATTCTGTGGCTGGATTGTGCAATTCAGCCACATGCTTGTGAGATTCCTCCATGGCACCATGCGCAGCAGATTTTGTTTTCACATCGCAGTGTGCTGCTGCGCTGTGTGAATGTTCTATGAGATGGGCTTCCTGCTCACAAGCAGTTGTGCATCTGCTGCATTTCTCTGTTGCAAATAATGCCGGGGGTAGTCTTGGACACAACTTTGGATGTGCACATGTGCCAGTTTCTGATCTTATATTTTAAAGATGAAATGGGCTATACCACGAGACTCACACACAATTAAATTTAGTAAATGATACCACAATTTCAATATTATACGAATCTTCTCCATGACAGCAGTTTAGGAGAGCTCTGACTGTTCTGCATTCTCACCAAAATGTATGATTATCGGGCTTCTTTAAGGCAGCCATTGCGGCAGTGTGTAGTCTTATCCCACCAAACCTTTGTTTGCATTTCTTGCTGTGCAGATACTGCCTCTGATGGGAGTCTTTCCCACATCTCCTTTAGACAAATGTCTGCTTGTCACTTGGTCTGTTTTCTGCTGTATTTCCTGTCTTTTCTTATTTATTAATGTGAACTTTAGAAGATATATTGTGGATACACACCCTATGTTATATATAGGTATGCACATACACCCCATGTTACATATAGGCACTCACGCATATCCCATGTTACACATAGATATATATACACATCCTATGTTCCATATATGTAAGCAATACATCTCATATTACATATATAAGCACATACTTCTACTCTACGGATTTTCTTCCCATTTTCTAATGATATCTTTGAACCTCAGAAGTTTTAGACTTTAGTATTCATTTTCTAAAAGTTTTTCTTATGGATGATATTTTAAATGTTCTGCTTAAGGAATTATTATTTAACCCAGTGTGGTGGCAGTATTTGCCTGAGTTGTCTCCTAAAAGTTTAGTTTTTCCTTTTCACATCAGAATTTGATGTTTTTGAGTGGCAGGAGGTAGAGGTCATGAGTCTCTCTGACCATGTGAGGATCTCATGAGCTCAGCACTATTAGTTGCAAAGGCTGACATTTCTCCATTGCTAAGTAAAACACTATTGGCAGAAAATCTGTTAGCCATATACCTGGTCTCATTTGGATTTTAGTCCATTTGGTTTATTTGTCTTTTGGAATGCCATCATTATTATCTCTTAATTCCTATAACTTCGTGATACATGATAGGATTTGGCAATGTGAGTCTTCCTGCTTTCATTTTGTTCAAGGATATATTTACTAATGACTTGCCAATTTTACACACCTCACCCAATCCCTACTGAGATTTTGATTCAGATTACAGCCTAATTTGGGAACAAAAATGTTGTTTTTTAAACAAAAATCTTGGTAGAGTCCTTCACTCCCTCCCCCCAACTTCCTTAAATTCTCTCAGTATCGCAGTGGAGATGCCCTGGACATTGTTCACTAGTGTCGCCCTTGTGTATACTATGCGTGTTTTAGATCATCAACCTAGAAAATGCCCATTTTGTAAGTCTTTGGATATTGCTAAATTAAGTTATATAAAGTTCATTTCCAATATAAGAAATAAACATGAGCCAGGTATCATAGTACACACCTTTAATCCTAGCATTTGGGAGGAGGAGGCAGGTGGATCTCTGTGAGTTCAAGGATAGCTTGTTATACATAATGAATCCAAGGATATTTAGAGCTACATAGTGAGACCCAGTCTCAAAAAAAGAAAAAAAAAATAGAGATGCTTCCATCACAAAAATTAAAGAAACAAATTCCTTTTTAATAATTTTTGTTTTGTAATTTTGTGATTATGTTGGCTAAAAAGGTTTAGGTTTCCCCAAGCATCACCAACTTCTGTTGACAAGAAAATTCACTTTCCACAAATACACTCCAATTTCTTACACTGAAAGATTTTTTTCTTATTTTATTTTATTTTTTTATCAAGTGATGGAAGAAACTTATCTCCAAGGGCAGAAGGACTGAAAAAAGTTACAACTTTGCACAGGAATGGGCAAGGAACCCTCTCATACAGCAGTGATCTCATGTGATTTATGACAGGTAACTGTTCCCCCAAATGTAGTTAAACGTTGCATTCAGTAGACTCACCAATATCACCTGCAATGCCACTATTTAGAGGAGAGATGATGAATGCTGGATATATGGATCCCAAGGCTACTTTCTGCCATCAGGACAGACATGACTAATCAATCATGCCTTTCTCGATTGTGAAACTCAGAAACTCACTACTAACTGGTTAGATTTATCATACAAATAGGTACCTACTGTATCCCTAGAATTTCTGGCTGTATTTGTCTCCACTACATCCTCAGGTATCCTAGATTTACTCTTTCCAACACAATCATCTCATTTCTTCCCCTCTGAACTGAGATTGAATTGGTGATAAAGTGATCACTGTGGGGATGAGAACACAAGACTGCAAAGGCTTAGATATTCTGCTATTCCAGAGATTTTCTCCTTAGGAAGGAACTTCCTGGGAGACTCAATAACAGATTGGAGGTTTGGTGGTTTGTTGGCAGAGGTTTCTGTCCTGCCCAGTCCCGCAGCTATTCAGTCCCAAAGAAACACACAGAGGTCTGCATTAATTATAAACTGGTTGGCCTATTAGCTCAGGCTCCTTATTAACTCTTATATCTTACATTAACCTATAATTCTTGTCTGTGTTAGCCACATGGCTTGGTGCCTTTTGTCAGTGAGGCATTCTCATCTTGCTTCCTCTGTGTCTGGGTGACGACTGCAAACTGAGTCTTTTCCCTTACCCAGAATTCTCCTATTCTGGTCACCCCGTCTATACTTCCTGCCTGGCTACTGGCAATCAGCATTTTATTAAACCAACACAAGTGACAAATCTTTACAGGGTACAAGACCATTGTCCCACAGTAATGGTTCTGAGCATCTGAGCAGAGGTCAAGGTCTTCATGTTTTAGGCAGTTTTTTTTTTTTTTTTTTTTTTTTTTTTTTTTTGCCTCAGTACATCATCTTCACCTTGAGAGAGAAGAGAGCAGCAATCTTCTCTCAGTATGCAAACAAACCATTTACTAACCTGGAATAGAGCCTTTTAGGAAGTCAAAAAATCTTAAATTCCTGCCATAGACTGGAATAGTACAATTTAAAAGATGGCTTTGTCTAGACTTCAATTTCTTAAATTAATGTGATAATTGTTAAAAGGGGAAACCAACAAAGATAAAATATTTTTCAGAGTCAAATGTGGAGTAAGTCTGAGGTGTTCCCTGCAGTGTACTCTGTGACGTCTCTGCAGCCTAGACTCTGAACACAGACCATGAACCTTATACTCTGTGTGTGTCACCATGCTGTCTGAAATGCCTTAGATAAAATGTTAGACTATCCTATGTTAGGAATTGTAGTATTTTTATTGTACATGCTAGGCTTTCTGTTTTCATAGAAACATAATAGTTTAATTATGGAAAGAGGACTTTTGATATCTTCCTACTATTATTCTTCAGCTTGTAAATATCCAATTAATATATTAGTATAGGATTGTATTGTGTTAAAAATGCCCCTTGAAGTGCTGGGTTCACAGATCAGTGGGCAAGGTCCTGCTCTGGAAGCATGGGGGCCTGGGCTTGCACCTCCAGCCCCTATGTAAAGCTGGGTGTGGTAATGCAAGTCTGTAGCCCTAACGCTGTGGGCAGAGATGTGTGGATCCTGGTGCTCTTTGGCCAGCCAGTCTGAGATGGTGAGCTGCAGGTACAATGAGAGATGCTACAATAGAGAAAGACAATCAGCGTCAACCTCTGGCTTCCTATCCGTCTGTCTGTCTGTATCTGTGTCTCCTTTTCACAAATGAACAAGCATAATGCTTAAGTTGCTGGTTGACTACCATAAAAAATAACTATATGACTTTTGACTTGGAATTAAGATAGACCTCCCAACAATTTCTGAAATAGCCTCCAACATTCTTCTTCCATTTAGTGCTGCATGTTCCTATGAAGAGGTGGTGAATTGGTCACTATAAAGTCAAAATGCAGATAAGCTCTGAGAAATGTAGATGATGCCTGTGTCAAATACTCATCCCAGATTTAATTCTTTACTTAAAAATAGATAAAATGTCTTATTTCATTAGAACACAAATTTGCTTTCTTAACAAATAACTATCTTAAGATAAATGTCTTAATTATTTGCTACCAATGAATGTTTGACTTGTATCCCTATTTTATAAACCTGAGTTTGTGTTAAAATTTCTCAGGCAAAAAGATGCTAGGAGTTGAGAAAAAATTTAGAAGCCTTAGTCTAGAGTGCCAAAAATCTTTTAAATTCTTTTGCTCCTCCTCGCAGGTCAGAATTACTGGATTCCATTCATAAAGTACGTCTTACTTTCTGTTGAATCGTTTAGTTTTGAGCGAATGCTGACAAACTCTTAAATGCGCCGTCTCCTTTCTCTGCACTTCCTACCCACTTCCAACCCTCTTCTGGTAACATTGATAGCATTAGATACCAGGGCAGGGCTGAGGTATTTCTATTATATTATACCTTATCAGCTTTCCTTATCAAGGATTCCTATATTGAGCACACTCTAACCCCGGGGTCAGAGGCTGGTCATCCTGCTCAGACAGCAGGTGGAGAGAAAACTTGGCCTTTGACAGATCTTGGGGTCTTCCCTTTGAGAAAGCCTTGGGGGAGGAGAAGAGGAAGAGTGAGGTGTGCCTGGGCATTTTTACTGTGATTTATTGCAGATGGGGTAGAGAGTGGGTCGCGGCTGTTTCCTGGGTGTCTCGGACTACCTCACACACGCTAGCTGTCTCACCTCACCTTCACCACATGCCTGTAACATTGATCTTTCCACGCACGCTTCACAGTGTCCAAAGGTGTGCCTGCCTTGTCTAAGATCCTGCAGCTAGGGAGGCCTGGACCTGAAGAGCTGCTAACCTGAGCTCAACACATCTGACATCAACATCCGTGTTTCCTTGAAGACAACTTACAGACTATTTAAAGCTGAATTCTCAGAGGGTGTAATTTCTTATGACAGTGTACTATGTTCTAAGACATGTTATTTAATTTTATTTCTTCTTATTTGAGACATGATCTCGTGTAGCCCAGGCTGGCCTTGGAATCCATGTTTCTGTCTCTCATGTGCTGGAATGGCAGATGTATGCCACCATGACTGGCTTTATATGTTATAACTTAAGGACTTTGCTTATTAGTGTGATCATTCGATCTTTGTCCACCTGTACTGTGATTGGAGACAGAGTCAGGAGGACGGAAGTCAGTAAGAAGACAACACTGAAACCAGCACTGCTCAGACTCATGTGTACCAGACTTTCCTTCGGAGTGGGGCCTCACGGACAGCCTCACGGTCAGGGGTGGGACCCGAGAAGCTGTGCTTCTGACCAAATTCTAGGTGCTACTCATGCACAATAAATAAAGAGACAAGGATGGGAAAGAAGGGGGCAGAAAAGGGGCTCAGTCAATCAAGGGCTTACAAGCATGAGAATCTGAGTTCAAACTCAGAAACCCACATACAAAGCTGAGCACAGGTGCCATGCATCTTAATCCCAGTACTAGGGAGGCCGAGAGAGGGAGATACTTGGAGTTAGCCTACTCTGTGATGCCTGGGTCCCAGTGAGAGATCCTGTCTTAAAAAACAAGGTGAATGACTGAGGAACAAGACCTGAGGTTAACCTCTGACTCCACACATGCACAGGACACGGGAGGGGGGAGGGGAGGGAGAGGGGAAGAGAGAGGGAGAGAGGAAAGAGGAAGAGGGAGAGAAAGAAATAATGGGCCAGGGCATAAAATTATATGCATATGTACCATATTTACATACACACACAGACACAGACACACACACACACACACACGAAGCTTCATTCTCCTAAGTCCTATATCGTGAGCTTTTGGATTCATCCTTTTCTGTCTCTTACTCCTACCAGCATTTCTGATGATGTGCATGTGCCTATGGATCCTAGAAGGGGTGAAAACATGGTTGAACACAGGAAAGGACATAAAGACCGAGAATGGAGAGAAACCCAGTGACCTTCACAGCCCTATGCTCCTTGCCAGCATCCACCTGACCCTTTCCAGAGCAAGCCTGACTCCGACTTGTCCCTGTGCAAAGAAGCAGACAGCTGGTTTTCTTGGACTGCTCCAGGTGAGAGATGTGGGCAGCCAGGCAGCCCAGGCTGGTTCAGACTAGGTTTGCCTTGGCCGTATGCATATCTCTTTCTATGTTGATATTAAACCATGGCAGGCCAAAGTTTTCCTATCAGACCTCTTCCCATGGATCATACCCTTATGATATAACAAATTACAAAACAGAAGAAAAACTGCAAGGGAACTCATTGGTAGAATTGTAATCTCAGCTGGAGAAAATGGACCAGAGAAGATTACATTTTGCTATCTGCTGTCGAATTTGAAGTCAATGGGGAAAAGCATTTTCCTCCTAACAGATTCTCCTTAGGCAAATAATGATGTCAACAAGTCTAAGAATAAAAGCTTTGCAGTTATTGGCCTCATCAGTGGTGTTTGTTTTCTCTCTACCTTCCTGTGTTGCCTCAGGTGAAAATAATGGTGATTAATCCCAGGCATCACTGGATTTTACCGAGCTACTCCTAAGGAGCCTGGTTTCTGACTGAGATGGAGAAATGCTGGTTGATGCTTTTAGTCATTCAGAAAGGGGGTATGGTGCTAATTTATATCTAGCAAGCTTTTATTGAACATTTGCTATGTTTAAGACACTGTTAGGAGCTAGTGGTAGCAGAGGCGAAAAGAACATTCCACCCAAAGTGTTAAGACCTAACTTTAAGACTTAGCTGTTTCCTAGCTGTGTGCCATTTCACTGCTCAGAGACTCATTTCCACCTGTAAAATGGTACACATTCAACACACAGGAGTACTGCAAAGGGGCACTGAACATCAGGTTGCGTACCAATATAGGGTGACATCATAGTGTTACCTTCCTTTGTCCTTATCAACAGACATTGGCCAGGTTAGCATAGTGTTGACTTAATAGCTGTTTGTGGAAGAAAGGAAAGGAAAGCAGTGAGGAGACACAGTCTAATGAGAAGGTCCTTGGAACCCAGGATTCGCTTTCAACTTGGAGCTCAATTCCATGACAAAGAGATAAACCATTAGGGCTTGCAGGAAAGCTGTCCTGGACCAACGCTGAGATTTGCTGATTCATCTTGGATCAGGCTGGGTACAAACCCACATTCTCATGACCACTGACGGTTGAGCTTTGAAAAGGCCCTTCATGTCTGTGCAGAAGTCTCTTCTGCCCACTTCACTGAATTGTTACAAGGATGAAATGAGGCTGGTGTGACTATGCCGTAAAAATCATGATAAACGACATAGACAAGATGCTTTCCTCTCTCCATTTTGTGCCCATCATCCAGCCTGTGCCTTCTCAACAAGAGGCTTAAGGGATGGACTCCTGGTGATTTTGCTGGTTAACCCCCATTAACCTGGGAACTGCATGTGGAAAGTTGAAAGAAAGACATTTCAGAGTGGGGACAAAAACTAAGTGTCCCAGACACCTTTAGAAAGTCCACAGTAAAATGGCAAAAGAGTAAAAGTGGTGAGAATAGTGTTGGGAAAGAGAAAAGGATGGAACTAAAGATCAATGGCAAGTGAGTATGGCAGAAAGGAGAAGAGGTGGTTGGGCAGGGTCCCATGGCTGATGGTAGAGACCATGCTTGATGGTGGTAATGGTTATGGTTGCTAATGAAGGCCACATTTGATGATGGAAGTGGTAGCTGTTCAAGCCTGTGGCTGGGGGTGGAGGCTGTAGTTGATGGTGGAGGCCGTGGTTGGGTGTGTAGTCCAGGACAGGTGATGGAGGAGGCTATGGCTGATGGCAGAAGCCATGGCTGATAGTGGAGGCCACGACCGATGGTGATGATAATGGTTGTGTTGGTGGCAGAGGTTGTGGCTGAGAGGGCAGGCTGTGGTTGGTGGTGGAGGTCACGGTTGGTGGTAGAGGCTGAGATAGATCATGAAAAAAGCAGATTCCTGTTGAAACAGGTACAGAGTGATCTTCCTGGATGAAGAATGCCCAGTCCATAAGAGGGCTGGGTACTGCTTCCTTTGCTGTGGGGTTTGTTAGGCAACATCTTTTGCTTTTCGAATTATAATCCCAACTGTGCCAAACCCCGTATGTGAGCCTTAGCAGAAGGTCATTCTCATGTATCTATCAGTCAAACAAGATGCCTTACAGGAAAAGAAACAGGGAGTTAGGGAAGCTGGAAAAAGCGTAAGAGCACACACTGGAGCTAGGAACAGCAGCTGTCCCAGCCCACTGCAATCAGCTGGCACACAGTCTAGGACCCCTAGATGATCAGCTTGTTTAGAGAGTAGGGAGTCTGGATTGGTTTGTGGTTCTGACGGTTGAATCAGGAACCTTAGAAATGTTAGGTGAGCACTCCCCCACTGGAGTCTCTACCTAGCTGTCTAGATGTTATAGTCAAACCTCCTAAGAGCAAACATAGAAGGGTGATGGGAGAAGAACCACCAACTGTCTGATTTGCTTGTTTTTCTTGTCTGGCTCACGCCCTCACCTACACCTCAAATCTGCTCTGAGGGATTGATGTGAATTTGTTACAAGAACTGCATGCCTCAACCTGATGAAGCCGCTCATCTCAAAACGCCCCAATGGGCTCTCTATTGGAATAGCTGCTTACTGTCCCTCTTGCGGGAGCCCAGTGAAGCGAGGTGATGAGGATGAGCCTAGGTTCCCAGTGGGAGGGCTTTGGGTACAGATCCCTGCATTTGCTTTTCTAGCTGGATGACCTCGCATGGGATGCTTAAAATTTTCTGAGCCTTAAGTTTCTAATCTGACACGGAGCTAATTCTACTCTTTTCTTCAAAGAAATATTGTGAGGATTAAATGAAATACATATAAACTATTGTGACTATTCCTGGCACATGGCAAACACTGAAAAATAAACACTATCATTGTTAATATAACAACAGTTGAGTTGTTATGCAAACACTTTAGTTTCTGCTTGCCAAACTTTCTTCTGTAAAACAGCAACTCTTTCTCTCAGACTTCTAGTTTATGTCTCCCAGAGTTCGGGGCTCAGCATGGGTCCCCAGATGCAGCAGCATCACTAGCATCTCCTCTATGCTTGTTACCATCGATATCATTATCGGCACGAGAGCCATCATTTATCAGGTACCATGGCATCCCAGCTCCTATCTTGATCCCATGATCTATTTCTATTCTTATAGAAGCCTTGTGAACTGGGAACCACTTTATAAATGTGGATGATGGAGCTGTATGTAAGGATTTAAACATCTTGCCCCAAAGCCTCAGAAAGAGCATCGGAAGTAGGGTTTGGACTCAGACCCATCTGACTGTAGACTGAAGGTTTTCATACATTACTCTTTATTAACTTATAAAAATATGTGAAGTTACAGATTATGTAACCGGTCTTGGTTAGCTAGGCTTTCTGAGGTGTGTGTCCCTTTGCATTTTGGTACATTGCTATCCTTTTACCTCTTTTAGACCGCTGATGGCAGTTTATTTATAACTGAGAACTGTCAGCCTGTTTATCTGGATAGCTCTTTAGAAGGCTCAGTCCACAGTTCTGCCGCATCTCTGAAGGCTAGTGGTAGAAAGCCAAAGCCACACTCTGTGTGCTGCCCAATTAGGCACAGACCCAGCAAACTGCTGCTCTTTCCAGAGAAGAGACAACCAAGCTGCTGGAGACGCTGGCTCTGAGCATGACCTCCAGAGTGGACAGACAAGGGTTACCTTTCAAGTTCACATTCTTAGTTGTTAATTAATCCCCCCCCCCCACACACAATTCAACATGTCACAGATATAACTGGGTAGTTGTCTGTCTTGGGTATCTTCCAAAAAGTAACTTAGTTTTCAATCTCTGCCAAAAGTATACGGCCCCACTTACCATGCTCTGCCACACTAAAACAATCTCCTTAAGCTACAGTGGTCTTTCAGCCAGGCAGCCTACTAACATAGAAGAGAGCTACTGTCCTGTGCCGAATAATACACGCTTACAAAGGAGAAATGGAATCCTGGCTGTTGAATTAGACTGAGTACCTCAGTGTTAGAGGGAGGGATGAGATCAATTTGGCAACTGGTTAGGTGCTTAATACCTGGAAACTGTTCCCATGTGATCCTGAGCTTCTGAGAGACCTCTGCACAGCAATGAAAGTGCTCCATCGGCAGAAGCAGTGTGGCTTGGGGAACAGGTTAGCCCGATCCGCCACAGCGTCTGAGGATCTAGGCCTTCCACTTCTGATAGGGTCAAAACCCCCAGGATGGTCCTCCAGCTTTGCCACTCACTAGTTGTGTGGCTGGAGGAGAAAGGATAATTCCTCTGACTTCAGTTTTCCTAGGTGAACTGGGAAAGAACTAATTCTCTTCCAGAGTTTAACAAGGAATGTCAAGTGCTTAGCCCTGGCAGGCAGTACTGAAAAACGCTAGCTATGACAATGGGCACAAATATGTTGGCACATGCTTGCAGGCTGAGGCAGGGAGATCATAAGTTTGACTCTAACTAGGGTGCATAAGAATAATTTGTTCCAGAAACTGGAAATAAAAAATAAAAACTTTTGAACAAATAATAAAATTAACCAATATTAACAATATCATTAGCTTGTTCTAAAGAACAGCACTAAGTTCCATTTTTGTCTTTTTATTATGTTATTTTATTTTTTAATGCTACATTCACTCTGGGCATGACTGTATCCTTCCATGACTCTAAATCCCACCTCCATACTTGGACTTCAAAGTCTTCACACTTCTCATGAACTTCATATGCACAGAGACACAAACATGCACACACACACACACACACACACATATGCGCCGCACAACACATACAGAGAGAGAGAGAGAGAGAGAGAGAGAGAGAGAGAGAGAGAGAGAGAGAGCGCACCTATTTGTATTTTCTGCAGGCCTTCAATGAGCCTTTAAAACTCTACAAGCACATCATCCTATCATCTAACACCTGCTTACTCCTTATTCCACCAAGCTTTCCTTTTAGGCCCAGGGGTGCCAGTTTTGTCTTTCATAATTCTCAATCCAAAAGGCTTGGCTTGGCACCCTCTTGGGCACCTTCTCACTGCTCCTGTCTCACCCAGGAGTCATCCCTGCCTCTGTGCTCAAGGACGTCCAGAATCCAAGCACCTCTCCTGACAGCCATCACTGTACCCCAGCCACCCGTCTTCCCTCCTCTCGTTTGCCTCCTCACCATTCTCCCTGCCGCTGCCATTGCTCACTGTGCTGGTTAGTCTAACTGATTCGACAAGCCCAACAAACACTTCTGAAGTCAGTGAAGCACACCTCTGGGGGTGCCTGTGACAGTATTTCTAGAAATAATTAGATCCTGGAGGCTCCAATAAAATAAATGGATCAGTCTCTCAAAAGACGCATTGTGTAATGACATTGGGGGTGGTGGTGAGAAGAGTAGGGAGCCGGGTCTAGTTGGGGACATGTCGTGCTCCAGCTCACACCTTTCCCTATATTGCCCTTCCTTCTCCATTTCCTGGCCACTGTGATGGGAGCTGCTCTATTCTGTCATGTGCTCTCTGCGTGATTGATAGGCACCTTTGAAATTGTGAACCCAAATAAGTTCCTTCTTTCCCTGAGTTTTCGCCTTGGTTTTAGGCCATGACAAGGAAAAGCTTGACTAACCCACTCCCCTTCAGTTTACTCTTTCGCTGAGCCAAAAGGATCTTGCTAAAACTGAAGTTGCTTCAGGACACTGGCCCGCTTTGCCAGCCTCCAAAGGCTTCCCATCACCCTGAGAACATGGTTTCCTTGTCTGACCCACTGCTGACTGTCCACCTCATCTCCCAGCATCCTAGCCCTCTGTCACACACTCTACGTTCTGTAGGTTCCTCTTCTGGGCTCTTCACTTTCTGTTTCTCTGGGGTTCTTTTCCTGGATATCCAGCAGGTCAGTCAGGCAACCCACTAAGAACGGCTACCATTAATAGGCACCATGTCATGAGCTCTTCACTTCCAAGTCACATGCTGCCTGTGTTAATTGCTTTTCTCATCCCACACCCCTGCCACGGACTAAATATGTGACGTGATAACTTGAAGGGAGAAGGATTCATTTTGGCTCATTGTTCCAGAGGTTCTGCCCGTGGTTGCTCAGCCTGTGTGCTTAGGCAGAGCATCAGGAGGTAGTAGCATGCCACAAAGGCTGTTCTTCACTTCTTGGTAGGTAGGAAGACAGGTATGGATGAGAAAGAGACAAGATACATCCAAGGACCAACTCAGAGACCTTTTCCTTCCAGCTAGCTCCCCCCTGCCAAAGTCCCCAGAACCTCCAGACACGAATCTGTGTTTGAATATGACATTGCATATTGAAACCAAACAGGCCCAGTCAGAGAGGTTTTCCATGTCTCTGGCTAAAGGACGAGTCCACTCCCTGCTTCCTTTACTCTCCAACCCATTATCTGGCTTTGGGTTTCTTCATGGCGTGTGCTCCCTTCTCACAACATACCATTTTGGCTGTTGTGTTTTGCTCCTTGCTACCCTAAAGAAGCTGCAGGAGGACAAGGTTTTGTGCTGCTCACAGCTGCATTTCATCTAATAAATACCATCTTGTTGTGGAAGAAAAGAAGGGACGATGGAGGAGGGAGAAACAGGCAAGGCAGGGAGAAAGCCACGGTGAGCCTCGTTCTTCCCATCTCTGCACAGCTGGGGTAGTTTCCTCAGGCATAGACATTTAATGTCTACTCATCCACGAGGCCAGAGCTTTCTCATTCCCTGATACCAGCTGTGTGTCATAGCAGGTCCAGATCCTCTTGAGAGCCAGATTTCTTTTCCTAGTCCATCAAACCGCGCGCCACTCCCTGCCTGCTGACACCCACAGTCCGTTGGATGAGCTGAGACCATCCTTGAAAACAGTCGGAAGCAGATTCCAAACCTACTCCCTATCAACCCAGTGGGAGTTATTTTCCATCTCCTCCTTTTCCTGGGGGCTGCTCCTTCGGGTTCTCTGGCTTCCTAGTCCTGCTTGCTGTCTGGGTTCTGTCAGTAGGAGGAGATGAGAGGAGGGAAGAGAAGGGAGCGGTAATGTTTAGTGCCAGCTTCCTGTCTTCCCAGCACCCTCTGACCCCGTGTCCTGTAGATGGTTCTGGCCCCTACAGGCGCCCACAGCACCCTTCTCTGTAGCGCTGGGGCTTCCAGTTCATACATCAGCTTTAACCTCTCTCACACACAGGCTCTGGTCACTCTGGAAATCATTTCTTCTTCGTTACAGTCTGCCTGCCAGGACCTTGTGAGTAGTGAGCCTATTTCCTCTGTACTTGAAAGGAGCTGGTGAGAGGCAGGGTACCTGGTTCTCTGAGCGCAGACTTGCTTGCTAGTCGGTGATACCCAGTTTGCTTTTTGGGAGGCCTTTTGCAATCTGGCGGGAAATCAGTGAGTTCTTTTAATACAGTTCACTTCCCGTGAAACAAAGACTTCCTGGGGAAGCTTCCACAGATTGACCCACAGTGGAAGTTATGCCAATGCATACTCCAGGGTGGAGTTCGCCGAACTCCACCTAGTTTTACTATTCTCACCTCTTAAAGGAAACGTTGCGCTCGAGTCCTGCGCTGAGCAGGTATGAGAAAGCTCTCTGCATGCCTTTCTTAGGAGATTCGGGATTCCTTGTCTGTGCTCATAATAGTTCTGCACATTCTTGAAGAAACAAGCCTTTAGTCCAGAAAGCTGGGTGACGGCCGGTGGCAGCGGGCCTGGAAACATGTTATCACACACGCAAGCTAAGAAACCAGCTCATTTGAAACTTGAGCAAGTTAAATAGAAAAATGAAGTGAAGCCTAGCCCAGGAGCCCTCACGGAGGCATTGCAGAGGGGGACTGTAAGAGCAGCTGAGAAAGAAAAAATAAAAAGAAAAAAAAATGGGAGGTAAAGATGAGGGGTGGAGTGAAAGAGCTTGGGGGCAAAGCTGAGTTAATAAAGAGATATTTCATTCTTTTCTTCTTGTCCTTTTGCTAGAGATAGGAGCCTATCCCCAAGGATAAATGCCTTTCAAAATAAAACATTCCAGAGAATCTGGGCTATCTAGTCTTCACAATGAAGAATAAGTTCATTTCCTTCATGGTATAAAAGGAACTCAGTTCTCAGATGAGGAGCTGAGAGACTGGGAAGGCATGTGTCTTCATTTCGTCCACATGTGTAGCAGCAGGCCGCTTGTTGGTTCCTGGCCGCCTAGCCCCGAAATAATCACACAGAAACTGTATTATTTAAATCACTGCTTGGCCCATTAGCTCCAGCTTCTTATTGGCTAACTCTTACATATTAATTTGACCCATCTCCAGTAATCTGTGTATTGCCACATGACAATGACTTACTGGCAAAGTTTTGGCATGTCTGACTCTGGCGGCAGCTTCATGGCATCTCTCTGACTCCGCCCTTCTTTCTCCCAGCATTCAGCCTCGCTTTCCCTGCCTACCTAAGTTCTGACTTGTTATAGGTCCAAAACAGTTTCTTTATTCATTAATGGTAATCACAGCACTCATGGGATGGTGAATCTGTGTGGCAAAACCCAGAGGGTGGGAGTTGAGGTCACCAAAAGCAGTCTCTTGTTCCTGGGAGGGACAGTAAGGGCAAGGACCCTACTGACTGTGAGAATGAAGTCTTGACAGGAAGAGTGCCCCACCAGGTGCTGAAGCACCAGCCAGAACTTTCATAGGCAGCTCGAGGGGTCTGTAACTTGAGACAGGGCTGGGATAAAAATACTTTTCTTTCAGTCTCCATAAGACTAAGCAGGCTGCCAGCACTCCCTGTCTTCCTGCCCTCGAGAGTCCTCATGCCTTCAGTGTAGCATGGGGGACCTTCCCTCTTCCAGCACACTGATGATATTTCCTTTTTAAATAAATATTTCAACTCAGCCTTAAAAACTAAAGATGGTACATAAGAAGGAGTGCCGGGTAATGCTATGGTAGACAAAGGTATTGAGTATTGTTTAAATAGGGATAAGCATATCTGCCTCCTCATATACTCAATAACGAAGGCATCAGGCTCCTGGCTTCCTGCCTTGGGGAATGTACAGTACATATCGCTGATCAGTGTCATCGCAGAGCACACCAGAGCTCTCGCTGCTGTCTGCTCTAACGCAGGACCCACTGGCAACCTCTCTGGGCTCCCTCCCATCTCCACCCTTCCTAGCTTCTGTTACTGCCATTCTACCCTCAGCTTCTGAGAGAGCCCTCGTGAGAGGTTAGGACACTTCATCCTTCTGGGTGGCAGCCTTTCAGCAGCAAACAGAACCTGTGCCACATTGTTTATTCTTGGGTTTTCTCTTAGGAGTAAGTGCAATTTATCAAAGTATATTTCACACATATATACAATATCACTCCCCATTTGTTGTTAGGCATCATTAATAATTCCTCGTGTCCTGGTTTTAATTGGTAAACTGTTTTTTTAAAATCAGCATGCAAAGTGATGTGTTTCACCATGGCATCTTCATACATGCATTATTACGCTTGGTTCTCATTCATCTTCTCCCCCAGTGGCCTCGCTTCCAGCTCAGTGGTCTCCTTATCTGCTGTCCTATTGCATGTAATCCTTTATCTTCTCTATCCCCCTCCTATAAGATCTCTTTTCTGGTTCCCCCTTGTCAGTGAGCTCCCACTAGCTCAGGTAAGCTATCACGGTCTTGACCCCTTTGTTCTTACTGCCTCTTCTCCCTCTCTTCACTCCTCACTGCACTCCAGGAGCTTGGCCCAGTGGTTAGCTGTGGATCTCTGCATCTGCTTCCATTTGTTTCTGGATGAGGGTGCCAGCTTCTCTGGGATTGTGGACTGTAGGCCGGTTATCCTTTGCTTTATGTCTGATATCCACTTATGTGTGAGTACAAACTAAATTTGTTTTGGCTGTTATGAACAATGCTGCTATGAACACAGTTGAGCAAGTGTCTTTGTGGTATGAGTGTGCATCCTTTGGATATATGCCAGAGAGTGGTATTTCTGGGTCTTGAGGTAGATTTTTTTTATAACTTAACATAAGCACTTTTTTATCTTTATTCCAAAATAGTAGTTAAAAAATTTCACCTTGCCGGGCGATGGTGGCACACGCCTTTAATCCCAGCACTTGGGAGGCAGAGGCAGGCGGATCTCTGTGAGTTCGAGACCAGCCTGGTCTACAAGAGCTAGTTCCAGGACAGGCTCCAAAGCCACAGAGAAACCCTGTCTCGAAAAAACCAAAAAAAAAAAAAAAATTTCACCTTGATATTAAATGTTGTAAACTTTCTATGCCTTCTGTGCCTACTTACTTGCTCTAAACTAATATATAAAAATCTATATGTCTGAAATTCTACAGTGAGGGACACTTCATTGAGTTTTTGTTTTTTTACATATTCTTATACTTCAAAAATGGATGGAAGGCTCCTCAAGCTATACCCCATTTCCCTTCTTAGACCTTCTGAGGCCTTTTGTAGTACTAGTATCAATTTTCATTATGTCTGGACTGTAATATTTTGTCCCGTTCCTCTCTTTCTCTATGATCAATATTTTGACTGGAGTGTGATAGAATATTAAAGCAGTTTTAATGTACTTTTCCAGTGTTTTTCCTATTTATTTTTTTATTTTTGCAAAATTTATTGAATGCAAAGCCTATGCAGAAATTCACTGTACAAATAGCTACCTGGGGTTCTATCCAGAGTAGAGAATAGGGAGGCATGTCCATGAACACGACTCCTGTTTTCCTTTGTGATCTTAGGCAAGGGAAGATTTCTCAAGATCCAGGAAGCATTAAGAAGGAAGACAGATACAATTGACTATATCATTTCTCTATTTTTTAAAAAGCCACCTTAAATGAAATCAAATCAGTAAACCATCCATTGAGAGAAGATATTTGTAACACTTATAATAAAAAAAGAACCTGTTTCTGGAACAATTCATTGCAAATGAACTAGAAAAAGACAGAGCACCATTTTAAAAAGTGGACATATTACAAAATCAATTTCTGGTGAGGGAAACTTCGTAGGGCAGTGAAGTTACTGAAAGATGGCCAGCCTTATTGAGAGTTAGGGAACTATAACTAAAAGAGTGATTTCAAACACAACAGATAGGCACATGTTTTAAAAATTTTAGCAAAGAATATTGCTTCAGAGATTGTGGGGGAACTGTGTTGTGCCCAAGGTGTCTGTGTGAATAGAACACACTGAAAGGCAGTTGGCAGTGTCAAGAGAACACAGAAGTGCTCAGCCTTGTGGCAGAAGCTTCCCCAACATGTTTATACATACCTGCATACATAATTTATATGTATATATTGTAAAAACACACAAATATATTTGTATCTATCTATCTATCTATCTATCTATCTATCTATCTATCTATCTATCTATCTATCATCTAATTTTCCTAGAGATGATACATATTTAAGAGAACTTCAGATAACAGTGCTTATAACACCAAAAACCTTGAAAACATGTGGTCATTGTTTTTCTGAGCTGCTATAGAGCAATACCTCAGACTAAGTAATAGATGAATAAAAGACAAATTTCTCACAGTTCTGAAGGCTTGGAAGCCCACAATGATGCATCCACCTTTGCAAAGCATCTTTTCTTGCATTATTCACTCAGTGATAAGAACAGGACTGGCAAGAGAGTGAGAAGTGATGTGTGATTTTGTTCTTTATGCTATGAATATATTTTATTACCACTGACTAATAAAGAAGCTGCTTTGGCCTGTGGTAGGGCAGAATATAGACAGGCAGGAATTCTAAGGAGGAAAGAAGACGCCATGTAGCTGCCAAAGGAGAAGGACGCTGGAACCTTACCAGTAGACCACAGATTAATAGAAGTGGACTAATTTAAGATATAAGAGCTAGCTAGAAAGACACATAAGCTATTGGCCAAACAGTGTTGTAATTTGGACAGTCTCTGTGTGATTATTCAGATCTGGGTGGCCAGGAAATCAAAGAGCAGTCTCCATTTACAAAATGACACCAATGTGGGCCAACTACATCCACATAAACCCTGGGAGTGCTTGGGAAGGAATTCTAGATGCTAGATGCAAAAGAACAGAGTTAGGCATAGTTTCTTGGTAGCAACATTTTTTTTTTTTCAGATAGGTTGTTTACTGGCAGTGAGCAGAGGTATGTCTCCTTTAAGGGAAGGCTTCCTGACTCAGCATTAGCAGCAAAAACTGCATGACTTCTTTAAGAGACGGCTTCCTGGTTCATGATGGCAGTACCAACTCTGGCTCTTTTAGGAGGTCCTGCACTTAAATAGGGTGTGTGAGCAGTGTGCTACTAATTGCTTAATGGTGACATAGACCCACTGTGTCCCTGGAGCTGAAGAAGTGAGCATGGCTAACAGAGGTGGTGAACATACCTCCCCCATGTTGGATGGGAGGATCCAACAGGCAGGGCCATGGAGTTGGTCTTAGCCACACCTGATTAGCATTAAATAAAAAGGCACTCATGATCAGAAAATGATTACAGATAGGCAATAAAGACATATTCAGATAAAAATAAACTTCTGAATGGGTCACAGTATATATTAAAATGTATGTAGGCTTGGGAGAGGGGAAAAAGAGTAAGAGGGGGGATTCCCCTCTGTATGCTGTGAATATCATTGGTTAATAAAGAAACTGCTTTAGGCCCATAGTAGAGCTATAGGGGAACAGATCTTGGTGGGGAAAACTAAACAGAATGCTGGGAGAAAAGAGGAAGATTTAGAGAGAAGTCATGGTGCCACTGCCAGAGACAGATATGCTGAAATTTGCTGGTAGGCTACGACCTCGTGGTGATGCACAGATTAATGGAGATGAGTTAAATTAATATGTAAGAGTTAGTCAATAAGAATATAGAGCTAATGGGCCAAGCAGTGATTTAATTAATATAGTTTCTATGTGATTATTTCAGGGCTAAGCGGCTGGGAACTAACAAGCAGCCCCCTGCAACAAGAGTATATATGAGTACAGAAAGTCATAGATTAAAGAAGATAATTAAATATTAAAAGCAATAGAGTAATCAAATATAAGCCATGTAAATAGAGTCTGGATTATGTATATTGTGCTTTCTTTGAATTTCTTGACTGCAGATAGGCATTTGCTTCTGGAGGTTGCTAAGCTAAAGCAACATATATATTTTAAAGGTATCTTGACTTCAAAGTTTGGGTTTAAGGATAAATTGCTTTGTAAAAGAGGTTCTGCCTTTGTCTCCACAGAGGATAGGAACCTGTGGATTCCTTCCAGGCTAATAAGGTTTGACAGAACAAGATCCCCCTGAAGATCTCTGTGAATCCTAAAAATACTTTGTCCAACAAACAGCAGGAAGTGGTTTGGAGAAAACTATGCCCAAATTTCCAGAATGATTGTTTGTAAATGGTTATTGTCATTTAAAGAGGGATATGATATAGAGATGAATACTTTGCATTGGTATAGACCTTGGTCTATTGATACAAATTTAAGGTCAATTTTGTTATATACAGGTTTCTACTCTTGTTTAAGGTATTGTATTTATACAGCTTATTTAAAAATGTAATATATAGTTAAGAAATACAGATTAATAGATAGTCATCTTTACTAATCAAACTTTTAATTATGTTAGTTAGATTTTCTAGATGTAGAGAGATATATATCTCAGATGGATAGGTATTCTTCAAGCTTTTCAAAGACCTACAGAATATGACATTTAAAATATTTTAAGAACTTAGACTTTTCTCAACAGTGAGACATGCCTGCTTCTGGCAGCACCAATTACTTCAGAGAGGTTGATGGGCATTGAAGACACTTATTATGGAATTTGCCTTCAATGTGACAAGTATAGCCATTTGGGCAAGAAACTGCTCTTGCCTGAACTGCTTTATGGTATGCTGTATGAACTGAACATGCAGGACCCACAGGAAAATGACTGCTGAACTTGCCCAAAAGAAGATGAGACAGTTCTTCAGGGATCCTGCTTCATGAAAGAGTATGCCAGACATTTTGCAGAACCCAGAAGAAAGAGCCAGACAAACTGCCAATATAGGTGAAATAGCCTTTCAAATTTCTTCCTTCACTGAAAAGTCTGCTGAATACTATGGGCCTGTAGGCTGAATATGTATGCTCCAATGTTAAAGAAGAACTTTGGGTGAGTGTCCAGGCAGCGAGATATCTCTGTCAATTCTAGCATTTTGGAAGTTGCTTACAATTCACTTCCTGTTTACTTAGGTAATATTATATCCTTCTGGGGTCTTTGGTGGAATTGAAGACAAATGGTTATAGTTATAGTTTTCCTTAGTTATGATAAAAGATAAAATAGATATGAAACTTTACTCATAAGCAGATTTTTTAACTGTAATTCTTGTTTGATACCTGCTTTGTTAAATGTAATTTTACTATGTTAAAGTTAAAACCTTCCTTTTTATTTAGATAGAAAGGGGGAGATGATGTGGGATTCCCCTCTGTATGCAATAAAATATACTCATGTTTTATTACCATTGGTTAATAAAGTAGCTTCTTTGGCCTATGGCAGGGCAGAATATAGCAAGGCTGGAATTCCAAGCAGAGATAGAGGAGGAAAGAAGGCAGAGTCAGGCCGATGTCATGTAGCTGCCAAAGGAGAAGGATGCTGGAACCTTACAGGTAGACCATAGTCTCATGATGATACACAGATTAATAGAAATAAGTAAATTTAAGATATAGAGATAGCTAGAAAGACACCTAAGCTATTGGTCAAACAGTGCTATAATTCATATAGTTTCTGTGTGATTGATTATTCAGGTCTGGGCAGCCAGGAAATGAACAAGTAGTTTCCATTTACAGAGAGGGAGCTGAATTGGTCTTATAGCAAAGCAAATCTTACAATAATGATCCTATCCCTGTGGTGGCGACATTAATCCACTTAAGGCAGAGCCTTCATAATCCTACTCTCTTCTTCAAAGACCCATCTCTCAGCACTGTTTTCCTGGCTGGCCATTGGGTTTCTAGCACAAAAACCTGTGTGTCAACACTACAAGTTGCAATTTTGCCATGGTTTATGCATTCGGTTATACAGTGAGATGTTAGATCCACATAAACAATGTGAATGGATGCTGGGAAACAGAACAAAAAGAACAAACTGCAAAATGAAAGGGGTAAACAGGGTACAGATGACGCCATAACTGTATGTTTTCTGCCTGCTCCTCATAGGTCTAAAGTGTAGAAACCAGACAAAAAGAATTTCAGGGTAGTGCTTCCCATGGGAAAGAGCAGAGGAGAGAGAGTTGTATGGTCACAGGGGTGTGAGACATTGTTATCCCATTCACTCGGCAAAGATTTGAATTAAGGATAAAAACCTGTTTATATCTATTAAGTTTAGATGGTAGATAAATTGATTTCTGCCCTGCTGTGTACCTTTGAAATTTTATAATAAAACCCACAGATTTCCATATAAACTATTTTCAAATGAAATTAAATTATATCTATAATATATGGCACAATTTCTCTCTACCATCATCATTATCTTATTTTTTTTTTCTTATCCAGGGTCTCAAGTATCCCAGGGTGCCTTCAAACTTCCACGTATTGGAGGATGACCTTGAACTTCTGACCCTCCTGCCTCTACCTGTCAAATGCTGGGATGACAAGAATATGGTACCACACTGATTTCTTCAGTGCCAGTGTCAACCCAGAGCTTCGTGCATTCTGGGGAAACATTCTGGCAACTGAGCTACAGCCCTGGCTCTTTATGTAATTCTTAATTTTTCCTCCTTATTATAAAGGGCTCGCAAAATGTGTCTGACCAGGACCCTGAGAAGACATATGTTTAAAATGAGATGACACTAGTTAACGAACCCATCATGTATGTTTCTACTCATGTCACGCTACCTGGAGGCTTTCATGAGCAGGTATGCATGTATGAAGGTTAGCTAGGTAGCTGGTAGTTCTGCATGTTCCTAGTTAACAAAACACAGACTCTCATCTCTGCAACCCTCATCTCTGCAGATCAGTAGCTAGACAAGGATAGCTCTCTCTGCTGTGAATAACATAAGATTGAAATAAAGGTATTGGTTTTATCTGGAGGAGCATCTCCTCCCAACCTCCTCCAGGCATCAGTGTAGTTCGGTTGCCAGCAAATACATATATATACAATCTCATATACATTCATGAATTCAAATATGTATTCATGTGTATATGAAAATGAAAATAAAAAAGATTAAAAATATAAAAGCTGGTTGGCACATGCCTTTAATCCCAGCACTCAGGAGGCAAAGGCAGGTGGATCTCTGTGAGTTCAAGGTCAGCCTGGTCTACAGAGTGAGTCACAGGACAGCCAAGGCTACACAGAGAAACCCTGTCTTGAAAAACCAAAAATAAAATAAAATAAGAAGCCCTGACACAACATCATGAAGAAAAGAGCCTCCAAAGTGGGTTTTAATTTTAAGTGGGATTCTCTGTTAAGGTTCATCAAGGAATAGATACTACAACAAATCCCTGTAAGGACGAATAACTGTGGGTGTCTGTGCTGTCTCCCAGGCACCAGGAACCACTGTGAAGTCTCTGAGGTGGAAGTGTGTCTAGTGTCATTGAGAGAGCAAGAGGACCAGGCCCTGCAGTGGGACTAAAGGGGAGCATGGTGGGAGAGGATTCAGTGAGAGATGGGAGAGTGGGGTTACATGGGACCTCAGCTTTTACCCTGGGTCACAGAAGTTCGAGAATCTGGTGTTTATGCACCTTGGTGTGGTGGTTGTGCTGTGGTCCACAGAGTGGCCAGCAGTCCTGGCAAGGTCTGACCCAGGGAAACAGTACTGAAGAGGCTGCACTCCAGCTCAGCTTTTGCTGATAAGTTGTTTGAATCAAGTACAAGAGGCATTGGGGGTCCCATTAACTGAAATAGGGAAGTACAAGAATCTAACAGGTTAGGTAGAGACAGAATTAGTGATGGGAAAAGCAAGAATTCATTTTGGCCTTACTGAGTGAAATCAATCTCTACCTGATGTCACGTTGAAGTCGAGATGTAGGCTTTCCATCGTCTGTGAGTCTGGGCTTCAAGGCAGAGCTCTGGACTGGATATCCGCTTCTTGGAGCTGTCAATATGAGATTAAAGCTGTGGGATGAATGAGGCAGCCACAGGAGAGAGTGAAAATAAAACCAGCATCCTTGTTGTGCTCCAACTTTGTAGGAAAAGAAGGACTAAACACAGGACAGAGTAGTGTCCTGTAAGCTGGTGTTGAATTCCAGACAGAATGACTGAGCTCCATCATGTGGGGTTAGTGGTGATCTTGGTGAGAGCGCCCTTTTGATGAAGTAGAGGGGAAACATGATCAGAGTGGACTTAAGATCTTGGGGATGGGCAGGAGATGGAGGCTCTGAGTTCAGTTCTGAGTACTTGGAGGGACAGCAGGGAAATCGGCGACAGTCCTGGGGGACATTCAGATGTTGTCATTATTAATAAAGAGAGAAGAAACAGCATGTCACACTGGCTACAAGGAGTGGGCTAGCAAGAGAGAAATGTTCTAATTGTGTGAGCCAGAGGGAGGTCAGGATTTCTGAAGAATAACTTTTAGTACAATTGAGGGAATTGAAGCCAGTGCAAGTGTAGAAATCTCAGGACTAAAATTGCCACCCATCAGTGAGGCCATGGGAAGGGAACTCGTGAGTAGCTCTGTCATTTCCTGCTCAACTAGAAGGCATTTCTCTCCATGGTCACTGCACTGACTGGAACTTAGTATGCAGAGGGCAAGATTCTTACTTGACCCCATCATAGCTATTGCTCATACTAAGACTTCTAATCTCCACACATGCACACATGCATGCATATAAGGCGCTCATGCATGCAGGCTTATTCACACACACACACACACACACGCACGCACGCACGCACGCACACACACCCATGAAAAGTTCACTCAGCATGTTGGAAGAGTGAAGCTCCAAGAAAAGGTAGAGAGCCAATATCCTTATGGATTCAGGCCTGGGTTATTTAAAATAAGCACACAACTGAAATCCCACCAGTAAAGCAGAGACATGTAGGCAGGGAGAGGAGAGAAAAACTCAGGCCAGCTGATTGCACTGGGGTTTTACTGCGTGTAAAGACAGGTGAAATCGTTTTATTTATGAAGGAATGTCTTTTGGATGTTCCAATGGAGCACCTTTTTTTAAAAAAACAATTTAGATCTGTGTGCAACCTGCCAATGCTTATGTAACTTCTACACACAACATACTAGCCTTGTTCAAACCCACTTTCCTTGACTGAAAGAACCCCTGCTCCATGGCTACCGATTATTCCCAGACCCGTCTCCCCAAGGTTCTGTTCCCAGGGGCCTAGGAAGGAAACCTGCACCTCAGCTCTCTGTCTGCACATCTACGTGAACAGGACAGGAGACACACAAGATTGTGACCATGTCCAGCCAGTGGACTCTCTCCACATAACAAAGAGGGTGTGTTCAGTCTAAACAACACTTTTTTAAAAGGTTTATTTATTTAGTGTGCGCGCACACACTTTTGTGTTTATTTGTTCCATGTGTGGGGAGGAGGTGACTGTAGAAGTCAGAAGAGGCTCTTATACCCTTTTGGGGTTGGAGCTACAGGTGGTTGGGAGCCATCAGACCTGGAGGCTTGGAACTTGCAAGAGCAGCAAGTGCTCTTAAGGGCTGAGCCATCTCATAGCCCCTAAATCATGCTTTTCTATGAAATAGAATTTATTACTAACTTTTGTGAAGTAGAATGATATTAAAGCTTCGCACAATGTGGAGCCAAGGCAAATGACGTCAGAGTCCTCGGATGGCGGATTGCACAGGAAGCATCACTCTGACTCACTCATCCAGGCTATTTTACTTGATCACATGATAGGCATTTATAACTCCCCCGAAATTACATTATCCAGAAGATGGGCAGAAAATGGGTGCCAAACTATTTTGTTTTCTTTTTGAGACACCTCAAGGACAGGGAAACTAAGGGGGTAAAGGAAGGGAATAATTGAAGCATGTCACGGACGAAACAGCTGGTGGCTAAGCAGACTGGGGTGAATCCACCCCACACCCAGCAGGTCTTGGAGCAAGAGATATAAATAATGCACCTTACCCATCTTCCTGCTGCTGGATGAGGGCAGAGATTCTCAGCCTTTGAGTCATGCTGCATAGATAGGCTTTCACGTATCTTTTCTGCTTGTGCCATAACTGGGGACTTCTGTACTGCTGCGCTAGCTGATGACATACTCAGCAGACAATGGAGTTCTGAGCTCCGTCCTGGGCAGAGCTGTCCCTTTCCCCACTCCTCTGGGTTGGATGTGGCTCCCATCCTTCCAGGTCTCCATTCCGCACAGCTCCATGACCAGAAACCACGGCGTAAGACTTAGGGTGACCTCCTTCTGGATTTAGACAGCAGCGTTCGCTGACTTGAGCGAAGGGAGCCGTAGCTCACGGGAGGACCCTGACTTACATTTCCTTGGAGGGAGAACCAGAGCTTTGGTTTAGCGGTGTGGAGAGAGGAAATCTCCTTCTAGAAGTGTACCGGACTGACGTGAAATTGCAGTCACTTTGCTACCATGAGTGACTGCTGTAGATGTAGCCCACAGAGAGGGCAGTATCAAGGAGCGAGTGACTGCACCTGCGCATACCCAGCAGCTGCTCACGCATGCGCATCTTTATCCATATCGGCAGAGAGTTAAGGGAACTAATACACTCCATTTTTAAAGTTAGCTTAATGATACAAGCTTACTGCCGACACTGACTTGTATAAATACACTTTCAGTGTTGTGACTAAGGACCTCTGCAATCAAACATTCTAGAACTGAGCTACACCCCAAGGATTAAATGTGTAGCTCAAATTTGTGACTCTTCTACCTCCTCATCTTCAGCATATCCTATCGGCACGTGCAACTGACAGGCTAAAGGCCTTTGGTTGAGAAGAGGGTCAAATTTCACTAGTTTTGCAAATGGTTTAACTAATACTCCTAGGAACTAACGGAGGGTATTTAGAAGGAGGCCGTTGGGTTGGGGTATAGTAATACTTGTGGGATGCCTCCAAGGAGCCAGAGGGCAGGAAAGGCAAACTTCAAATAAGCTCTCAGTTATTAGAGCTGGCTTATAACCATTAAAATATCGATTCAGAGACAGTACAAGAGTGTCTCGTTAGGCCAAGAGGCCTCTGTGAACGCTGGGTGAGAAAAACGCTAACCTTCCAAGTCATCTGACCGCGCTCAAGTCTAACAGTAAGACTGGAGCTGGGCTATAGTGCAGGTGAATGCAATTAGCCTTCAATCATTAACCGAAAAGCAAGTGTTCCAGGCACACATACAGCTAATTAGTTTGTGTGACTGTAGGATATTTAGTTTGCATGTTTGTGTGTGTGTGTGTGTTTGTGCGCGTGTGTACATGTGTGGTCTATGCATGTGTATACAGTTGTTTATCTGTATCTGTGGAGGCCAGAGGATGTCCAAGGTCTTCTTTTGCTTTCCACATTGCTCTCAACACAGGGTCCCTCACTCAACTTGAAGCTCTCTGATTTCTCTAGGCTGGCTGACCACTGAACTCCTGGGATCCACCTTCCTCCCCATGCTGGGCTTACGGGCACTCT
Source organism: Chionomys nivalis (assembly GCF_950005125.1). Taxonomy (NCBI): domain Eukaryota; kingdom Metazoa; phylum Chordata; class Mammalia; order Rodentia; family Cricetidae; genus Chionomys; species Chionomys nivalis. The sequence continues at coordinate 42,724,220 of NC_080099.1, read as the reverse complement.
TAGCCATATCTAGCTTTTAACAGGGCTGGGGATTCAAACTCAGGTCCTCATGTTTGATATGGCAAGTGATTTTTATCTATTCACCCATCTCCCCAGCTCAAGGTTATCTGAAGCAGCTTGTCAGAGGGCCCTGTGGTGAAGGCTGCACGTGCCTATCTATCTCTGATGCTTCCCACTGGAACCACTATGTCCCTGAGAGCAACATCTGTGTCTTTCTTCTAAGTTCCTTTCCCTCCTCCCACCCACCCATCCCTCTCTCACTTTTTCTACCTTTCACCCCGTATGTGATTCTGGCTTTTACATACGGTTTTCCTAGTAGACTGACATTGTTAGTGTTGTTGGCTTTAGTTATCATCAATGAAAATGCAGCCCAAGAAGTTCTGGGTAATTCCTCAAATATAACTAAGTTCATGAAAATTTAAATATATATTTCCTGAAAATGGTGTGAGCCAGCACAGGAATCTCGGATAAAACACATTCTGTGAGTACTTGGTGCACATGTAGGCAGAGAAAAGACTAAACTATTCTCTTGTTCTCCAGCTGTTCAGATAATGATCCCCGGATCCCTTTCCAGGGGCTCCTTTGCATAGGGAAGACAGTTCCAGCAGGATGGTTGGGCGGGACTCGTGCCTGCTGTGTAGGAGAGTAAAGGGGAAGACAGTGTGGTGCAATGTCTCTGAGAGCCCAGAGACAAAGCCCGCCATGGAGTTAAGATGGACACAAACCAGAAACGCTTTAGATTCTTGTTTTACCAAACACGGCTTTTGTTAGTAGCTAAACCAGCTGCAGAAACAGAGGAGGGCAAAGTGTGTTTACAAAACTCCAAGTGAGGCCATTTCTGTCTCCAGGTCCTGTTTTCTATCTTTCTGATCTTAGACTAGAAATGGGCAGTCAGACACAGCGTACATACATAGCAGGTATGTGATGGTTAAACCTTACAAATCAAGAAACTCTCTGGTTCCTTTTCTAGGGTAAGACAGGCCTGGGAACCTCCTGGATGCTGCCCTCTTTGAATGAACCATTCAATTCTTCTTTCCTTCTCTCCCCTTCCCTTCTGTTGTCATTCAAGAGATGTCCAACAAGCACGATGACACACAGTAAGTAGTGGGAGGGCAAAGGTGACTGACAAGGTGGCCGTCGAGCGGAGGAGTCAGAACTGGCACATGGACAGGTGAGTGTTAATGGAACTCAGGTCCTGAGGGCAGGAAGCCAGCTGCATCTTCTTTGGTGAGCTTGAACTGACTTCCAATAGTCCTTACAGTGAGTATTGTAAAATACTCATGCCAAATATCGCATCACAGTCAGGAACCAGAGTTCTGTCACTCAGAATGTCTCATCCCAGGAACTACATCTCAGAGGTCACTCTCATGATGTGGTTTGATGAACCTGGAGTGGCACAGTTTCTATGATTCCTTTTATATCCTGTTCGGGAGGAAATTACCCCTCCCCCCCCCTTTTTTTGAAAAGACAGGTAAATAATCAGATTTTCTTTCTAAATTAAAAGTTGACATAAAAATACAATTTTTAAAAGCTCAGCCCTTCAGTCATTCTAGTTCTAGTAATTGTCTTCTATATATCAAGGACATATAATAAACAAATGTGTAAAAGTAACCCCATTGTAACATTATTTGTGGTAGTAAAGACTTATGAATTATGTAAGCATCTAATTACAGAAGGATGTCTGAGTAAATTATAGTCTGTGATAAATACTTTGCAGCAATTAAACGGGTAATACAGAGATTTACAAACTTAGTTGTTGAGAAAAAAGAATGCTGCAAGTGATTTATGGAGTCTGCTATCAACATCGATTATGATTGAAAAATTAGACACATATATAACCGCCTATCTCGATATGTATGAAAAGCCTGTGCTATACTTCCCTTTCTGTGGCTGTGACAAAACACTCTGATCAGAAGCCACTTAAGGTCAGTAAGGGCCCATTTCAGCTTATAGCGTACAGTCTGCCATTGAGGGAAGCCGGAACAGGACCTCAAGCAAGAACTTGAAGCAGAACCCATGGAGGAGTACCGCTTGGTGGCCTGCAGATCGGCTCATGTTTACCTGGCTTTCATGTGCGGCCCAGGACCATCTGCCTCAGGAACGGGCAGGTATGATTTCTTCTGACTTATCGGGACAGTTTCACTTCATAGACTTTCCAATTTGCCTACCACAGGAAGACTCTATGGGATACACAGGCACCATTTGTGGGTTGCACAAGGCCCACCCAGACGCCTTTTGGTCCTCCTCAGAGGGACAGACTGACAGGCAGGAGTGTAGGCCTGCTAAGCTTCTTGGAGCGAACACTCGTGAGTACTATCCAGTAGACCTGGCTCCAGTCTTTTAGCTAGAACAGTTATCACAATGAACAAAATGCTTCCTGTATGTAGATTTTCACAGAGCTGCTTGCCAGGCTAACCTATGAGTGTCCAAAGAAAGGCTGTCCAGCTAGAAGCCGGACTCTAGAATCTGAGCCCTGAATCTGTAAGGCAGTGATTCTCAACATGTGGGCCACAATCCCTTCGGGGGTCGAACAACTCTTTTATAGCAGTCACATATCAGATGTACGACATATCATATATTTACATTATGATTCAGTAGCAAAAGTACAATTATGAAGTGGTAACAAAAACAATTTTATGTTGGGGGTCATCACAACATGAGGAAGGGTACTGAAGGATCACAGCATTAGGAAGGTTGAGAACCACAATCCAATGTCCTAGTGCACCAAAGAGGGGACCATGGTGGCTCAGCCTATCTGCTGCCTTGCTTTCCTCACTGATGAAAATGGGAAGAGAAGTCCCAACACAAGTTGCGAGAAGTAAATGCATCAGTCTCCTTACACCCTTTACTTTGATGTTTGAGGTCTTAGCTCTTCTGGGGTCTGAAAATATTAAAGATCAAATTCCAGAAATAAACATTTGTAAGCTTTAAATTGTAAACGACTTGGATAAATGTGCCCCAAAAATTTGACTCAAGGACCCACCGAGCCCTGCCCCCTACAGGAAACTGATTGTTCCTTTGCCTAGTGTATCCACACCGTATGTGCTACCCTCCTCCCAGTCAGCGTGGGTCTGGAGTCTCCGCGCTTCTGTTCTGTATGGTATGGCCGTGCTTGTGCTGAAGTAAGCCCCTTTGCCCCTTCATCAAAGCTCAAGACATGGAGACACCAGGGCATGAAATGCAGAGGACAGGTCAACTCGAACCCACTAGAACAGTGTTATTCATGTGGAAAAATTACACCATATACAGAGTTCAGTACTTTTAGTACTGAACCTATGGGGGATCTTAAAATCTATTCCCATGGTTAAGAGGCAAAGGACACTATACATAGTAATGTTCATGGGATTCTGTGTTATTGTCCCTGGAGTCTTCTGGATCCTCTATCTCAGCACCAACAGGCATACGTTATTGCCACCCCACAGTGGAGAAACATAGGCTCAGGCATGTTGGGGGACTAGATGAGAGGAAATGACAGATCTAGGGCTCTCCATCCTGTGGTGATGATTAGACCCTAAACACCAGTGAGACAGCGGACCACCCCTGGATGGAGGGCAGAAGCCTGGTAATTAGCAGCCGGTGAGAGAGACATAAATGGAAATGAGAGTATCCCTTTATTTTAACCCAGGGCTGAACTATGTTAGTGGTTTTTCGGGCTGTCAACCAGCTCTCCGTGCGCTTTTCCCTGGACTCCCAAATCGAAAGCTTTACTGCCCCACCGAGGTTTCTCTTCTTTGCCACGCCCCCAGACACAGGCATGCTCTCTTTCCGGTCAGTTTTTTCCACAGAGGTAAGGACATCTGGGCTGTGGAGTTGTACTCGGAAAGGCTCGCAAGTGGGGAGCATGGGACCCAACCCCACATCGGCAGTACTGAACGGCAGGCCCTTTGAGTCTAGTCTGCTGGGCAAAAAATAAAAATAAATAAAAAAAATTATTCCCCAGTCCCCCACATGACAGGAAGCTGCCTCTCTGAATAAGTCAGTGCTCAGCCTGCAGCTGTGTGGACACTTGGGGTATGAGCCAAGAGGAAATTCTGTCAGGCAGTCCAACAAGGGGGAAAAAAGACAGGAAAAAAAGCTAGACATTTTAGGACACTTTGGAATTTTATAAATGATGATGACATGTGGTCTCTGGTCTGGGTTTGCACAAGTCCATCAAAATTTCTAGATAAGCTCTTTGTTGTAAGGCAGTCTCTGTTAGTTCTATAGTGTCATTTACCAAGTGCCTGAAATGATGTATGTTCAGGGTGTCCTGTAGGATGGGGAACATGGCATCCCACCCCCTCCCCCCAATTCTCCCTTAGGAAGCTCATGTTCTCAAAAGGAATGAGATATGAAACAATTCTTTAGAACAATAATTGCATGATTTGCGAAAAGAAAGGTCAAAATGGGAAAATCTGATCTAATTCGGTGGGCTGATAAAAATCTTTCTGGCAAAAACAATATTTAAGCTGAGGACTGAAATCTACAAGGAAGATTGGTCAGGTGCAGTGAGAGGGGCTAGAAGCATAGACATTGGTATTCATTTACCTGTGTGCCATCCACTCATATACTCAACAAGTCTTTATGGATTAGCTCTTGCTGTTGGGCAGCGTTCAAGAAGCCCTCACGAGTGTATAAGACAATGCCTCTGCTTTCACTGTTAAATTCATAGTTCTTAGCATTTGTTTTGGGAGGCCTGTGTGGCCAGCTGGTCCCAACACTCATGGAATTAAAAACATTTTATTTGGTCAGAGTCAGGAAAAGCCTCAGTGGCTAGTTTGTCTTCATCGTGGACAGCACCGTGCGTGGCAGCTGGTGTGGAAGGATTCTTTTCCAGCTGGCTTCTTTTCTCACAGGCTGGGGCAGGGTCCGTGGATGCTGGCTGGAGGCTCTTTTGCTCCTGTACAGAGCGGCCATTCCAGGAAGCTGTTCAGAAGCTTGGAGGGTTTTGTGACCTAGCCTCAGAAGTTTCTAAATGTGACTGGTGTTACCATTTCTTGGTCAAACAAAACCGCTGTGGGCCAAGGCAGATTCAAAACACATGGCAAAGTTGAATCTTTACAACAGAGATTGTATGGAATACAAAGAGTAAATCCTTCACTGTCTAGCTTTTCGCAGAAAATGTTTGCTAACAGGTGCTCTATAGATCCTCTAATTAAACACTTTAATTATTAGACTGGAACCATACACTAAGCCATTTAATCCTCATAACAGCCAGTGGACAAGATATTAACCTAGTTTTATAGATGAAACATGGAGATTCATGGTACAGAAACAATTCTGAGATCATATTATTAATTGACTTGTAGAAATGAGACTTGATTCATGTTGTTGACATTAAAGACCTGACATTTAAGGACATTTGTGGTAGATTTTTTTTTAAGGATAGTAGCCATTTAAGCCAGTTACTACAATAATGACAAGTGTTTTAGGCAAGGTGCCCAAGTGACCAACTGGAGAGAGCCAGGTCCTTTCAGGCCAGGGTGAGGTGTTCATGTTCTGGTGAAAAACAGGAAAAGACTATGGGATAGGACAATAGTGGGGGCAGGGCCAGGGTAAACTGTTTGGGGCTCATGCCCATTGGGCCGCGGTCTGGGAACCTGGTGTGTCCCTTGGAAAAAAAAAATTCTCTCAGGCTCCTTGTATTGGTGCTGCATCCAGGTGAGGACTAGAGAAAAAAGTGCGAGTTGATAACAGGGATTCAAAGATGGAGGCAGGTGAGAAGTGCCTAAAGGGAACTGTCGGAGCCAGATTTCCAGAACCTTTGAACGTGCTAGGTAATTCAGTGAGGAAACTCGGAGCTATGGCTAGAGTTAAGATTAAGAATAAGATGACTTTGAAATGAGGACAGAAACCTAGATTATCCAATAGGTCCAATGAAAGCACAAAGGCCCATTAAAGAAGAAAAAGCAAAAAAAAGAGCTTAAAAGAGATACAAAGATGAAGTAAGGGTCTTTGAGTCAAGGAAAGCAAGAATCCTCTGGAAGCTGAAAAGGACCATGCATTAGATTCTCCCCTGGAGCTTCCATTAGAAACACGGTCTTACCAACACCCTGATTCTTCACCCAGGGACATACATCTCAGACTTTGGACCTTCAGAATGCCAAGACAAACTGTGTTTAGTCACTGTGGTCATGGTAATTTGTTACAGCAGCCAAAGAAAACTATGGCAGGAGGCCAGCTTGCTGGGTACCATGTCATATGGCGGTCCCACCCATTCAGGGGTGCTGAGTCAGGAGGGTCTGGATCCAATTATGATAGACATCTTTTGTGAGAAAATATCATTACTTAACTAAAGACAGTGTTCTGAAGGGAGCATATTAGGTACATTAATAATTATTGCCACTCATGCTAATGACACTATCTGTCCCTGTTACTGTGGCTGAGCATTTCCTATCAGCCAGGCTCTCTGCAGATCTCATGACACCCATATGAAGATTTTGTTTCCATTTTTCTAGATAAAGTAAAATTCTAAGAGCTTACAGCTACCCCATTACAGGGCATATACCCACAGGATGTTCCATCATACCACAAGGACATTTGCTCAGCTATATTCATTGTGACTGTATTCATAATAGCCAGAAACTGGAAACAACATAAAGGTCCCTCAGATGAAGACTGGATAAAGAAAATGTGGTACATTTACACAATGGAGTATTACTCAACGGTCAAAAAGATAACATCGTGAACCTGGCAGGCAAATGGATAGAACTAGAAAGACAAACATGGTATGTACTCCCTTATAAGTGGATATTGGCTGTAAAGTAAAGGATAGTCCTCCTACATTCCACAGATCCAGATAAGCTAGATAATAAGGAGTCTCAAGATGGGGGTGGGCGGTGCATGATTTTCCCAGGGAAGGGGAAATAGGACAGAGATCACTGGTGGAGTGGAGGTCGTGGGGATGGGTACAGACGGGATCAGATGTGGTGAAGATGAAGGGAGAGAGTACTGAAAGAGACAACTGGGATTTGGGAGCATCTCAGGGATGACCTAGAAACCTAGTGCAATGGAAATTCCCAGGAATCTACGAAGGTGACCCTAGCTAAGACTCCTAGTAATGTGGATACGGAGCCATCTCCTGTGACCAGGCAAGAGTTCTAGTGGAAGGACTGGGACTCCAACCCAGGCACAAAGCCTTTGACCTACAATTTATCCTGCCTGGGATGTGCTGGGGTAAAGGTGACACAGAAATTGTGGGAGTGGTCAACCAACGGCCGGTCTAGTTTGAGACCTGTGAGAGGGACCCCAACCTGACACTGCCTGGAGGTCAGGAACTAGAGTCTAGAGATCCCAGAGGCCAGGGATACAGCTGAACGTGACTGCAGGGGAACAAGTCACTGAAATGAAGCCTAATGATACTCTGCTAGACTTGTAGACAGCAGCCTAGAACAATCGTTATCGGAGAGACTTCCTCCAGCAACGGATGGAGACAGATGCAGAGACCCACAGCCAAACATTAGGCAGAGCTCAGGGAATCCTACAGAAGAGGGACGGGGGAGGAACTGCAGAAGCTGGAGGGGTCAAGGATACCACCAGAAAACCCACAGAATTAACTAACCTGGGTTCATAGGGGCTCACAGAGATGGAGTCAACAATCAGGGAGTCTGCATGGGATTGTCCTAGGCACATATGTTATGGTTGTGTAGCTTAGTGTGGGACACCTAACAGTGGGAATGGGGGCTCTCTCTGACTTTTTGCCTACCTTTGGGACTCCTTTTCTCCTTGTGGGGTGCCTTGTCCAGACTTAACACAGGGGGAGGTGCATGGTCTTATTGCAACTTGATATGCCATGTTAGGTTGATATCCCTGGGAGGCCTGCCCTTTTCTAAAAGGAAATAAAAGAGGAGCGGGTGGGGGGCTGGGAGTGAGGGACTGGCTTGTGAAGGGAAAGGGGAAACTGAAATGGAGATATAATATATGAGAGAAGAATAAATGAAAATAATTTAAAAACAGAAAAAAGATATTTATGTAAGGGTTCAGAGGTTAGAATTCAGATTTTATTTGCGGACATGGTGATATTAAGTACAAATAGCTATCAAATTATTTGGGGGAGAAGAAAGTAAAGTGGAGGCAGGAAGGGTACCCATCTTGATTGTTAAACAATTACCTAGACCAGTGACTCTCACCCTTCCTAATGCTATGACACCTCAGTACACTTCTTCCTGTCGTGGTGACCTGAACCATAAAATCACTTTTGTTGCTACTTCACAAGTACAATTTTGCTACTGTTATGAATTATAATATAAATATCTGTGCTTTCTGATGATCTTAGGTGATCCCTGTGAAAGGGTCATTTGACCTCAGAGGGGTCACAACCCACAGGTTGAGAACAACTGACCTAAAACAACACTTGTCACCTAGTAAGCACTCCCTACACAACCTTTCTCCTGAATGAAGGTATGGATGGACAGATGGATGTGGAAACCTAGATTGGAATCAAAGACCTTCGGGGCTGAATGCGCCTTAGGAAGTGACATGGAGTACTTTGAGAGACAAGAGAGCAGAGACTGAGCTGAGCAGAAGAGTGTGATCCTCTGAGTGATTGAGAAACTGCTTTGGGAAGGCAGGGCCATCTGGGATGAGCAGACTTTGAAGAAGCACAGGCCATGGGCTTGCAAACCAGCAGTTCGCATTTAACTGATTCTAAACCAGATCTTCTCAAGTCGAGCTTCACAAAACAGGGGCCTGCGTGGGTGGCTCTCCTTTCAAGACGAGTCATCATGGTTAGGCAGTGGGAAGCAGGGGATGCCCGAGTAGACACAGAAAGGAGGAGGGAGAGCCTTGAAAGTAGGATTGTTTATTTTCTGGGCCTTGATGAAATCATAGGCACTATGGATGACCCTGGGAAAACTGGGATTTTCACTTCAGTTCCCTGGTAGTTCGCTTGTGGAGTCATGGAAACCCGAGGAGAGAGGAGGCTGTACTCACAGAGGGTAAAGAAAATTGAAAGTACTTTTTTTTTTTTTTTTTTTTTTTGTAAAAAGGATAAACAGAGTGATGCAGAAATACTTCTTCCCGCCAGGGAAGCAAAGAGGAAAGATACCCCCACACAAGGAGACAGCGGAGCATATGGGCCGAGCATGGTAACATGGGACCTGCTGAGCTGTAGAAAACCTTGTGGACTTTCTATAGGACTGGAGGCTGAAATAACAGAGAAAGAATTGGGGATTATAATATGGTGTCTGCTCAGTCAGGCACCAGTAGATCTTGGTGCTTTCAAGTGCCGAACAGAATAAAACTTAGTTTTCTCCCTATTCGGTGTGATTAAAATGCGTACGAGGCAGAGTGTGCTCCGTGGTTTGTGGATTTGGCGCAGCACTGGGAGACTGATAATTAGAGGCTTGGTCTTTGCATAACACAATTAGTTACATTTCGTGAAGATGTACACTATTCACCCACAGAAGAAGACAGCTCAGGAGTTCCTGAGATGGGCCCTTCTGTCCTTACCATGGGCAAACTGGTTTATTTTTCTTTTCATCTGTGAAGCCAGAATGACAATGGTAACCTTTTCATGGTGGCCGTTATAAGCACCATGATTGGCAAATATGGCATGTTCTCAAAATATATCTTTTTTGTGTTTCCAGTTCTGAGGTTCTTGTGAGATTTTTCAATTATTACAGATATTTCAATAGAGCTGTTGTGTGCTGTATGGGTACTTACTGCTTTAATTGGTTTATTTATTTATTTACTTATTTGTTGTCTTTGTGTATTTGGTGTGAGTAGCTCATGGATGTGTAGTGCATATGCACACGTATGTGTTCGTACACATGTTTGCCTGAGAAAGACATTGGTATGCTCTGTCACCTCACCCCTGCCCTCCGCCTTATTCCTTTGAGATAGGTTCTCTCACTGAACCTGGAGCTCTGATTGCCAAGGAACCTCAGCGATTGACCCTCCTACCCCTCATCCCTAATAAGGTGATAGTCGTGTGTGACGATCCCCGCTTTTTATACAGGTTTTAGGGATCCAAACTCAGGCTCCCACGGTTGTGCAGTAAGCACCACTGCTCCCTCAGCCCTCTCTCTAGCCATGACTTATTTTTAAAGATGAAAATCAAAAGGAGTCTAGAAGAATTGAAAAGAACATTTAATCTCCAGCTCTGCAGGTAGATTTTAAATACAAAGAACAAAGGAGTCTGTGTGGAATACAGGCCCAGCCAATTTGACAATATTTTGGATTACCCACTTGCTACCCCAAATATATGGCAAACAATCTCATGATATGGCTGGATGTCTCTGTGTTTGCACTTCATAAACATGGTGAGTTCGTTCTGTTGTTTGATGGTCTATGTAGTCAGTCCCTTTACCTCCAGGGACAGATGGATATACCTTCTACTCAGGATCCCATGTAGTAGTAGCCCTGAGATGTTTGCTTCTTCAGAAGGACTCCTGGTGTTTGCTCTGTGTGCAAACATCTGATGAACCAAACCCTGAGCTGTGGTTCAGAGAGGATGGCTGTGCTGGTCCCTGGGGGTTGGGAGATTTCCCTAAGCCCTGGCAAACAGTGCTGGTGTGGCGATGTGGCTGTTGCTTACTAAATTCTTTACCATACCTATTTGTGACTTACGTCAGTTTTACGTCTTTGATCCTTAATTTTGTAGTGTTTTTTAGTCCTCAATTTATTTTTTTTTTTCAGTAAACTGCTTAAATGAGTCATCGGCAGGAAATGTGAATAAATAGTCAACCTAACTGAAAATACAAATAAACACTTTTTGTTTTTTTTGAGTGTGGGGAAAAGAACCTTGAGAACAGGCAATAATTTTCAGACTAAGCCTTCTGCCTTCTGTGGGGGTTTAGCCCTTTTCCAGGAATGAGGACTATGGGAGCCCAGCTACTAAGGAGACTGCTGTCCACATGGGATGTGGGGCTGTTGGTTCAGAGCCAGCCGCCTCTACTAGGAATGTACGTGCGTACCTGCTTGTATGTACTGGGTGTGTTTACACTGTAATCCCTACCATAGATCTGTTCACACACTGGAATGATGCTGTGGCCTTCTGCAAATGGATCTAGGCTTGCTGCTCAGCAGACAGTAAACAGTAACACCGGGCACTATCAAACATACTAGGAAAGAATTCCATCTAGATGGAATCACTACCATATGGGCGTAGACATGCGGATAGAGACATTTTCTTGATTACACTGTCCACATGCTCCTTGATTCCGAAATCGTCCTAATTTCCATGTAAACACGTGGGTTGGCATGGCAATCCCAGGGAGGGGTTACAGGAACCTGTCTTGTATCTCTTCACCAAGATGAAAGAGGAGCGCAACGGCGGTAGTGCTGAAAGCCTTGCCATTCCAGAGTTCATGACTGGATGGGATCCAAGTTTCAAAGTTCAGGGGCCCCCTGAGCATGCTGGAGACTTTGCTGGGTGACTCACCAGAGGTGTAAATGCTTCTCTCCCTTTGTTCCTGTCCGGTCACAGACTCCCTTCGTGTTTGCTGTCTTCTCTTCCTTGCATATATTGCACAAGGCATTCCCCTGTCTCTCCCATCCAGCTGCATGTCCGAGACACCATGTGCCATTCTGGCTTTTGCATAGAAAATATGTATTTTTTTTATTAATTTTATGATAGTAGCTATCAAGAAACATGAAAGGAAAATTATCAAGAAACATTAAAGAAAAAATTCAAGGGAGCATGTTACCAAGCCACAAGGAAAATGAAGCATTATGGACAGGTTTGGAGAAGGATTTCTGTGACCGAAAGTGATTCCAGCCGTTCTTAAAAAACCCTAATTAATCCCATTAAATTCAAAAACAAAAACAAACAAACAAAAAACAAAACAAACAAACAAACAATAAAACACCAGGATGCAGTGGTTAAAGACAGTGGCTATACCTACATGGCAGACTTGGGTGAAAGATTGAGATTAGATTCCCCTGCCTCTGGCTCTGGGAATTCCCATCTAAGAAAGACATGACGAGAGGGGACTATTTCAAAAGGGATGTTTGAGCAGATCTCGAATGTGGTTCAGCAAATATTTTAGTAACTTGGTGAGGAAATTAGTCATGGTCATATCCTTAGAACATTCCTCTATGCTGATATCCCTGTTAGGATCATCCTGACTCTATCAAGACTTTGATCTCCAGTGTTCAGTCATCACTACCAGACACTAATAATAGCAGCAGCTAACACACAGAGCCACTCTCTGCTAAGTTCATTCTAAGTACTCTGCCCTTATGATCTCTCTCTCTGCATGCACTTAGTATGTAGGTGCTAATACTAGCCACATTCTGAAGACGTGACCATGGAGGCACTGGGAGATGCTGTATCCTGCCCACGGGCACACAGTGGGTGTTAGCTGGAAGGATTTGACTAGGAGAAGTATGGTTTCTAGTCAATGGGGCAAACCCATGTTGGGGGCCAAGGCTGTTTCCCAGCAGAGGGTAGGGGATCTTCCAAGCTTGCTCACAGCACCCTGCTTCCCTGCGTGTTCACATCACAGTCATTAATAGGGAGTTGTCTGTTTTCTTTCTCACCCGCCCAACTGTAAATTCTTTTGAAGGCTGGGGCTGTGATTGTTTGTGTCATTGCTGAATCCCCAGGCCCTAGCAGTGGCTCGCAGTTGGTAGCAATAAAATAAAAACAAATTACTGAGTAAACGAATTTTTGGATCTTTTTCTTTCTTTGACAGAGTCTCGAGTAGCCCAGGCTGGTCTCTAACTCCCCAAGTAGCTGAGGATGACCTTTGCTTTCTGGTCCTCCTGCCTTCACCTTCAGAGTGCTAGGATCTGACATGTGCACCATCACCAAATTTGTGTGATGCTGGAGACTGAACCCAGGGCTTCATGTGTGCCGGGTAAGCCCTCTATTAACTGCATCCCCACATACCTGTAAATGAATCTCATTGTGGAGATTTATATCCACATATCCCTAGAAAATTAGGATAGCCATTTCCTTTCCCAACACCTCCTCAACCTCACAGATTACAGTTATTTACTAATAACATAAAAGCCATATTTAGAACAGAGCTTCATTATGGATTATGAGGGGGAATGACTTTGCCCTTCGGAGCAGTGCACACAGTATTACACATAACTTCACTTTATTTTATTCAGTGAGGAAGGATCACGCAGAGCGGCTGACTTCAGAGGCTTGATCCAGGTACCTTGGGCTGGAGTTCTGAGACACATTTATCACCTGGGACACATAGGACATATGGAGAATTCAGCGTGACTCTGCTTTCTGCCTGTAAGATGGGGCTAATAACAAAAGCTATTTTATAAGGTAAGTGAGAATGAAATGAGTCGGCATCTGTGAAGCTTCTGGAATTGTACCCAGCAGAAAGCAGCTGCTGTAGAAACAGCAGTCGCACCCCATTTCTGGTGCGTGCCGCCTCTATATTCTTCCTCTTCTTGTGCAGCCATTGTATTGTCGCTGTTTTCTCTATTCACTATTTGACTTTGCAGACTTAGTTCTTAAGAAGTTTCAGGTTCACAGTAAAACAGAGAGGAAAGTAAGACGGTGCTGCCCCTTCTCCTGTTCATGTCTTGCCTTCTCCATTGTCAACACCCGTGGCCCCATCAGCCTGTGGTCACAACTGAAGACTCTACCCTGCCCCATCAAAATCTCACTGAGATGATAGTTCACAGCAGGGCCGGCACTTGGTGTTAACTGAGCAGCCTGGTAAAAAGGTAGAGGGTTGTGGGGCTTCCAGAAATTAGACAGTTTCATCACCTAACACTTCTGTCTTCTGCCTATTTATCCCCCCCCTCCCATCCCTGGAAAGCAGTGAACTTTCCTGTCTCCAGAATTTTGGCTTTTGTACACTGCCAAGTGGCTGGACTCCTACTGCATGCAGCCTTTCTGGGTTGGCTTCCTTGCTTACTGTCGTGCTGGTTTCCCTCACCTCCTTGGACTTGATCACTCACACTTTCTGTTCTCTCACTTTATTTAAAAAGTTTCATTTATGCAGTCTCTGATGAATATTCTGATTATTTATAACGCGGGAAGAAGGTAAGACTTTGATTGCTTCTTCTGAATATCAAAAAATGGTAACCATGTCAATTGTTGAATGTACACATCTTATTATAGATGCATTTTGTGCTCTGTCTCATTTGCATGCCTTCTTTGGAGCCCTTACCAACATTTTGCCATAACCTATTTCAGAGGGCATCCTTCCTTCTCCCTCAGTACTCTGAAAATGTACAAATATGTATCTCTATAAAGGGATCAATTATTATTGTATAGTAACCTTCCTTCAGGTCTTGTCTTTCTAGTGAACCTTCATTGTTATTCCTGTTTTGTTTGCCTGGCAAGGTTTTGCTATGTGTCTCAGATTGGCTTTCAACTCACGATGTAGTCAAGCTGGCCTCAAATGTACAACTGTCCTCCTGCCTCAGATTCCCAAATGCTAGAATTACGGGAGCATGCCACCAGGTCTAGTATTCTAATAAATACCTATTTAGCATTTACTAATTGTTGCCCAGTAGAGTCCATGGGATGCAATAGCAGCCAGTTCCCCAAGAACATTCTTTTTCACAAAGCTTAGAGTCCACCTAGGAGACAAACTTCAGAGCAGAAAGCACAAAGTTGTGTTTCTATATGTAAGTGTTGTAATGGAGAACAGAGACAATTGATGGGAGAGACTATTAATAGGCAATTTAATTTAGAATGAGGGGGTAGGAAGGGAGCCCAAGTAGGTAAAATCCATAGGTGGAAAGCCTAAGGAAGGACCTTGCTTATCTTGAGATCCTGAAGAAAGTCAGGAGTAGAGAGAGAAGGAATGTGACTGAAAAGATAACAGGGTCTAGGTCTGGGAGGAGACTTTCAGGGCTCTGTGCTTTATGGTTATGTGAGGGGTAATAATAATAATAATAATAATAATAATAATAATAGAAGAAGAGGAAGGGAAAAAGGAGGAAAATGATGAGGAAGAGGAGGAGAGGAAGAAGGGCGAGCATAAGAAAAGAAGTCTCTAAAAGCTTCCAAGTTATACAAGCTTGTTTACATGTTGGAAAGATTACCCAACCCCCTTGGGTAAAGTAGACTGGAATATCTCCTGAGAACTTTTCAGCCTTAGGCAAGCCCTGAGCTAGGAACGCCTTTATCTGCTTAAATGTATCGATGGAGACCATCCCTGCTAACATCAGGTACTGTCACTACAGAGTACCACAATGATTTCAAGAGCTGGTGGCCCAATCCAATGGTCACCCTTAAGTTACACTACAGGAAGCACACAAAAGGTTTCATTTCAGGGAATCAGAGAAATACTAGGAATCTCATGTTGAAACCTCATAAATGAATGCAATTTTAAAAGTCTCATTTGTGATGTGCTGAGATGAAAAACTGGAGTAGGGGTTAGAGAGAAGGCTCAGTAGTTAAGAGAACATGTTGCAGAACTTTAAATCTTTGAAGAAAGAAATTGAAGAAGACACCAGAAAGTGGAAAGATTTCCTAAGCTCTTGGGTAGGCAAAATCAACATAGTAAAAATGGCAATCTTACCAAAAACAATCTACAGATTCAGTGCAATGCTCATCAAAATCCCAGCAAGATTCTTCACAGCCCTCAAAAGAACGGTACTCAACTTCATTAGGAAAAGTAAAAAACCCAGGATAGCCAAAACAGTCCTGTACAATAAAAGAACTTCTGGAAGCATCACAATCCCTGACTTCAAACTCTACTACAGAGCTACAGTACTGAAAACAGCCTTGTATTGGCATAAAGTAGACAGAAGGATCAATGGAACCAAATCGAATACCTGGATATTAATCCACACACCTTCGAACACCTGATTTTTGTCAAAGAAGCAAAAAATATCAAATGGAACAAAGAAAGCATATTTAACAAATGGTGCTGGCATCACTGGATATCAACATGTAGAAGAATGAAAATAGACCCATGACTATCACCATACACAAAACTCAAGTCCAAATGGATCAAAGACCTCAACACAAATTCAGCCACACTGAACCTTATAGAAGAGAAAATGGGAAGTACACTTGAACGCATTGGCACAGGAGACCACTTCCTAGATATAACCCCAGCAGAAGAGACACTGAGAGAAACAATTAATAAATGGGACCTCCTGAAACTGAAAAGTTTTTGTAAAGCAAAGGACATTGTCAACAAGACAAAACAACAGTCTACAGAATGGGAAGAGATCTTCACTAACCCCACATCAGACAGAGGTCTGATCTCCAAAATATAAAAAGAACTCAAGAAATTGGTCATCAAAAAAACAAATAATCCAAAAAAATAATAGTGTACAGACCTAAACAGAGAACTCTCAACAGATGAATCTAAAATGGCTAAAAGACACTTAAGGAAATGTTCAACATCCTTAGTCATTAGAGAAATGCAAATCAAAACGACTCTGAGATTCCATCTTACACCTGTAAGAATGGCCAAGATCAAAAACACTGATGACAACCTATGCTGGAGAGGTTGCAGGGAAAGGGGGACAACACTTCTGCATTGCTGATGGGAGTGCAAGCTGGTACAGCCCCTCTGGATGTCAGTGTGGCGATTTCTCAGAAAATTAGGAAACAACCTTCCTCAAGACCCAGTAATACCACTTTTGGGTGTCTATCCAAAGGATGCTCAATTGTGCTACAAGGACATGTGCTCAACTATGTTTATAGCAGCATTGTTTGTCATAGCCAGAACCTGGAAACAACCTAAATGACCGAAGAATGGATAAGGAAAATGTGGTGCATTTACACAATGGAGTACTACACAGCAGGAAAAAACCGACATCTTGAATTTTGCAGGCAAATGGATGGAGCTAGGAAACATCATTTTGAGTGAGGTAACCCAGATCCAGAAATACAAGTATCACATGTATTCACTAGTAAGTGTTTTTTAAACATAAAGCAAAGAAAATCAGCCCACAGATCACAATCCCAGAGAACCTAGACAACAGTGAGGACCCTAAGAGAGATATACATAGATCTAATCTACATGGGAAATAGAAAAAGACAAGATCTCCTGAGTAAAATTGGAGCATGGGGACCTTGGGAGAGGATTGAGGGGAGGGGAGAAAGAGGGGGGAACAGAGAAAAATGTAGAGCTCAACAAAAATCAGTAAAAATAAAAAATATAAAAAGGCCAAATAAAGAGAGATCTTGTTAAAGACCAGGGTTCCATTTGAAGCATAAATATGGTGGTCTCAGAATCTATAACTCCAGTTTCAGGGCATTTGATGCCCCCTTCTGACCTCAGAGCATACCAGAAATGCAGGTAGTGCAAAACATATAAATAGGCAAAGCAATTATGCATTTAAAATAAACAAACCTTAATAAATGTAGTGTTTTCTTAGTTAGGCTTTCTATTGCTGCGATAAAACACCACAACCAAAAGCAACTTGGGGCAGAAAGAGTTTATTTGACTTACATGTCCATATCACAGCCCATCATGAAAGGGTAGAAACAGAAGCAGAAGCCATAGCAGAATGCTGTTTACTGACTTGCTCCCCATGGCTTTCTTGTTCTACAGCTCAGAAGAACCTGTTCAAGGGTGGCACTGCGCCAATCCGCAGTGGGCCGAGCCCTCTCATATCAGTCAAGATAATGCCCTATAGACTTGACCGCAGGCAATCTGATGGGCCAAGTTCTTAACTTAATGAGGTTCCTCTTCCCAGATTATTCTAGTCTCTATCAAGTGAACAAAAAACCAACCAGGACAGGAGTGCTCAGGCCTAAATGGTATGTTCATATTGCATTCCTTCTGTCAAGGGATTGGAGACCTTTGCATAAGAAGAGGTGGATCAAAGATGATAGATAACATAAGGAAACAGTACCCATATCCCCACACAGCAGGGCAATTGCACACGTGAACTCACGACAGCTGTAGTAGCATGCACAAGGCCCACTTGTTCAAGCATTAGCCAGACCTGAGTCAAGCACAGAGGTGGGAGTGGAGAAATTCCACCCTTGGCTGAGGGGCTATTGGCATCTGCTGACTGCTAAGAGCAGAGAGTTAGTAATTTTTAACAACGTGACCCCCGAAAGACTGACCCTATCTATACCTGGGCAATCTTACCCACACCAGGAGCTGGATCACAAAAAACTAGACTCAGTGGGGAAAGAAGAAAGAAAAACAAAAAAGAAATAAAAGAACTGATCTCAAAGCTGGGTGTGAAGGGTTAGGAGGATGGAGAAGGTAGTAATGGAAGCATTTGTGGGAAAGAGGGTGAATAGATTACATGGAATTCTCAAAGAATTAATAAGCACATTGGAAAAAAGTTTCATTCTTGCCGAATTGTCTGTTTTTATATTTTAGAAAATATAAAATATATTAACATGTCTCATCTAATTTAGAAACAGATAAATAGGCATCTGTTGTGTAGTTCCATAACCTTTCTCTCCAATGAATATCTTTTCCTTCCATTCTGTATATCTCCTAAGCAGTTCCGGGAAATGACAATGCTGGTATGTTGTCATCATACATGGCAGGCATTTAGGAACCACTCAGGCCAAAATCCATACCCGTCAATTAAAACAGACAAACAGGTATGTCAAAATTAAAAGTCCGCTTGTCTCTCATTCTCAGCCTTTCCTAAGCCAAGCATGGCACTGTGTAGCAGAGGGAGTTTTCAACGTATTCTGTAAGCAAATGGAGGAAGGAAGAATCTATATCATAAACACAATCTCCAACTTAGCTTCTAAACACCAGAAAGCGTGGATAGTACAAATGGCCAGGATTTTACTCAACTAAGCACAGACATTTCGGGCATCTTTCTTGTGCTTCTAGCCTCTTCTGGTTTCTGTTGAGACTCACTATTTTCATCTGTTCCCTTCATCTACTTCACCTTCTCTGGCCTTTGACACCTCTCGCTCCCTGCCTGCCAGGTCTTCAGCAATGGAGTAGCCTCTCCAGATCTCTCAATCTGTTCATTTAGCTCTCCCAGTGGGGACAGCAGAGTCCAAAATGAAACATGAATCACCCGTGTCATGCATCCGACTTTCTCCAACTAGACTGAGCTAGGATTTTCTTCCCCCTCACTGCCAGGAATAACACAGAATGACAAAATAAATAGCTCAGGTTTCTAGAACATTCTTAGACGAAGACCAGTTTCTAGGGTGGGAGATAATCCAGATTGAAGGTTGTAACATTTAGATCTTTTTCTTAGTCTGCTTTGTATCGTTCTTATAAGATGGCTGAGGCTAGATAGCTTATGAAATAAAGAGATGTGTTTAGCTTATGGCTCTTGTGGTTGGAAGCTCAAGACAGTATGGGTACAGTCGCCCAGCAAAAGCCCTTCAGGTGCTCTACAGTGTGATGAAAGGCGTGGAAAGGGAGTTACCCTCTTGTATGGGGAGGGCTAGGTTATGTGGAAAGACAGGAAACAAGAGACCAGGGAGCTCATTCTTTATAACACCCACACTTTTGGGAAATTCTGTCCCACAAGACAGTACTGATCCTTTCTGAGGGTGGGACTCTGTGCCCTGGCCACTTTCTGGCAGGCTTTCCTTTTCTAATATACTGGCACATGAACCTTTGGGGGACAGACTACACATGACTCTGGGACCTTGTCGCTAATGAAGAATGGGACACAAGAAAAGCAGAGAGCAGAAGGTTTTAGCACCCAGAGAACACAGACATATGTGAAACCGTTTTAGAAGCTGGGTATCAATTCAGCTAAAATGTCCCTTTGCCGTGGTCGCTGGGCAGCCTTTGGGACTGCTGATCTGCTGTGAGCTCCTGAAGTTTTCAGCCACAGCCCTACTCCTGATGGCATTGTCGTACCGTGTCTTATCTGTCCTCCCCACATCTAAACGGCCTTAAGTTAGTCTTCATTTCCTCTTCATTTCTTAATATGTTAAAGAAACTTGTTAATAATTTGCTTGGAAAATTAAGATGGTGTGATGGAGGAATTACTTTCATTTAATAAAGAAACTGCCTTGGCCCATTTATAGGCCAGCCCTTAGGTGGGTGGAGTAAACAGAGAGAATGCTGGGAGAAAGAAGCCGAGTAAGGAGTCGCCATGATTCTCCCACTCCAGACAGACGCAGGTTAAGATCCTCCCTGGTAAGCCAGCTCGTGGTACTACACAGAATATTAAAAATGGGTTAGATCAATATGTAAGAGCTAGCCAATAAGAGGCTGGAAATAATGGGCCAGGCAGTGATTAAAAGAATACAGTTTCCGTGTAATTATTTCGGGGCATAAGCTAGCCATGCGGGCGGCCGGGTGCCGGGGACGCAGCCCTGCCGCTCTTTATTACAACAATGGTGTATGAGGTGGGCAGGAGAAGAAACAAAGGAAGATAAGGAAGGAAGGAAGAAGGAAGGAAGGAAGGAAGGAAGGAAGGAAGGAAGGAAGGAAGGAAAGAAGGAAAAGACAGACAGGCAGACAGACAGATAGACAGATAGATGGTGGTTAACCATCATTTTACAATGAAAGCTCATAGCTAATGGAAGATGCTGGAGCAAAGACACAGCATTTGAAAGAAGTCTGGCCCGATGTCCCTCCTTGCAGCTCCCAAGGCCCTTGAAGGAGTTCCTAAAATCCACACTTCCCCTTGTTCCCCTGTCATGCGTTTCCTTCCCATCTTGTTGCTTCTGGGGCCTTACTGCACCCAGACCTAGGACCTCTTGTACCCAGGACTAGAGAAAGCTCAAGCTTCCTAGCACCTTGCAGAGTAGCTCTCTGAGGTGGGCGTGGTGGGTTTCACACACGGAGGAAAGCTGTGAATGACGACACCTTGATTGTTCCCTCTGGGAAAGTACGAGGGGCAGGTACCTCTCCGTGAACACGAAGTTTCCTATTTTGGGGTTGCGAAGGGAGATTGGTTCTCTAGAGGTGAATCAATGAGAGATACCAGAAATAAAGGCCATGTTTGTTGGTACTTAGTTAACTGGTGTCCTCTCCACCCAGTACCAGTGATGTGCTTTGGGGGGAAAAGAAGATGCTCGGAGAGGTCGTGGCTCAGGTCCTATGTGCTGTGAATGAGGAAGCTGCAGCTTGGGGATGCAGGGAACCAGCCTCTGTGGCGAGAGACCTGAGTTGTCATTTGTCTTCTGATACGGCAGATGACACTTGGGCCATCGCTGGTTTGTAGGCCTGCGCGCCTCAGTTGGCTTATCTGCAAAGCGGTCACAATGCTTTCTGACTCAAAGAAATGTTCTGAGAACGAGTGAGGTCTTATCTTCAAAGTACTCTGTGCCTCGAAAGTACACAGTGTGACTGAGAAAACAGGCTGCGCTGCGGGGTTCACATCCTGCAAAACCAAGCGACTCAGTGCTGTCTTGAACGCAAGCTCCTTTCAGTCAGGAGAATGTCAGTTATCCCAGGCCCACAGACACACCTAACGCAGTCTCCTACGGGAGCATCGTCACTCCAGACATTCCGGCCATGGCTTTCTAAGAACCACTGCTTGTGGCATGGGGATGAGGGTTGAGAGAGGGTTGACATATGCGGGTTTGTCACTTTCTCTTGTGACCTGGGGCAACTGGTTGAGATACTCTGCGTACCTTCATGAAGCTCCAGGCCCAAGTTGAGGGTTGAACATGATGAATTGGCAGGATCGGGTCATGGCGGTTTTGCTCCTGGCTGCAAGAGGCTTTAAGCAACGTGGGGGAGTTTCCGTGTGGAGACTGAAGAGCAAATGGTGAGGGTGTCACGGGATACAGGTTCAGATGGGTCCACTGTGGTTCCTCATACAAGGCCAGGCCAACAGGAGGCAGGTGGCCATCAGCTGTGGGGGCGGGGTGGGAAGAAGGGGATGTGGAGTACAAGAGAAGGTCTGACCTTGGGGTAACTGACCTGCAGTGAGTCTGCATCAGTTCTGACCCAGCCTGCATCCTTGGAAAGTCCTTCTCTGTGTCTCCATGAAAGGCTCTTTTCACAGCATCCTATGCCAGTCTGGCTCCCATCACGAAGTAAGCAAATACTTATTTGTATAACCATTGTTGCCTGTATATGCTCCCCCAAACTGTGTATTCAACTATGGCTGAGACTCTGTAACCTCTGAATCCTTCCCAACTGCCATAACCCCTATATACAGTAGGACATCAGTAAATGTCTGCAGAATGAAGACATGCATCTGTCATAGGCTTTCTATTCCTTTATACATCTGGGAACCTCAAGGGATCAGTTGGATCATGTTTGTTATAAAACTGCCCCTACTTAGGAGATCTGTCATTGTCCTGGCAGTCCTGACAAGGTTCTTTAGGTATGTTATTTATGAGAAGTTCTCAAACAAATTAGAGACTAAATTCACAGTGACACTTCCCATCTGGATTAATTCAGTCTCCATCTGCCAGAGCCAGCTGTAAGAAACAGGTCTCACTCATATGCACTGAGTCAGAGATTCATTCAACAAACCACGGGGCAGTCTGTGGAAACTCAGCAAAGAGTTGGCCAAGCAAGGTTCTGCTTCTCAGCCAGCTTGAGAAGGCAGCTTCATATAGTTAGAGAGTCATGTTGAAAGACCCAAAGGGGTGGCAGTTGAATGAAGAGACCTGGGTCACGGAGGGGTCTGGCCCTGTGGGAGCCTGGGAAGAAGAGGCAACAGATGCCCTCTGGGTGTTCTGGGAAGGTCGGGATCAGAGACAAGGTGACTGGAACAGATCGAGTAGTCACACATTCACAGAAGGAAGTTAGACAGGTGGGAAAGGGGGATTTTACAGAGTCTATAAGACAAGGCATTTAGTTTAAGCATGAATGGAAGATGTAGGAGGGTTCAGTAGGGGACAATGGTTGTCAGGAGTCAAGAGTCAATCACTCAGGTGAAGGATACGGGAAGCTTTGGCTAGAAAATCAGATGGGAGTAGAATGGTGTGGGGGACCCACAAGAGACTGGGGATGGCAGAAGAGTCAGCAATGGCCCCTGGGGGTGCACTTGGGCAACTGGGTGAATGATGGCGTCTCTAGTTTCTCTGGGACAGACTAGGAAAGAAATAGTTCCACCTCCACAAAGTTCTGTTCTGTTTGAGTTGAGCATGGGACACTTACTAATCATTTAGGGGAGTCTACACGTTTCAAGCTCTAGCAGGGGTATGGACTTAGAGGCTTGAACTCTGTGTCTCTCCATGAGGGCAGTGACAGAAAGTGTATAGGTAAAGAAGTTAAAGGGAATATATAAACAGTGCTGATCTATTTTAGGGTGTAAATCATGCTGATGGTTTGAATTTCCCTGCACGCTTGGCACTTATACTTTGGAAGAGCCAGGCATTCATATTAGCTATTCGCTATACAAATTGTTACTGTAAGTGCTCTGTAATCACATTCTAGAAATCAGTTGGCGGATAACAGATGTACATTTGACCACAGGAAATGCCAAAACCACTTCCCGCGGCTGTTCCTCTCGCATGCACACATCTATTTTTAACAGGATTGCAAGGCAAAGCTCTTGCCGCTTGGGGAAACTGTTTCCCAACAGAGACCCAAGGCCCGAGGAGAGAGAATCCATCCTGGCCTGTGTGCCGACATTCACAGTGCTGATTGGGCAACATAACTCAAACCTCACAGAGACTTAAGAATTACCTTGAGTAGCGGTAACATGAAGGTGGGGCTTTGGCTGGGGGGCAGTGTGTGGCTACAAAAAACAGCTGTATAGTTCTAAGGATTTCCTAACATGTCAGAATTTCCAAGAAAGCTTTGCTAACTTAGGACTTCTTGGCTTATTATGAGAACTATTTACTCATCTCTTTCCTAAGAGCCCGTGCTCAAGCTGCTGGTGACTTGTTCTTTTTTTAACATGTGGTGGTGGTGGTGGTAGTGGTTCAACCAAAACAGAAACTCTGAGGATTCAAACGCTGATAGCCCCTGGCCAACGTCCCTAAGCCTCACCCATAGCTAATAAATTGGAGAGCAATTTATTAATGTTTAATTATTAATTAATTAAATTAGTTAATTAAAATAATTACTGCTTGATTAATAATTAATTAATGATTTGTGTTAGCTACATGTAACTGGTCAGGATCTGCAGTTTGAGGTCAGTGGCACTATTTCAAGGTCTGCTTTAAAGGCAGAGGTACTGACTAATGCTCAAAACTCTGTGGATATGAAGAAGCCATTGGGCACTTCTTGTCTTCAGTTTTTCCCTCTACAAAATGAGCATTTGCTATGATTTATTAGGTGCCCATCCTCATAAAGTCCCAAGTTAAAGGATTGGCTCTCTGACATGGTGCTCTTGGGAAGTGGTAGACCCTTTAGGAGGCTAGGTCTAGTGGGAGATTCTTAGGGTGTTTTGGCCTTGCCCTCAGAGGTCTTTGTAGGACTCTGATCTCTTCCTGTCTTGTTCTTTCCTTCCTGCTTTATCATGTGTCTCTGCCATAGTTGCTTCCTTACTGGAGACTCAAAGCAGCAGGGCGCTTAACCCCTAGAACTAATAGTTAACATACCCTTTTATCTTTATAAGTTATCTCAGGTATTTTGTTGTAGCAATGTGACATTTACAAGCACAATATTATTGACATAGTTACTCCAGAGTCCTAGCAGGAGTAAAATGTTGTTCTTTTTCTAAGCTGCCAAGTGCCAAAGAAAGGACTAGATGGTCAGGAGAAGAAATCCTTACTATCCTCAGGTTTTTCATGAGGACTTTAGGAAGAGAAGGGAGGGCCAGCAAAAGTCCTGCCATGTATGAAGAGCTCTGAACCATAGTGGGACTAGGTTACACTCATCATGTCTTGATTACAGCAGGATGTGGGTGGATATACATCTTCTTGCCCTTACTCAAGATGTCTCATTAAGAACTTTCTGGGCTTGGCTACATCAGATTGAGGAAGACTTGAATGTCTTTTGGCCTGTGTGACACAAAACCACATTCCCTTTCATATTTCTGTGCTCTGTGCTTTATTACTGTCCCACAGTCCTTCAGTCCCACTTACAGGAGGCTTTAATGCTTTTTTTAAAAAAACTGACGTCAATAAATTGGCCAATTGAATAATACTTGTTGAATTTAAATTTAAATTTTAAAAAGTACAAATTGTGGGTCCCTAAAACTGTAATTTAAGAATTTTAACTCTATGAACTCCCAAAGTACCATGGTATGTGATAAAGCATGTATAGTACAATACTGAAGAACATGAGACAGCCTATGTCTTAGGGATTTATGAAATTATTACAATATTTCTACACAATGAGTTATTATGTAGCCTTTGTAAAGAGTAAGAAATACATATGTTCTAACATGAGAATACCTTATAGGTCTGCTACTATGTAAAAAAAACTTAAGTAGAACATTATGAGTCCATTTAGGTCAAATGGTGATCAAGAATATGTGCATGTGTAAGGTTTCCCTATAGATAACGACTATCCCCTACGTTGTGTGTATTCCGATGGAAAGAGAGATATAAATAATGAAATATACAATATATATTTATTACCAAGGATAGTTACTGTGAGCTCAGAATAGAGGAAGCTTTTGCTTTTTACTATATTTATCCCATGATTATAATTTATTTTATACACATTCAAATCAAAGTTAGTTAAAATTATATTACCCTCATGAAAGGTTTAGAAGACACTAATGTCCCAAAGAACACAGAAAAGACTCAGCGAGAGAGCACACAGACCTGGAAGAGGAAGCACTGCCGATCCAGCAAATCCAGCATTCCTCCCATCTCTCATTTCTGCTCCCCTCCACGTCTCTGTCTCATTCTTACTCTTTAGATCTAATCTTTGTTGTGCCCCAGACTTCATGGCAGAGCAAAGCATCCCATGCTCCCAAATCCACACATAGGAGTCTTGTCATATGGGAAACATAAGTCCTTTCCCCTTTCTTATTTCAAATACTTAGAAAGTCTGTGATTGGTCAGACTTTGTCCAGTGTCCAGTCCTAAACAGTCAGCTATGGTTAATGCAACTGAATCTTACAGTAGCAAATGACTGTCATGGGCTCATTGAGACAGAAGGGAAGGAACGTTATGGGGAGAGGATACAGGAAGTATCAAGACAAAGACCATCAGAAAATTTTGCTCAGTATTTAGTCAGCAGGTTACAGATGATGCTACTTTTCATGGTCAAGTCTTCATTTGGTCACTCTACTGCTCTGAAAGAGCACATTGGAGAACTTATAGCAAAGAAACACTGGGGATACATGTGTAAACATACGGACATATAATACACATATGTATACATATATACATATATGTGTATACATACATATATACACACATATGGATACAGTTTAAGGGCTATAAAGCACACATTAGATATATTTAATAGTCAGTTTATGCCAAATGGGAAAAGTCTAAACAGATTGAACCATCACTTGGTAACAGACTAAATATCACATCCTGACTTCTGTAAAATCATGAAGAAGAGAAACCTTTATTATCACTAGACTGAAGATTGAGGATTCTGTCAGTCGATATATCAGAGACTAATAGAAGGATTATTGTTTTTTTTTTCTTTTTTTTTTAATGTAAATTTTTTTTATTCTTTTTTTAATTAAAATTTCCACCTGCTCCCCGTTTCCCATTCCTAGGATTATTGTTCAGTATACCTTTTCTTTGTTTTGAGATAGGGTCTCACTATGTAGAAGTCACTGTGAAGAACAGGCGGCCTTGAGCTCTTGGAGATCCATTTGCCTCTGCCTCCCAAGTGTTGGGATTAAAGGTTTGTGTCACCACACCTGGCCAAATGTACTTTTTAAAGATACCATGGAAGATTTAAGAGTGGAAATATCCTATAGAGAAGTTGCGTGGCTACATCCATCTATCCTCATATCTATAGTTATGCAATGTTTTTTCCTGAGGTAAAAATAATGCTATTTATGATGCAAAAGACAATGATGTCACTTATCTGTTCTGAGGAAGGAAGGTCCTAGATGAGGGGAAGTTACATTCCTATCAAGGAAAGACAAACAAGTAAACAAGCAAGCAAAACAACAACAACAACAATTTAATGTGTAGCTAGACACAGACGCAGCTGAAAAGGTAAAGCTCGGAGTACAGGGGTGAGAAGAAGCCTTAGAGACTGCTTCTGTCTCTGTGATGGGGATAAATAGTGAATGCCCTTTCAAGAAAGTGAACAAAGTCACCATAATTGTTTTCTTACATTAGCCTCTGAGATTCAAGATGGCCTCTCATTCCTACATCAAGAAAGAGTTACTGTGACAGCTAATTTTAAATGTAAACTTGACCTAACTAAGAATCACCTGAGAAGATAACCTTAATGAGGAACTATCTCTATTAGGTTGGCCTGTGGGGAACTGTCTTGATTATTGATTGATATGGAACAATCCAGCCTACTGTGGGCAACTCCATTCCCAGGGCCCAAAGGGGAGTCCTAAGGCAGCTGAGGGTAAGTAAACAAGTTGGGGAGTGTCCTTGCCTTTATCTCTTTCTGTTCTTGACTATGGATGTGATGCTTCAAATTTCTGCGTTGCCTTTTCCACAATAATAAACTGTCACCTGGACCTGTGAATTATGTAAACTCTTTCTTCCTTATGTAGCTTTGATCAGGGGTGTTTTATCATAGCAACAGAGAGGAAACTAGAATAGCTGTCCATTAAATCCTTCATTGATCGGGTTTCCTGAGGGCAGGAGCTGTTCTCAATGAACTCCTCTGTTCATTGCCCTGTTAGATCTCCACTGAATTTGGTGCTTTACCAGTGCTGCTAAATGTTTTATGGAAACTTACACAGAAAATGATGATAAATAATGGTTCTCATGGTGTGAAAATGGCTATCAAGATCAAGGAATAGCCTAGTGCTAACACCCCAGAAAACACTTATGTTCTCTTCTAGCAACTATTCCTGGAAAGGTAACCAACCATCATCCTTATTTCTAAAACCACAGGTTAGTTTGGCAGGATTTGGGACTTCATATAAATGGAATTACTCAGAGCGTTCTTACTTGCAGTGAGCTCCTTTTGCCCAGCCTTAGGTTTTAAAGACCCGCCCCCCCCGTCTTTGCATTAATTCTATGTTGTTCATTCATTTCCGAGTTAACATTCCCTTACCCTGAAAGTAACACCTTTTTTGTTTGTTCTGTGATTTTGTGCATTTAGATTCAATGGTCTGGAAGATGCTGATGCTGTGAGCACTCTTGAGTCTGTATTTTGGTGCACACACATCCAAATTTCTGTCAAGAATATACCTGGAAATGGAATAGTTGGGTCGTGAGTCAACTCCCAAAGCATGTGTTCCACATTAGTAGGAACTGCCAACTTTCCAGAGTGGTTATTGCAATTTACATTCCTTTCAGCAGTATATAAGAGTTTCAGATCTTCCCTCTGTTTGCCAGAAACTAGAGATTATCAGTCTTTTGTTATAGCCATTCTGTTGTGTGTAGGGCATCTCATTGTGCTTTAATTTACATCTCTCTGCTGAATAATGACATTGAAAACCTCTCTGTATGTTTGTAGCGATGTGGATATCTTCTGTGAAGGGCCCTTTAAAGTCTTTAACCCATTTTAAATTGTAGTTATTGGTCCTTTTCCCTGTTGTTCCACAAGTGTCCACAAATATTCTGAATGTCATATAGTGATGTTACAAATACATTCTCCCGATATGTGGATTTGTTTTCAATGGTGCATTTTGATAAACACAGGAGTCTGTCATTTTGGTGTTTGGAGACAGTCTCATGTAGTTCAACTTGGCTTCAGACTCTCTGAAACCAAGACCAACCTCAAACTTCTGATCCTCCTGCCTCCATCTTCTGTGTGATGGGATCACAGGTGTGCACAAGAACACCTGGTTTAAACACTCTTTCTTAATTTAATGTAACCCACTTGAGTGGTTAACCTTTTCTTTTATGGTGTTACCACTTTTGTGTCTTTTTTAAAAAAACTTTCACTATGTCAAGAATGTGAATATGCGACTGTTTCATTTTTTAAATAAATTCATTATCTGACAATTTTATATATGTATATATGTTCTGGTCACATTCAACCTCGTCCTTTCTTATCTCTTATCCCTCCAACCATCCCCTCACCTCCTCCCAATAAGGTCTCTTGCCACTAGCCTCTCTTTTGTTTTGCAACCCACTGAATTTAATCACACAATCCACTGAATTTAATCCACGTGCACCTGGATGTATAGCTATTCAATGGCTAACTAGTGTCTACACAATTGAAGACAACGATTCATCTTTTCCTTTCCCCAGCCAGCAGCAGCCAGTAGGTCCCTGGGAAGGGGTCACGTCCCATGAGTTCCTCCCTCCATCTCCAGATCCATGACTGGATATTGACCAACACAGCCTTATACAGGCCCTATCCAGATAACTGTAGCTACTGTGCACTCTTCGGTGCAATAGACATGCCACCCAGAAGAAACAGTATTTTATAGCCCTCCTCCTCACTGCCCTTAGATTTTATAGCCCCCCCTCCTCTGGCCCTTAGATTCTTTCTATCCTCTCTTCTTTGATATTCCCTGAACCTTGAAGGGATGATATGGGTACCACTGTAAGGGATGAACATTTAACAGTCACTTGTTCTCAGCTGTTTGGCCAGGCACGAATCTCAGTATTAACTGCTGTTCTTCACAAACAAACTTTTCTGTTCAAAGAAGAGGGCAGCACCAGTCCACAGGTAAAACACATACATATTTAGAAGGCAGTTCGACAACATGAACATTTGGTGAAACAAGTAGATTCATCCTTATGGCCTTTGACCAGGCCCATAGCAACAAGCAAGCACCCCCTCCTGTGGAGTGGGCCTCTGATCCAATCAGAATGCAGTTGATTATCCCATAATAGTTCTGCCACTATTGTACCAGTGGGCATACCTGGCCTGGGAGGTTGGTATTGCAGCACTCAAGGCTCATAGCTGGATAAGGTTGTGGATTGCTTTTCTACTCCATGTCCTACACAGCAACCTCTGCCACAGATGAAAGCTAGCCAGCTGGCAGGAAGCGTCTAGCTCATTCCAGCTTGTTTTTTCTATATCCAACATGCACAGTGTCTTCAGCAAAAGCCATTTACCAGCTAGTCTGGTGGGCAACCAAGAGCAATTGCCAATAGCCTGTTCTGTTTTGTAGGAGCCTGAACCCTTCCTTGCCAACAACTCATAGGCGTGAGCCCTCAGTATTGGAATTTTCCTTTAATTACTCATGGCTTGTGGAATATGCATTATTTTTAGAGATACGTTATTATTTAACATCTTAGCTTATTAACATTCTAACTTAGGTATATCATATAGCTAAAATAGATTTTTGTTTTTAAATGGATATGTAATTATCCTGATATTATTAATTGGAAAGGGTACACTTAGCCACAATTCCATTATTTATATGTGGAAATGTTCCTGTATTCTCCTAATTCTATCTTTTTGTTCAGTTTGTCCAGTCAAGTGCAAACACAATAAACTACATAGATAATTAAAACGTCATTTAACTTGTAGATTTATTATGGTTATTTTTGAAACAAAGTCCTGCTTTGTAGCCCAGACTGGCTTTGAAGTCATGATTTTCTGGCTTCAGTCTTCAAAGTGCTGGGGTTATAGGCATGTGTTACTATTCGTGCCTTGTGTAAATTTCAGTAGTCCATCCCATTTTACTCAACTGCTTTATTACCTGTCCTAGTTAGGGTAAATTATTAGCTGAAGTCATCTGAAAAGAAGACATAGACTGAGGAATTTCTAGATTAGCTTGACCTATCAACATGTCTATGGGATATCATCTGGATGTGGAAGCACCCATATATACAGTGTGGGTGGTACAAGCTGGCCAAGTAGGCATCTGAGTGAGCCAGCAAGCAGAGTTCCTCCGTGGCTTCTGCTTGAGTTTCTGTCCTGACTTCTCTGCATGATGGACTGTGATCTAGAAGTGTAAGCCAAATAAACCCTTTGGTCCCAAAGTTACTTTTGACCAAAGTGTTTTACCACAGCGACAGAAAGGGAACTGGGACAGGCCTCTTGAATTTCTGGGGCAAGTTTAGAACTTCAGTGAGATGACAGGGCTAGCGAGATTGTTCACAGGGTAAATTCCATGCTGTGCAAGTCTGACTGACCTAGTTTAAGCCCTAGAGCCTTTGTGGAGGTGGAAGGAGAGAAATGATGACTCCATGAAGTTGTCCTCTGACTGCATGCATGCACGCACGTGTGCGCGCGTGTGTGCACGCGCGAACACACACACACACACACACACACACACACACCAGTAAATTAGCAAAAGCTATTTAAAGAGTGACACTTTAGAACATCTTTATCTGTTCTCATGAGAAGGTGTCTGGGTGTTTGATCTTGCTTCCCTCCAGGTTATTGTTTAAACATAGCATTTTGGAGGGAACTGACATTTGTTAGATGTTGGATTTTGCCTGTCATTCAGCACACCCCACATATCCATTTATTTATCAGCGTTTTTATTCTCTTCCAATGATGTTTTTTTAATGGACTTTTCATACAAAATTTTTATCCAATTTTGGGGGGTCAGAATTATACTTAAGTGTCTGTTGTTTTAGATTTTCCTTTAAAGAGTATTTTTAATTGTTTCTACTCATTACTGACAAATTTAATTGAGCAAACCAAAAGAACAAATCAACTACGTTGAAAATGGTAAAACTAGTGATCTGATATCTACCAGACAAAAGTAAACACCTCTAGACTATTTCCACTTCAGGATGGAACATGACCAAGGGGGCCTGGTGGGGGCCTTCTCAGTATGAGACGCCAGGTGGAACTGAGAACAGAGGCCTCCTCTCTGCCATGAAGCTAGGGCCTCACTTTGGGACCATCTGGCTTACAGATACATTTGTTTGATTGGCACAATGATTCTTTTAAGAAAGAAATTGACTCAACATGTGAAATTGGGGTTCTTTTAAATGAGAATATAACCGCCTATGTTTGAGAAGTTGGAACTTCATGATCTGACACACATGAGGCTTCATTGTTTGTGCTGCTATGATGGGCTGAAGCTGAGCTGGGCAAGGGCACACGGCTTTTCTCTCTGTGGCCTGGACTTACTTAATCCCCAGCTTGGCTGCACTATTTTGAAGCTCTCTGCATATCAAAACCCCTTAAAAGAGTTGTTTAAACAAAGCGTTCCCACTTTCTTACCTCTTACTTTTGGTCTGATCCGTTTCCAAGCCTTTGCTGTCTAGAATTATCCCAAATGTTTGGCAGTTCTCTGCCGTGGTTGTGCTTGCTCTGTTGGTCTGCTGCAGCCATGCCCGGGTACCTGTGGGGGTCTGGTTTCAGGATGCCCTAAAATGGGGAAATATATGGTTCCTTATGTTCTTTATGCACCATTTGCATATCAAAACCATTGCCTAGATGTCTGTAGGCATCTTAAATCAGTTTGTCCCAAACTAAAACCTTGACACCAGTACCCAAACCTGCCCCTTAACTTCCCCATCTCAGGAAAGGGGGTCAAACCCAACTGCATGGCACAAAACCTAGAAGCATCTTTGACTATTGTTTTCTGTCTTAAGCTTTGGCCCAATCTAGTCCTCAGCCTTGTGGTTTTACCTCCAACATGCACCCTGGTGCCTCTCATCATGGCCCCTGCCTCTGCTTTTGTCTTAAGGACTGATAGCTCTTGCCTACTTTTCAAATTCCTCCAACTTCCTCTCCTTCCTAGTGAGTTATTTTCCACATAGCTGCCAGAAGAGTTTGAAAAATGCATATCAGATTAAGGGGGAGGAAGTCTTTCTGCTGGCTGGTCATTACATTTAGCATTTATCTTAATCCACTTGGGTGGCTAAATCCGAATCCCTCAGACTGGGTAACTTTTAGGAAAGAGACATTAGTCACAGTTCTGAGAGGGAAGCATCTATCGAAGAGTCTGCTGAGGCCGTGGCTTCTGATTTGCTCACTGAGGGAGCTTCTGTCTGGTTCTTAGCATTGCAGAAGGGGTGAATGGGCTTTCTTTCGGCTCTTTTTAAAAGGCCATAAACCCATTCATAAGGGTACCTTATGACCCAATCACCTCCTAAAATCCACACCTCTTAAAATTGTAAATTTCTGCTGAATGAAGTTTCAACATGAATTCGGGCCATAGCACCTCCAAAGGTGCTAACCTGGAGTCAAGCACCCCAGGCTCTATAGGAATGGGGGACTGCATGCTTCACAACGGGACCCTCATCCTCCTTACTGTTGCTCATTGACCACACAAGCCTTCTGTTTCTGAAAGCATACAAACATGTTTCTTCTCCAGGCCCTCCAGGACCTTGGCCTTAGTTCTCTCTTCCTGGAAATTTCTTTTTCCAGATGCCTACATAGCTGGAAATACATTTAATATCTGTGTAGGTAGCTACTCCTCATTGTGAACAGTATAGATTTAGAGTCATCTAGGAGACACTGTTCTGGGTGTTTCTTTTGGGATGTTTCCAAGAGGTTTAGCCGAGGATGGAAAATCCACCCTGAGTATCAGTGACACCATCCCACGGGTTGGAGTCACAGACTGAATAAATATGAAAAAAGGAAGAAGGAAGCCACACCCCAGAATTCATCTCCCCTTGCTTCCTGACTGTCAATATGAGCAGCCTTCTCCTTCTACTGTTGCTACGGTTAAAGCCACGCTTGCTAACACACTTTCACCATTATGATGAACTCTATCTTAAAACTGAGAGGCAAAGCAAACCTTTCTTGCCTTAAGTTGCTTTTCTCCAGTATTTAGTGATAGCAACGAGAAAAGAGACACGCAATCTAAAGTTTAGTTTAAGCCCTACTTCCTCCCAGAGGCCTTTGCACATCACAGTATGTCAAATGCCATGGTTCCTTACAAATCGTTTAGCCTTTGCCTGGCCATTTTCTGTTCTTCCCTTTCTGTACTTGTGTGTAAGTTCATGTGTGTACATGCATGTGCAGGTGTGTGTGAATGCATGAGCATGTGCACATGGAGGCAGAGTTTGATGCCAGGTGTTTTCCTCTGTCTCTCTCCACCTTTTCTATTTTGAGACAGAGTCTCTCACTGAACGTGGAGTTTACTTGTTGACTAGACTAGTTAGCCAGGAAGACCCAGTGATCTCTCATCTCTGTCCCCTCCCCATGCCGAGACTGTAGGGCCATGATGCCATGCTTGGCTTTTTATGGGAACACAGGAGATCCAGACTTGGGTCCCATGCTTATAAGTCAGCTGTGTTACCAAATGAGCTATCCCTCTGGTCTACGACTGTCTTTTAGTTAGGTTTGTGTATGTTGTCTAGCTCCCCTACAGAATTTAGGTCTGTTGGGACAGAACCTCTAAGTCCATCTCAGTCTCTGGTGTCTATATAAAGTGACTAACGTTAGGAGGAAAGGTAGGAAGAGCTGGATGCATGAATGAATGTAAATTCTGGGAATGGAGATTCCCAATGATTTCAGCTATCCCCAGTCCTCATCCTTCCTTAGCCTTGGATTTCTTCTCTCTCATGACAAATTGAGACGGGACATATGGCAGTACGTAAAAAGATAAATAAGTAAATAAACAAATAAACAAACTAAACAAACTATTTATTGGTAAATAAATAAAGAAAACATTTTCTTATTGTGTTTCACAAAAGTGGTCACACCAGTGTAATATATTACAATACAAAAATGGGAATCTGAGGTTAGACCTTCTTGCATTAGATTCATTCAATGCTCCTCATGGGGTTGGGAAGCCTTTGGAAAGCTTTTTCACACATGTGGTAACTGTTGTCATGGAGGCCTGAAGCTTACCTTTGCCTAACGCTCCTAAGAGATTCTCTCCCAAGGACAGCTGATTATAGTGACGTGCCTCCACAAAGGTGACAGCCACATGCGTGCATATACTGAGCAAACTATGAAGCCTTTGCATAAGTCAGTGCCGAGCTTCCACGTGATTTGTTTGCATTACATTTTAGAAGTCACAGGAATGCTTTCCTGTGCTAGAATCTTCAAGGTGACCACTTTATATCTACTGCTGGGTACCATGTTTTATTGAATGCTAACTGGAGCATGTTCACTGCGTTTAAGTGAGCAACATCATCTCAGCCACAGACCACTCCCACTCGTGTCCATGGAAAGCTTTCTTGGGCCTTTTAGGCTTGAGACAAGGTCTGCTTACTTTAGGGAGGAACCAGCACCATAAAGAAGGCCGTAGGACTGTAAGAAGAAGGCCAGATAGCTGCTTGCTAAGATGTAGTCTTCTTCGAGCTATTTTATAAAGATGATTAATTATAGCATGTGCTTAATCACATGAGCATCAGAGCCAGCTGTCTGGGAATGAGAGCTGGCGGGCTATTAGTCGGGCTCTGATGGAACTCGATAGCTAACACCAGACGTACGCTCGCTCCTTTCCACTCCCGGCCGGCCCTCCACCTGTGCTTTCCATCCAGGCTCCGGATCAGTCTTGCTTTCCAATGTTGTCAGCTTTGCGTACTCTTGAATTCTTTCCCTCTGCTGACCAGTGAGCTCAAATACCGCTTCAGTGGGATCAAGAAGACAAGGCTTTAATTCAGTAATTAGTTTAACAAATGGCTCTTAAGCAGAAGTCAGGGCCTAGGCTATTTAGATATGGGGATGGATAATATAGTCCAAACGACTGTTCTCAGGGTACTTATATTTGGGGGTAGGGGAAGGGAGCCAATAATAGATGAATTAAGAAGACAGTATCTGCAGTGGCAAGCTCAAGAGGTAGTGTTTGGTGAGGTGTGGGCAGCCACTCCAGTATAGTCTGGAGCTCTGTCCCCTGCCTTTCATTAGGTCAGACTTCCAGGAAGTGTGGCTTGGAGCCTGAATCCATGCTACACATTCCTTCCCTTCTTGTTTAGTTTGGCAGAAACCACTCCAAGCTTTCCCTGAAGCTGTTATTTCACAGATTTTTGGGGTCAGACACTATTTGAGTGGCATCTTCGTTAAAGTCTCACCATAGTCTAATGAGACAGGGGCTGATATCCTTGATCTACTTCACATATGTGATACTTTACCTATCCTTTTTGCTTTTTATATGTGGCCCAGATCCACTGAAAAACTGGCCCAAGGCTCTCAACTAACAAGTGGAAGAAAATGCTCCCCATTTCGACTGAGCCACATCTTTTTTCCAAGATAGACCTGGGATGTCATATCATTTCATCCCCTTCCCAAGCATACACCCAGGATGGGCTCAGACTCCCACATTCAGTTCCTAATCTCTTAATGAAACCCTTCTGAATTCCCCATCCAGTCCTGCTCTTGGATGACTAGCAAGATGGAGCTTCCAGGATAGCGACCCTACACCTCATCATTGGACTTGAAAGGACCCCATCTGCATACTGAGCTCTTCCTGCAGGCTTACTGTGCTTCCAGGGGGTGACTTTGGGATAGGTAAGACATCTATCACTCCCAGAACAGGAAGGCTTTGAACTTATGAACTTCCTGCCACAGCCTGGCAAGTAGCTAGAATATTCACGCCACCACAGATGGCCACCACAGCACTTCTACCGCTTCTCTCAGTGAGTTGATGGCATTGTTTTCAGGAGTAAGAGATGAAATGAATAATAGTGGCCAGAAAAGGAATGAAAAAAATACATTTTTTTCTGTTGTTGAACATATAAAAGATAATATTACAATAATGAGAAATAGAAATGGATTTTTGTAATTTAATTATGATATTTTTTATTTTGAACACAAGATTGAATCTTAGTGGTTGGTCTCTCACAGGGTCAGTATCTGTTTCCTGGGCTTTGACCAGTTATTAACTTCATCTAAATTGTTATTTCCACATATTTGTGTTTGGTAGACTTTCCAGCTCATGGTAAAGACCATGTTTTAACTTTAAAAAAATCAACAGTTACAAAGCAAAGTGTAGAACACAACTAAATTTTTGAGAAATTCTCAAGACTTTCTGTTTAGTATAAATTCCAAAGGTGCCCAAGTCTTTGTTCTATCTATCTATCTATCTATCTATCTATCTATCTATCTATCTATCTATCATCTATCCATCTATCTGTTTATTTGTCTGTCTATCTTTCTCGCTATCCATCTACCTAACATTTTAAATGGAGATAAAAGCATATATACAGAGTGGCCATTATAATTTCTCATGCTTACTGTCTCTGTGTTACCATTTTGAACTTTGTATTCTTCTTTTTTACTGCAGGCTGTGTGGCAGCATAGGTTTGGAAACCCACAAAACCTAAAGTAGATTTAGACAACTCCAAGTCACTGCAAATTTACACCCAAACAGTACAAAATGGAACAAAACCCCAGCAACAGCATCACCAAGCACTCTCTGAATTGTCATCCATGCAATAGTTACCAAAAGGAAGAAAACATAAACCCTCTATTACAAATCATATATATTATGTATATAATATATTATATAAAATAAAAACAGCATCCCTTCAAGACTTCAGTTGAATTTAGAGCATTAGAGGATGTTTTTCCCGAGGGAAGACTGTTTTCCCACTGATACTACTCACAATTATCAATATAACATAGTAGCGAAAGGTAATGGATTTGAGTTCAGTTGGTTGTTATTTTAGTATTTTCTACAGAGTGTTCTCACCACCTTTCTCAGGTTTGCCCTGGGACCTGGTTTTTGTTTGTTTGTTTGTTTTGTTTTGTTTTGTTTTGTTTTGTTTTGTTTTTTTGGACCTGTTCTCTGCGTCATTCTGATTGGGTGGGCACTAGCCTTGGCTGCCTCCCATCTCCTTTTGACCTTGGCCAGCCTTCACCCCTTCCTCTCCCCTCCCATTTCTCTGGTTCACACACTTCTCACAGGATCATTGCCTTTCCCCTACTCATCCCGACCCTGCTAGCTAAGCCCATGAGAACACAGAGCTCCTCAAATCTCTGTTCTAATCCTTGGCCATTTTCTAACCCAGTTGTAAGTACAGTGCTCTAGTCTGATAGGATTCCCAAAGACTTGTAATGCAGTCACAAGGACTTACAGAAAGAGTTCAGTCTCAGGCAGTGTAGCTGGAATCACAATCCTGCAGTGCTTCCCACACATTAGAGTTCAAGGCTGAAGCATTCTTGGGTCTAGGTGGCTTTCAAACAAACTCTAAACTCGGGAGAGCAAAGACTGCTATGTGTGACATGGCTCTCACTTCCATGGCAGCCATGGCCCTCGTCAGTCCCAGCATCCCTTCTGCCCAGCACTTGAGACTTCCCTTGAAGCATCCTTGCTATGTTTTAGATGTGTTTTGTCTCTTCGGGGTTTATAAATAAGAATGTTGGTCTTTGGTGTGGTTATGTTAAGAGGTAATGTGGACCTTTAGATGTTACTGGTAGGGATCTGTGGATCTCTGAGGACAGGGCCTTTAGAAGGAAGGATGGAAAAAAGGAAGGAAGGAAGGAAATAAAGAAGGAAGGAAGGATGAAAGAGAGAGAGGGAGGGAGGAAGGAAGGGGGAAGGAAGAAAGGAAGGAAGGAAAGAAGGAAGGATGAAAGAAAGAGAGGGAGGGAGGAAGGAAGGAAGCAAAGAAGGAAGGAAGAAAGTGCCTCATAAGATTCTCATATTCTCCTGAGAGCAGGTTATTACCAGAACAATTCGAATCCCAGGATCTTGTTTGGAGATGCAACCTTTCCTTTCAGACATGTTCCCACTGTTATGATTTCATCACAGTGATGTTTTCAACAGAGCTGAGCCAGTGCTCTGTCTTGCCTTTAGATTTCCAGACCTGCCATCTAATTCAACATTTTCTTAATAATAGTAATTGGCCTCATGCATTTTGTTACTGCAATGAAGAGCAAACTAATATAACCCTCACCATAACTAGTGTTCCTAGTGGCAGTTGTTGCCAACTGATCAAATTTAATGTAAGAGAAGAAAACCATTCATCACCCTGGGCTGACCGTTCCACCCTGTGACTGACTTAACTAGGTGGAAACTCTAAAGCTTAGCATCCAAAGCATGGCCCAACTTTAACCTATGATTCTAACAAGCCATTCTGAGGCTGACTTCCCTAGACTTATGCACAGGAATGCCTGGAACAAACACAAGGGAGCCTGATAAAACTGCATTTTCTGGCATACAGAGAGACAAACAATAGCATTAATTGCCAGAGATGGGCTAGGCACCGGGAAGACAAAGATCAGTAAGACTGGGCCCTTGCCACCCAAGAGCAGTAGAAAGAGAGCCAAAGCAGACAGACAAGAGCATGGCAAGGGTGCAGAAACAAGTGGGTGGCATAAAGAAAGACACCATGCAGAACTAGAGCCTCCTGGAATGAGAAGGTTGAGCTACTCAGCTCCCAGGACTTCATCTTTCTTATCTGTAAGATGAAGCAGGTTGAGACTGGATGGCTCTTCCATCTCTAGCTGCGGGACTGGGCAGGTGTCTCATGCCTCTGAGCCCACCATCTCATCTGTAAGATGGGTTAACTCATGGCATTTACCTTGCTAGACTTCTAGGAAGACTAACTCAATCCTTGGAAAGTGCTTATAGACAGCTCCCAAACTATGGGTCACTTCACTGAGTGTGTAGGCCTTGATACTTTAGCAATGGTAAAAGGTCTCTGAACAGCAGATGGTCACAGTGAGCCCAGTGTGTTCTGACGGTGCCAGATTCCACAGCTTCGACTTTCCTTCACTCTTGGTTCTGA
Organism: Chionomys nivalis; assembly: GCF_950005125.1. Taxonomy (NCBI): domain Eukaryota; kingdom Metazoa; phylum Chordata; class Mammalia; order Rodentia; family Cricetidae; genus Chionomys; species Chionomys nivalis. The sequence continues at coordinate 42,684,937 of NC_080099.1, read as the reverse complement.
ACATATGCCACCTGAGCTCTGCCATCGTGCCCACACTATGTCAATAAACCCTTATGAAGATTCTTAATTTATATTTGAGACTATTCTATGCTATGAATTATAGTATTTTTTACTGTACACAGAAAGTTTCTGCTCTTATAAGAATATCAGTTTAATTATAAAAATAAAACCTTTTAATATTCCCCTAGCATCATTCTTCAGTATGCGAGTATTCAATTAGTCTATCTTTGAGTTGTATTATTTTAGAAAATTTGATTTTAAAAATTGAAGTTAGAGTTACTGACTTAATTTTCACATATACCACACACATATGAATTTTGATTTGGGATTAGGATAGAATTTCTGGCTATTTAAAAATGGCCTTAAACATACACCTGCCATTTCATATTACATATTTATGTAAAGAAGTGTTCTTATCCTTAATTATAAAATTGATATGTCTATGAACTCTAAAAGACATTTAAGTCGTTTTACCACGTCCAGTATCAATCACTCAGACAATATTGGATTTTTTTCTTTTAAAATTTTATTTATTTTTATTGTGTAGTATGCATATATACCATTCACACACATGACGTTCAGATGGTTGTGAACTGTGAGGTAGGTGCTGGGAGTCAAATCCAGGTCCTCTGTAAGAACAGAAGTGCCCCTAAGCACAGAGTCAGCTCTCTACCCCAAGAGTGAATTCTTTATGCAATAATAAGAAAGCATGTCTGTCTTATTGGTATACATATTTGCTTTCATGTTTCATGAATGGCAAAATTATACACATGCCAAATAATTATTTTTAAATGTATTTCTTTATGATTTATTATTAGCACATATTTGATTTGCACACCAATTTTTTTTTACAACATTCTAAGGTTATATAAATGTTTCTTAGGTGAAAGGGACTTTGAATGGAGTATGTTTAAGGAACCTGGTTTTTGAGTATCTGGCTGAAGATAAGAGCGGTGGGTACCGCCTCTGAGGTCTCCCTATCTGAAAGTCCAACCGTCAGATATATTTAGAGTAAAGGTTACAGGAGGCTAACAGATTAATCAAGAAACAAAGCTTTGATTAGGGACAAGTAACTTTCTCAAGCATGGTGTAGGTGGTGCACCTCTGATTCCTTGGCCCTGTTCACTGGCACCCTCCTCGCTGGTGTAGCTGTTGCATGGATGTTGGCTGGTACTCAGTGGCGTAGCAGGAGGCAGGATTCAAGGGGGGAAATCAACTCTCTCGGCTTGGGGGGCTGAATCTGTGGCTATGGATGAGCATGGGACAGAGAGGGAAAGAAGCTGGAAGATGAGGTCATGGACTAAATTATTCCTTATGTCAGGCATCACAGGACAGAATACATCACTAAACAGAAGGTATAAGAGAAAACCCAAAACTTATGAAAAAAGAAAGGAAAGGAAAAACCCACAATGGGTAGTATACAGAGGGCCAAACAGGACTAAGCACAATACAGTCATTTCTGATTAGCACCCAGAAGACAGCTTGGGTTTAAAACCAGAATCCATGTCCAGCAGAGTTCCCCCACCAACCTCACAAATCTCTGTTTTACTCACAATGGAGAAGCTGCTTCATCTTCTTAATTAGGAGGTGAGTGGAGGGATGAATAGAAGATGTGTCAGCAGCAGGTTGTGTGTGTGTAAGTGTGTGTGTGTGTGTACGTATACGAGTGAGTGTGTGTGAGTGTGTGAGTGAGTGTATGTGTGTGTGTGTTTGTGAGTGTGTGTGTATGTGTATGTATGTGTGTGAGTGTGTGAGTGTGTGTGTTGAGGGGTTGTGGCGAGCAGAGTAATACATTTAACAGGAGAGAACAAAGAAGACCTTCCAGGAGAGCATGTCAACCAGCTTTGAGGCTGAGGACTGATTAAGAGGTTCCCTTCTGGGGAGACCGTGGCAGAAATTCCCCTAAGAAGGCAGATGACAGAAACTGGAGCTTTGTGCTGTGAAATCAACTCATCCACCCACATTCAGAGTAAGTCCTGCCGTTTCTTTGGAAATGTGTATTATTATCTGTCTTTAGCAAACAAACGGAACTGTCCGCAGTGCACAGCCTAAGTCATCTAAGTTATGTGACTAGTCATCTCACTGTGTTTGAATTCTGCTTTCCTGCCTCTCTCCTTAAAGGCGCCTTCTTGGAGATAAGCAAAGATGCATTTCAGTGATTGCTGCCATGAAGAGACACATTTCATTACTGAGTCTTTTATTCATTTTTGTGTGTGTGTGTGGGGGGGGGGGGCTGTTCTTATACCTGTGAGTTGAAAAGGGAGATTGTATCTGGGTCAAAATTAAGAACAGATTAACATGTACCAAAGGAAAGGACAAATGATTCTGATAGGTTACTGAATGCTCAGTCAACTGATATGTATTGTAATTTTCAAAGATATGTATTTTATTTGATGTGCGTGAGTGTTTGCCTGCATGTGTGTATGTATACCACCTGTATGCATAATGCCCTCATGGGCCAGCAAAGGGCTTCCAGTAATCTAAACTGGAGTTTCAGATCATTGTAAAACAACACACGGATGCGGAGAACCATCCTCTGCAAGAGCAGTAAGTCCTCTGAACCTCTGAGCCGTCCCTCCAGCCTCACGTTGTGATTTTTTTTAACTTATTGGTCCCCCATGCCTCTATATGAATAAATGTTGATCCTCATGAGTATGCTATAGGCTGCCAAATTAGATATCCTTTGTACCTGAAGATGTATATATAACTATATATTCTTTGTCCATGCAGATGAGCATTTTGAGTGTTTATCCACAGAGTAGTTTCCCAGGGATAATGTTGTCAAATCAAAGACTTACTTGGAAAATCTTCAAAGAGATGTCCTTCCAAACATGTATATGGGGTGGTGCTTGCCAATGGTTTATGTGATGTATCCATTTTATACATGCTTATTAGCAATGTAGATTAGTTTTAAATTCTATATTTCCTGCCAAGTTATTAAGTTTTTCTCTTCTTCAATGATGATATTTAATGTCTACCTTTAATGTTGGAGTCATTTACATTTTATCATATACTCTGTTCATTTCAAGTTTTTATAATTTATTTATTTTAATTTCATTTTACATTCCAACTACAGTTTTCCCTCCCCCTATTCTTCCACCCCCCCCCTTGCCTCCTCACAAGCTCATCTCCCATCCACTCCTCCCAGTGGGTAAGGGCTAGGATGAAGCATCAACAAAATCTGGCACATTAAGTTGGGGCAAGACCAAGCCCCTCCCCACTGCGTTAAGGCTGAGCATGGCATTCCACTATAGGGAATGGGCTCCAACAAGCTAGCTCACATACCAGGGATAGATCCTAGTTCTACCACAAAGACCCCTCAGAAAGACCAAGCTTCACCACTGTCTCCCACATATGGAGGGCCTAGTTCAGTCCATGAAGACTCTACAACTGTCAGTCTAGAGTTCATGCTTCTCTCCAAGCTTGGTTTAGCTGTCTCTGTAGATTTCTCTATCATGATCTTGACTTTCCTTTCTTTTTCCTCTTTCCTCTCTTTGACTGGATTCCTGGAGTTTGGCCTACTTGCTCATTTCAATTTTGAATCTATTTCTTATAGTAAAAACTACTCAACTATTAAGGAACTGATTGAATTTTTAGATTGTCTGTTTAAAAAAATATAGCATTCAATATTCTACACCGGAGTATAAAAAGACTGTGTGTGTGTGGGGGTGCAATGTGTGATGTGTTTTTGTATTATGTGTATGTGTGCATACCCGTGCTAAAAAGGATCATTTATACTTTTAGGCAAAAATGTATTTTAATTTGTGATGGTATTTGAATTTATTATTGCTTTTCTTTATGATTTTTAGCTTTCTAGCCTGTCTGCTCCCCCAGCTATTTTAATGTTCTTGTTTTCATATTTAAATCTTAGACCCATATGGAGTTTACCTTGGCATGGGAAGCAAAGTAGAGTCCTAGCAGAGCTAAAATTTCTGACCTGAGCTTTCGGCCATGCTGTGATAGAAATGTAAAGGGACTCAGTTTGAGTCAAGATGTCCTTAGGGTTTTTGTGCTGCAAACGTGGTTTTCTTCCTATGCGGTCCAAGTTGGCTCCAAACTCAATATCCGCCAGTCTCAACTCCTGCGTTTTGGGATTTCTGGAGTGCACCACTACAAAAGATGGTTGCACTTGTGTTTCCTGGAGGTTTCACAGCTCAATAATGCCTGGAGCTCCACAGGTTGCTTTCCTAGTTCGTGACTGTGTTTCTATAGAGGCTAGAGAAAATGTACCCCATCAAGGGTCCTTTTGCCAAATCTCTCCGTGAGAAAACAAGGAGAGCTGGGAAGAACTTGAGTGACCAGGCATGGCAATCCTTCACCTTCGTAGTCATGTCTATGCCTTTATTTCAGTTTGTGCTTTGAACAAGGAACCTTGACCCCTCTGCCTTCTTTAGGAACGCACAATCTCAGAGAGACAATATCTTTTTTAAAAAATTTTTATTTTATTTTATTTTTTAGGGAGGCAATATCAGTATGGTATGCAACCTCTGGGTCTGAAAAGTTCAAGAGCAGCAGTGTTTTAATTTTTATTCCATCAGCTTGAAGTAGGTCTTCAAAAATAATAAATCTACTTTCAACTAATTTTTCATTTATTTTAAAGTTGAGAAAAAATTCAAAGCAACCCAATCACCTTTAGTTCAACCATGGCTGGAAATGGAGTTCCCCTAATTCAGCAGGGCCTCAAATGTTGAGCACAAACAGAGCTCTAGCTGCTGGGACTTCTCAGCCCAGAAAAGAGCCCACTGCTGCTGAAGGACATTTGACCCAGTGTGTGGTGGGAGGCTTCCTAAACAGACATTTGTTGAGTGCAGTCATTAATAATAATAAATAGTCTAAAGTCTCAAGAAACAGAGAACAAAGTTCAACTCCTAAACCTGTGTCAAAGGCGTTATCAAAACTCTCCTAGCTGAATCAATAGCAGTTGTCTGCTTCCTCCCAGAGCAGGGGAGAGAGGTGTTTCCCAGAGGGGACAGCATTGCTTTGGCTGCAGTGTTTATAAGGACGTGACAAGGTTGGTGGTGAAATAATACACACGATTTCTGCCTCAGTGAGCACTACATCCTGGCTGTAAGGTGATGAGAAAAGGCTTTTCATGAGTAAGTTTAAGATGGCTCCGACTCATCTTTAAGGGTTTGCGATGCCTTAGAAACAAGTCAGGGTTGGTAGAGTATGACTCCCTCTTTAATCCTTCACCAGTCACTGTTAAAATCCACTCCAAATATGCCACTTGTTTTGAGAGAGTGATTGTGGACTTTGTTAGTTTTTAAAACCCAGGTAGGTCTTTGGTTAGGTAGTAGGTCATTTCTTTCCATACTTCATCTCTAAGAAGACGGGCAGAGGGACTCTCAAGTAGGCAATGCTCTAGAGATTGTGCCAAGCCTTGACCACACAGCATAGGAGCTCCATCTCCTAGTCTTCTCTTTTGGTCTTTGCTCACTATCAAAACTAAGTTCCTAGGTTTGGTATTTCCTGATCTTTTCTTATACTCTTCCAGAATGAATGGAAGAATCTCCTAGGCACTTCAATACTTTTCAAAGAACTGTCAGAACAGATGCTATTTGAACTATCTGTGGAAATACTTACATCGACATGTTCTACCCCCGTGGTGACCATTTCTTCCTCAGTCTACTGCAGAGAGGCTTGTCCAGGTCAATATTTTCTCATTTCTTGCTCAACCTGCTTTCCCCCACCCTGAATAAGCCAGAGTATTAACAGGGTAGGCCAGTAGGAACTGAATGTGACTTACTGCTTTTCTTAGGGAGAACTTGAGATACTTAAAGACTGTATTAATTTTTTAAAAAAGCTTTAAATGCTTCTGCTTATCAAATGCTAACCACATTTGAGTCTTCCCCTTGTGTAGAGCCCATCTGTAGTTTCTCATTATCATCAGAACTTACTGAAGGCATTATACCAACAATTCCCAAGACACTACCTTGACTTCCTCGTGGGAGAATAGTGAAATACAATAACCTTTAAATATTTAAAGTATTCATCTTTCAACTTTGACAGGTATTTATAGCCTGGAAGTCATCACCAAAATCAAGAGAGTAAAATAAAGAACCTATTATACTTTACATTTTTATCATGTTATATTTTCTCTTCTTTTTATTTTCCTTTTGATGTTGATAAAGCCAGGGTCTTTTACATGCTTGGCAAGAACCCTATCACTTTCATCTCCACCCCATAGGGCCCCTTTCAGTCTATGCTCTACTTTATTCCCATCCCAAGCAACCATTGATTTTCCTGCTGTTGTTGTCTATTGGTTTGCCTTTCTCCTTTGACTCAGCACATCTGTGATATTGCATGTAGGAGTAGTCTCTCCCTTTTTGCTAAGCTTTAACTAACTGGTGAATATCTTGGGCAGGTAGGATTAACATAGTAAAAATGGCAATCTTACCAAAAAAAAAAAAAAACAAAAAAACAAAACAATTTACAGATTCAATCAAAGCAATAACCATCAAAACTTAGAAAAATTCTTCACAGTCCTTTAAAGAACAATACTCAACCTCATATTTAAAAACAAACCAAAAAACAATAGGATAGCCAAAACAATCCTGTACAATAAAGGAACTTCTGAAGTCATCACCATCCCTGACTTCAAGCTCTACTATAGAGCTACAATAATGAAAATAGCTGGGTATTGGCATAAAAACAGACAGGAGGTCCATTGGAATCAAATTGAAGACTGAATGTAAATCTATGAATACCTGACTTTTGACAAAGAAGCTAAAATTATAAAATGGAAAAATGGGAAAGCATCTTTAACAAGTGGTCCTGGTATAATTGCATATCAACATGTAGCAGAATGCAAATAGATCCATATCTATTGCCATGCACAAAACTTAAGTCCAAATGGATCAAAGACCTCAACATAAAGCCAGCCACACTGAACCTCATAGAAGAGAAAGTGGGAAGTACATTTGGTTGCATTGGCACAGGAGACTACTTCCTAAATATAATCCCAGTAGCACAGACACTGAGAGAAACAGTTAATAAATGGGACCTCCTGAAACTAAGACGCTTCTGTAAAGCAAAGGACATGGTCAACAAGACAAAACAACAGCCTACAGAATGGGAAATGATCTTCACTAACCCCATATCAAACAGAGGTCTGTTCTCCAAAATATACAAAGAACTCAAAAAATTAGACATCAAAAGCACAAATAATCCAATAAAAAAATGGGGTACAGACCTAAACTGAGAACTCTCAACAGAGGAACCTAAAATGACTAAAAGACACTTAAGAAAATGCTCAACATCCTTAGCCATCATGGAAATGCAAATCAAAACAACTCTGAGATACCGTCTTAAACCTGTCAGAATGGCCAAGATCAAAAACACTGATGACAACTTATGCTGGAGAGGATGTGCTTGAAAATTATATCTCAGACATTGTGCTAATTGCTTCTCATGAGTTATCTTATTTAATTCTCTTGATTACCCTCTAATCCTATCATTATTTGCTCTACCAACACCTAAATCAAGACTTGGAGAAGTAAACTAACCTTCACAATATCTTGTAACTAGCACATTGTTAAATCAAGATGTAAGCAAATTCATATCTTCTATGCTCCATGTGTCCAATTGTGGAAAGTGGATGAAGTCCTGAAGGGGAAAAAAAACAGAAAAAAAGCAAGGACACTGACAAGAAGACGAGTGTTTAATTTGATCAGCCCCACGACAGAAGTGTCTCTGGAAGCACAAAGTTCTGCACATGCTTGTACCCAAAGAGCCTGCCTTGCTTTAGATGGTGACCCCAAAAGTAAGTAAGCGTCAGAATGGGGAGTGGAAGAAGTACGGATGAGGAGATGAGCAGGTTCTAGGAAGACCTGTGGTTAATCCAAGAATAGTCTTAGATGTTCGACTACAACGTCATCTCGGCACAGGTGACTTCACGCTACTCATTTTCTCTAATGCCCTCTGTCGCACCACTGTCCAGATGCTGACAGGTGACAGAAATGCTCATAGACAAGGATGTTTACTGCTTCTAGTAAGAATGCATATTTGACTTATGCTTCGTAATGATAGACATCTTACTTTATGTACCTAGTGCCGAATTATTCTACAGAGAATGAATCTGGTCCTTGGAAAGTCAAATAATTGTCAGAATAAAATTCTGATTAATTGAATTAGGCTGAATTACTTAAAGCCAGTGGAAGAAGTGGTGAACTATTTGAAGGACAAGCTCAGAACCTGTCTGCAGATCTAGAAAGCTGATAGGATGTTGTAATAAGAGCGGCGGGGCTGCGTCCCTGGCACCCGGCCGCCCGCATGGCTTATGCCCCGAAATAATTACACGGAAACTGTATTCTTTTGAACCCTGCCTGGCCCATTAATTCCAGCCTCTTATTGGCTAGCTCTTACATATTGATCTAACCCATTTCTAATATTCTGTGTAGTACCACGAGCTGGCTTACCAGGAAAGATCTTAACCTGCACCTGTCTGGAGTGGGAGAATCATGGCGACTCCTAACTCGGCTTCTTTCTCCCAGCATTCTGTCTGTTTACTCCACCCACCTAAGGGCTGGCCTATAAATGGGCCAAGGCAGTTTCTTTATTAAATGAAAGTAACTTCTCCATCATTTCCCTTTTTTTTGTTTAAACAAAAAAGAAAGGCTTTAACTTTAACATAGTAAAATTACATATAACAAAATGGTTATCAAGCAAGAATTACAGTTACAATATTTATATCTATTTTATCTCTTATCATAACTAAGGAAAACGATAACTATAACTAACCATTCTTCAACTCCATCAAAGACTCCAGAAGGATATAATATTACCTAAGTAAACAAGAAATCCAAAACTCTAGAAATGACAGAGACATCTTGCTGCCTGGACAGTCACTCAAAGTTTTTTTGTACTGTTGGGGCATCCATCTTCAGCCTTCAGGCCCATAGTATCCAGCAGACATTTTCATCAAGCAGGAAATTCCAAAGACAGTTCAGTCACTTTTTGCTGTGTCCTGCAGAATGTCTTGCAGACTCTTTTATGAGTCAGGAACCCCGAAAAACCATCTCACCTTTAGGCAAGTGCAGCAGTCCTCTCTCTGCGGGTTCTTTGCATCCAGTTTATGCATCAGTCCAGGCAAGAGCAGTTTCTTGCCCAAATGGCTATCAAACTCCATAAGGATCCTCTTCGATGCCCATCTTCCTCTTGAAGTAGATTGGTGCTGTCAGTAGCAGACGTATCTCACTATAACAGTCCTAAGTTATTAAAACATTTAAATGCCATATTCTGTAGCCTTTGAAAGATATGAAGAATGCCTATTTAACTGAAATATATTTATGCACATCTAGAAAATCTAACTAACATGACTAAAAGCTTGACAATTATTGATGATTATCCATTAACAACCTATATTTCCTATTTTACATTACATTTTTAAATGAACTACACAATCACAATACCTAATCAAGATCAGAAATACATATACACATAACAAAATTGACTCTAAAATCCACACCAATGCAAATTATTCATATCTATATCATATCCCCCTTTAAATGTAAAAGAACATTTATAAACAATATTTGGGAATATGGGCGCAGTTTTTTCTCTCCAAACTGCTTCCTGCTGAATGGGGGCGCTGTTATTCAGGTCTTTCATGGGATAACCTGTGTGCCAGGGTCATCTCAGTTGGCAGTTGAGTGAAGTAATTTTTTGAAGGTGTTCACAGCAACCTTTCAGGGGCGTGGTCTATCATACCATATTGGTATAGATGCAATCCACAGAGTCTCATCCTCTGTGAAAACAAAAGAAGACCCTCTCCAAAGCATCATATCCTTAGACCCATATTCTGAAATCATAATACCCTTATATCCATTCTGGTTTAGCTTGGCAGCCCATATAATGAAATGTCTCTCTGTACTTAGCTCCTTCACAGTCAAAAATTTTAAAGAAAACACAATAATACAAAGAATCCAGACTCTCTGTGAATTTTCCATTTTTACGTGGCTTATTTTTCTTTATTTCTTTTAATCTATAACTATCTGTACTCTGTCTCTTTAAAGACTTTACCCTTTTTTTAAGACATTAACTTTATTCTTTATGTATATATTTTTTTCTCTCTCAAGCCTACGTACATTCATCCAACAGTGTCTGAATCAGTTCTATTGTGAATCTGTAATTTTTTTACTATCCAGGAGCATTTTTTAAAGTGTTAGCACTTCTCAAAAATTTAAGTTGCACCATGTAGGGGTAATACGGTACTGCCTGTGTCCTGCCCAGCTGAAACCTTAACTGTGCTGTTATTATGGTAATTACGGTAGTTCCTGCCTGAGACCACCACAGTTCAGCATGGCAGAGTTGAGCCCCGCTCCTGCCTCAGAGCCATTTGGTGCCCCTGAGCCACACACAGTTCCAGGCACACAGCAGTCCACATTGCCATCAAGCAAGACGTAGCTCTTTACTCCAAATGATCCATTCAAAAGCTCTGTCTCCAGCAGGAGCCAAACAGAGATCGCAATGGCGGCACAGCCCAGAAAGCCGGCATTTTAAAACAGCCAATTTTTTCCTGCTGCTGAGTCAGGACAATTTCTTTGCGGCACGCAACCCACAAACAGCAAAAAGCTGTCTTAAATTCTCTCTGTATTTTTTTTTAAGCCCTCTCAGGTTTTACGTGGAGTTCATTAGCACGCTGGGCGCCACTCTGCTCCTATTACAACAATAGGATTAGAGTAATGATGACATTAGGAGAGATTGGACATTGTAGCAGGAGTGTGTGCACGAATCTAACACTCACTCCTTCCCTGTTCCTCCTGAAAAAAGTCCCAGCTGCATCTGGGATTCCCTTTCTCTTAACAGTCACAGTCTTCAGGGACAGCCCCCATTCTCAGCTTAGAAATGGATCTGATTGATCTAAACCAAACACAAGCAGCCATATCCCACTTGACAATGGGTAGTGAGGTTATGAGCCTTTGACACAACTCTGGCCACAGAGACCTGAGAGGAAGTCTTCTGGGAGCTTATGACCAAGGTCCCTTTAGAAACCTTTTTTAAGGGGGTGTTCTGCAGAAGAACTTATTTGTGATTCCCTGCATGCCCTTGCCACTGGATACGACAACCTATTCTGCATTGCTACTGTTGCCTGTGACAATGGGGAAGGAGAAGCAGTCTGGGAGCACGTCGGGGAAGGAATTGAAGAGGAGAAAGAGCCCGGATTCCTGTGGCATATGTAGCTCGGGCTCACTAAATAAGGAGGGTTAATTACAAAACATCTACCTCTTCTCAGACTACAGTCTTCTAGAGCCAACAACCCTAAAATCCTAATTAATAAGATTTCTTTTAGCATTAACATATGTAATGTTTTATTTTCAAGGTTATAAAATTAATTGTGTCAGAATTAATTAGAGACCCTACTTCTACTAAGACGTAACTGACATATTGAGCTGAAGAAGTAATGTTTTAAAGACTATTTATAGATCCTTATTATCCATTTCTATTGCATCCCATAGTATTTGGTGCTGTTTCTGTGTCTGGGCATAAGACATGATAGTGTGCTCTCTCTGTGTCTCTGAGTAGTACTGACACTTAGAGGCTGTATATGGAAGACGAACTAGGAAGACAGAGTTTCGCAAGGCAGAACTCACATGAATGCCCTCAGAAGAGGAGAGTATCTGCTCTGTGGAAGAGAAGACTCGGTGGGGCACAATAGCGCAAGTCCTCATAGAGGAAGCTGCTAAAGTTCTGTAGGTTCCCGGTCCAAAGCAGGATCCAAAGGGCAACTGTCAGGGACACGTAATGCAGCCTGACGTTTGGCCTTATTAAAATGACATCTGCCTTACAACAAAAAAAATGGCAATTCTACCAAAAGCAATCTATAGATTCAATGCAATCCCCATCAAAATCCCATCAAAATTCTTCATAGATCTGGAGAAGACAATAATCAACTTTATATGGAAAAACAAAAAAACCCTGGATAGCCAAAACAATCTTATACAATAAAGGATCGTCTGAAGGCATTACCATCCCTGGCTTCAAACTCTACTACAGAGCTACAGTATTGAAAACAGCTTGGTATTGACATAAAAACAGAGAAGTCGACCAATGGAATCGAATAGAACACCCTGACTTTAACCCACAAACCTATGAACACCTGATTTTCGATAAAGGAGCTAAAAGTATACAATGGAAAAAAGAGAGCATCTTCAACAAATTGTGCTGGCAAAACTGGATGTCAATCTGTAGAAGAATGAAAATAGATCCATATCTATCACCATGCACAAAACTCAAGTCCAAATGGATTAAAGACCTCAATATCAGTCTGAACACACTGAACCTGATAGAAGAAAAAGTGGGAAGTACTCTACAACACATGGGCACAGGAGACCACTTCCTGCGTATAACCCCAGCAGCACAGACATTAAGGGCCTCATTGAATAAATGGGACCTCCTGAGACTGAGAAGCTTCTGTAAAGCAAAGGACACTGTCACTAAGACAAAAAGGCAACCCACTGACTGGGAGAAGATCTTCACCAACCCCGCAACTGACAAAGGTCTGATCTCCAAAATATATAAAGAACTCAAGAAACTAGACCGTAAAAGGCTAATCAACCCAATTATAAAATGGGGCACTGAGCTGAACAGAGAATTCTCAACAGAAGAAGTTCAAATGGCCAAAAGACACTTAAGGTCATGCTCAACCTCCTTAGTGATCAGGGAAATGCAAATCAGGACAACTTTAAGATACCATCTTACACCTGTCAGAATGGCTAAAATCAAAAACACCAATGATAACCTTTGCTGGAGAGGTTGTGGAGAAAGGGATACACTTATCCATTGCTGGTGGGAATGCAAACTTGTGCAACCACTTTGGAAAGCAGTGTAGCGGTTTCTCAGGAAATTCGGGATCAACCTAACCCTGGACCCAGCAATACCACTCTTGGGAATATACCCAAGAGATGCCCTATCATACAACAAAAGTATATGCTTAACTATGTTCATAGCAGCATTGTTTGTAATAGCTAGAACCTGGAAACAATCTAGATGCCCTTCAATGGAAGAATGGATGAAGAAAGTATGTAATATATACATATTAAAGTACTACTCAGCAGTAAAAAACAATGACTTCTTGAATTTTGCATGCAAATGGATGGAAATAGAAAACACTATCTTGAGTGAGGTAAGCTATACCCAAAAAGAGGAACACGGGATGTACTCACTCATATTTTGTTTTTAGCCATAAATAAAGGACATTGAGCCTATAATTCGTGATCCTAGAGAAGCTAAATAAGAAGGTGAACCCAAAGAAAAACATATAGGCATCCTCCTGAATATTAACCTTCATCAGGCAATGAAAGGAGACAGAGGCAGAGACCCACATTGGAGCACCGGACTGAAATCTCAAGGTCCAAATCAGGAGCAGAAGGGGAGAGAGCACGAGCAAGGAACTCAGGACCGCGAGGGGTGCATGCACACACTGAGACAATGGGGATATTCTATCGGGAACTCACCAAGGCCAGCTGGCCTGGGTCTGAAAAAGCATGGGATAAAACCGTACTCGCTGAACATAGCGGACAATGAGGACTACTGAGAACTCAAGAACAATGGCAATGGGTTTTTGATCCTACTGCACGTACTGGCTTGGTGGGAGCCTAGGCAGTTTGGATGCTCACCTTAATAGACCTGGATGGAGGTGGGGGGTCCTTGGACATCCCACAGGGCAGGGAACCCTGATTGCTCTTCGGGCTGACAAGGGAGGGGGACTTGATTAGGGGAGGGGGAGGGAAATGGGAGGCGGTGGCTGGGAGGAGGCAGAAATCTTTAATAAATAAATAAATTTAAAGAAAAAGACTAAATCTCAACACAGTGATCTGTCATTAGAAGTTGTGTAGCTATTTCTTCTGAATTGAAATAGTCCCTTCTTGAGAGAAGATGAGGGCTGTAAGGCTGGGGAAGCTAATGAGGTCTAGGAGGCTCAGAAAGGAAGGAGGCTTCTTCCCGAGTGTCTTCCTTTTCTTGTCTGTTGCTATGCTAGATACCATGACCAAAAGTCACTTGGGGAGGAAAGAGTTTATTTCACCTTTTCAGACTATAGTCCATTATCAGGGAATATCAGGGTAGGGACTTAAGGCAGGAACCTGGAGGCAGAAACTAAAACAGAGACTGCAGAGGAACCCTGTTTACTGGCTTGCTCGGCCTGCTTTCTTATACAACTCAAGACCACCAGCCCAGGGTTGGCATTGCTCACAGTGGACTGGGCTCAACCCATATCAAACGTTAATCAAGAGAAAGTCCCACAGACGTGCCCACAGGTCAGTCTGATGGAAGTTGTTAGTCATTTGCCGCACTCTCTTCCCATGTGACTCTTGACAAAAACCGAACAGCACAATAAGGCTATAAATGATAAATAATTGCTGGGCAGAGGAGGCGGACTTTGGAGGAGCATCCTGAGAGCTTCACATGGAGCTCCAAGGATGCAGCTTTCATGAATGGTCATCATTCTGAGGTCAGGTTTCCATGATGTAGTCATGTCTGAGTCACTCAAGTTTCTGTAATTAGCCCCATTAGACCCATTTGTTCAACAAGCTGGCCTGGGTTAGAATCAGTTATTTGCATTGTCACTTGCCCTGTCTGGGGTGAAGAGACATTTATTCATGTCTCCCCAGGAAAGTTGAGGCAACACAAATGTGCCAACAGATAATGACACATGTACACAGAATCCATCCTGTTTTCACTGAGGACCTACTAACAACTAGTGTTTGACAGATGTAGACTATGGAGACAGATGTAGTCTAATCTCTGAACACAGCACTTTTCAGGTTTACTATAGGACAGAAAGCATCTACATGACAATGATATTGCAGCATTTGTAAAGGTTTATGGAGTGTCTTTGGAGAGCTTGTATAAACTCTGACTTTGGGTCATGAGAAGATCCTGCACACAATTTGTATACTACATAGAGTTTGTATGTATAGGGTATTAAACAATGATTCGGAGTTTTTCTGTGAGCGGGTAAAAGAGCAACACAGGGAAATTCAGTGAATAGCAAACTCTTGGCAATTCTTCAGAATTTACCCCATCTTGCAAAGGAAGAGAAACATAGTGTGGATGGAAAGGTATAAGGCACACGGCCTGTGTCCCTGAATTCACGGGACTACACTAGACAGAGCCTTTGGTGAGACCATGAGAGGAGAATCTGCTTTGTTTGGATGGATGATGGCTCTGACTTAGGCTCAGCAGGTGAAGCAGAGGGCAGAGCTCTTGAATATTTCCAGGCAGAGGCTTGGAGCTGGATACAAAAGAGAAGACACCCACCACATAGGCAGGCGAGGAAGGCGTCCAGGAAGCGGAGTTTGCCTTGGTTTTCTTCCCAATGGAAAACTTGCTGCTTAGTCATTTGGTTAGTCATTTCAGGTGGACTGATAAATCAAAAATCCCACAGGCTCAGGGGCACTTCTTGGCTCAATGGTGGGCATTTAACTAAAGGTTATGGCCTGGATTTAGTTAGGAATTTAGTTGGAAAAGGTGGTTGGTTTGGAAGGGTAATTGTTTCCTGGTGTTTAAGAAAGGACTGTAGAGTCAGGTGTTACCTGAGATATAAGAAGCAATGGCCATGAGAAACAGGATGGCAAGCCATTCCAACAGACAGCTTTTTTCTTTCCTCATCACCAACCTAGAATAAATAGAAAGGGGGTTTTGAATATGATCATTTGAAGAAGACATATCATAGTTGGAGCAACAAGTTGTGATGCGAGAAACTGGGAAACTCGGGGAAACAATTCCTAGTTTAAGCCCTCGGCCTTCTGGGTGATAAGACTGTACAGAACTCGCCTAACTTCTGAGTTTATCAAAGGATACAAGTATGTAGATCATATAGGGCACTTTCGGGAATTCCATGACTCAGTATAATGTCTAGTTGTTCAGTGAGAGCAGTTCCACCCATGAGAGGGGGGCTCATTAATTATAGCCATCAAGATTATCTTATTCTTAAAAAATAATGGAGGTCAGAAAATGAGTTACTAGTTTGGTCTTACTGGATTTTATGGTCAACAACTGATTCAATATATATGAATGTACTGGGGACATATGGGAAAATCCTATCTCCTTTCATGGAATTGTGTTCTACAAAGATTCAGTGATGAGCAAGTAAACAAGTGAGCTTGGTTCTCCTAAAGCAAAGATTGGAAAGATGAAGCATCAAGCAGCAATGTTGAAGCCATCAAACCTTCACCTGTGCTGTGGATGAGAACACTAGCTGGACCTGGATATCTGGGGAAGCATGTCCGATCCTGAAGGCTGACATGAGGCCTCCATTGAAAGTTACACCGATGTGGTGACTTCGTATCCCATAAGCCACATGCTTAAAACGTCTTAATGAGGTCAGGTTCCAGACACATTGGCTCCTTCATCTCCAAGGCCCCCACTCTTCTGGTGTGGGACTAGTTGAATGACTCATTCACTAAGCATTTTGGCAGAACCTTCAACCAAGTGTATTTTTAGAAGTGAGTTCGTGTATGAAAAAAATGTGTTTGGAGGGGTTGGGTGAATAATGGGAGAGCAGAATAAGGAAGCAAACAGGTTCTCAAATATACTAACTCATAGCGGTAGATAGAGGAGGACTTACTGGGTGGTTTACTGAGTATGTGAGGCGAAAAGCAAACAGGATAAAAATACTGTTTTGTTCCAAGTCTCACACACAAGGGCTTCAGCTATGAAGCAGGAGTGAGGAGATAGGAAATAGTAAGTTGTAATGTTTTAAATATGCATTCGAATATCATCATTGGTTCAGTATCACTTGCCTCTCAAAAGTCCATATGGTAAAGATTTGGCTCTACTGGGAAATTGTGGAACCCTTAAGAGATGGAGCTAGGAAGGAGGCCCTCAGGACCCTGGGAGCATGCCCTAAAAGTGCATTGTGGGGCCCCATCTCTTTCTCTTTTGCTTCTTGGTTGCAAGGCTACCAGTTTGCTTTATCACGTACTCTCTGCCATTGAGATCTGGCACACCCACCTGAGGGTAAACCAGTGGTCTGGTCCAATCTTGTGCTTGCCTCTCCTCTCCAAACTGTAAGTCAGCTTCCCTGCATAAGTTAGCTAGCTCAGCCATCACATTAGAAAGACAGAATGCTGCCTAACACAGAAGTAAAAACCAAGATCAATTGTAGAAAAGTTTGGGCAGCCTTTCTAGAGCCCACATGAACAACTTAGCATCTGAATGTAAGGAGAAATCTTATCCCTCCTTTGAATTTGCAGTTTGACCCTGAAAATGTACACTTTGGGTGGCGGAATGGTGTGAAAGGTTTTCCACAACAGGAGTGGGTGTCAAACACGGTAGTAAATACCTAGGGATTGCACATGGATGTCTGAAGAGAAGACGGCGAGCCTTTAATTCTAGCCCCATACTGGGCAGCCAAGGCTGTTAACTGCATGGACTTAACACTTAGAATACTTTAATACAATTGTGTCATCACTTCAGAACCCATTCTGGGAAATATTTCCAAGATTTCACTCAGATTCTTCTGTTATGGGGAGCTAAGCTCCTGGTTCAAAGCAGATTAATCATTTATTTTACTGTAGGTGCCTAAGCCTCAAGTCTGCTTTTATTTGAAGTCTGTTTGCTTTCTGTGGAGTGCTGCTGTCTCAGTATTCCTAAAGGGTTTCTTGTACCCTTCCAAATGTAGCTCGAATGTCTTGTCCTCCTCCTCATGTTCAATCTCCTCCTCCTCACCTCCTCCTCCTCACCTCCTCCTCCTCCTCTCCTCTCTCCTACTTCTCCTCCTCCTTTTTTGCCTCTTCAAGTTCATCCTTTTTCTCCTCTTTTTTTCTCCTTCTTTTAACTTTTGAGACAGGGTCTTTCTATATAGCCCAAGTGAGCCTTGAACTTATGACCCTCTACCTCAGTCTCCTACATACTGGAATGATGGGTGTGCACCACCATAGCCAATGATTGCCATTGTCAACTTCTTCTTAAGAAGCGTCACCCATTCTCAGATGTGATGTCCTGTGTTATTTAATGAAATTTCAATTTCCTGTCTGTCATTGTCCTACTTGCAGTTAGTTGTGGTGTCCACTACATATTGGACACTGAATTTAACAGACAAAGTCTTTCATCAGTACTTGCTACACTGTACATAGTGTTGCAGCCGTCACACCTGGCTGCTCTCTAATATTTATCTAGGTGACAGAGAGATTCTGTTATTTTATTGATGATGTAAAGTTCCTAACTTGATGTTAACCCACTGGTAGGAGCTAGAACCAGAATTTGAAACCTGTGCTCTTATTTCAAAATGTGTTTTCTCAAAAACAATGTTACATGGCTTCTTGTACCTGTGTTAGCTGGTATTATGTTTTATTTATGTTAAAATTGGTTTCTCTACATGAAATGCCTGCATATGTTATGCTGAATTGGATGCATGAGTGGATCCCGGGCTGATGAGGAGTCTAACTACCAGTTCTGCCTATGTGCCAGGAAACGAAGTTATTCGTGTCATCAGGACCATTGGGAGATCACGTAAACAGAGCTGGTAGCAGCAGGCTCAGAGATGATGAGGATCGTTCAGTGTAATGGTTGTTGCACAGAAAGAGCGTTATGAAAGCCTAAGTATTTCTTCATTTGGGAAAAATTTTAACGAGAAACAAAATGTACTGTTACACGTGGAAGAAACTATGTTCTTTTTCACTTAGTATCCTGAGCATGGAGAAGTGCTGCAAACCTCTTAGTTACACAGAAGCCTCAAATCTCTGTCTAGACTCTTCTACTACATAGATCCCTGCCTAGTTAGGACTTCTCTATATTCCTATTATAGTTCTTACTGTCACATGTTTCAAAGCCAGTCAGTCACCCCCAGTCAAGACTTGGTTGGATGTGACTCATCTCCTTGGCCCAATGTTTAGTGTCAGAATCCTTGAGGTACAAACAGCAGGTCTATACATACAGAAGGGAGTGAAATGATCATGGACAGGGAGGTAAGAAAATCTTTTCTGAAAGGACTGAATTTGGAGAAGATGAGATATATACATTCTTGAGGCAAGGCACACATTGCTTTTCTAGGGGGATGAAATTCACTCAACACCTGGCAAACGTAGACAGAACTTCAGAAATTGTACGTCATGACTGTTTCTTCTCTCCTCCATTTCTTCTGGAAAGCCAAATGAAAATCCTTCCACTTTGATAACCATCAAGGCCTTAAAATAACTTCAAGTAATATTTATTGTAGAGTTAAACCAAATGGGCAGTGTTGCCAACCTGGAAATAATAATCCTGACTATTAAAGACAGCATCTGGCGATTGAGCAAATTACTCATCAAGCATTCATGAATGAATATAAGTTGAATGTGTGAGGTTTTAAGTAAGAAATTTGGGATATAACGGAGACAAAATGGATATTGTCCATGCTCATGCTCTCCTTCTGTTTATTATCAAATAAAGATCAAGAAATCTAAGTAAGATTGCAATAATGGCAACTGTTTCAATCGACTGTGTTAGCACTGTGAGCACAGAGCATGGAGGAAGGAGACACATGGGGTAAGCTGAAGGGATCCTGGCCCCAGGTGGGTCTCTGTGGTTCTGCGGCCACGTTAAGGATTTACACCTTTCCAAAGACTCTCTGAGGGTTTTAAGCACTGATTTCATGTAATTAGATTGTTCTTTCAAAAGACAACTGTATCGTATAGAGAAAGAGGTAGAGGGCTAGTGGGCATTGTGTGGACATTTGTTGAGTGGCTTTTTATTGAACTAAGTGAGAGTAGACAGCAATGGAGACCAACTTTGTTGTTGTTGTTGTTGGGTGCTTGGGGATATGCAAATGAACTCATTTCCCTCCTCTGATTGCAAACGGAAGTCTGTGGGTTGAGCCACATTTTGGGGGGACTACTTGTCAGCAGCTGGAAGCAGCAAGCAGTGCCCCTTGGGAGAAAAATATCTCATCCAGTTCATTTGACCTCATCAGAATGCTTTGGCCTGATGAAATAAATGGATATTTGTGGCAGGCAGCGGAAATACATGATTATTAAGGTTTTGATATAGAACTTGAATCCTTTCTGCTTTCAGCTATAGCTTCATCACATCCCTTTACAAAGGATACTGGATAGTTTGCTCTAGTTCACTACCCATTGAAAAATGGCTCAAACATGTAATCTCAATCTCAGCACTTGGGAGGCCAAGAGTGGCCCGGCAAGGCCGCTCAGTGGGTAAAGGCTTTTGCTGCCAAACCTGATGGCCTAAATTTAATCCTCAGGACCCTTATGGTGGAATGTGAATTGTAACAAGTCAAAGGTAGCCTGGGATACATATTAATTTTCAGATCAGATCAGTCTAGATAGAGAGTAAGAGCTTTTCTGAAAAGTCTCTCAAAGGACTGGTGTGGTGTCTCACATTTAACAAGCCAAGGAGGAGGACTGCCAAGAGTTCCAGGACAGCCTGGGCTACTTAGCAAGTACTAGGTTAGCCTGGGCTAAAAAAGCAATTAAAGTAACAAAAGCTTTCTAAACTTAAAGACCAGTTTGGATCCCTGATCTGACTAGAGTAAAGTCTTATTAATCTTTGTATTCCTCGTGCATAACTCTAGAGAACAATTTCCTTAATTGAATATATGAAGGAAAGAAAAAATACTTTCTCATGTGAAGAAGAGGGATATCAGACAGCAGGAACGAAAATGAAAGGATTTGGTGAATTACAGCTGCATGGATGGGAAGACACCAGGCAGAGGGCCAGTCTTTCCCCCTTCAGTTTCCAGCTGTTGATCTGGTTCGTAATTTGTATTTGTTCTCCCCGCCCTTTCCATCCACATGTGCAAACGCAATAGATTAAGTGGTTATTGCTGGCCTGGTTATCTATGGTATTTCCAGAGTTCTTTAGTGCAAATATGAAAATAAACACTGTCTCTAAAAATTCTTGCCTTCTGAGAATTGGACGGTGTGTCCCAGGGAAACGTGATAACCCAGACGTGTCTGTCCCCATGGCTCAGTTTTGATTTCACAGGCCAGCACAGCTCCGGGTAAGCACTAAGAGTGTGAGTTATCAGCAGATATCTTTTGAATCTGGAGGCTGAGTGTTCAGGGAAACGAGGGCTCATAAAGATGTCTAGGGAGGAAGACACGACACTGATGAATGGATCCCGGGCTGGGATCAGGGCTACGAGGCCAGTGGCTTTGGGGAGTTATTCACAGGGCGGTGGGTGTTTTCTTAGACTTTATAGCCACTGGAAGGCCGAGGAAACTGGACGAAGGCCACAGAAACAGTGAGTCAAAGCCCTGGCTGGGTCTTGACAGATGAGTGTAAAGCCAGTGTCATCCTTGTTGGTAAAGCTCTCTCCTGGATTAGACTCCCCTTGCAGACGGGGTCCTCCCTGTTTTCCCACTCAGAGGCTCTGCCGTTCATCATGTTGCCAAGCTAGAACCCGTGTGTTCACTCTCAGGAGCCTTGGACCCTGAAGAGTGTCACAAACACACGGGACAGCCAGGAATAAGGCAAATGGTGCGGAAAGGCCCTTGAGCAACTGGAGGCCTTCAACCGTACACCTAAAATCCTTTCCTCTTTCTCTCCTAATCCAAACTGGCACCTTGGACGTGGACTCGTTCTCACATTCTCGTTGGCCCCTCAGCCGTACACCTTAGATAACTCTGCTAAACTGAGCTTATCTTTGATTCAGCCACTGAATCCTGACCCCTTTCTCTCTTCACATTGCCGCTGTTGGAATTCGCAGTTTTGTCTTTTTATCTTCTCTTTCTTCCTAGCTAGCCTAGCTAACTTCAGTTTACTTGCCATTTTTCCATTGCTACTTTGTATTGCCAAGAGTCATCCTTAGAGTCAAAGCCTGAGAGTAACTGTGGCACACCCCTGTTGGTGAACTGAGAAAGTCACACACACACACACACACACACACACACACACACACACACACACACACTCACACCCATGGGCTAAGGGTGGGCCTCAGCCTGGTTGAGTCAGACTCGGTCTGTGTACTAACCCCCTCTCCCTTTCTCACACTGTTGCTCCTCAGACTACAAAACAGGCTGTGCACTTATGAGGGAGGAGTTGGAGAAAGGGAGATGCTACCTTAGCTAACTGTCTGTATTGTTACATTTTTATGGTGGCCTCAACTACATACATGGACACGGGATCTTGGGAACCTCCATCCCCAGATCTTCTGATGTTAAATTCCTCTGGCCAGAGATTCTTTGGGTTATATTCCAAAGCTCCCGCTGTGTTTTTGTTAGGCTTCCTATTATTTTGGGGATCATCTTCATGGCTTGTTTTCTTGACCATCCTTGGCACTCAGGGAGTTTGATACATACCATATCTACCATGGGCTTTATCCTGCTTCTGGAACAACCTCTACACCAAGGTCAAGTCTTTCATCAGTCAATATAGGTAACATCTATTTCCCTGCATGAAGTATAATGAAAGGTCTCAGAAAAGGTAGGTCAATATATTAGATTAGTAGAGTGTTATAGGGCCTCACTGATGAGAATTCACATGAACACAGTAATCATGAGTCCATACATAGGGCAGCTGGTTTCTAGATACTCTCTCTTTACTGTATTGTACAGTTACCGAGTTCTCTACCTACTTCTCCATCTATACATGGATATTTTCATATTAAAGAAAATAACATCCAGCCAGTGTTGCAAAGGACCAAATAAATAGAGATGTGTGTGTGTGTGTGTGTGTGTGTGTGTGTGTACATTTGTACCTGTGGCCCTATACTCTTTCGTTGACTTGCTAGAACCTACCTCATGGTTTGGACCTTGTTGTAATGTCATGTAAACCCTAAGAATTCTTGGACTAGTAGCAGTAGAATTTCCTTGGAGCATGGCTTGGAATTTCGGGCCCAACCATAGATTCAGTGACCAAACTCTGCATTAAAGAGGAACATGGGATGTACTCACTCATATTTGGTTTTTAGCCATAAATAAAGGACATTGAGCCTATAATTCGTGATCCTAGAGAAGCAAAATAAGAAGGTGAACCCAGGTACGACCCTTGTATTCCTAATCTCTCTAAGACCTTCATCATAAAGGGATGTTGAATTTTGTCAAATGCTTTTTCAGCATCTAATGAAATGATCATATTTTTTTTCTTTCAGTTTATTTATATGATGGATTACATTGATAGATTTTCGTATGTTGAACCAGCCCTGCATCTCTGGGATAAAGCCTACTTGATCATAATGGATAATTTTTCTAATGTGTTCTTGAATTCGGTTTGCCAGTATTTTATTGAGTATTTTTGCGTCGATGTTCATGAGTGAGATTGGCCTGTAGTTCTCTTTCTTGGTTGTGTCTTTGTGTGGTTTTGGTATCAGAGTAACTGCAGCTTCATAAAAGGAATTTGGCAATGACTTCTCTGTTTCTATATTGTGAAATACATTAAGGAGTATAGGTATTAGGTCTTCTTGGAAGTTCTGGTAGAATTCTGCATTGAAGCAGTCTGGACCTGGGCTTTTTTTGGTGGGGAGGTTTTTTATAACAACTTCTAATTCTTCGCGACTAACAGGTCTATTTAGATTGTTTACCTGGTCCTGGTTTAACTTTGGTATATGGTACTTATCTAAAAAAGTGTCCATTTCTTTTACATTTTCCAATTTTGTGGCATACAGGTTTTTGTAGTAAGATCTAATGATTCTCTGAATTTCCTCTGTGTCTGTGGTTATGTCTCCCTTTTCGTTTCTGATCTTGTTAATTTGCGTATTCTCTCTCCGCCGTTTGATTAGTTTGATAGGGGTTTATCAATCTTATTGATTTTCAGTGTGGCGATTTCTCAGGAAATTTGGGATCAACCTACCCCAAGATCCAGTAATACCACTATTGGGAATATACCCAAGAGATGCCCTATCAAATGACAAAAGTATCTGTTCAACTATGTTCATAGCAGCATTGTTTGTAATAGCCAAAACCTGGAAACAACCTAGATGCCCTTCAATGGAGGAATGGACTAAGAAAGTGTGGAATATATACATATTAGAGTACTACTCAGCGGTAAAAAACAATGACTTCTCGAATTTTGCGTGCAAATGGATGGAAATAGAAAACACTATCCTGAGTGAGGTAAGCTATACCCAAAAAGAGGAACATGGGATGTACTTACTCATAATCGGTTTCTAGCCATAAATAAAGGACATTGAGCATATAATTTGTGATCCTAGAGAAGCTAAATAAGAAAGTGAACCCAAAGAAAATCGTATAGTCATCCGCCTGGAGAGGGGAAGTAGACAAGATTGCAGGGCAAAAACTGGGAACTTGCGGGTGAGGTGGCATGGGGCAAAGGGGAAATGGGATGAGAAACGTGAGAAGGGGAGGATGGGAGGAGCTTGGGGGATTGGGATGGTTTGGATATAGTAAGGGTGGATACGGGAACAGCGATGTATATATCCTAACTAAGGGAGCCATCTTAGGGTTGGCAAGAGACTTGACTCTAGAGGGGTTCGCAGGTGTCCAGGGAGATGTCCCCAGCTGGTACCTTGGGCAACTGAGGAGAGGGAGCCTGAAATGACCCTATCCTATACTGATGAATATCTTACATATCACCTTAGAACCTTCATCTGGCGATGGATCGAGGTAGAGACAGAGACTCAATTTGGAGCAATGGTCTGAGCTCTTAAGGTCCAAATGAGGAGCAGAAGGAGGGAGAACATGAGCAAGGAAATCAGGACCACGACGGATGCACCCACCCACTGTGACAGTGGAACGGATTTATTGTGAGCCCACCAAGGCCAGCTGGTCTGGGACTGAATAAGCATGGGTTGAAACTGGACTCTCTGAGCATGGCGGACAATGAAGGCTGATGAGAAGCCAAGGACAATGGCACTAGGTTTCGATCCTAATACATGAACTGGCTTTGTGGGAGCTTAGCCTGTTTAGACGCTCACCTTCCTGGACGTACATAGAAGACCTTCGTCTTCCTGCAGGGCAGAGAATTTGGACTGCTCTTCAGTATCGAGAGGGAGGGGGAATGGTGTGGGGGGAGGAGAAGAGGAGTGGGGATAGGGGGAGGGGAGTGGGGGGAGGGGGCAATATTTGGGAGGAGGGGAGGGAAATGGGAAATGGGGAGCAGGTGGAAATTTTAATTAAAAAAGAATAAAAAAAAAAAAGAAGGTGAACCCAAAGAAAAACATATAGGCATCCTCCTGAATATTAACCTTCATTAGGCGATGAAAGGAGACAGAGGCAGAGACCCACATTGGAGCACCGGACTGAAATCTCAAGGTCCAAATCAGGAGCAGGGGAGAGAGAGCACGAGCAAGGAACTCAGGACCGCGAGGGGTGCACCCACACACTGAGACAATGGGAATATTCTATTGGGAACTCACCAAGGCCAGCTGGCCTGGGTCTGAAAAAACATGGGATAAAACCGTACTCGCTGAACATAGCGGACAATGAGGACTACTGAGAACTCAAGAACAATGGCAATGGGTTTTTGATCCTACTGCACGTACTGGCTTGGTGGGAGCCTAGGCAGTTTGGATGCTCACCTTACTAGACCGGGATGGAGGTGGGGGGTCCTTGGACTTCCCACAGGGCAGGGAATCCTGATTGCTCTTCGGGCTGATGAGTGAGGGGGACTTGATTGGGGGGAGAGGGAGAGAAATGGGAGGCAGTGGCGGAAAGGAGGCAGAAATCTTTAATAAATAAATAAATAAATAAATAAATAAATAAATAAATAAATAAATGAAAATAATAAGGCCAAGGTGTTCTGAAAGCTTGAGAGATGCTGACCTGCTCTGCTGCTCTGTCAATCCCTCTCTGACCCTTCCAGCAAAAAGAAGCAAAGGCTCTGCTCACACACTGATACTGCTTTAGTCTCTATCACTTTATGTTACGAGATGCACTGTAGTGGAGTCTGCTGTTGATGCGATGCCCATAAGCAACACTTTACTTTAACTGATTACCTCCTTTTCTTAGGCATTTCGTACCCAAACTCTGACTTCCTAAATTCCCTGACATTCAGATTACCTGTATCAAGACATAAGAAAAAACTGGCCAGGACTCTCTTCTTCCTTGGCTTCTTTTGCATTAAATACAGCTATCTCATGTGTGTGTGGAGAGGCAGGGCACATCTCCTGCCATTGGGAAACCAAGAAGTACAAGTCAAGAATGGAAGACCCCCAAAAGGCAGATCTGCATCCCCAAAAGCATCTTTCTGACCTCAAGCTGCTTCTGTATATTCTTTTACATGAGACAAACACATCTCTGTATGCTTGAGCTATTGCCTGTTGGTTGCTCTTAGCCAAGCTGAGTGTATCCAGCCAATACACTAACTAATCATTCAGATGAACAAAGTGAACTTGAACTTGCTATCTTTACTGAACCTTCATAAGGATCCTTAAGGTAGGGAACAATAAATTACCCAAACAACTTTAGAATCTCTCTTTCTCTCTCTCTCTCACACACACATACACACATTCTAGTTCCCTAATATTTTATTTAGAGTAACAATGACCTTTAATATTTTATCAATAGAAAATTTAGACACCAAACATATAGAATTTAAATAATGTGTTGCTGTTCCCAGAAATTTAGCTCAAAGTTTGGCGAAGGTTATATATTTTGGATTATTAAAATATTGGCCAAAGACTCTGGTCAGTATTCAGAGAAGAAACCTCTCCTTCTTCCATTCTTCATATCTTGGTTGCCATGGAAACATGAGAGGGAATCCCCATGGAAGTTCTGTCAGGCACATCCAGCCCATGCCCATGCCAGGACAAAACCAAACATAACTTCATAAGTTTACTTAAAACATTATGAGTTTCTTGGTTGATTAAAAAAAAAAAACTTTTGTGTGGTTCTTGAGCATGACCTTGGAGGATGACAATGGTACCATGTCTCAATGTCAGAAGGTGGGCAGGCTTGTACAGAGCTCATTGCTGATGTAATCACAGCTGTCTAAAAACATCTTGCTCTGAGTGTGTTTAACTCCAGCCTTGTCAAAGACTCAAACCAAGAGGATGCTGTGTGTGGTTGTAGCCTCCGAACTAAGTTACCCACAAGCACAGTTTCCATGGGAAACACTGGTGGCTGACTGGGAGTCGGTGGCGAGAACAAACTGAGCTGAGTTTTATGGTGTTAACCCCACAATCGACTTCATCAACTCTTTGTGGCGTTTTGCCTAGATGCGCGGCTAGATTGCTGCCAGAGTCTGACAGCTGCTTTGAGGTCCATCACTGTCAAGACTGCTCTTGGAATCCAAACCACATGAGGAGCAGTCCTGGGAGCTTTCTGCATCGATTTCCTTGGTGCCATCTGGCCTCTGACCCACAGCATAGAGCCTCCTGGACTATACCAGGTTCTCCTTCACTATTTCACGGTTGGGCCTCATCCCCACCTAGAAGAGCCACATTCTCAGGCCTTTTCAGATGTGTTTTTTTTTTTGTTTGTTTTTTGTTTTTTGTTTTTGTTTTTGTTTTTCGAGACAGGGTTTCTCTGTAGCTTTGGAGCCTGTCTTGGAACTCCCTTTGTAGACCAGGCTGGCCTTGAACTCACAGAGATCTGCCTGCCTCTGCCTCCGGAGTGCTGGGATTAAAGGCGTGCGCCACCACCGCCTGGCCCTTCAGATGTGTTTTATCTCACAAACACTGGGAGGGGACAGGTACAGTCAAAGCCCCAAGTCACAGTGAACATGTTTCTAGACAAAGTCCCTGAACTCATTCTTCTAAGCTCCTTTAGCACAGAAACCTTTGTCCTCTGAGGGTTGGTCTGAGTTGGAGAGCCTGAGAGAAGTCATTTAGAGATGGATCTGGCCTTTCAGCTGTTTGATTTTTGTTGTTGTTGTTATTGTTTGTTTTTGGAGGGGGAAGAGGAAAGATCTACCTAAATAAAGAGACAAATCAACAAATGTTCTCTGTTCCTACTGCTTGAAGTCAGTTTCTCAAGGGAAGGAGGTTTGCTTAAGGAACGAAGTATCTCCTTCTCCGGGAGTTTCTGACCCAAGGCTTGTTTTTTAGAGACGGGGTTCTTCTGTACAGACAGCTAGGCTGTCAATCCTGAGTATTGTAAAAAGTGTAACACAGCTACATTCTCACTTGCACTGCACCCTGGCGAGCAATCATCTTTACTTTCCACAGGGGATGATTGCATGGTTCACAGCACACCCTGGATCTCAAGTGTATAACTGGGCATCCCTTGTTACTGGCATAACTGGAAGGAAATCATGATTGACAGAGACCACGGAGAAGATGGGGTGGTGCAGTTGCCACAAGCAACCCTGGCAGTGATCATAAAGTCTAGACAGTCACCCATTCTGAGCTCAGAAATGGATTTTGCTCCTACACATAAGATTTTAGTATCTACACCTTTTGGAAACAGCCATGAGTCTGACGTGTGGTGCAGGTTTGTGTGGTCAGGGGTTTTAGCTACCCCTTCCTCCACTTTTCCTTAGTTTGTTCCTGATTCAGGTGCTTTCAAATCGAGCTTCTGGCCAGGAACACAGTATGGAGTATAGTCAAGATTTCTACCGGGTTTTTGGTTGAGTTCCTTACTTCTTCCCCACTGCACTTTGACCAGAAAAGACACCCCCTTTTAACTCTGGGGTATTAGCTGGCTCATCATTTCTTCTCATTTCATGACCTGTATAGAAATTCACCCATCTTTTCAGTAAACTTTAGTTATTCAGAGATTTTTATCGTCTGTATTTTCCTTTTTAAAAAAATGATGATTGTACCCAGAGAACAATCCGAGTCCTTCAGAGGACAGCTGTCTTTTCCCACAGAGTGCTGCTACCTGGTCCGCATCCTTGTCCTGCCAGGTGCACTCTGCCATAGCTGATTAGTCAGCTCCCATAGATGAGGCATGGCGCCATGCACCATTCTGTAGATTCAGGGCCCTGAAACTTGCCCTCTGGTCTCAAGACTTAAGATAGTGTTAGGAAGCCATAGGCATGAAATGGATAGGGTAGAAAATTCTCAAATTCTTTCTCCTTTCTCCTTCTCCTTGTCCTCCACTTTCTCTCCAAGGGAAGCCAATCTCTGCCTTATGTCCCTTGGATAAGTCGCTCACCTCAGCAATAGGACACTTGTGGCTGGGTAACAGTGCACGTTCCAATGTGATTTACACACGTGGAGCAGGCATAGGACCGCCATGGGACCCTGCCTTTGATCTTGCAGGCCTGGGAATTTCAGAAGCAGGATGCGTCGCTCTCGGCTTGAGCACACAGTACATGTGCTCAGTACTCTGAAGAGAGTGAAACAGCCGTGCAGTTTATACATATTTGCATTCTGTAATTGTCTCTGGGTAAGCTCCTCTGAACTGCATCACCAGGGCCACATTTGTTCTCCCTCTCCTGGGCAATGAGCCGGGGAATGGCTAGCAAGTCTAATTTCTGCCACTCAGAAGTTAATGGGTACTCCTTCAGCCCGGTCACATCTCCCCTTCAGAATGGAACTCCACCAGGCTCCATCCACCTGCCTGCCTGCAATACCAGTGACCCCAAGGGTGGTGGAAGAGAGGTCCTGAATTAATGAGGCTCAAGATTCCCTACTGCAAGCCACTGTGTTCTTTCTGGCTTTCTTGTCTTGACCTTATTTCTCCTGCCTGTCCCTGGCCAAGATGAATCTGAATGAACTCCTTTGGATGGAAAAGCTTTCTTACTGTCTCTTGACAGTCATGGGTTGGAGTTTTAGGGAATTATATAAGAAATATTGAATGTGGCATTTTTGTGGAGCTGTAATTTGGTTTGATGGGACACCTCAAAGACTGTAAGGGCATCTTAAAATGAGGCTATTGACACTAAACCTTCTGATTTTCTGTGAGCTGTTGTCTCTTCGGAAGGAAAGAAAACAGAGCTAGCCATTTTTACCTATGACACAGGAGAATGGAAATGTGTTTCTTCAAAAAGCTTCCCCTCATTCTGGTTTTGACATCCATGGGTAAGTTGAGCTTCAGAAAATTCCTGATAGATGAGGTTAGATAAATTTCCTAGGGTTGAGGCAGTAACCCCCATCCACACCCATCTGTTGACTATTGAAACTCCTAGGCATATGAGAGCTCTGCCTGAGACCTCGGAAGATGTCTACTTCACAGAGTGAAGTGAACCCATTTGCCAGTGCCATCCTTGACTGGGCGTTCACACCTCTCTGAGCTTCCTAGCAAGCTGTGGCCTTTCACATATGGGGAGGCAGCCTCGGTGCACCCTGCACTGTACAAGCATCAGCTTTGGATGTGTTTTGTTTTGATAAAATACACACTATCAATGTTCACCCCATAGTCAGAATCACAGAAGATGAACCTCAGTGATCAGTGAGGTGGGTCCTTTCCCTGTCAAGAAAACATGAAAACCTAAAACCATGCCCAGTCACCAGTGCATGGTGATGGCTGCTGCTACCTGTGTTATCCAGGCATTGGTGATTTTATAACCTTGCAGTTTCTCTACTTTTATGGTATGCCCATGCTACACCCCTGCTATGTCTGTGCTGTGCCCATGCTATGTCCATGCTATACCCATGCTATGTCTGTGATATGCCCATGCTATGCCCATGCTATACCCATGCTATGTCTGTGTTGTGCCCATGCTATGCCCATGCTATACCCATGCTATGTCTGTGCTGTTCCCATGCTATGCCCATGCTATACCCATGCTATGTCTGTGATATGCCCATGCTATGCCCATGCTATACCCATGCTATGTCTGTGTTGTGCCCATGCTATGCCCATGCTATACCTATGCTATGTCTGTGCTGTTCCCATGCTATGCCCATGCTATACCCATGCTATGTCTGTGTTGTGCCCATGCTATGCCCATGCTATACCATGCTATGTCTGTGCTGTGCCCAGGCTATGGGATATTGCCCAGGATCCTGACTCCTCTGTTGTATAATGCAGGCTTCTTTTTGGTCCTAGAGACCTGTCTTGGGTGATGAGAAAGAGAAGAAAAGACAGACACACAGACACCTGTACAGAAAAGCTGGCATCAGTGGGCTGTTGCTGCCCTCATGAAAACCTAACATATTTATTTTATATGTCTGAGTTGAGGAGGTAGGTTTATAGTATGCAGCCGAACCTCAGGTAATCTCAGTAGGAGGTCATTGTAGGGGGAACAAGGGGAGGCAGCTGTGGTTGGTAATTTCTGTGCACACATTCACATTTGGAGTAGAAGAAGGTTTTGCCAACCTCACACCAGAAGAAGGCTTTGAGCTCACTCTGGGCCTCACCACGGCCACGTGTCTGAAGCACTGGGGTCTTTATATGACTCTGTTCGTGCAAGTCACACACATTCACTCAGAACCGCATCAGCTCCCCATACCGCCTAGGATAGAGCTTAAGAGGCCCTGAGAGCTGGCTCTTCTGTAGTCTGCTAACTTCCACACTCCGAAGGTCCTGCCATGTCCCCATCGTCTTGCCTCATTTTCAGAACCATTGCTCTGTCTGCCCCTTCTCCCAGTCTCAAGCTCTCCCCAGAGACCTTCAACTTGTGCAAGCGAGGATGTGCCCTCACTGTCACACATTTTCTTTTTTTTTTTTAATCATATAATTCAGGATTTTATTTCTGATGTTATCCTAAAGAGACGAGAAACTCCGGTGTTTGTGCTATTCAGAACAGCCCAATAGGATAACCAACCCAAATCTTTATAGAGAAGAGGTACAAATTAAAAAAAATAAGGTTTATATAACTGGAATATTATTTAACCATAACAGTGAATGGAGTTCTGGTACATACCACAATATGGATAAACACTGAAGATATTATGTGAATTAAAATAAAAATAATTCCCATGTGAAAGAACAAGCATATTATTCCATATACTTGTTATCAAGAATAGTCAAATTCATAGAGTCAGGATAGATTAGCAGTTAGTAGCTATAGGAAGGGCAAAGGAAAATCAATGTTTATGATCCTAGAATTTTAGTTCTGACTTAAGGAGATCTAGATCTGGATAATGTTACCCTTTTAAGATTACTTTTTAATGATTGTGACAAAACACCAAGGCCAAGAAAACTTGTAAAACAATGTGTTTAACTGGACTTACAGTTTCAGAGAGTTAGAGTTTATGATGGCATTTGATTGCACTGTGCACATTTTCCCTTCGTACCTGTGCACTGCTCGGGAAACCAAGGCCTGTCAAGTCAGGATGTGCCCTCACTGTCACACATCTTCCCTTCGTACCTGTGCACTGCTCAGGACAGGGAAACCAAGGCCTGTCAAGCTGTTTGGAATGAAAAGGAGGAACTGGGGTTTGTGAAATGTGCAAAGTGCCAAGCAAAGGTAAACTGAAGTAGATGCAAAGTAGTTCTGAAAAAAAAAAAAAAAGCAGACATTCATATGAGAAAGACCGTGCTGTACACAAGATGCAATCACAAATGCATTAGTGTGTCCTCACGGTGGAGAGGCATCGGAAATATGAAGCATACACACACACACACACACACATGTATGTATGTATACATATACATACACATACATACACGTTTGCTTGTTTTGGTGTTGTAGCTCCATGCGAACTGAGTGCCCAGAAGAAAGTACCTTGTGGATGTAACAGGAAGGATAAGGAATGAGAGGGAACAGATGGAAAAATAACACCATATTTGGTAGGGATTTGAGTGACTTGAAGATGAAGAGGTGCTTTGAGAGGGGTGTTATAAAGGGCACTTTGTAAATTATGAAATGGAAAAAGTCAGGAAGAATCTAGAAAGTGAGTAATGAACTGACCTTTGCAGGTCCATAAATCATAGTTAGTGTTTTGTAAAACACATGCTACCTGCTGGGCACTATTCTCAGAATAAGCAATGCAATTCATAGTTGATAAAAAAGGAAAGCAAGGCCCTTTATACATCACAGACACGCAATGGATGGGGGCTAGACTGGGATATGAACACGCTTAGTATCTGCTCACTCCAGTAGGGCTACCTTTCTTTTGTGAACTGGGATTGGAAGGAGTGGACTCTCTGCTTGGCAAGCCTTGTTACTTATACCTACCTCTGCACCTGGCAGAGGAGTCTCTATAGCCTGGAACATGGGCAGGGATTGGTAGGTTTCTAGGAGAAAACAGAAGTGATATTATCAAAAGAAAGAGGGTGAAACAACAGGTGTAGCCCAGAGACAGAGAATAGATGCTTTGAAACCATCTGTATTCCCTTTGCTTCCCCAGGAGTACTTGGAGCATCCCTCTGGAATGCCTATGGACCAAGGAATAACCTGAGACCACTGGCCTTGAACTGAGAGAAAGGATGCAGAGATAAACATGGAAATTTCCTGAGCAACGAAACAGATGTTACCAAATACAAGCACTAAGACCTCAGGCCCTTTATAAGGGAGTTCCTCCCGTCTCACCCAGAAACTATTTTTGGTTCTGTTTCAAATAGTTTTAGTGTGCTTGGTTATCTGATTGCCTCATCTCAAGCCAACCAAAGGAAACCAAGGGCATCCTCTGTGCCCTGGGATATGACGTCACGGTCCCGCTTTCCTTTCCCACTTCCCAGTCAGCTAGGATGGAAAGACTGGAATGTAAATCTTGTCCACGTAGCTGTGAGACCTCTAAGTGTCCTTTGGTGAGTCAAGCATTAATGACTTCCCTTCACAGAAACAGAGTTCCCAGGGTGATTTTCATTCCATCTCAGACCATAATGGGTAGTGAGAGCTCTAAGTGTGCTCAGTAATGATACAAGGTTCAATATTATATTTGGCGCTACTCGGCTGGACTTGGGGGAGCCGACCAATCTGGATTTTATAGACTGGTTGGTCGTGTGGACTGTACATTGTCTCTGGGGGAAGTGGAGTTTGGGAAATGAGAAAAGTGCCTAGCAAAAGGAAATTGAAATGGATTCAGAGTAATTCTGGGAAAAAAAAGTTGAAGTTTGTACGTAGAAGACTCGGTCTCTCTAATGCTCTCTCTCACTTGCAATCACTTCGTCTGTCTCTGTCTGTGTCCCTCTGTCCTTGCCTCTGTGTCTCTTCCTCTCTTTCAACCTTGTTCATCGCTGTACTTCTGTGCAAGGGCTCACTATGCCAATGGGAATTTTAACCCTCCTCGGTTGATAATGCAAACACGTTTGGGCTCCCTGTTTCTGAGAGTGTCTGAGTCAGAGGTGCATTCTGTCTTCCAATATCCAAAGTGGATGAACATGGACATTAAGACAGAAGCAGCTTCTCAGTGGTAGAAAGGGTAGAAAATCTTCTTCTTCTTCACCAGGGGACCGTGGCTGGGGATAGCTCAGTTGGGAGCTAGGGTTTAGCTCGGCTGATGTGGATAAAAGGGACAAACTTCTGGGACTATGCCAGGTTACCGCAGCTTTGAAATGGGAGCATTATCAGGACTCAGGGTGGCTGTAACGCTCAAGGGAGAGGAAATGGATGAGGTGCTTAGCAACAGAGCAGGGGCCCAGACAGAGAAGCACTCTGCAGCAGCCAGCCCTTCCAGTCATTATCCTAATTGGCACAATTTCTGGATGGGCCTCGCGATGCGCAGGTGACTGGAGAGTAGGGAGAAGGTTCTCTTGAACCACAGTGTTTAACCAGAGAGTTTGTTTACTTTTCTGATGAGCTTTGGAGGCTGCTAACCCTGGGCTTGCGTGCCGACTCTATTGCTTATTGACCGTTTGCTCAGGAGGAGTGGCTCTCTTGCCTTTAGCGTTCTTGAAGGAAGGACTCCATCAGTCTGCGTAAGTCTAGGTAACAACGGGTTCCTGTAGGAGGCTCATTCTGATGAGCGAGTACATGACAAACAGGAACAGTTACAAAGAAATACTCCAAACACCTATTTTCCGTCGACTCTTGAGAGGAACGATGTGCTTGGAAAAGCTTGGTCACCTGTCTCAAGTTTAGGCCGAGAGCTGATTTGCTCCGATGTTTGTGGCTGTGAGCTGCCATTGCTTTGAGGATTTGGAAAACTGGTAGTGCTGACAACCTGGAATGGGGTAAGGATGAGCTTTGCTTCCCACTGAACTGTTACTTACTGAGACAGAGCTGGGTGTGAGCCATAGCTCTGCTGCTTAGCTAGTTCTGTGTTCTCGTTACATTTCTCTCAACTGCAGTTCTTCAGTGTGAAAGGCGGGAATCCTGCTCGTATTTTCCTTGTGGTGGTGTTGTGATAATTAAAAGAGATAATATGGGCCAGTAAGAGGGCTCGTGGATAAAGTATACTTGATCCCTTGGGCCTACAAGGTGGAAAGAAAGAAATGACTTACAAGTTCTTCTCTGGTCTGTACAGGTACCGTGTAACAAACACACTCATGTGTGCCACACAATACACAAATAAATAAAAATGTAAAAAGATTCAATTATTGTTTTCTAAGATTTAGATAATATATATAGATATAGATATAGTGTTTTTAAAATATATAATATATATACTACTTTCTAGTAATGAAAGATAGTTGTTTAGGTTTGATGAAAATTGGTAATAAAAACAGGAAAAGGGTACCAAGTACATTTTAATGCCTCTATTTAGGACAATGAACAAAAGGCCTCTGATTCTCGATCAATCAGCTTGCCTGGTCTCAGAGTCAGTGACAGTAGTGTTGTTAAATCAGGTTGTTTGGATTAACGTATGACACTTGTTTTACAATTAAACTTCAGACCACAAGGGAAACATAGCATAATCATTGCATTTAATCAGAAGCCTCATAGGGGTGGGCTGAAGGCACTAAATATGTCTGGGAATCATTGGGAACCAGGCAACAATCCATTCAATTATGAGCTGCATTTGTGCAAGTGGTACCCATCCTGAGGTCAGTGGGCTGAGGCACTTTGCTTGGTTGCTAGGCAACAAGGAACCTGCTATTCTGAGGCCCCATCAATATCAACATGGAGCATTAACAAAACCACACTCCTGGTTCCACTTACGTGATGGCTGCATGGAAATGCTGGATAAAAGAAGAAGATTATGTAATGTGGAAAAAGTGAGAGCTGGCACAGTGCTGTGAGACTTCGTCTTTGAAGCAGGAGTGCTTCAATGTGCGGGATCATCGGTTCATTGTGGTTTCTGCTTAAACTTCAGATGTTGGTGCAACCATGTTAAGTGGTCCCAGGCCAGATCTCTGACCATAAGCTGAAGCAAAAAAAATAAATAAATAAATAAAATAGAGTTTTCAGTTAACATGATTCCCTCCCACAAATAAGTAGATAATTCTAGTCCAAATACATAATTTATAAGACCTGATTACTGTCTGTGAAATTAGCCATTTGTCAGGTATCCCATGGAACAGTGACTTGAAGCTTAAACTATCCTAACAACCAATTCAAAGCTGGATTTGACTCCCACCATGCCTCAAACAGATGTTGACACAGTTATACTTTAGATTATAAATCTATTTGCACTAAAATTTATGGGGTTATTAACCTATGACTGAAATTAGCATTGTAGTATCAAATTATTGATTTAATCAGCGGAACCAAACTGCCCACTTTTGCTAGGCTGGAGGAGAGTTGATTGCATAAACCACAACTACTGATGTTTATGTCCCTATCCATTAAATGGGGAAAAGCAAACAAGAGCTTTACTGGAAATAAGATTTTCAGTCAGAGAGTTAGTGCACTTGAAATATTACCCACTTGAGTAGAAGATCTTCAAGGATATTTCCTAAAATCAAATAGTAGGTCTAACTTTACAACAAAACCCCAAGGGGGAACAATTAGAAAAGTCATGGAACGATAAAATAAGAAAAGGAGGAAGGATACACGCAGAGGTTTTTGAAAGATGGATTAGCTGTGTAACCACAGAACAAGAGCACAGGTAAAGGTAATGGAAAGGAACACAGCTGCACATAAGGAATTGTGCAGGACTGGGGTAACTACAGTGAGCAGAGCGAAGTTACCAGTGCTTTTATGTAGCTCACCATCCTAGCTATTTGATATAAAATCTGGTTGTTTCTTTCAACTTTAGCTTCTACATGCTGGGTTAGGGAACTGGTGGAAATACCCTGCTCAGGGTTCTTCAAGGCTGCCCTTGGAGCTGTTTGTGGAGACACTAAAAGGTAGGATTGCATTTGCCACCGATTGGAAGGTAGGTAAGAGTGAAGAAAAAGGCCTTACAGGAAACATGTTGGGGGGCTTCTCCATGGCTGCCTAGACTCCTGGCTAGGTAATTTAGCTCATGCCAATTAAGTTGTGGTCATTGAGCCCACTTCTGGCATCTGCTATTTCTCCTCAGTTCCTCTCTAATCTCTGCATGGGTTTTGGTTCTGCCAGGCACCCTAGCCATCCCTCAATAATACAAAACAACTTGTCCCCCAAACTTAGGCATGCTCATGTCAGAGCTGTCTGCGTCAGAAGAGTGCTAAAAAATATGTCTAGTCAAAACAGGGGAGCAAAGGTCCTGAGAGAGTATGAGTAATCAGAAAGTGTGCGAAAACAAGTGTTTTCCAGGGGACCTGGATGCCTCCTCATGTGACCAATTTCTTGACCTTTATGTTGCTCTTAGTCAAGGTTTCTCTTTCTAATACAGACCAGGAGAGTTTAGGGAAAACCCACTGAAGTGAAGTGACTCAGAGTCACTCAGATTCTCACCATTGTTTATTGAGAGTTTGGTGTTCTGCTTCAGGCACAGTGTTAGAGTCTCTGTGCTTGGTGTAAAGTGAACAAAACAGACATGACTCTTATGTATCACAAAAACTTGGAATTGCTTTTAACTAAAACATCAGCAAGTAGAACCAAGCAGGGCATCTGCAACACAATATATCCTAGGAAAGTAGTATATATCCAATGAGTGCAAGGATGGTTCAACCAGAGAAAATCTGAATACAGTGAAACCCAGTAGCACATCCAAAAGTGTAACAGGTCCCCAGACCTCAGCACAACTGACACCATGATGGAAGTACCACTCAGACCTTGAAACCAAGGACACAGGCAGCAAGACATGCCATAATGAGAACAAAGACCCAATCCATCAGAGTTCATAGTTTGGGGAAAGTCCATATGTGTACTAGGTTTGGAATTGGCTTCTGTGGTTCTGCTTCTGGTTAACTGTTTTTGCTAACTGAGGTGTGTCGGCCCAGGATGTGGTTTGTGTGCTTGGAAGATCAGCCTGAGGGAGATGCGGGACTGCATTCGGGTCCTGAACATTTAGTGCATTCACCCGCTGGTTAATGAAGACTTTCTATTGACTTGAACCTGTGTCCTGGTGGTCTTCTTTAATGGATACTTCATAACCTTTTCCTTTAAATATGCAAAAATGCATTGAATAGAATTATTCATAAAATAGTCTTCCAAGTCAGATGCAAGTGATTTATAAAACATAAGAAGAGTATAACTTAGCTTAAATGGGCATACTAAAAAAATGTACAAGACTTACACAGAAAATATTAAGAGTGTGTCTAACAAGAAAGTTTGAACAATTCAAGCATCATGGGTAGAAATGGTTGTATCACAGAGACAAGATTGCACTCTATATAGATAGATGAATTCAAAGTCACCTTAGAATAATTAAGGTTCCTGAAATTAACCCCACATTTCATTCACTCTTTGTAGAGCTTGAGTTGGTTAGAAAATCACTGAGAGTAAACTATATAAACTAAAATACAAATTAATTTATAAAGGCAAAACTCTGATAATTCTGAAAAATGTAAAATACAAATTAATTTATAAAGGCAAAACTCTGATAATTCTGAAAAATGAATGTTCCTAGAGGGGATTTCTTGCTGGGAAAAATTAAGACTAAGAAATAGTCTTAATAGTTCTGTTGTGGCATAGATGGGTGGAAGATAGAAGACTCAAAGTCCAGAAATATGTTCACACTTCAAATAGTACATAGGGGTCTCAGCAAACAACAAAACCTTCAATCTGAAGTGGAAAGCATAGTTACTCAAACAAATGGTTTTGAAACAATCATCCAATTTTGAACAAAAGGTATGACCTTATCATACTGTTTCCTTGTATTCTCTAGAGATTTGGACATATGTATTCAAAGAGGGATGATCACAAAATCTTGGGAAACGCAAGTGAACAATCTTCCCAAGCAGATGCTGAAGGTAAGACAGAAAACAAATCATGTTCAGATCCACAAAACTTGAACCTTTTGGACGTCAGAAATGAGCTCGGAATGCTAAGAAAATGTTCAGCACAAGCAGTAAAACAGAGCACCCTCTTCTAATATTCAAAGAACTCTTGTAAAACCCAAAGGTCAAAACTAATCACACCAAGAAAACTGGGGCGGGGAAACAGGAATTTTCAGTTTCCAGAAAAAGAGACTCAAGTGACTTATATCCGTGTTAGGCTATAAACTGGTGCGGACTTTTCAAAGGAAATCTGAGACGTGTATGATAAATTTTAGACGCACACATCTCTTGAGTTGGCAGTTATAAATCTTGACATTCGCTCCATCAATATGTTCATTTGTTTACGTAAAGTCAACAGACACTGCATCTACTTCATTACATTTCACCTCAGCACACTAATCCAAACGCGGAAACCCAAGCTATTATGAGAAAGTTTAATAAATATATTTGAAGCTTGGCAAATTAATTTTAAAACAAAAATATAAAAGAGTACTTTTCTATTTGTTAAAAATTAAAATGCCAAATATGTACTAGAAATAAACGTGATTTTTCTGTATGGATATTTAAAAGGTTTTAGCGACAGTATTTTTATGAGAAATGGGTGTGAAGTGTGCAGTGAGGTATGGCAGGAAAGTGCATTTATTTTGTATTGTTTGCTATCAAGGAGCATTGTTTCCTGCTTCCCCGATGAAGGGAATGGCCCTTCCTTCCCAGCTTCATTTTGCTTCTTACTGAGGATCACACATGGGCTAGCGTTGCTTTTTAGCAAATGCTGCTCTGCTAAAAGCCTCAGATTTCCCCCCTCAGCCCTCACTTACCTGTAAAAAGCAACCTCCTACCTTCAGGAAATGTATGTAAGTGCTGAGCTGGTATCTAAAGACTCGGTAAAAAAATTTACTTCAAACAAAAGTAGACCAATTTCAAATTATGATTTCTCAAGAGAAATGATATTATCCTATCAATATCACTAATAATTATATGCACAACGTGTGTGTGTGATGATGACCATGCTCATCACACGTTTAAAAACACGTCTGTCATGTCCTAAAATGTAGAGGTAGGTTGAGAAGATGATGTTCCCATCAAAGTCTGTTACCAAAGATGCTGAGACTTTACAGGGAGATGGAATTTAAAAAGGCACATGAGTACAGTGTGCCACAGGTGGACTGTACTTCCAAAATCATCCTCATTTTGCATACCTGGTGGCCTGCTTACCATTCAACTAATAATCTCACCTGATTAGTATATTCTTACTCTAGAGCAGTGGTTCTCAACCCATGGGTTGTGACCCTTTGGAGATGTAATGACCCCTTCACAGGGGTCACTAACACTCTAAAAAATGCAGATATTTACACTGTAATTTATAGCAGTAGAAAAACACAGTTATAAAGTAGCAACAAAAATAATTCTATGCTTGGCGGTCGCCACAACATGAGGAACCATATTAAAGGGTCACAGCATTAAGAAGGTTGAGCACTGCCCCAGTAGCTTGGTGTAAAAGTGGTCTAAGGTTTCTGTGTTTAGAATTGTAGTAACTTAAAGTGAAAAAGAGGTACATTATGAGAGGATACTCCCGGTGTTGCTCAAAATCTCAGTATCGAGGATTTTGTGACCTTTCTGGCAGACACCAGCTATTGAGCCATCATACCTACAAGTCCTCTTACTACTGACCAGATGGTCCATGTTGGACCTAAGGAAAAGGGAGGGAGAACAGTCTGTCCACTACTAAGCTTTCAAGTCAGAGGACAATTGGTAATCAAGAAGAAAAAAAAAATAGACAAGCCTCAATTTTATCTAAAGTCAGTAGGAATTCAATCAAATATGAAGTCTGTAAATAGCCCCGAAATTGTTTTCTAATTTAGTGACATTCCACTGTGTTACACAAAGCAGTTTTATTACTGTTTCTCACAATTAATATTGCTAATATTTTTACATTTTAATACAAATTGAAATTTGAGATGAAAAATAATTCTATCTGCACCAGTCTAGAGAAGGTGCTATGAACCTCAGGGTTCTGAGAGGGCACAGGTCTAGGCCTTGAAAGAGGGGCTCTAGGTCCCGATTCTGGCTTTCTTGGGTGTTTTCTGAGTAACTTGGGGTGGAGCACTGGATCTCTGGGTTACTCTGCTTTGTACTAGACATAAAGGAACTGAATAGATTTCAACAAGATTTCTACAAATCGTTTAGCTTTTCCTCTATAAATACAGTTGGTGGGGGGAGCTTTGGAAGATGTATTTTAATACAGTGGCAAAGAAACTGAAGATACTGCTTGTTGCTCTTCTCACCAATATCTGTTGCATCTACAGAGATGCTGTACCTCTCTGTAACTTCCCATGAAATATAGAGATGCCTGATGTGCTCAGGTCTGTGTGCACATGTACCCCAATACTGGACTGACAATTTGACAATTTGAGTGTCACTACTAATCTACTGGTGACAGAAAGGTAAGATCCTTACCCCCAAGGAGCATATATTGTCCTGGAAACAGGTGGGAGAAGAGAGCAAGGGAGTGAGGCCCCAGCAGAATAAAGCAGGTACCCCATCAAACTGAACTTCAGATAATGGACTGAATAGTTTACAAGTGTTCAAATCTTGAAACTTGGTAAAAGTCCCATTAATATAGTATAGGAAATTCAGCTTGAAACTCATGATCAGCGTTTTATATTAAACCATGTATGCTATTACTATTGTTTTTTCTCTTATATAGAGCAATGGGAGGGCATAGTTTTGATATTTGGGAATCTTATTGCCAGTGGTAGTATTAGGATTTTAATTTGAAATTGCTATAAGTACATGATAAAGAAATTATGTTGATAATAAGTACCTATTTTTTTCAGGAAAGAGAGAGAGAGAGAGAGAGAGAGAGAGAGAGAGAGAGAGAGGAAGAGGAAGAGGAGAGAGAGAGAGAGAGAGAGAGAGAGAGAGAGAGAGAGGAGGAGAGAGAGAGAGAATATGAATAGAGGATTAAAGAAGCAAATTATCCTTCTAGTATTATTTAGAAGTATCTATATGAAAATATTCATTTTATTTATTTAAAAGACTTTGAAGCATCAAACACCCAGGCTCAACTCAAACTTATACCCTTAGTGCTCAGAGTATTTATTTATTTTGGAAATGGAACTGGGGTTCTGAAGAAGTGGCTGATTCCAGGCCTAAAGCAGAGAATAGATTAAAATAAACCTGGGGATGATTTGGTCACAGGGCAAGAGAGCCATAAAAGAGCAGAAGAAATAATTTCAGAAGACAGAACACCTAAATATGTAATGCACCCAGCACTCAAATAGGACAATTTGAGTTTCAAGAAAGGTTGTCCACTCTCTCCATACCCACTTAATATGGAACTCAAAGTTCTAGCTAGAGCAAAAAGACAACAAAAAGAGATCAAGGGGATATTAATTGGAAAAGAAGAAGCCAATCTCTCACTGTTTGCTGATGCTATGCCAGTTTGCATAAGTGATCCCAACAGTTCTACCAAGGAACTCCGACAACTCATAAATACCTTCTGTAATGTAGCAGGATTCAAGATTAACAACAACAACAACAAAAAAAAACAGTAGCCCTCCTATATACAGATGATAAATGAACTGAGAAAGAAATCAGAGAAATATCACCCTTTACAATAGCCACAAATAAGATAAAATATCTTAGAGTAACTCTAACCAAACGAAGGGAAGGCCTGTATGATAATAACTTTAAATCTTTGAAGAAAGAAATTGAAGAAGACACCAAAAAAATGGAAATATCTCCAATGTTCTTGAGTGATATGGGATTCCCCTCTGTAAGCTGTGAATACAATTGGTTAAAAATAATCTGCTTTGGGCCTATTGCAGCACAGAATATGGCAAGGCAATAATTCCAAGCAGAGAGAGGAGGAGAGAGTAGGCAAAGTCAGGGAGACACCATGTAGCCTCTGGAGGACAGAGATTTGAGCAGCCAGCTGGAACCTTACTGGTAAGCCATGAGCCTCAAGGTACAATACAAAATAATGGAAATAGGTTAAGATATAAGAGCTATCTAGCAATATGCTTAAGTGATTGGCCAAGCAGTGTTTTAATTAATATAGTTTCTGTGTGATTATTTCAGGCCTGGGCAGCCGGGAACAAATGAACAGACTCCAACTACACTTGGGTAGGTAGAATAAACATAGTAAAAATGGCAATCTTACAAAAATCAATCTACAGATTCAATGCAGTGCCCAACAAAATCCCAGCAAAATTCTTCAC
Organism: Chionomys nivalis; assembly: GCF_950005125.1. NCBI lineage: Eukaryota > Metazoa > Chordata > Mammalia > Rodentia > Cricetidae > Chionomys > Chionomys nivalis. Next base: position 42,641,850 of record NC_080099.1, on the reverse strand, counting down.
AGATGTCAAAAGAACAATATTCAACTTCATATGGAAAAGCAAAGAACCCAGGATAGCAAAAAACAATCCTGTAAAATAAAGGAACTTCTGGAAGAATCATAATCCTTGACTTCAAACTCTACTACAGAGCTACAGTACTGGTATTGGCATAAGAACAGACAGGAGGACCAGTGGAATCTAATTAAAGACTCAGGTATCAGTCCACACACCTACAAACATCTGATTTTTGACAAAGAAGCAAACAATATAAAATGGGAAAAAGAAAGCATATTCAGCAAATGGTGCTGGCATAACTGGATATCAACATGTAGAAGAATAAAAATATCCATATCTATTACCATGCAAAAAACTCAAGTCCAAATAGATCAAAGACCTCAACATATAGCCAACCACACTGAAGCTCATAGAAGAGAAAGTGAAAAGTACACTTGAACACATTGGCACTGGAGACCACTTCTTAAATATAACCCCTGTAGCAGAGATACTGAGAGAAATAATTAATAAATGAGACCTCCTGAAACTTAAAAGCTTCTATAAAGTAAAGGACATGGTCAACAAGACAAATGACAGACCTAAACAGAGAACTCTCAACAGACAAACCTAAAATGGCTGAAAGACACTTAAGGAAATGCTCAACAATTTTAGTCATCAGAGAAATAGAAATCAAAACAACTCTGAGATACCATCTTACACCTGTCAGAATGGCTAAGATCAAAAACACTGATGACAGTTTATGCTGGAGAGAATGTGGGGTAAAGGGAACACTCCTCCATCGCCGGTGGGAGTGCAAACTGGTAGAGCCACTTTTGAAATTAGTGTGGTGATTTCTCAGAAAATTAGAAAACGACCTACCTCAAGACCCAGCAATACCACTTTTGGGTTTATACCAAAAGGACACTCAATCATACCACAAGAATTTGTGCTCAACTATGTTCATGGCAGCATTATTTGTAATAGCCAGAACCTGGAAACAACCTAAATGCCCCTGGATTGAAGAATAGATAAAGAAAATGTGATGCATTTATACAATGGAGTGCTACATATCATTAATAATAATAATAATATCTTGAAATTTGTAGGCAAATGGATAGGTCTAGAAAACACCATATTGAGTGAGGTAACCCAGACCCAAAAAGACAAATATAATATATACTCACTCATAACTGGCTTTTTAGACATAAAGCAAAGAAAAAAACGAGCATAAAATTCACAACCACAGAGAACCTAGACAATAATGAAGACCCCAAGAGAGACATACATGGATCTAATTTACATGGGAAGCAGTAAAAGACAAGATCTCCTGAGTAAATTGGGAGCGTGGGGATCATGGGAGTGGGTAGAAGGGGATGGGGAGGAATGGAGGAGAATGGAGAAAAATATATGGCTCAATAAAACCGATAAAATAAATAAAATAAACATTCTTCCAAAAAAGAAAAAGAAGCAGCATAAGGAGATACGTTTCCTAAAATGTTATCATTAAGAAGAAAAACTGTTAACTTACTTCTCAAAAAATTGTGCATGCTCAACTCCGGACTTGACCTTGTAGCAATTCAGCTGCCTCTGATTCTTGAGTGTAGGGATTACAGACGTGTGCTACCATATGGTGCCTGGCTAATCTTTCCTTTCAGATTATATTTCAGGGCAACCTCACAGCTGATGAGAGAAAGTTCAGCATGGAAGAGTTCTAACAGAGAAGGAAGTTGGCAGGATATAGACATGCTAAGACACAGAAGAGTTTGTGGGGAAGATTTTCCCTGAGGACTCAACTGGGTTTACAGCATAGGGACCTATTGATCAGTCTCTGGAAATGATGCTATGTGTTTCAGAGTATGATATGCTGAATGCATGATGCATTCTTTCATAAAAAGGTGAACACATGCTTGCGTTCTAGATCTAATCACTATTTACACCTAATATGAATGTGAGAGCAATAGCTTCAATGTCATCACAACCAAACAGTAGGCCAGATGCAGCATTGTTGACATTTAGTTTGTTATAAAGGCAGAGACAAACAGCTAGAGGGAGCGATGCCCAGGGAAAGTGTCCCCAGCTTCACCATCTTCTAGACACCTCCATGAACTCAACTACCAAGTTTTCTGAACTCTATAGTTGAGGTGTGTGTGTGTGTGTGTGTGTGTGTGTGTATGTATTGATACATGTGGGTGGCATGTATGCACATGTGAATCTGCATATAAATGTCAGAAGTCAACCTCAGGTGTTGCTCTTCCATGTTGTCTACCTTGTTTTCTGAGAAGAATTTTTCCACAATCCTAGAATTCACTATAGGCTTGGCTAACTGGCCATCACCCTGGGAGATCTCTCTTCTGTGTCCTCCACACTGAGATTACAAGAGCATGCTATTACACCTGCTTGGTTGTTGTTGTTTGGGGGTTTTGTTGTTTTTTACGTGTGTTCTGGGCATTGAACTCAGGCCTTCGGGCTTTACTGACTGAGTTATTTCTTTAGCAGGAAGACTGTTCAGGAAGCTTTAGTGCCTGGGGGGTGTCCAGTTCTTCCCACAGTCCTCAGGGCCTCTGCTTCCAGATCATGTTAGTAGGGAAAGAGTGAATGTTTCAAGCTTCTAATAATAGCCTGACTTCCCGGTACCAGCCTCCCCTAGCGTCAGACCACAGGACCGGAAGGGTTAACAGTCTATCGGACTGTGGTCTTAGATCTCCCACCAAGAGGAACATTTGAAGAAAGATCTGTGTGGAGAGCTGCTGCAGGAGAGACCAGGAAGACAAAACAATCGAATGCATTTTGGAAACCATGTTGTAATCCTGATTCAGGCCCAGATTTATAGAAATATATTTGATTCAGCTCAAGAAAGGAGGGATCCAACGTTATTTGTGAGTTTCCATTTGTTGAGTTAGAAGGAAGATAACTTATAATTATGGAAAATAATTGCTGACTACTTAAAAATGAGTCCAAAGATTTACGTCCCAGACATATTTTCTTTATTCCTCTTCAAAGCATGTATGAGGCTAGGTGGATAATAAGATGGGCTGGCTGTCCATCAGTTGCAGAGAAAGAGGTGCTGTCCTATCTACATCCATCAGTTTCAGATGCCCAGACATGTTTCGCTTTCTCACTCTGTTCCCTAGGGAGGGTCTCTGTCTTGGTGAGTCTCTATTTTCTTGATTCACAAGCTTTTGTTCAAACAACACATTTTTAATTCCACGTATCTCCTCTTAGCCTCATTGGGGTCCTCAGGTGGGCTTTAATAAATAACTGTTTCCCAGTGATTCTCTATAACTTTCCCAATACTCTCTATAATCCCAAGTCTGTTTTCCAAATCATGGCTGGTTGTTAGCTTGGTATATTTCCTTCCCGAGATGAAGCTTCAAAGTGTGTTGGGGTTGGGATAGAATTTCCTGACACATAATGTCTTTCTAGGAGAGGACTTAAGAAGCATCCCAAGATTCACTCTGTTCCAGGATGGTTAACACCTATTCGTTAAGGTAGAAGCAGGGTATGCGTCTGCACAGCGGGAGGCTGCTATCTGTCTCTAGGATGTTTTGTGCCTTTAGGACACCTTCCTCCAAGACATTGCTGGTGAGACTGGGCACTGTTTATGTAACATTCTTCACACCACATCAATCATATGCAGCACAGTTCTCTCGTTCATAGATCCTACCGAGACAATGAAGGAAGCTGCCTCGATGAGGAAGTGTTCATCCAGATGTGCCAAACATCTGCTGTGTGCCAGCATCTGCCAGGTGCTTCATTCACAGTGATAAAAGCCATCATCACAGAGATAACTTACTGGGCATGTGCTGTGCTCTAGCTGAAAGGTTTCCACTCAGGGAAACACCCAAAGGCGGCTGCTGCTATTTTTCGATGAGGCTAAGTAACTTTAGTCACGGTCACTTAGTTCCTGACCCCTGACCTCTGACTTTAAGACTTCTGTTTTCTCCACTAGTCATTTGCATGTTATTTAAATATTTTGCCACTCTGTACAACCCATATATTTATTTTAAATACTGTGTTTTGAATTTCTGTGTTTGTTTCTACATAGGACACGTGTTTTCTTTAAATATATTCACTCAAGAAAGAAACTATTACTGTCTAAATGTAAAGCTAATATCATTTGCCATAAAAGTGTCTATATATATTGAATTTGGTCACTGTAGCGTGAGCCTAGATCCACTCTGGAACCCACAGAGTCTACAACAATTTCCCACCTCATCGCTGCGGACAGCCCCATGTAAGTCATCTCTGTACTCTCTGTGGCGTAGGCTTCACACCTCAGAGAGTACTCTAGTTAATTTCATTAGTGATGCACACGTAGGTGAAGCTGTTACAGGTAGATCTCTGCTATGAAACAGAAGCAGAGTAAAACAAATCTGGTTTTGACAAATACATTACAGGAGGCATAAAAATTTAAAAAGAATCTGGCTTCAATAACTAAATCAGAAAACAGACAAACAGGAACTTAGCAAACAAATGGGTTCAGTATATCTCTTGCCAATATATTTTGAGCACATTCAGTTTTCCAGTGAGATATAATTTTCTATGAGTACATAAAAATATAGATAATATGTTCATGTGAACATAGACATTTGTGTATTTGTATATATGCATATGTCAACAGAGACATATGATTCCATTTATACATAGAGGTTTATGTTATGCATGTGCCTCCTGAAGATTATCAATATCTAAACCAAAACAGTCTTATAAATTATATTTGCATACAGGCATATTGACTTATACACACAGGAAGCAAATTCATAAGCAATTATGAATGAAATGTCAAGCATATTCATTATCTGACTAAACAATATCCATTCATTAACCATCATGAGCAATTCCTCTTGATGGTTTTTAGTTATCATATATGTGGGTGGAGTGGTTAAGGATGTCAAACCCACTTGACAATAATGAAAATCTTATTCTTTAACTAAAAAACGTGTTTAATAAGATAGCATAATGAAGAATTTTGATCTAAGACCTTGAAGTTCTACAAGGTTGGGGTTCAATGTTTCTGGATATTAAAAGCAGTATAAAGCTTTCTGCTTTATGAAAATGTTTCCTACTTGTATGGCAATATGACTTTGGTAGGAATAACATGGTTTTTGTGTCAGAGAGACCTCAGTGGAACCCCTCACTTTCTACTTTAAATTTGTGTGACCTTATATGGACATTTGTGTCTGGGTCCACCAAGTAAGGATAGTAGCTCTTTGGTCAGAGAATTCTTAGAAGTCCAGAAAAAAATGTGAACTACAAAGCCGTGTGATTGGTCCGCTGTCTCATTCATTTATTTATTCATTAGCCAAGCACTGTGAGCTAGGTCTGGGGCACAGCAGTAAATAAATCAGGCATGGTTTTCTAGCAAATAAGCCAGATTAAGGAGATCGTATTATGTGCCATAAAAGCTACTAAGAAATAAATTGAATGAGCCAGCAGTAAGCAGTAGGCACAGATGTTGCAAAGGTTTCTTTAGAAAGTGGCATTGAATCTGAGACTGAAGATAGACAGCAGACCCTCTGTAGAAGGGACCTGGAGCTGGACCTGTCACCGGGTAGTGCCAGTAGGGCCAGCAAAGAGACTCTAACCTCAAAAGACAATGACTGATTGAGTCAGGGAAATAGCAGTGAAGATACATATGAATCTTATAAGAGATATGCTGTGTTCCCTCCAGCTCAAATGTCCTTGGAGAGAAAGTTGCATTATTTAACATTTCCCACTAAGTACAAATGAAAATGAAGAAAGCCAAAGTTCATCCTTATACAGAACTCGGGTTCCTAAGATCTTGGATGCTCTTGGCCTTCATCTGTATGCGTTGTTTTCCTCCTGACCAGGCCCTGGAATCAGATATGTTGCTGTGACAAATGGGTCTGCTTTGGATTTAATTATTGTTTTCATTTCATATCTCTTGTCCCAGTCATGGTAATATAAATTTCAGAGATATTATTTTCAAAAAAATATAAGTGACTTTGTCTTCCCTTATGGGGGAGTCACTTTGTTGACTCATAGGCAGAAGAATTAAGTCAAGGAAATTAATTGCTGTATTGCAGTCTCTCTACCAGGGATAAGGACAATCCTTCAGTGTTTGCAAGGACAGCCCTGAAAACTAAAGGTGATACAGGGTGAGACAGGATGTGCCCTGCAGAGAAAATCACCTCAGCTCACACCCTCTCTATCCTTTCTCGTGGCGGCTTAGGTTTGAGAAGGGGTACAGAAGAGCCAAACCCTCCTCTTGCCTCTGAGATGACTGGGGCAAAACAAATAGTCTCTAACTTGTTTCTCTTAATATTTTAACTCAGAGGAAGGCTGGCTTGGCTCACAGCAAGTAAAGAGGCACAATTACAGACAGTTTATTGCTAGCTATGGCTTTCCTCGGCTCTTTTGTTCTGGATTTTGCAAACTTAGCAACTTTTCCAGTTGCCTGGCTCTTGCCTTAGAGGCTTGGTTTCCAACTCCCTGCTAGACTTTTGTTGTCTTAGACTGTTATGGAATCTGTGGGAACCAGTTACTGGTGATGACAGAAGTTATGAAAAGGCAAGGATTGCTTGCTCTTTGTCCTTCTAATTGCCTTATAATGGGATCATAAGTAGCATTGAAGGGTAAGCACTGATCTGGACTGAAATAGGTCACCACAGCCCTTCCAGTCACTCTGATTCTTCGTAATCTTACTGTGGCTATGTCTCTGAGGACATTTGTCCCCACCTCACGACCACATTAGCCTTTCCTCAGAGAGTTTGACACCTGCACAGCAGGAGGAATAGAGGAGCAGAGACGCGGGCCTAGATGAAAACCAGGTCCCTGTAAGAGCTGATGAGGAGTTTATTTAAACATCTTCCCTTTGGTGAGACTCCCATCTGCTCCAGCACACTGTTATATGTTGTTTAAGGCACTGTAAGGACAGAAAATGTGTCCCAGAATTTGGGCATACTCGGTGCCCTGCAGAGTGCCAGGTGCATAAATGTTCAAGGTATGTTTGTTGAACTAAAAACATGACATATACAAATTCTTTTCTGTACTCTCAGGTGCTAAAGGGGATGGAAATAAAATCATAACTTTCTGACAGAACTAAAATGGTGCTTGATATTTTAAAAGCTGCTCAATATGGAATCATCACTGGGCAAATTCTATTTTCCTTTTGTTAAGATATTTTAAAAAGAATATATTTTTGGATTCTAGGCAGTCGGGTTTAAAACAATTGCAAACAATCTCCTTTAAGCTAAGCCTTTCTACGTCTGACTTAAAAGGAATCAAAGAAACAATTATTGTTGACAAAATACTTGGCCAATTTTCTTTCATAGGGAGACTGCCAGAGATATCAAAGAGCAAAATTTTCAAAATATTCAAAATAATTTAAAAGAGACAATTAATTAGCTTTCTAACGATTAGCTTACTAAGATTTTTAACCAGGTCCAGTGATGCAGGCCTGCTATACTAGCTGGCTATTTGGAAGACTGATGAACGAGAATGACAAGTTCAAGGACAGCCTTGTAGCCATAGTGAGTATAAAGCCATCTACTCAATGAGACTCTGTCTCAAAAAGTGAAAACTAGGACTCTGGATGTGGTAGAGCTCTTACTGAGCATGTACAAAGCCCTGTGGTAAATATCTGTTCCTCAGAAGCCAGATAGACAGATTAGTTAAGGTTTCTGTTGCTGTGAAGAGATACCATGACCATGGCAACTTTTACAAGGAAAACATTTACTTGGCTGGCTTACAGTTTCAGAGGTTTAGTTCATTATCATCATGGAGGGACATGGTGGCATGCAGGCAGACATGGTGCTGGAAAAGGAGCTAAAAGTTCTACATCTTGAACCACAGGCAACAGGAAGTGAACTGTATCCCACACTGAATGTAGCTTGAGCAAAGGAGACCTCAAAGCAAGGCCACACCTACCCCCACAAAGCCACACCTCCTCATAGTGCCACTCTCTTTGGGGGCCATTCTCTTTCAAACTACCACAAGAGACATTTACATACAGAAAGACTGATTTTCATCTCGTATTTAGCTTGAACAGCAAACTCGTCCTTTAAGGAAGGCTGTGTGTCCTTTGACCACAAAGGCCTTTTCTCATCTATTAAGAAAGGCTGTGTTTCTTCTCTCCACAGAGGCCTTTTCAGAGAATCTTAGAAGAACTTTCTAGAAGAGCTTAGAGTTACCTGAGAGACAGGGGATGGAGATTCAGGTTAGGTATTAGGGAACTTGGTAACTGAGAACACATCTGAGATCTAACCTGGGCTCTGTGGAACTATCTGAAAACAGATGAGGGCCTCAGAAAGTCCTTACCAAACGAATACTTCATCCACAGCTGAGGTCACAGGAACTCTGCTCCTTGCCCTATTTTAGCTTTCTGTGTGTTGCAGCGGCTACTGTCAGTCAAGATCCTGGAAAGATGCTATCCTCTGCTTGCTCATTTTCTTTCTTTATGATTGTATCCTTGTCTATTGTGAGTCCAATCTGGTCAACTTGGCGACCTCAAAAGTCCAACCTGAATGTCCCATCTTCAATAGAACATTCTTAATCCCCCTCTTGTTGTGAAGCAGAATTAGCCCCTTTCCTTGGCACTTTGAACAAACTCTGTATTAGAACAGCTGCATTGGTTCACTTCTCACTGTAAAGCACTAACCTGCGGCCCAATGGCCAGTTAGCGCTCATTTGTATCGTGTGTGATTTTACATTTTAAATTTTTTAAATTTTATGTTCTTTTAAATTATTTTTATGTTTCTCTCTGTGTGTCTGTATGTGTGTATGTACACAATCAATTGTGTGGGTGATTATGGAGGCCAGAAGAGGGTACCCTACCCCTAGGCTAGAGTTCCAGGTAGTTGTAAGCCACAGATGTGAGTTCGGGAAATCGGAACTCTGGTTTGCTGCAAGATCAGCAAGTTCTTTGCCACTGAACCGTCTCTCTGGAGTCTTATTTTTCAATTCTTATAAAAAGCCCCAAAGAAGAAGATTTAATGACATGTTCAACTGTTGTAAGATTCAATACTGTGTCATCTACATTATTTTCACGAGTGCTACCATGATTGTTGAGTTGCTATGACAGAGATTTTATGTAATTCACAAAGTGAATTTATTATCTAGCTCTTCCCAGGAACCATTGCTAATAGCTGCTGTGTGGAGACGGATCATCGTATGGTGGTACATAGCTGACATTTATTGTTATCACATGCTGAGTGCTATGCTAAAAATTCATATACGTTATCGTGTTTAACCCTTAATGACTCTGAGCTGCCTGCTAAACTGAGGCACAGAAGATTTGAGAGCTTTGAAAGTTACAGGAGTTAAAGCTGATAGTCAAATCTAGGTATTTCTCCGGCTGGTGCACAGTCAATAGGCAGCAAGGTCGTGGCAGGCCATGAGAGCAGTGCCTGGCAAGATTCAGAAAATAAGTAGTCCATTTCTTCTTCATCACCTGCACTTGTATTCCCCCACTGAGTAGACTCCATCAGAGGCCCATGTTAGCTTTGCTGGGTTGAGTGGAGACCACAGCTAGTAAAAAGACTCATGCAGTACATGATGGGCATCTACACGACCAGGCCCTCCCAGGTAGCCAGGACTACTGCAGAGAAACAGCAGAGTTCACAGTCAAGAGATGAATGTTGGCTATTTGAATAGGGAAGGGGAGGGAGGGAGAGGAGAGAGGGAGAGAGGGGTTGAAGAGTGAAGGGGAGAGAGAGAGGGAGGGAGGGAGGGAGGAAGAGAGAGAGAAAAAGAGAGAAAGAAAGAAAGAAAGAAAGAAAGAAAGAAAGAAAAAAGAAGGAAGGAAGGAAGGAAGGGAAGGAGGGAGGGAGGGAGGGAGGGAGGGAGGGAGGGAGGGAGGAAGGAAGGAAGGAAGGAAATCCTGAATGAACCTGGGGAGCCAGAGTCTAGTGGAGCATAGGAGTAACAGATATGAAGTTTTTATGTTTCAGACAGTCTGTCTGCTACCTTCATATCAAATGTTTCTCAGTTTTCTTTTGTTGGAGTCCGCATTTATTTGCACATAGCATTTAAGTTTTGCTTGTGTACTCCATTTTGAGCAGCTAGCTGGGGTACTCTTTAATGTCCTGATAGCTGTGGCACCTGGATACCACATCTCTTCAACAGAATAGTAACACTTCATCCTTGCATGGTCTTTGCAGGTTTGCCAAGAGCTGTATTTCCATAAGTGTTCTCAGTTTTTAACGTCTTAAAAATTACTTTTCCATTTGTTTTCTTTTTTTAATTAATTAATTTATTTATTAAAGATTTCTGCCTCCTCCCCCCCACCGCCTCCCATTTCCCTCCCCCTCCCCCAATCAACTCTCCCTCCCTCAGCAGCCTGAAGAGCAGTCAGGGTTCCCTGACCTGTGGGAGGTCCAAGGACCTCCCACCTCCTTCCAGGTCTAGTAAGGTGAGCATCCAAACAGCCTAGGCTCCCACAAAGCCAGTACGTGCAATAGGATCAAAAACCCAGTGCCATTGTTCTTGACTTCTCAGCAGCCCTCATTGTCCGCTATGTTCAGCGAGTCCGGTTTTATCCCATGCTTTTTCAGACCCAGTCCTATTTGTTTTCTTATGGTAAGAACACAACTTGAAATTTATTCTCTTAACAAAAGTTCAATGTTTTGGAAACAGGGTAGTTTTAGTATGCATTCTACATGCTGGCATCAAACATGTAGATATGTAGTCATCCTGCCTCAGCCTCCTAAGAACTAGAGGCATGTGGCCTCAGATTTAGCTCTTAACTGAGTTTCAGGAATACACAGAGATGTTAACTCTGGACAAGACGCTTCATTGCAGACCTTGGGAAGTTATCTGGCACAACTGAGATTAATTTTTCAATGGGTTTTGATTAATGTTTTAAGTTTTTGCCTCTGGTAGGGAAGATTTTCTGACGAGTTCAGATGGCAATATGGCTGCTGTTAAAACAGTGCACTTTCCCACACAACTTTCTCTTCTCACACAGAGGAGAAGAGGGCTGAGGGCCATTTCCCTGCTCCCCAGCTCTCCTTAGGTATTCACCATGGCACTCAAAGGGTGGAGATTTCTTTAATGGCCAAATGTAGCAGGGCAGCCAGTGGACAGTGAGAGCTAAGAGCAAGAGGCATAGGACATTCATTTAGTTGCAGGACCTTGAAATGTATTTTTTTTCCTGTTACCCAGAAATCTGGCCTTGGATAGGCAGGAGAATGCAGAATGGGGCCAGGTGCTGAATCTTGGGGAGGGGGAGATGCCCAGCAGCCATGGCGTCATTGATGACATCTCACAGAGTTCTAGCTGCTGGAATATTTTTCCAGGTAAAACACTGCTCAGAAATAGCCTTACCTGAACCATCTCTCATCTTCAGCCTACAGAAATCTGCCTAGAAATTAAGTCTTTATTCTTGGAAGACTGTGAGCCCAAGCTGGCACATCTAATGCCTCTCTCAGTGCTCCCTGTCTGGTCACAGATGACAACCATCACTTATCCCCTGGTTTCAACTTGCTCCATGGTTACCTTAAAGGACACACTCTTGTCTGCAGGGTCTACAAACTCACTATGCTGCCCGAAGAGTCAAGCCTTGCTGTTTTAGCCTGTGAGGTCTAGAACTCACAGTGCCAGCATCTCCTGGGATCCTCTTAGAATTTCCAGTCCCACACAGACCTACCAAATCACCATCTATACTGTATGAGGATTTCTTGGGGCATCCAAACACATTAAAATTTGAGAATGACTTTGGCAAAACAAAGCTGTCTTAAGGCAAGACTTGTCCTTGGGATAAGCACGGGTGCACTAGAAGACAGGGGAGTCTTTCTAGGAGCCACCTGAGAGCTAAGCCTAATGTACATGTGCCACAGTCCACGTGGAGGAAACCCTGGCAGCCCTGGGTTTGAATGTGAGATCTGATATTGCCCCCAGTGTAACAGCTCTGGGCACTCCTTCCAGACCTCAGTGAGAGAGACCAGTAAGTGCTCAACATTGGCCTTTTCACAGACAGCTTTTTGAGTGGGTGCTAACACACATTTTCTCCTGTTGCAATGAACACACACAACATGTCGGACAAAGAGGTGCATTAACAACATATCCTTCTCCAGGTTGTGGGGCTTTTCAGGGCCTTTGATTTGAAGATGGTATTAGCAACAAAACTCCCTCAGATTCTCCAAAGCTTGCTTGGCTTACGAAGAGCTTTATGAGGTTTTGGGGGCTCATCTGCAGGGTTGGGCAGGAGAAATTATCTTCACATTAGTAGAGGCGAGGAAGTTAGGAAATTATTTCCACGAGTATCTGAAAGTAAGACTCTGGTCTGGACTTGGGTCCATGGTCATCACAGTAACCACAGAGCAAACTTGCACTGGACCCCTGGAGCTGGCCACACCCTCCTTGCCTAGATCTTCCCACGAACCTGCAGAGAAAGTCTTTGTACTGGAGCCAGTCTGTCAGTCTCTGCAAACAATAAGCCAGCAAAAGTGACAATCAGGCCCTTGGCAGTTCCAGCTAGAAGCCCAGGTTCTTTGTGGTCATAAAAATCTCTACCTGCTGTACCGCAACCCGTGAAAGGAGAGGGCAAAGCTTTCTGTGCTTTAGGATTATAAAGAAAAATTATTTAAGAAGGCAGAGCACAGCACTTTCAGATAAGAAAAGGCCTAATCAAGAGTATAATCAGCCTATTCATGTTCTCATCCTGTAACACTTCACATCTTTCTTGTCGTTTTTGTTTTACTCAAAGACAGAGGGGACTTCCAGAGAGAGGCAAGCAGAGACAGCGCCCTGGGGGATTTGTCTAGGACGAAGCTAATGAGCGCTGACAGAAGGACCAGAAAGGATGGCACTTACGGACAAGCCATTTGCAAAGCTCCTTTTCGTAGGTGTTTATAACATGCCAGGGTCTATGCTAAACATTGTATACATACTAGCTCATTTAAGTTCCCCATTTTCTCTGCCTGACCAGCATTGACACCCCCATTTCCAAGACCATGGACATAGAGAATTAGAGAGTCTAAGTGCTGGCTGAAGTTGCCACACGGACATGTGGCACAACAGAGACACTCCAGCACTAGGCGGTAGACATACAGAGACATGCAGAGACCTGATCTGCGGTGCTTCTGATGATCTCTCAGTAGTACTGTTTTAGAGAAGAAACGAGGAGCTCATATCCGAAGCTTCTGAAGGTCTGGAGACTCTGGGGATTCTCCAGTAGCTATGACTCAGATCCATGGTTCTCAGGCTTTCCCATGGGCCCATGACTGCATTTCAGACAAGTTCCTAGACCAGGGCTAACTCATTGGTGAGGCCCAGAGAAAGTGAAACATAGGGCTTCTTCCTCGATAAGCAGGGGCAGGATAGCATTAGGGAAGACTTTGAGAGAAAACCCTGTCTTTGTTTCCATGGTCTCGCTCAATTAGTCACGGTTCTTTACAATTACTCTTTAGTATTCTAAGTCTGAAACTATTAAAGTCACAAATCATCAGCAAGAATTATATCATTCAGCATAGGTGGGGCAATATTAATTTTAAAGAGCATTTAACATCTTTGAGGCATGTCACTAAAATTACACAACCATTTCTCATCACTTGTACATAGTCAGCGACACCTGTGATGTGTTGGTTGGCAATAGGCTGCATATATGACGTCAATCCCAAAAAACCGCACTGAAGCTAAAAATGTCCTGTCTGTGACATCATGATGGCCATTATGTCACCATTGCGTTATCACATACATGTGGTTCTGCCCTTATAACCAACTTTTGATATTTCAGGTTCTATAAAAGTGAACCATACATAATTATACTCTGTCCACAACACTTGATAACACTAATAAGTGGCTACGTAAGTTTATTGTATTTACTGCATTAGATTTTTTTTTACCATAATATAGGGTGTACTCAGCTATGAATATATAAAACCAAGTTTATTGTAAAGCATCACACTGTCTTATGCCTTCAGCTATCCTCTATTCTGCTTGTGTTTCATCTGTTTCTTGGCTGCATCAAGAACCAACTCTAAGGATTGCTCTTTGGTCGGTTGGTACAAAACTCTGTGGTGGTGCAGCACAGACACGACCACCTAGTGATGTGCTCTCAGAGTGCATCCCTTTCTTTAAGCAACGTGGTTGTGTGCATGCGCTCTATTCTTACCTGAAAGGCTGGAGCAGATGCACAAAAAAAATAATCAAATGATATTTCCCTTCTTGTACACACATACTAACAAATGTCTCTACCATTGACTTACTGATGGGTTAAGAGTTCCTGGAAGGACAGAAAACTGTGACTTGTTCTATATCCCCTATCCTTTTCCTGAGAGCAAGCAGAGGGCTAATAAACAAGAAAGGAAATGATGATCTTTCTTGGTTTATAGTTCTCAGAATGTCCCAACCATCTTTCTGCTTTCAAAGAAAACAAATGTGCAAATGCAAAATGGGGCTCTCTGGGCTGTTGGCTCCCGCGTCGGCCTCTCCTCTCTTCTGGGTTTACTCACCTGTCCAGGTAACACTTTTACCTTATGCTTGCTTCTTGAATCTCACTGAACTTCCACAGGCAGGCCCACCAGAGGTCTGTGCTCACTCCAAATGGCTCGCCAGTGCTGTAGACACATATTGCCAGGGATCTCTGCTCACATTCTGACTTGATTGAGGTCCACCCATGTCCCAGCATCCCTTTGATATTACTTATAGAGATCAATTATTAAGAATTTCAATGAGGGCACTAGCATTAAAAGTATGAATGCCTTCTGGGTATGAGGGTCTTGTACCCATGCAAGGAGGGTATGAGAGCCTGGGATCTATGCCTTTGCCTCATAATTTTCCAGCTCGCTTTGAATGTATAGACTCACGAATAAGCAGAAATTTGCTTCTGATCCCAACAACAAAGGCTTTCAAAGATTTTCCGAAAGACTCAGATTGCTTCCCAAACAAATGACTCCCACATAATAACATTTTAATGAGTTAAAGGGCAAGAAAATAAGAAACATCCAAATTGAATTTGTTCAAAAATACATATGGTTTTCCAAAAGTAATGGCTTGAGGCAAAATCTGAATCATCTTTTACTGAATCCAGAAGTTTGGGAAAATTCTGCAAGACTTAGCTGCATTCAAGACGCCTGAAGCATTCTCTATTTCTAGAATTTCACTTTGGCGGGTTAGCTCCTGGCCTGAGCTTGCTGCTCTCAACGGTGTAAGGTTTCAATAGCACAGAGTGGAGGCCATTTGAAAAGTTCAGTCTTTTTATTTCTTGTTAATTTTCACTTATGTTTTTAGGTTAATGTAGTTAGTTTAGGCTATTTCTGTCTTCTTATCAAGAAAGAGTGTCTCTCTTCCATACCCTACACATGCCTTTTCTTCTTTCACAGGATCTAAGGGTAAAACTTACAAAGTCCAAGGCAGTTTCCCCAGTTCTGAAGTGTGGCCCCTCCCCTCGACCAAAGATCCTACTTCTGGCACAGCTCTCATTTGGAGCAGATGTGCAGTGCTGGCTTTAGTGGAGGAAGGAGCGCACAGGTGGAATCTCTTCTGCAGAGCTGAAAAGCCTGGTCCCAGTGTTTGTAACTAACGCGTGGATCTCCAGGTACACCACACGTCTCAGATCCTCTTATTTGGTTCAGCTGAAGACTGGTGAGATCTAGTCTGGGCTTTTGTTTGCTTTAAGATCCTGGGTGTGAAACGTTAGCAAATTTACGCTTGCTTGAGTTGTTTCCTTTTCTCCAGGAACATGGATTTCCCCTTCTTTGTCTGTCTCTGGTTTTGTTTGATTCTTCTGATAATGTCTTAAACAAACTAGCAGGCAGAGCCAAGTGTACACGCGCTCCTACATTAGGCTCACCATTCAACTAACTTTTTGATTCTCATTTGGCCATCTGAACCTTGGGGGAGAAGGCAGTGGCACAGACCACACTTAAGAGCCCAGGCAGGTACAGGTATCTTCCTATTTAAAGAGCTCCTATGTAGCAGGTAAATTTGCTTCCCCCAGCATGGACAGAAAGAAGGCAGCCACATTTCTGCCTCTAAATCACACTGCCCTCTTTTCCCTTACAGAAGCTTGCGCCTAAACAGAAGCAATTGTCTGCTACGAAGGCACAGCCCCGGTGCTCAGCAAGCTCTGTCACCACAGCTGCCCATATCTCACTGGGGCCACTTTGGAAGCTGGCCCTGTGATGCGCTGAAGCTCTGAAGGGAGGCCCCATTAGGAAGACAGTGCTCTTAGAAGGCCTGCTAGCTTTCAGCCCATGTTAATCATGATGGTTCAGATCAATGATTCTTAGAAGTGTGGAGTAAAGCCATCTGTTTTCTGTTTTCCTTCCCAAACTTAGCAGCATGGGAGAACCTAGTCTTCTTGATCAAGACCATGGAACCACTACTCTCCCATGTTAACCTTTCTGTGGTCTCTTCTTTTTGTAGGCAGCCATTTTCATGACTAAGAGAAGACCAGGTCCCACATTGTTCATGAAAAGAAAACTTGAGTGCTATTTTCTTCTCAATTTAAGCATGAGGGAACAGCCCAAGGTCACATGGCAAATTAAATACTAACACTCTGTGACAATGAAGCTCATCATTTAAATGTTTAATGGCTCTGAAGGGTTTCTCCTTTAAAATGGGTCTAGTACCCTGCATTCGTTGTAGAGAGAGAAGCAAGCCAATGAAAGAGACTAGAGATATTTCTGTTTCACTCGGACTGAATTAGCTGTGGGCATTAAACTCTGAACACGCAAGAGTTGACTCAGCCAGTAACAGAAACCCCTGGTTCCCACCTGCATACGTGCAGTTTTGGATTGTCAACAAGTTGACATTTGTCTGCACAAAGCATTGCCATTTGTGTTACACAAAGCGATGCATTATTCTTTGGAATATTACTGGTTGGGAGCTACTTAATGCATTGCCACAAAGAGACTTCCAGACAGCTAAAAATAAAAGCATAGGCTTACAAGAAGCCTAGACAACAACATATGCACAAAACCCAAGTAAGGGCAGGTATGGCTGTGCACTGTGGAGATCAAACTTTCAGATGAAGGCATTAGATGATTAAGCTAGCTGGTAAAAGTTCAGCTTACTTGATTTTACATAGACAAATGGGATGTATATTCCAACATACTATGTATGACTCAGGTCTATGAGAAAACAACTTTTCGAGCATTGGGGATTCTTGAAAAATAACGATGGTATATCTGTATCACTCATGTGCTGTTTGCTGACTTGCAACACAATCCAATGTCTTCTTTCTCCTCTCAACTTGAACTTCTATCTGTTCAGACAGCAAATACGAAGTTGTTCCCCCTGCTAGCATTTGTATACACAAATGGTGGCAGCTGAATTTCATGTGGGTCTGTGCTAATGGATCCCCAATTTAGACCACAGGCAACTGGAGACAGGATATGCCTAATGGGGCCGTCAGCTATGGAATCCCAGCATGTCTTGGTCTATCAAAGCTCCACTTGCCAATCTTCCGGGCTTGGTGCCAAGCCTGTATTTTTAGACTAATAAGAGTAGCATTCTGGAGCTGGAGCTTTTGGAGTGATATTTTATTAAAGAATTATTTCACCCAGAGCTAGATGTTTTCAATCATTTAAATTAATGTATTTTATCACCTTACACTAATTATTTATTTAATGGGCTTCTTCAATTTTTAAAATTATGCCTAATGCAATATGCTCCTGAACATGAGTGCAGAAAATGAACACATTAATTACAGTAAAATGTCTAAAAACTGAAACAAATTAAATATACCGCTGCATACGCTACCCGAACATTGATCATACATCTGTATACATAAGGCTTTCTTTTCTATGCAAAAATGCAGCTCTGTGTCCTCTAGTGTTGGCCTGCTTGGACAAACTCCCTGAAAACAAGGAAGGGAATGTTGGGGTCCTGTTAAGCCACTCCCTTTTTTTCAGTGGCCTTTTGTCCCTGTGTCTGCCACACTCTGAGGTCTTTACACCTCAGCTCCCAGAATGTTTTTAGTTTCATGCCACATAAAAGATGCACATGAATTACAGGTTAGAAAGGGGACGGGAATGCTGGGAGAGCACATTCCTTTTCAGTGGAAAGGGTCTGGGTACTTGGTGTCTGTGTTTACCCTCATGCGTGCTCTTATTGCTGAATACATTTTTCCTTCTGCCGGCATGTTTTTCTTTGTACTTGCCATTCCATTTAATTTCTGCCCTTCTTCAGGCTGACGATGGAGGGGGACTTGATTGGGGGAGGGGGAGGGAAATGGGAGGTGGTGGCGGGGAGGAGGCAGAAATCTTTAATAAATAAATTAATTAAAAAAATGTGCAAACGCAATAATAATACCTGAAAGAAAAGCATTTTCAAATGTGTGTGTAGCATGTGATAGCCCCGATTATAATCTAGCCTAGTAATGCTAGAAGGAACGGTCTTGACCCAGGATCCTGTCAGTCAGGTGACTTAGCTAGGGAGTCCTGCTTTGAACACAAATGATAGCCATTGCCCTCTTTGACTTACCTCAGACACTTTCCAATTTGCATTTAGTCTTGTGTACAGTTCTCTGTGATGTCACATTTGTTTTAAATGTCTTTGAAACCAAGTAAGTTCCCCTTCAAAATAACAGTAGAATTGTAAACGTTACTTAAGACTGTCTTAGCACGTGGGCGACACTCAGACACTTTTCATTATCTAGTCTTTTTTTTTTTTTTTTTTTTTGGTTTTTCGAGACAGGGTTTCTCTGTGGCTTTGGAGCCTGTCCTGGAACTAGCTCTGTAGACCAGGCTGGTCTCGAACTCACAGAGATCCGCCTGCCTCTGCCTCCCGAGTGCTGGGATTAAAGGCGTGCGCCACCATCGCCCGGCATTATCTAGTCTTTTTAAAATGTGTGTTAGGGCCCAGTGGTGAAGAACACTTGTGGTGTTTGTATGTTTGTATAAGAACTAATTTTTGTTCCTAGCAGCTCAAAATTGTTTGTAACCCTCAGTTCTGGAGGATCTGACACCTTCTTCTGGCCTCTATGGGGACCAGACATGCATATGATGCACACATATGCATCCAGGGAAAACACTAATAAACCTAAGATAACAAATAAAAGATGAGAGTTTGTCAGCGATGTGCTAATGAGACCCCAATAAAATCGAAGACATCTCAGTGGATGCTAGCCAGCTAATTTGAACAGTTTCTCCTTGGCCACTTGAGGCAGATTTTTTTTTTCCACTATAAGAATACTGGTCGGTTTTCACTCTGATGATGATGCCATTATAATAGTAACACACACACACACACACACACACACACACACACTTTCTTTTCAATTTTTTTATTGATTTTATTGAGCTCTACATTTTTCTCTGCTCCCCTCCCCGCCTCTCCCTTCTCCTTCAGCCCTCTCCCATGGTCCCCATGCTCCTAATTTACTCAGGAGATCTTGTCTTTTTCTACTTTCCATGTAGATTAGACCCATGTATGTCTCTCTTAGGGTCCTCATTGTTGTCTAGATTCTCTGGGATTGTGATTTTTAGGCTGGTTTTCTTTGCTTTATGTTTAAAAACCACTTATGAGTGAGTACATATGATGATTGTCTTTCTGGGTCTGCGTTACCTCACTCAATGTGATATTTTCTAGCTCCATCCATTTGCCTGCAAATTTCAAGATGTCATTTTTTTTCTGCTGTGTAGTACACCATTGTGTAAATGTACCACATTTTCCTTATCCATTCTTCAGTCTAGGGGCATTTAGCTCATTTCCAGGTTCTGGCTATGACAAACAATGCTGCTATGAACATAGTTGAGCAAATGTCCTTGTGGCACATTTGCGCATCTTTGGATATATACCCAAAAGTGGTATTACTGGGTCTTGAGATAGGTTGTTTCCTAATTTTTTGAGAAATTGCCATACAGATAGTAAAAGGGGCTGTACCAGCTTACATTTCCACTGGCAATGCAGGAGTGTTCCCTTTACCCCACAGCCTCTCCAGCATAAGTTGTCATCAGTGTTTTTTATCTTGGCCATTCTTACAGGTGTAAGATAGAATCTCAGAGTTGTTTTGATTTGCATTTCTCTGATGTCTAAGGATGTTGAACATTTCCTTAATTGTCCTTCAGCCATTATAGATTCCTCTGTTGAGAGTTCTCTGTTTAGGTCTGGACTCCAATTTTTATTAGATTATTTGTTCTTTTGATGACCAATTTTTTGAGTTCTTTTTATATTTTGGAGATCAGACCTCTGTCTGATGTGGGTTGGTGAAGATCTTTTCCCATTCTGTAGGCTGTCATTTTTGTCTTGTTGACCGTGTTCTTTGCTTTACAGAAGCTTTTCAGTTTCAGGAGGTCCCATTTATTAATTGTTTCAGTGTCTGTGCTGCTGGGGTTGTATTTAGGAAGTGGTCTCCTGTGCCAATGCATTCAAGTGTACTTCCCACTTTCTCTTCTATGAAGTTCAGTGTGGCTGGCTTTGTGTTGAGGTTTTGATCCTTTTGACTTCAGTTTTGTGCATGGTGATAGATATGGGTCTATTTTCCTTCTCAGTTTCAATTTAATCTTATATTTAAATTATTTGAAAGTATAATTCTGAATTTTTCTTCTGCATGGGCAGGTTGAGATGCAAAAATCATGATTCTGCTTGACTCCCAACACCAATGTCTGAGAGAGAAAGAATTTTGTCATGTGCTTTCCCTAGAGGCTCATTATTAAGATCCAATAATGCATTAGAGTGAGGTGCAGAAATGCTGCCCAAACCAAAGGGAGATGTCCGATTCATCTAATCAAATATGGGCTCCCATAGACAAACAAAAGTAGACAAAACTGAAGAATAAAAATTCTCTTTTTGGGGGGGTGGTTTCCTCTTGAGATTAGACTCTACATTTGTGATTCATTGTGTTTTTCTCAAGCCAGTTCAGAGTACATGGGAATGCGGAGGGCTTCAAAGTGCCCCAGGTGAGACACACACTGATTGCACGTAGCAGAATAGTAGTTTTGATTATATGGGTGGGTGTTGGACATTCCTGAACTATGCCTTGTCACTCAGCTGCTGCTCCTAAAGGACAAAAGCTATCCTATGTGCCTCTGCATAGCACCCGACAAAATGCTTTACCCAAACAAGGGGAACGATGAAGCATTCCTGTCAAATGCAGGATCGGGAGAGTTGCAGAAGAAATGAGACAAAGGGATCCAGGGAATATATATGTAGGTGAAGCTTTTTATAGGCCTCCTGTGTGTGTGTGTGTGTGTGTGTGTGTGTGTTGCTTCAGATTAAAACAAGGCCTTCATACATACAAGGCAAGTGCTCTACCACTGAGCTACATCCCAACCCCTATTTGTAGCTCTCCCTCTGTCTATGTGTATGTGTGTATAACATGCTTTCTTTTAAGAAACCTTTGAGCCCAGTTTGCCATTTCTTTGCATCAAGCTGGTTTCCCATTCCCCTCTATTTTCTAGCTTAGCATTGCTGTCTTTGGGCTCACTGAAAAAGAACTATGTTAGGAATTATCAGGGAGATTCATCCCTGTGTCAGTGATGGTGAGTCATTGGTGACCCCAGAGATGCTGAGTGGGGACAGGAGCTCATGCTATGTCTGAACTGGGTGAAATATGTTACTAACGGTGATAGTTTTGTCTGATTGGGAGCATGGTCCTTTTCCAAGGGTCACTCCTCATCTTTCTTTCAAAGCCAGATCCAATTCTGTGTCTTCTAGGATGACTTTTATGTCTCTGAGTGTAAGCCAGAATCAAGCATTCTCCTCTGCCTACCGTGTATCGCTCTGGCCTTTGTTGTTGTGTTTGTTACTTTTTCCTTATTCACCCATCTAACTCTACCCACCTACCTACCCGATTAATTCTTCATGTCAATTTCACAAGAGTGGTAGTTCTTTGGTTGCAGGGAGAATGAACTGCGGGTGAATGGATGAAACAGCCAAGAGATCATTGCCAGTGTTAAGGGCTGATGGGAGGTAAGAAGTGGGTTGGTCCTGGTCTAGCTATGGAGGTGAGTGTTAGGGATCCAAGACGCAGTTGATTCTGTGACTCAAGCTCATGCTTTATTTTTCTCTAGTTCAGGAGGAAGCTGACAGCAGCCTGAATCATCCAGTGCTTTAAGCGCTGTTTTACCTTGTTCTCTGTCAGAATGGAGGGGTGGCCAGTTCCACTCAAACAGTCCCGAGGAAGCAAAGGAAAACGTACAGGAAAACAAGGTTCTGTGTAGCTCAGTGATAGAATGATATCCTAGCATGTATTTGATCTCCAGCTACACATATGCATATGTGTGCATGTGTACACACACACACACACACACACACACGGAGAGAGAGAGAGACAGAGAGAGAGACAGAGAGAAAGTTCTACAATTTATAATTCATAGAACTGTGACCTTGCCTAAGTTAAGTTAAGCATGAATTTCCTCTTCCTACATAAAATAGAGATGCTAGCCCCTCATACAGGCTACAATTACGAGATCTTGTACTGAGTAAATAGTGTGGTGTGCAAAACACTCACAGCGGCAGGAGGATGAGTGTGCCCATTGTTTCCTTTAACTTCTCTGCCATTGGATTTCTGTTTCGGTGATTTTTGCTTTGTGTCTCAGCCGCCTTACTGACAGTGACAGAACTGTTTTCCTGGCGGAAAACATGGTCTATTTTTTAAATTATGTAAACACGAAAACAAGGGCATGAAGTATCGCTGGACTGTGAACTGAGGCCATGTGATTCCGTAGCTGTCTGGGGAGGCTGTGCCTGCTGATGTGTGCACATCTGGAACATGTGACACACGGCTCTGAGTCATGGATCCTTCGGTCCACTGCTAGGCCTGAGCCAGTGAGGGTGGGAGAAACACTTGTAGATGCAGCCCACGCCATCCCAGCTTCATTCGGGTCCTGTTCTACTCCCTAATGGAGCCCATAGTTGTCAGGCGGATGAAGGCATACACCAGGAGCCTGTACTGGTTCAGAAATCATGCCTGATCATATCCCCATGTGATAATTCCTGAGCTGAAACAGACCATCCGTCTTTGTTTATTAAGAAATGAAAGCCCAAAAGGTTAGGTAATATCACCATGGCAACCAGTCTAACCAGTGGTTAATTCTGAACCAAGAGCAATTCTAGAGATCGGAGTCGCTTCAGAGATGGGCTATGCAGCCATCTCCAAGAGGCACGGGCCTGGTTGTGGCCACTTAGCATGGTTCATTATCACACGGCGCTAATGGACCTGAACAACAGCGATTGGAAGTAGCCAACATTTCTTCAATACTACATCCCGAGCAATGTTCTCAGCGCTTCACGCGCGTGAACTCTGGACTTAGTGAGACTATGAGGCAGGTGCTGTCGTCAGTGCCGCTGTGCAGATGAGGAAACAGGCTTAGAGATAACGATTACCTGTTCAAGCGTCCAACAATAGTCAGGGTTTTTTTTTTTCCTGACTCTCAAGTTTATGTTCTTGACCAGTGTGGACATAGCTTCTCTCTCCAGCCAAATAAGTTTGACTGTTTTTGTTCCATGACAAATTTTACACCGATTTTGTCCCAGCCATTTGAGGAAGGGAGTGGGGGTGGAGCAGCCTGGGGGCACTGGAAGAAGGAGGTGGGTATGGGAGGATGCTCGGTCAGTCGTTCTATGCCTTCTGTATTCACTCACTCCTGCTACCTGCCAGTCAAGCCCTAGCCGGGAAGATACTCATCTCTTCTGTTTTCGCGAGGCCGTGTATTCCAGAGTTCCGTGGCTATTTCTCCCAGTAAACCAATGTGCATGAGTTCTCAAGGGAATGTAGGTGCTGTGACGTCACCTGCCATTTTCCTTGGGCATGGCCTGTGAGTAGCAAGCTCCCTGGCAGCTGAGCACAGTAAAGGCTATTTGTGAAGCTGTAGAACCGTTTCTTTTAATCCCAATTCGCAGCCTTCTGGTTTAGGATAGGCAGAGTGGTCTGTAGCTCTCCTCCCTCACTGTGAAGCAGCTCATATTACAGCCCAGGAAGCTGTAGTGAGGCAGCAAGCGGGTTACTCTGCTTTGGCTGGCGGCTGTTTCTAATAACAGACTGGATGCATAGACGCAGGGTTCTGAATGCTTGCAGTACACAGTAAGGGCCCTCCTAGCTCTCTGTCACCAAGGGTGAAGGTGACCTGAGGCAGTGCATGGGTGGCTTTTCTGATGTTTCCCTGGGGATGAGCCCTCATTTACTCTTCCATGCTAAGAACTGTCATTCAGGAAGCATTCTTCAACAGGAGGAAGAGGGACAAATGTAGAATACCCGAGCATGCTCTGGCCTTACAGAGCAATTCTTGAATATTCCCCTACAGCATCTGTTTCTATCAAACTAAAACGGAAAAATTAAAAAGAAAACAATGACAAAACCCCATGCTTGTTAAAGAGTGAGGGATAGCATTTGTAAGCCTAGGCAATCATGCCATTCAAAAAGATGACTGTCAAACAGCTTACTTAAATGCCACCAGATAGAAAGAACTCATAAAGAACTTGCAAGCTGCAACAAGACTGAGTTGTGCATTGCTTTGGGGAAGCTTGGAAGGTGGTCTGCACGGCTTGCTGGAATCTTTGTATGAAGTCACTCCCGTTGCACCTTCTCCCAAAGGGACAGAAGAAGAGATACTTGCAATGGCAAGTCAATGCAATATTTTGGGGGACAGATGATTGCAGCATGCAGCCCGGTGGAGTGAGCTGGCTTTCCAGAGACAGAAGACAGCAGAAGATATCTTGGGAATATGGGGAAAGAAATTCATAAGCTAAGCATTGCTACCACTCCAGGACTGGAAGTGTAATAGCCCTGTCCCTCTACACTGGGGTTGTGGCATTCATTTTGACACCATCAGTACTGGTGGGAGCAGTATCCATGGTAAAACATTGTGACTTTTAGGGACATTTTTTCCTGAGTTCTTTTAGGATTAGATTAGATTAATTGTGCTTTATTATTTTAATTTAGTTTTAAGAACTATCTTTTCTCATTTTACATGCCAAATCCATTTCCCACTCCCTCCCCTCCTCCTGCTCCTTCCACCTTACTCCTCCCACCCCTCATCCCAACCCCCTTCCACTCCTCAAAGAAGAGTCACTAAGTCTAGGGCATTGCTTTGAGGCAAACCCAAGGCCCTCTCCACCTATACCTAAACTGAGCAAGGTGTCCTTCCAGAGAAAATGGCTTCCAAAAAGCCAGAACAAGCAGTAAGGATAAATCCTGGTCTCACTGCCAGTTTGCCTGAGTTTTTAATAATGAAATGTGTTATTTTATTACTAATTTCTTTTGTCTGATTTTCATATTATACATAGGATATTTTATTGTTTTAAAATTTTTGAGTGAATTGTATATGAGTTTCATATAGGATGGTAAAGTAACAATTACTAATTTCTAATATGTACTAAAGAGGATTTCAGTTTTTATGGAGACAAGGAAGACTGACAGAAAACATCTAACTGATATTCTGACAAAAGTATTTTTTTCTGTTTGTACAAACAAAAGGGATTTCTTGTGAGACCAACAAGAAGATACACAGCAAAAATGTTATGATACAGAATGTCATTATGAGGTGTTCAGTTTATTGAGATTTTAATTTAGCCATCAATAAATCAAACAGAGTATGCCTAGCTTGCATTTATTCCAATGTTTCTTGAGAGTCTTCCTGATTCCTCCTTGCTAGACATAAAATCTCAGTACCAAGGCCATCTAGAAGCATAGACTGCCCTCTCTTGGAGGGCAATCTGCATGAAGACAGTTGCCTCATAAGCTTGACATGCGCAACTGGACACCCATCACATCAAATGATTTCTCTTTAGATTGAAGTTCAGAAATGCCCCTGAAGCTTTCAACATTGTCAAAGTGGCTGTAAATCCATGCTGGGTTTGCCTAACCAGTCTGGTGGCAGAGAGGTGAGAGAGGAACCAAAGGGAAGGAGGAGGAGGAAGACAAGGGAGAGAGAAAAGAGAGAGAGGGAGGGAGGGAGGGAGGGAGGGAGGGAGGGAGGGAGAGAGAGAGAGAGAGAGAGAGAGAGAGAGAGAGAGAGAGAGAGATCACTCTGGAGGAATAGGCTTTAGGGTTGGGTAGATCTGGGCCCACACCTTGGCTTTCCACTTATTTACTGCTGCCTCTTGAGAAATGGTCATAAAATCATCTACTTTCTGGGGCTGATTTGAGGATTTAGTGAGCTCACAAATATAAAGTCTTGGGTAGACAATCTGGTATCCAAGAGGGACCGAGCCAAATGTCTCAATGGCTTCTACCTCCTTTCCTCTGTGAATATTCCCCGTCATTATTTAGCCCTCACTGGCAGGAAACAGTTGATGAGTGGTGAATCCCAGGACCCAAGAATAGAAAGTGACTTTATAAACCATCCAGTTAAATTTCGGTATGTCGGCAGGAAGCTTGGAGGCTGGAACTGTGGAGGCAGGAGCTGAAGTGGAGGCCATGGGAGAATGCTACTTACTGGCTTGCTCAGCCTGCTTTCTTATACATCCTAGCACCATCTGCCGAGGATTGGCACCGTGCACAATGGGCTGGGCCCTCCAACATCAATCACTCGTCCAGAGAATGCCCCGCAGGCTTGCCCACAAGTCAATCTTATGGAAGCATATTCTTAAGTTTTGTTATCTCTTCTCTGATAACTCCACCCTGTGTCAAGCTGAATTCCTCCTACCGCTGCCCCCCCCAAAAAAAACCCCTAAAAGCAAGTAGGACAAGCTTCTTCCCATTTTAGGACTACTTTCCATTCTTTCCGAAGGATCTTAATTCCCATCTGGTATCATTTCCCTCCAAACCCTAGAACCTCCTCCAGCATAGCTTATACTTTAGGTCTGTTGGTGACAACTTGTTTTAGCTTAATGTGAAATGTCACTAGCTACTCTTCAGTGCTCAGGATCCATTTGCTGGATGATGAATTCAAGCTCGACAGCTTTTCTTCTCTTCCTCGGCACTTTGCAGAGGTTCTTTTGGCCTTCAGAGCTTCCGCGGAGAATTCGTCAGGCAATTGATTCCTTCTGGAGAATATACCAGTTTTCTTTCACTGCTTTCAAGTTCTGCTTTTCATCTTGAGATTTCAATTTCAACAGCTTGACTCTTGTAGAACCCGGTGAAGGGAGGCCTTCCCTAGGTTTACCTTGTTCCCTTTTCCTCAGTCATTGCACGTCTGTGCATGTTCAAATTCTATAATTACTTCTTTAAATATTTTCTCTGTTGTGTTTACTATCTTCTTAGTTTGGGGTTCTACTTATTCACATGTTGGACCCTTTGATCTTATCTAACAGCTCTGGGAGACTTATGTCTTTGTTTAGCCTTTTTTCTGGGAGGAAGATAGGTCTGTTATTCATGTTGTATTTATCTTACTTATTGTCAAGTTAATGTCTCATTTTTTGTCACGTCTCCATTCAGCAATTGTATACATTTTCTATAGTTCAGCACTGACTTTTTCACTTGAATTTTTTGTTGTTGCTACGTGTACGAGAGGATTTCCACCTGCTATGTGTTTTAGGATATGATAGCAACCACATTAAAGTTCCTGTCTTCCAGTGTCTGCACTTGTTTCTTCTCAGAGAAGAGTCAATAGGTTTTCCTTGCTCTTATAAACATGTTCCATTGCTTGGTGGACTCTTGTCTTTTGATATTGAGGAATATTGGGGTATATCCTAAACATTATAAATATTGGGTAGTTCAGCAAGCCATGGGAATTCTGCATATTGCTATTGTTCTTTAGTAGGAACTGTTTCTTTAATTGAAGCTGGAACTTACTTCTTTAGAGGGAATTAACTCCAAATTATCTGTTGAATGTTGACTGAAATCTTTGTAAGCTCTGTGTTTCCAGATCATTGTCTCTGGTCTGAAGACACCATACTCACACCAGTGGAGATGGTCATTGTCTCTGGTCTGCATACATCAAACTTATACCAACCGAGATGGGCATGCAGAACTCGGAGAGCCTTCCTCTGGATCTTTCCTTTTGGCAGTTGTTTCATTAATTTCGGGGTATCTTGGTTCCTCTGACTCTACCTTGAAATTCCTTACTTACAGTACTTAGCCTTAAGTTATAATATGTATATATGGGACAGATGGGATTTGATATACACAGACCTCCATCTTGGTGAAAGGTCAACCTTCTTTGTTTTCTCTAGTATTTTCATCATATATCAGGTTAATTTTTTTTTTCAGGAAAGCAGTATTTTTTATTATTTATTTATTTATTTATTTATCATACTTAACAAAGTTTTCCCTTCCTCCTCTCCTCCTGTCCCCTCCTCCCACCTTCCTTCTACTCAGCCATGTCCATCCACTCCTCCTCCAGATTCAGAAAGGGGCAGGCCTCCCATGTGAGTCAACTAAGCAAGGCACATCAAGTTGAGGCAGGATCAGGCGCCTCAGCTTCCATAAGGTTGTATGAAGCAATCCAGGATGGGGATTGGGTTCCCAAAAGCCAGCTCAAGTACCAGGGACAGATCCTGATCCCACTGCTAGTAGCCCTACAAACAGACCAAGCTGCATAACTGTCGCACACATGCAGAGGGCCTAGGTTGGTCCCCTGAAGGCTCCCTTGCTGTCCCTCCAAAGCTCAGGTCAGTTTTCTCTGTGCATTCCCCTAGCATTACCTTGACTCCCCCTAACTCATACAGTCTCTCTCTTCAACAGGACCCCTGAAGCTCAGCCCAGTGCTGGTCTGTGATTCTCTGCATCTGCTTCCATCAGTTACTGGATAAAGATTCTCTGATGACAATTAGGACAGTCATCAATCTGATTACAGGAGAAGGCCAGTTCAGGCACCCTCTCCACTATTGCTAGGAGTCTCAGCTGGGGTCATCCTTGTGGATTTCTGAGAGTTTCCCTGGCACCAGGTTTCTCCCTAACCCCCAAATGCCCACCCTTTTCAAGATATCTCTTTCATTACCTCTCCTCATCCCTCCCACCCCTAGTCTGCCCAACCCAATCCCTCATGTTCCCATTCCTCCATCCCCATGCTGTGTATCAAGTGCTTTTACCCACTAAGCTATCCCCTCAGCTTCTCTACTAGAGTCTTATTCCTTTAACCTTAGCTGCAGAAGATGCTTCACTACCCGTTATAATTCTGGGAAGTGCAGTCCAGCATTATGCCTCATTCCTGAGAGGAAGTAGAGTATACATGAGAACTGTTTCAAACCTGAGCTGTCTTCTTTACGAATATCACCTAATAGTTTTCTCTTCTTAGATCAATATTGCCATTTCAAGCTGCCTTGTTCTATTCTTAATTTCCCAACTCAATTCGATGGGGCTTTGCTCACAGCCAGTTACAGGGTTTATGGGTCTATTTCCTCCAGCCATTCCTGATTCACTTCAAAGCAAGGGTGGGTGGTAGCTTAAATTTTTCCAATTCTGTTTCCCATGAGAGTTAGTCTATAGTTTGAGAAATACATATGAAAGAAAACTTAAATTAGTTCACATAGCCTAATCCTACGCCTGTCTTTATTTTTCTTCTTAATTGGATTTAAGAGAAACACTGGAACTTTTCAGCCCAAGGTTCTATGCCTGTTGGTTATTTACTCCCTAAAGCCACAGCCATCAATGACATTATAATCATTTCCACAGTTGCTAACTTGTGTGTCACCATCTGAGAAGTAATACATTTAGATGAAAAATATAGAACAGAAGATGGGCCAGTTAGGAAATAACCTGGTTTTAATCACATAAATGCCATTTGTAAGAAGGCACAAAGGATAAGAAAAAATTTAAAAATAGAAATAAATGGGATTTTTTTCTACTAGTTTTCCATTTGGCCTCAGTAGTTCTTTGAAAATGATTGACTTGATTTTTCTATTAAGAAGGCTCTTGGGAGGGTCATATAGATGATTGCTGAGCAATTATAGAGTGGTGTCTGCTTTATCACTTTGTCAGCAACTTCAGTATCTGTTGAGATTCGTGCGGTCATCATGATGTCTATAAAGGCATAGAAAGAAGCATAGGAACCTGTGTAGATGTTGAAACAAGTGGGTCGGAAGGAAGAAGATGATGCTTTCATTTCTTCACTGGCGGGAAGACAGTCTGGGGCTTATGATCCTAAGAACAAAGCCACCACTTGCATATTCTTAGCAAAAGAGTACTAAGTCAGAGTTGGGGTATAGGTTTTGGAGACATAAATGTGTCAGGACCCTGTTGGACTGGGAAGAGAGGTACCAAACAGAAAGACACCAACAACTGTTTCAAGCATTCATCCTTATCTCCACCTCAGGGTCTGTCTCTCTCGTTCCTGTCCTGGAGAATTGGTAGAGTTTTAAAATGTGCCAGCGTTTTAGGAAAGAGGACCAGGGCCCGCTTTAGACTCTCAAGATACGGTGATGGGAGTGGCCTGTTCCCTGAGCGCATGCGCTAGTGGACGTAGTTAACACAGAGGCATGAATAGGCAGAGACACAGGACATTTCCCAAGAATGAAACAGAAAAGGGGGTTGTGATAAAATGCAACAGATGGAGGGGAGTGATGGGGGCTTTGGAAAGGTGGGCAGGGAAGTCAATTCAAGGTGACAGCATTCAAGTTCAGGGAGATGCCAGGCACACAGGTTTAGTCAGCACTGTGTTTTTACAATGGGGGGTAGGGGGAGAAAAATCATATTTGATTGTCTTAAGAAAATCATCTCTGGGTGGTTACTCTGGGTGCAGACTAAAACCTGGAAGTCCATTTGCCATTGGATAATTTCTCGGATTTTTGAAAATGAGAAAAAAAATTTGAAGAAAAATTCAACACATATCCAGAGGGGACATACAAACCCCAGCAAAAGCAGCAACAGTACATCAGTGCAAGTGACATTTAACCTGCTGTAAACAATTGTGCATCGGAGGAATTAGTCCTAAAGCAAGAAGCGTCAACAGCTGAAAGCCAGGCAGTGCTGAAAGGGCAGTCCGGTTACTCATGCACAGCCGGCTCAGTGCTGAGTTCTAGCCCCTGTTCACACTTGCAGGGGTTGCCACGCTAACAGTGAGCCTGCACAGGAAACCCTGCTATCACACGGCTCCTACTCGCAGGGGATTCTTGTTTCCGCAGTATAGAGAGGAGAAGAGAACAACAGTAGCTCAAAATGAACCAAGTGGGAGGAATCAACTTCCAGACAGGGCTGGGTCACACTCAGGTTTCATGACATGTGCTGAAATATTTTAACCATGAATCTTTAGTTTAACAAAACTCGCTTGTGCTTAACTTAAACCACAGCTCTTTAAAGATAACAAAATGGAAGAAGCACACATTCCTTTTCAACTAACAAAAGTTTATGGTACGCAAACAATAGATATGTTTTTGTCTTCATTTTTATTTTGCATTTTGCATTTGATTCTAGAACTGCCCTAAGAGTAGAATTGGGAGGTGGGGGAACGCACCGTTTGTTGTTCATGTTTTACATGGACTGAAGAGGAAAATAAATCAAAGATCTGAGTGTTAACCTAAATTTAGAACTCCCCTCCAGCCGGGAAAAAATAAAAAAAATGGAAAGAAAAAGTAACAAAAGGAAAGAAAAATTCTTACCATTTTAATACATTGGTGAAAGCAATTCTTCACAGACTGGGTCCCTGGGTTACTCATGAAAGTCCACTGTATCACAGTCACAAGAGTCGCTTCAGGGAAACCACCATACAAGGCTGTCCTCAGAGCACATCATGAAAGCCTCCACATCTGGAGCAGACAGAGCTCTGGCTACATCCAAAGTTGCAAACAGTGGGGCTTCCCAGCTGCCGCTCTTTGCTGAACCACAGTCAAACATGTCTTTTGCTCTGCTCACTTCCTACGGCTTGTGGTACCCATTAGATAGGAATATATATGGCCTGGTGAAACACATCAGGCATATTCTATTCCATGCTCTATGTTTAATTGTTCCAACGTTTAAAGATCGGAAGAGTTGTCCTAGCTTCTGGTTTCTTTCTTTCTTTCTTTCTTTCTTTCTTTCTTTCTTTCTTTCTTTCTTTCTTTCTTTCTCTTTATGAGAAGATTTGGCAGTTGTGGGCTTACACTGTTGTATGGTCATACTTGGCAAGA
This sequence comes from Chionomys nivalis, assembly GCF_950005125.1. Lineage (NCBI taxonomy): Eukaryota > Metazoa > Chordata > Mammalia > Rodentia > Cricetidae > Chionomys > Chionomys nivalis. The sequence continues at coordinate 42,610,044 of NC_080099.1, read as the reverse complement.
ATAGTAGTGGCTGTCCTCAATAACAAGCACCTCCCACCTGGCCCTGGTCCTTCATTTAATGTTATTTTGTAAGCACTTTTGTTTGCTCCCTCTGCTGGAGCTAGGGCCCGACCAAAATAGCCTTTTTAATGCTGGCTCACAATGCTTGTTACATAAGCAGAGAAGCCTTGGCTGTGGCCAGCTGAAATGACCAAAGTTCATGTGCACATCAATTTGATGTCTGCTTTCTGAGCTGGAGACATTCTGCTTCCACGTGAAAGCCGAGGAGAGACTTTTCAAACGCTGGAGGATGAGGATGACCCACTGTTGGGGGAACCAGCTTCAGCTCCAGGAGAAGGAAACATTAACGAGAGCTGCCATTCGCATTTCCTTCCGTGTTGTTCTTCCCTTTATTAGGGACTTTTCTGTTGTTTTCTAATGCAACCCTGGGGGGCGGGCGTTGAAGAAATATCTGGGTGGGAGCTTCATCAAAGAGCCTAGGGTATTACTAAGAAGACCTTCCCCCTTTGCTCTCTCCCTCTTTCTTTTTTTCTTCTAAATATTTTAGTCAAGTGCCTGATTATATTTTAACTACATTTCCTGGTCTGAAAAAGGCTGGGCAAGTGGCCAGAGTAGAGCAGGCAATTGTCAAGAGGGGGAGTGACTCATACTCTGAAGACTGTGGAGAAGATAATCCAAAAATTTGGGGAAACTAGTATTAACCCGTTATAAGAATTAGTACCAAACTACATTGCACCTGCAAGCTGTACTTGAGACTTTCTAAAGTAGCAACAATGGAACGCAGTCTGTATGATAGGTTAGCTGCCTGGTTAAAAGCCAGCATGTGTGAGAGTTCATAAAGCAAGGATTCCATCAGAAGACATAGCGTCTCCTTGCCAAAGTTGCCACTACTTGGCTTCCAAACACTCAACTTGGGCTTTGAGTAGATATTGGCTCATTTATTTGGTAAGTAGAAAAGGACCATACCTTTTCCCATTAAAAAAAAATAGATTACTGAACTAGTTTCCTTGAGAGTGACAAGTAGCTGGTAATTATTATCTTTTTTCTGTTGGCAATCTAGTTATATTCTTAAAGACAAATTTGACCCAACACTAGCAAAAGATGTTATCTCTGAAGGAAGTCATGAGTTTTGGATAGCAGTGTGCAGTGAGGTTAGAAAGGAAGGTTAATATTTGAATGTCCTATGAAACCATTCCTTAAGCCAACAATAGGCCACAAATGTTCCATATAGTCCACAGTCAACAAATGACTTTTCTCCGTGTCCAGGCTTGAGAACTAATGTGAGCCAGGATAGTTGAGGTCCTTTCCCTGAAGAGACTTGTTTTGTAAGAGGCAAAGATTGACAATAGAGAAGTCAAGATACAGACTGAGGAGCCAAGTGAAGGTAATAAAGCCCGTGGATGAACAGAGGAGTGAATGGGGGAGCCCAAAGTGCTCAGACTAAAGTGCAGAGGAAAAACTTCCTTAAGAAAATGACATATTTAGTCATTTTTCCTGAGCTGAAGCGAGTCATGACATACCAAGAGAAACCATTGGGGGGCAAAGAGGTCATCATATGTAAAGATCTTAAAGTTGGGGTGTGCACAGAGGTTGGGAAACCCAGATTGTAAATAAAAAGAAGGCCATGGTGGCTGACATCAAGAGTGGTACAAGTTAAAGGATAAAAGGAAGACAGAACCCAAGCTATATAGAGAAGACATCAGAGGACTTTAATATTAAATGAATAAATGAATTAGATGAATTTGAGGCTCCGGACTAGGATTGGGAAACTATATCCTACAAACTACAACCGAGCCTCTGCCTTCTTATAAATAAAGCTTTATTGGAAGAAAGTAATGCCCATTTACTCATGTCTTGTGCCTTTTTTTTTTTTGCACTACACAAAGATCACATAGGATGGCAATAAAGATGAAATGGTTCCCATCTGATCCTTTAAAGAAAGTGCGGCTCAATCCTTATGCTAGATTATGTGTGTTTTCATGGGCTTACGAGCATTCTGCTGAACTAGGCAGAACTGTCTACTATTTAGCTTTATTTTCTCAAAAGATAATTATGCTTAATTACAAGAACAAGTATTTTTGTGAAAATATAAGTTTGCTTCAAAATAGGGATCAGGCTCATCTGTATCAGGTGATCAAGTAAATTAGTTGACCAAATTAGTTGGTTAATCACAGCTGGGGTGACCTGACACAGCATGAGGCCCATAAGCACGCTTAATTATTTTAATAGTATAACATGGCCACTAAGGACCCCAGTACTGCCATCCTTGTGCCTTGCTGTCCTCGTGACACAGAAGTGACTTCTCACCGGATCAGGAATGACGCAATAATCACAGATGTGAACATAAACAAAATGCTAGATATGTCACAATAGAGTATGTTGGGTATTTCTCTCTTTAGCATCTTGATTAGGGATGAAAAAGATCTTCATGGTTCATAGCGCCTCTCTCTTCACATGTCATTGATTAGAACTGGCCTGCATTCACACCACTGTCCGGTAAGGAAAAATGGATTTGCTATATTTGATTTAGGCTGACATATACCACTTGGGATCTTGGACTCCTAACTCTGGAGACTGAATGCCTAGTGGAAGCCAGGGTTCTCTCCTCAAGAGCAGCCAGGAAAGATGAGGTGTTTATCATGTGACAAGAGCCTCATGTAATAGTAATGACTTCGTGTCTGTTTTGAGATACACAGGGAATAAATACGAAAGGTGGCAGCCAGCAATTCAGAGCCGGAGTGAATCTGCCTCCCGGGGTGTGGGTTGTCAATAGTAGGATATGGTCGGTGACATGGCTGTCCTTTGATTCTATTGCTCTTACAACAGGTTGAGTAGTCCATTCCCACGTGCTGATAAATGCTCTCAAGGCAACATGTACAATACATTTGTCCTTCTAGTGAGTCATCTTCCCAAACAGCTGTCTACTGAGCTTGAAGAAAGCACAACTGTTTGAACATGGACTTGTTTCAACTGAGTTTTGCAAGTAGGGGCTTGATTCTGTGTTCGGCTTACCTGGGGCTCCCAAAGCACCCATAGTTGTTTATGTTCTTTACCTTGTAACTGGAAACCACCTCCTCCTCTAATGCTCTACTTCAGGGCCTATTACTTTGCTTTGCAAGGGATGCCCCACTGAGAAAAATCAGATTTGTTTCTTTGATCTTGTATGCATCTCATTCATATGTAAAGGGCCTAGTGTCTGGACCTGGATGTGGTTTAAAGTCTTGTTCTCAGGAGGCTGTGTTAGTAGTTGGGTTAATAGCATTGTCTGTGGCATTTGTGAAATTCCTGCAGAAAGGAATACACAAGGTCTGGTGAGCAAAACTCAGTAAGTACCGGATGGGGTGGACTGAATCCTGCCATACTAGATAAACTTGACTGATACCCAAGCTTTGGATTTACTTTTCTGTTTAGCAGTAATTTTTATCATGATAGGGAAGTGATTGACATCCCGTATTGTATGTTAAAAAAAACAAAAACAAAACAAAACAAAAAAAACTTTGCTCAGACCAGGTCATTTCAATTTCAAGACTGTCACTTGGGTAGGATTGACTTTTGCAAAGCATAGAGCTTAGGTTTGACTCCCTGACGGACTGTCTATGATTCCTAGTCTATGGAAATACAAGATTGCTTTGGTGTCAGTAGTTAGCCTTTGTATCCTTTTATTCTTTCCACTGTGAGAACACCTTCCATGTGTTAAAGTGTGAGAGCATGTTAGGAAACAAACGAATAAGACATTTACTATGCACCTTGTATGAACCAAGTGTTTAGGCCCAGTCCTTACCCTTAGGACCCACAGTCTAGTGAGGCTGACTGACCTCCATGAAAGCAGCAGAGACAATAAGAGGAGACTTAAAGGGCACAGACAGTATTGTCTATGGGAAGACAAGATCCTAAACGCCAGAAGGGACATATAGCGAATGACTTTGAGCTAGTTAGTAAGCATCTATGAGTCTCACTTTGCTTATATGTAAAGCAGAGATACTGTTCAGAATTACAGGGAGCGTAGAGGGAAATAATGGCTCTAGCATAACACTTGATGCATGGTTAGTGTTCAATAAGTATAACCTATTTTTAGGTACCACAAATAGGGCAAGCCTTGGCGGGGAACAGCATTGTGGCTCTGTGTAGATGTGGCAAACAAATGCTATCACTTGTGTCTGATTCTGTGATGTTGGGAATGTTGCCCTAACTTCTCCATGTTTCAGAATCCCAATCTGTACAACCGATGTCATGACCATCACACAGAGATGCCATGACACCCAAATGGTGTGAAAGGCAAAGCCCTTGGTGTGACTGCCACACAGCAGCTCGATACTGTCAACTTATTAATGTAACTACCACAGAGGCTAACACAACAAAGGCAACAATCGGTCAAACCAGAAAGCAATTTACAGGCTTGTGTCATTGGTTGCCAAGGGCAGGGGTCAAAGCTGTTAGTTGTTGTGACTATGTCAACAATTCAGCACCTGGTTTCTAGGTAGCAGATCTGTGGCACCTTATTTGTATAGTTTGTACAGAACATTAAACTATGGAAAATTTGAAAGTTGCTGTCTCTTTGTTTCCATTGGCCAGCGCAGAGTGTGACACACCCTGGCTCTTGATTCCTTCCCTCTTAAATGACCAAACTCTCCTGGACGTTTTCCTCTTAAGTTAAAGGAAAGGACTCCAAACACATCGGTGGGAGAATCTGCTCCACGGTTAATCCAATGCCCCAACTCACGTTCCGCTATAATAGTCTAATTTTGCACAGATCCTTCTGTGCATCAGAATGAGCTGAAGGGCACAAATGACCAAGGCATGAGATGACATGAAAGTCTAATCAGCTGCATTATTGAGACCTCACGGCTGGTCAGACTGGCACTTTTATTTGCTCCGTTTCTGACTACCCATGATATTTTAGAAACAATATTCTCCTTTTCTAATAAGGAAACATGCTTTATCTACTCTCATGTTAAACGTTCAGCAGAATTGACCCCACTCTAGTTGCTCACTAGAATGTACCCCTTGCCTAAGCCAGCCAGAGATTTGCTTTTAATAGTTCAAGTGCCTGTATTAGAGAGGGCGAATCACTGTCACACTTGGGAACTGGGTCCTTTGTGTTTTACTTTAGAAGTCTGCAGACCTGCAGACGGCTTCATGGCACTTCCTGAGATGAGGCAGACATGGTAGGAGGCAGAGGAGAGAGAAGGGAGAAGTTCAGTAACATCATTTAAACCTGCAAACCGTCTACAACTGGGGCTTTTCACATACGTGAACCAAGGAATTCACTTGGTTTTATATTTATTTTTCTTTCAGAATCCAAATACACTCAAGAAGAGTGCTGAAAACATCCCAAAACGAGTAAGATGCACTTTATTGATCCACCAGTTGGTTGAATATTCTTGGCAAACCAAAGCTTGCAGAATATGGTTGGAAAACTGTCCCAAACCCCTTTGGCAGCTGGACTGGAAAATAAAAAAGAAGTGCAGAAGTAGCAAATATTCTGTTACCAATTATAGATCTGGACCTGAGGCCAGCCAGAGGCTTGACTTTGTGTCCCCGTTACTGTCCCCATAAATCCAGGCCCAGACATGGCCGCCCTCCTGGGGATGATGCATAGAGCAAGGGAATCCAGAGACTTGCTTGGGTGGCTCAAGATAGTGTCCCTGGAAAGTGGTCTATACATGGAACTTTGTACCCAGAGAACAGATTGTTTTGGGGAAACGTATTCTGAGTTCCTTTGAAAATGAGCAATTATCCTTAATTTTTTTTTTATTTTTAACTCGAGATCACACTTAATTCCTTCCCAGATTTTCAGAGAAAGGGGAGGGCAGAGGAACTGGCTCTAGGCTTGCATTCAGCACCCTGTATTGTCTGTCGTCAGCTATCTTACCAAGGATAAAGGCTCAGTTATTCTTTTGCTGTAGGGGAATGGAGGGGCAGTCACAGCATGACGATGGCAGCAGCCCTGGGGAATGGTTACTTGGAACTTGCGTACATGCACTCCACACATATCACATGCACATGACCTTGATGTATGACGTGCATGCTACATATGTCACATGCGTCATTACGCAAGATCTCCACTACAGGTGTGATTCTTATTTTGTCTAAGGTGAGAGAAACTAAGCTCATGGTAGCATCTAGTGTCTTTGGAGGACTTGACCCCAAAGCCTTTACCTAGTAGTAATCTAGTTCTCTGGCATGTTCCTTTACCAGGGAAGAGAAAAGACCCACTGTTTGCATAATAATGACAAAAGCAATAAGAGAAAAACCTTAAATTGTCTATCCTTAGAATATGCATATTTTAGGTAAATACCAAGACATCATATGATGTCAACTCTAGAAAGCTGCAGAATAGTATTTTATTTATTTATTTTGCCTTTTAGAGACAGAGTTTCCCTGTGTAACAGCCCTAGATGTCCTGGAACTAGCTCTTGTAGACCAGGCTGGCCTTGAACTCACAGAGATTCGCCTGTCTCTGCCTCCCAAGTGCTGGGATTAAAGGTGTGCGCCACCACTGCCTGACTAGAATAGTACATTATTTAACCCTATTTGTTAAATGCTTTAGAAAATAGAATTTTCTTTCTTTTTTTTTTTGGTTTTTCAAGACAGGGTTTCTCTGTGGCTTTGGAGCCTGTCCTGGAACTAGCTCTGTAGACCAGGCTGGTCTCGAACTCACAGAGATCCGCCTGCCTCTGCCTCCAGAGTGCTGGGATTAAAGGCGTGCGCCACCACCGCCCGGCGAAAATAGAATTTTCTTAATGGGGTATAGGGATAGGGGATTGTGAGTTCTGAATGTGTTTTGATTATCTTAAACCTTTCTCTGAAATTTCACTGAAGATGGATGTGCTGTCTTTTATTTTCTCCTCGAATCTTATACATCTGACTGTAGATAACAAACAGCAAACATAGAGAAACGCTAGTGAGTCCACTAAGGTAATTAAATAAAAGACCTCTGACTATCAGAAAAGAGAGAAACTCAAACAAGATTTAGTAGTTAATGGGTTCATGGTTGTGGATTCAAGTCTTCCTGTCTTTAAACATGGGTGTGGCTTCACTGAGTCAGCTTAGGATAAACAAGAATGACATGTGTATTTTAAATGCCATTCTTGGGATAGAGAAGTTTTTCTTTTTGATCTTAGTTTCATAATTATGAAAAACCCTAAAAAAGGATGCAAACTTCATCATTGTATCTGACTTACAGCCCAACTACACCAAACTATCACCTTTGCTTGGAAGTTGTAGCTGATAGCAATAATTTTTTTATAGATCTGAAGTGACATAATTTAATGTCACTTATGGCCAACTGGTGCAAAACCCTAAATAAAGGTGGTGGGACAAAGATGTGAAATTAAACAGTGGGGTGGGCAGAGAGACAGCACATGGCTCAATCATGTTATCTGCAAGAGAAGTTACAAAAGCACTAGGGAATAGGTGGGTAAACTTGCTCTCAAAGCAGACTCCTTACTTCCTTAACAGTTCAGTAATTACTCCAAAGTGGGCTTCTGCCAACAATGTGTGCTCAGAATGACAGGGTTATCACACTGACCCTCTCTCTTTTCCAGACTCCACCTGTTGAGGAGAAGCTTTGTTTTCATATGAAATTGGAACTCTGGGAAAGGTTTAAACTGTGATTACCATGCTGTGCAGTAAGGTTTGAGACCTGAACGCACTCCTGGGGAATAGCTAAAGCTCGTTGTGTTTGCTTTTGTACATCAGGAACTTCTGTGTATGCATGATTACTTGGTCTCAGATGCTGTGCTGACCAGCTATCCTTTGCAGGGAAATGTGATGAGCACATCAAGGCAAGCATTTGCAGAGATAATTCCATGGTTAATGTTTTACTCTTGGTCCTGAGTTCTCAAGTATCTTGATCTGTTGTGTTTTCCTGCTGTTGTTTGGTCTTTTGGTGTGTGCCTTGTGACCTGTGATCCTCAAATCAGGGTGGACAGACAATGAAATTGGACAATTTTATTGATAGGTCCAGCTTCATTCAAATTACAAGGATGGTTGGGAGTGAGTACTTGGTTTAAAAAGGTCAACACATAATTCCATAATTTGGATAAGGGTGATGGCTGTGCATACTGGGGAGTAGCAAACTAAGATCTATGGGCTGAGGCCAATATTTTTGGATTATGTCTAAGTTAAGGATGTTTTTACCTTTTACAATTGGTTTTGGTTTCAAATTTTAAATGATAATTTTCATGGATATGTAAATCCCTGTGCATATCCATGACTTTATGACTTGACTACCCCTTCAAAAAGTTTGCTAAACATCTTACTTAAATCACCATATTAACCTCAATGTCCTGAACAACATCTGAAATAGGCGTTAGGTTGAGATGGGTGTTCATTTAATTGAATGGCTCACTGTGCTCTTTATTTAGTATGGGATACTGAACACTAGATCACCTAATTTACTCTGGAATGAATGTGACTGGCTTGGCCAGCTGAGTTAAACAGAAGCTATGCACGGGCTGCTTAGGGTCAGAGAGTCAGTGTGCTTGATTTTATGTTGCTTAGTTATTTTGCCTTTATCCTTTAGTTATGGGTCTTAGGCAGCTTTCTTGCCATTAGGAGCTCGTAGAGTCAGTGTGCCATTATCTGTTGGTGTTGAATTTTGCTTCTGGAACAAATCCTTGGGTATTTGTTTCAAATGCATAATGTTAGTCTATATCTTGGAAATTCTGAATCGGAATTTGCCTATGAACAAGCTTCTAACAAGTGATCTGTGTACACACTCAGTTTGAAGGTGCTCTTGGCAGTATCCTGGCACAATTCCTTCTTACTAGAATCCTGATATTCTGAAGTCACCAATGCTTTCCCAACACACTCCTCATGACTCCAGAAACAGATCTCATTGTAGACATGGCCTTAATTGACTTGCAGAATCTTGCCATGGGGGAGATAAAATATACAACTCACATCGAGTGCTGTTAATTTAGAGTGATGACATACAAAAAGTGCTTTTTTTTAGGTTTCCAGGCAATAATATCTAGATGAACATCAGTGTCCATGAACGAGATATTTCGAATGCAAATAAACAAAAACAGGAAGCAAACAAACAAAAACAGGATTGGAACTGAGAGGGTCATAGGAAATAATGCCATTGGGCCAACTCACCCAAGTCCTCTTGTCAAATGAACGAAGTCTCCATAATATAATTACTTATTATTTGTTTATTAGATGACATATATTAAGAATGAGTTGTATAGACCATTTCATGTTTTATCATTAAATGTACAAAAGCATGTAGGGAAACTGTACTTCCTATCTACAGATGAGAAAAGTGAAGGTCAGTATAAAAATCAAAACCAAACGATAGCAATAACAAGAACCATACACTGCCGCTTTCAGCTCTCTGTCATCTGTTACACTTGATTCTCAGCATGGTCAGAAGGAAGAGCCTCCTCTGGACACTCATTTGTGTTTTTTTTTCTCAAAAATCTTTAGGTCTCGGTGATGAAGCCATAAAATCCCTTTTATCACACAATACATATAAGGTCATTAGTATGTTTTTTTTTTTAAACACAAAAATAAAAGAAAGAGCTTCTTTGGTTGGCTTTTGAGACAGGGTCTCTCTATGTAGCCCTGACTCTCATGCAACCTGCTATGTAGATCAGACTAGCCTCAAATTGACAGAGATCTGACTGACTTTGCCTCCCAAGTGCTGGGATTAAAGATGTATACCATCATATCCAGCAAGAAAGACATGTTTTTTAAATACAGAGGTTATGGCTCTTTAATTATATTACAAAATCATAGTAATAAAACAGCAGGAAATTGGCATACAAACAGATATGGACATCAAAGGAAAAGTATAGAGGGGCCAGAAATAAACCTACTTGGTTACAAACACTCAATTTCTTGACAAAGCTGTCAAAAATATACGTTGGTGAAAGGACAGTCTCTTCAACAAATGGCACCCGGGAAACCGGATTTCCACGTAGAGAATGAAACTAGATCCATATCTCTCACTCTGTACAAAAATCAACCCAAAAGTTATTCAAAGACCTGAATGCAAAGTGCAAAAATTTTCAATGAATAGAGGAAAGCATAGGCAGAACATTTCAAGATCCAGACGCAGGCGAGCACTTTCTGAGCAGGAGTCCAGTGGCACAGGAAGTAATCCTAAGGGTGGGCAACTGTGAGTATATGACTTTAAAAGTCAGCCTATACAATGGGGAAAACTTTGCCAATTACACATTAGAAAAGGCATTAATATCTGGGATCTACGAAGAGCCACAAAAATTAAACCTCCAACCCCCAAATCATGAACTGATAATGTGCACTAATGACTTGAATAGACAGTATTCAAAAGGAGAAATATGAATGTGTAGTAAAAGGAACAGCAGCCGCTTCCTGCAGCCCAGTTCCCAGCTGCCTGGATAGCTAGTTTATACCCTGAAATAACAACACACTGCCTGGCCCATTAGTTCTAACCTCTTATTGGCTATCTATCACACACTGTTCTAATTCATTTCTAATCATCTGTATTGCCACTTGACTGTGGCTTACTGGCATAAGTCTAACCAGCATCGGTCTCAGAGAGGAGAGCCAAGGCGGCTGCCTGACTCTGCTTTCTTTCTCCCAGCATTCTGTTCGGTCTACTCTGCCTATCTAAGCTGCTGTCCTATCAAAAGGCCAAGGCAGTTTCTTTATTAACCAAAGAAAGTAACACATAGACAGAAGACCCTCCTACATCATGAATGGACAAAAACTATTTGAAAAAGTGTTTAACATTCTGAGCCATCAGGGACATAGGAGCAAAATCAGCTTTGAGATTACATCTCACCCTACCCAGAACGAGTATCATCAAGAAGCCATTGACAGGAAATGCTGGCGAGGATATAGGGAAGAGGGAATTTTTATCCACAGCTGAGGCAATGCAAGCACATCCACTATGGATGTGATTATGGCAGGTCTTCAAGAAAACCTGCAAATAGAGCTACCACTTTGACATACACAATGCTTTAAGATGGATACAATGCTATAATATTTTATTAAAAGCAACTGTCAGCTTTTCAGTGTGTTTATGCTGCTGCTGGTGACTGTTACTTTGCTTTGTGGGTGAAAACAAACAAGAGATGTCACACAGTCAAGCTGGTTTCTGGGAAATTCTCTGGAGCTTTCACAAGCTCTTTCAAGCCATGAGGGTGGCATTTGATGATTGACTGCTGAAGATGACACGGGATGGAATTCTAGGGATGAAAAGAAGGGTGTTTTCCTCTGGAGAATCTCACAGACACAACTTATCTTGTAAACTACTAGAGAGTAGATTTAAAAAAAAAATGGCTGTCACATCCAAGTGATGACTCATTGACGCCCAACACCAAGTGCTTTGACTCCACAGAGTAGACCCAGGAGGAAGCTCGCTCAGAAGTCTGTTAGCTAGAGACAGAATCTGTCTTTCATTTTCTTATTAGAACAAAATTCTCATAGACAAATGGTACCAAAATGTCATCTGGCATCTTTCTGGCTGACTCTGGGAAGAGTTGGTGGTTTTCACCTAGTTCCCAGAGCACATGGCTTCCCACCCCAGAACAATTGTGTGTTAGGCTACATTTTGCCAAACACATCAAATAAGCCCTGTTTAGAATACATTAACCTTAAGAGCCAAATAAATCCATCAATAGCATGTATTTGCCACCCACCACGCTCAGTTCCTGAGGAGAGTGGAAAGTCACAATTAAGAGGGAACACATGGATTGAAGGTATAGAACATTCATCAGGGAAAATGTCAACTACCAAGTTCTAAAGCAAAAAAGAAAAAAAAAAGAATTTAAAAAATCATTTCCTGAGTTATTTCCAGAGAACATGAGCTCTGTGGGACATGACTAAGGGCTCCAGGGTCAGACAAGTTAAAGCATGGCTCCACTAACGGGTTTCTGCACACAGGGCCTCTTGTACTTGGGCATCTGTCTCATTTTTCTATCCCTGTGATGTAACACTCTAAGGAAAACTAGATGCCGGGTACAGATCATCACAGTGGGGAGGAAATGGCTTCAGGAGCTGGAGAGATCTGCTCAGAGTGTGTCCTTTGCCTGAAAGCAGACAATGACAAGTTCTTGTCCTCAGTTGTCTTTCTCTACTCACATAGTCTAGGTCTCTGGCTCAGAGAATGGTGCCAGCCATAGTGGGTAGTACTTCTTGCCTCACTCTAATCCAGATCATCCCTGACAGGCATCCCCAGAGGCCTTCCGGCTTGCCAGTTTCCCGGGTGACTCCAGTCACATCCAGGTGATGACTGAGATTCATCATTATAACTTTTAACTTCATCAACAAGGCTCCAGTATGGCTCTTTAGCCTGACTTCAATAGACTTGGGAAATGCTGACTTCATGTTGTTACTCAAGTCCTTGTAACTGAAGACCATGAGGTAAAGCGACTTGTCCTGGGCCATGGAGTTCTCAGCAGAGCCAAGATTAGGTGGTTATCTCCTTTTCTTTGGAATTTAGTGGCTTGAGGTTGACGTTATTACTGGGTCTACATTCCCTAAAGCAATGTATTTGAGGGATCACTCCTTGCTTTCACAAATGTGTTGGTTGCATGGTCCTATATTCACAGTTCAGGAAAATGAAAAACGATTCAGTATTTAGAAGACAAGTGTTTTGGAACTGCTATCTCCCCTATGGTTATTATTGGTAAGCTGGCATAATATTTTTTTTGGCAGGAGGGCGGGGAGGGAGCAGCTTCTTCTATAGCAGTCAGTTGAACACACAGCATTGACCTGCCCTTCTTCTGGCCTCTGGCTAGAATTTTCATCTCATTCCAGGGGCAGTGGAATCCTCTGGAGGAGGATTTAAGAATGGTTAGGTCATGGAATTACTCAGACTGAAGCCTTTTCAAGGAAAGGGGATTTCTTTTCTCCATGGTATCTGCCTGAATACTTCACATGCATGAGATGCTAAATCAACAGTAAATGACAGCATCATAAAATATGAGCAGAAGGAAGATTAGCAGCAATCAGTACGCTGTACACAAGTAATTGACTACAAGGCACTTGAGGAGTTACTGCCTATGGTTTTGTTTTGTTTTTGTACAATATGAAAGCTATAGTTTTAAATAAGAACACTTTTCTTCCACATTGTATATGATTTTAGAAATGGAAACATAAACAGGTTGAAAAATAATTTGGATGCTTAATCTGCTGAGCCCAAGAGAGTGATTTGTAGTACTTAATAATGCAGTTAGAACTAATTCCATTTTCCTAATGTGGATTGCTTTTCCAGTCCCCTGGCACATACCATATTGAAGCTTTTAGATAAATATTGGCTTCCTTGGGACTGATTTGGGTTGTTACCTCATTTGAAAGATGAGAAAACTACATTAACGTGTCAGGAAATTTGTAGGGTCATTAACTTGACTTTGACCTTCAAAATAAACATGTCAGCCTTAATTTTTAGTGGTGGTGGCTCACCTGTATCCCAAAGTTCATGGAATTTTTCTCGGAAGGCATACGAGTTATTAATCACAATGAATGGTGACAGGGATGTGGAACTCGACCTTCAGTGATCCCCCAGAGCTGGGTCCCCTAGTGCAGTGCATGAAGATGCAAATAAAGAGAAAGGGTACTAAAAGAGGTCTTTATTTACTCTTTTGTTTCCCTTCCCTGCAGTTTCCGCAGGCGGTCATAACCATTACAGCTAGAATGTGTAATGGCTCTATAACCATCCTGTAGCTTCTAAAACACTCTTGGAAATGAAAACAAACGATGCAATAAGCACACTAAACCTTTGGGAAGACTAGCCCAAAAGGATGCTGAAGCAAGCAGACAAACACATGCAGGGCTACCCCTGCCCAGAGCACATTCCTCCTGAAGATTAGCCTATGGTTACACCTCAACCCAACTGCCACCCACAGGCTGCAAGGTGCTTTGGTGTCGAACCACAACCTCCCATTGTCCCTTCAAGGCTCCTGAAGCATCCTCCTAACATCTGTAAAACACACCCATTAAGCATCACAGAAGGAATAAACATGCCCCTGAAAGCAGCATTATTGAAAATAAGGGTGTTACACAGCTGCTTGCCTAGCTCTAATTAAAAGGGAAGAATCGGGGGCAGGAAATTGATTTTTCCCTTAATGTTCAATCACTTGACCTAGCTAGTATATCTGTACAATTTGCGGACACCCTCATTAGAGCTACACTAAATAACCAAACCCAGCAGTGCCAAGCAAGACACCAACGAACAATTTTGTGTGAAGAAGGGAGCTTAATTAAAAGTGACTTAATTTCCACCCTTCGGGACTCTAGATGCTCAAGGTAGCAAGACCAGAGACATGTGTACAGTTGAGATTAAAGTGAAGCTTTGATAAAAACAAAAAAGTGGGGATTATTGGAAAATTTGGCAAATGGGTAGTAAATGAGGATTTTTTTTTAAAAAATTAACTGTTTTATCTGTGGTTCAGTCACCTTCCCTCCAGAAAGCATCACCTAACCTAACAGAAACATTTTCTTTGCTATCTTTTGGCTTGTGTCATGGTTTTCTATAAATTTGCAAGAATGTTTCATACATAATAGAGATAAATTAGATTCTTTCCCTACTTGGTTTGTCCAAACTGTAAATAAACTTGTTTTATTTAAAAAAAAAAATGACTGCTTTTGTTTTTGCATCAAAGATGCTTCCGTAAATTGAATTTATCTTATGCAGGTTACCCCTTAATGCCACGCCTGCTGAACTGGTATGTCTGTCCTCATAGACACACAGGCAGACAGATGCTAAGGTGGCCCCAGGACTCTTCCCTCCTTTTGTTCAAGCCTGTGCCATCCCCTGCTGAATGTGGATAGGACCTGCCACTTGCTTCTAATCAGTGGGAAATGGCAAGGTTACAGTATATGGCTGATTGCAATGCTGGTGGTTGTAACGCCTGTCTCGTAATGGCATTCCCTCTTGCTGGGTCTGAAGAAGTACGCTGTTATGCTTTCTCTGCCTGCACAGAGGGCAGAGAACCCTGGGAGGTCACCTGTTGCTGTCCAGTTGGAAAGTGAAGCCATACTGATGGCCCACAAAGAGCTGATTCTGCCAACAACCTCATTAGTTTGGAGCCAGATCCTGCCCTAGTGGAATGGATGATGAGGGCCCCCGTCCCCAAGCCTGGTCAACATTTGATGTCAGAGGACCCAGCCAAGCCTCAGCGATTCCCTAGTGCTATGACATGAAGTGACACTAGGAAACCATGCCACATGGGTTGTGTGCGGACAAATGGCCACAGCCCCTGTTGACAAAGGGGAATGCTGTAGATATAGGCTTCTCCTCTTTCACCTGTGGAAATGCATTTCACATTGCTGCTCACGAGGTCTGGAAGTATGGAGCATCGGAAGTCTAACCTAGGCAACAACTCCATAAAGGTCCCTCACATCGGTTGTCTGTCTTCCTCCTTCTAGTCTTTCTGTCCCTGATCCACAGGGGCCATGGGGCAATCAGCTAATTTATAATTCTCTAAAGTTTTTTTTTAATCATTAATGTGTTTATACATGGTGTGTGTGTGTGTGTGTGCGTGCGCGCCCGTGTGCGCACATGTGTGTGGAGATTAGCAGACAACTTTTGGGAGTTGGTTATCTCGTTCCACCACAGGTTCTGGGGATTGAACTCAGGTTTTAGGATTGTATTGACAAGGGCTTTCACCTGTTATCACACGGGCCTCTAATTTACGGATTTGGACTGCTTCTGGATATTAAATGATTGGTTTCCGTGAGAAAGAAAGAGCCATTATGGCAAGGGTGGTGATTGGTATCTTTCTGGGAGAGCAGAACTGGTCCACAGGACATCTACCAGTGTGCTCTACAGACTCAAGGGGTCTGTCTCCTCATTCTCTACACTGTCCTTGCTAACAACAGTCTAAATGAATTGCAATGTCTCTTGACGAAGGATGCTCTTGTATATATATAACACAGAGTTCTAAAACACGCTAGGAAAACACAAGAGTGGAAACACGATCCAGTAAACATTTTATTTTAAAAACACCTGAAGTGTCTTCTCGCTGAGGCTTAGCATTGAGAGTATAGAATGCCTTGTGGCCTTGAAACACACATGTATTATTTAAAAGTATCCCCAAGTCTTACAGGCTAAGGCAGGCAGATCACCACGAGATCAACGACGATCTAGTATATATGGTGAGTCCCAGGACACCCTGGATTACAAATTGGGAACCTCTCTTTAAAAAAATAAGCCCCAAGACATAATAGAAAAAAAATAAAATTTTCTTGATTCTGCAAAGCCTTAAAAAAAATCAGCATCTCCCCCTTTATTGACTTTTAATTTTGTTTTCTTCTTTTATAAAATAACGAGGTGAGGTATTTGAGACCCTCCTGTCCACCCACTCCTAGCAGGGACCAGATGAGGCCCGGCAGGTCTACACTTACATGCCTTACCTACCCAGCTCTCCAGCCAGCCTCGCTCCCAGGGCAGCACGCACCAGGCACTGCGCATGCGCTGGCTCTGAGGTTCCCTGGTCTCTGTGGCCGTTGGGGAGGTGTCCATCCTTTGGTTTTTGACCCTCTGTGCTTGCCCGCTCCGCCCCTGCCTCTGCCCCAGCCCAGCGCTGGCCCTGCTACTCTCACAAGAAAGTGGCAGCCTGCTGCCCCATGGGCAGCGGTGCCCAGATGAACCCCAGCGCCCCAGGCTGCCCCATGGCTTCGCTCTATGTAGGGGACCTGCACCCGGATGTGACCGAGGCGATGCTCTATGAGAAATTCAGCTCCGCTGGGCCCATCCTTTCCATCCGGGTGTACAGGGACGTAATCACCCGTCGCTCCCTAGGCTATGCTTCCGTGAACTTCGAGCAACCTGCGGACGCAGAGCGCGCTTTGGACACCATGAATTTTGATGTCATCAAGGGCAAGCCGGTCCGCATCATGTGGTCTCAGCGTGATCCGTCACTACGCAGAAGTGGAGTAGGCAACGTGTTTATTAAAAATTTGAACAAAACCATTAATAACAAAGCGCTATATGATACATTTTCTGCTTTCGGGAATATCCTTTCCTGCAAGGTGGTTTGCGATGAGAATGGCTCCAAGGGACATGGATTTGTACATTTTGAAACAGAGGAGGCAGCAGAAAGAGCCATTGAGAAAATGAACGGGATGCTTCTGAATGACCGTAAAGTGTTTGTTGGACGGTTTAAGTCTCGAAAAGAACGGGAAACAGAGCTTGGAGCAAGGGCCAAGGAGTTCACCAACGTTTACATCAAGAACTTTGGGGACCACATGGATGATGAGACCCTGAGTGACCTCTTTGGCAGGTTTGGACAGGTCTTAAGTGTGAAAGTCATGACCGATGAAGGTGGAAAATCCAAAGGATTCGGGTTTGTCAGCTTTGAAAAGCATGAAGATGCGCAGAAAGCTGTTGAGGAGATGAATGGAAAGGAACTCAATGGCAAACACATTTATGTTGGTCGAGCTCAGAAAAAAGTGGACCGGCACACAGAGCTTAAGCGCAAATTTGAGCAAGTGACCCAAGACAGGAACATCAGATACCAAGGTATTAACCTTTACGTGAAAAATCTTGACGATGGCATAGATGACGAGCGTCTACAGAAAGAATTTTCTCCGTTTGGAACGATCACCAGTACAAAGGTTATGATGGAGGGGGGTCGCAGTAAAGGGTTCGGTTTTGTGTGTTTCTCCTCCCCCGAAGAAGCCACCAAAGCAGTTTCAGAAATGAATGGTCGAATTGTGGCCACGAAGCCACTGTATGTAGCTTTAGCCCAGCGCAAAGAAGAGCGTCAAGCTCACCTCACTAACCAGTATATGCAGAGAATGGCAGGTGTGAGAGCTGTGATGAACCCCTACCAACCCGCGCCTTCAGGTTACTCCATGGCCACTCTCCCACAAACTCAGAACTGTGTGCCATGCTGCCCTAGCCAGATGACTCAGCCAAGGCCAAGTGCTCGCTGGACTGCTCCGGGTGCCAGGCCTCATCCATTTCCAAATGTGCCTGCTGTTATCCACCCAGCTGCTCCTAGATCATCACTTAGTACTGTAAGACCAGGTCCTTCCCATGTTCCTCAAGTAGTGTCCGCACATCTCGCGACTAACACATCAGCACAGGCAGTGGGTCAACATCCTGCAGCAGCTGCAACTACTTCTGCTCGCTTGGTTCCAAAGTATAAATTCGCCGCGGGAGTCCGCAACCCCCAGCAACATCTTACTGCACAGCTGGTGCAGCAGCCTGCTGTTAGGGCGCAGGCTCAGGAACCTTGGACTGCTTCCATGTTGGTCACCGCTCCTCAAGAGCAAAAGCAAATGCTGGGTGAAAGGCTATTTCCTTTCATTCAAGCCGTGCACCCGAGTCTTGCTGGTAAGATCACAGGCATGTTGCTGGAGATAGATAACTCAGAACCACTTCAGATGCTGAAGTCTCCAGAATCTCTGCGCTCTAACGATGATGAAGCTGTAGCCTTACTCCAAGCCCACCAAGCTAAAGAAAGCTGTTAGCAGTGTCTCTGGTGTCTCGCCTATTTAAGCTGACCGGAGACCTCGAAAAAGAAACTCACACGTCACAGAAGAAAAATACCTAAACACTGAAAAAAATTATTTAAAAAAATGGTAAAATATAAAATAAATAAAAAAAGGAAAGGCAACTTTGAACTTTATGTACTGAGCAAATATCAGGTCTAGTGTTCGGCGTAGACTGATTTAAAATCTGTACCACCATCCCCCAGAAATAGTAAAATCTACAAACCCATGTTTTGTGGACCCCAGGAAAAGCATTTTCAGCAAAGTAGAAACATTTGAAGCATTTATTTAATTTTGTAATTCTTTATTGTTGAATAGCTCAAGATATCAGTTCTAACAGCAGAATTGATAACTGGGCAAGGAAACATAATTTGAATTATAAAATCCTTGCTTTAATTAAAAACTTACTCAGTGAGAAAATATCAAAAACTTACATGGTGAAAAAATATCAAATTATTTAGGTAGGGATAATGTGCTCTATCATTTTCTTTGTATCTCTCTATAAAACTATATGTTAGAATAAAGAACAACTAGATGACTTAATCTTGTGTGGGGAGACTGTTACTTGGCACATTGATGGTGTAAGACCCACAAGTTCCTGGACATTGTCTTTATACAGTAAGAAATCTTTAAGGAAATGGAAACCATTGATTTCATGACCTTTGAGAGTCCCTGACTTGCCTCCTGTTAGATGAAAAATCCGATCAGGGAAACTGAGACAACAGGCAACAGAAGGCTCCCACAGGAGGACATAGCTTAGTTCTTGCTGCCTCTTAAGTTCCACCGGTGGAAGAAAAGAGGCACAGAAGAGCCATTTCCCCTTTTATCCAGTGAGAAGGCTGGAGCAGATGCTTAAATGGCAGGCATAGGAGGGTGGATATTTAAATGAGGTTAAGAAAATACAAGAAAAAAGAACCGTTGCAAGTAGCAGATCATGGATACAGACGCTGCTGCAGATAGAGTCCTAATAAGCCAGGATCATATACACACTCATTAATCACTGCCCAACGTGTAAATCAGCCACCATGTGCATGGAATAAACATTGGTACTGGGAACAATGGTGTCCAACAGCGCCATGGTCCTCGTAGGAGAAATCACTGGGTGACAGCATAGGCAAGGACACCTTAGTAGAGTGAGCTAAGGATCCAGGCGAGAAGCTCTGGGAGAGGTGGGATCTTTATGATAGGGGGGCTGGGAAGAGAGGAGGAGAGAGGGAGGGAGGGAAAGAGATGGGCAGATACACACACATACACACACAGACAGACAGACAGAGAGACAGGCACAGAGACAGACAGACACACAGAGAGAGACAGACAGACACACACACAGACACACACACAGACAGACACACACACACACAGAAACAGACAGACACACAGAGAGACAGACAGAGAGAGAGAGACAGACAGACACACAGAGGAAATCTCCACAAATTTGGAATCCATCAGGAAATGGGGCGAGGAGTTCCCCTCAACTGCTGGACTTGTGACCCAAGGCCTTTCTGGGGCTCTTTCAAGTATCGACTTTCTGATCCTCGTGCTTTAAAGCCTCCTAGAGTCCCAATGCATAGTGACAGGGCGTGGCTGTGTATTCGGTGGTGGCTTAGTACATCATAGCTGAGATGGCACAATGAAATATAGAACATTTGGATCTTTTTCTGGGCCTTAGAATGTCCTCAGTATATGATAGTTTTCATTCTGCTTTTGGAGTGTCTTCATCACTTCATGCTGAGAAATCCATACACAGTAATGTATTTAAGACATGATCCTTAGGGAGACAATTTTTAAGTGAGGGAAGTATTTTTCCTGTAGGAGAGAGAGCCAAGGTTTGGAAGAGAAAGTGACAGATCAAGTCAAATGGATGGCATCAGTGGGGTCAGTTTGGCTTTTCCTGTACTCTTCCCAAATAAGGTTTGACATTGTGATGGTTAACTGTCATGGAATGTGAATTCACCTAAGAAACATTACACCTCTGGGTATGTCTTTGAGAGCATTTCTTATTATGTCTCCAGAGACATTTACATGAAGAAGGAAGATCCTTCCAGAATGTGGACTGCACATCCCATGGACTGGGGTTTCTCACTGATTAAAAAGAGAGCAAGCTGAGGTGTCACCATTTGTCTCTTTCTGTTTGCTGATAGTGGTGGACAAAGTCACTTCATGCTCCCTTAAGATGGAAGCTTTTATTTATTTATTTATTTATTTAAAAAAGAAGACCCGCAAACAGCTCCTGGCAGTCCTTGAGACGTTTGTCTGCTGACAGTACTGTGTTCACCGTTTTTCCTGATTTTCAGGACTTTGGGTTTATGGCCTTATCACTCTCCAGTGGCATGAGTGGCCCCCAATTTCCTTCCCAAAGCCCCAAAGCTGTCCCCTGGGCCCAAGAAATGTTTTGTCCTTAAGTAAGACTTCAAACGGATTTGAAATCAGTAAATAAAATTTGAAAAATGCTACTCATCACTTCAAAACGAAACTCAAACTAAATTTAAAAATACAAGTAGCCCAGCTGGTAAAGGGGTTGAGGAAGAGTGAGAAAAAAACCGCTGCATGGGGCCCCGGGTACCCAGGCACAAAAGTAGTCAGAAGGGACAGGAATGTCCACGGGCATCATGGGTTTGCAGGGGTGTCGGTAGAGAAATGACTGGCATGTTCTAGAACCCAGAGTGAATTGGCGGATGTAAAATAATGACCCCACATCAACTGCCAAACCTGAATGCAAATGACAACGTCAGACATGAACCTAAAACTGATTCCCCAGCGTACTTTCGTGGCAGCTGATGAACTTAGAGGAGAAGGCGGAGAATGCAGACTGGAGGAGGAAAGACCCTGAGAGACAGTGGGTAGGTAGGAGGCAAAGCACAAATTCAAAAGATGCTTGTTCAGTCCACAAGTATCTGGCACCAGTATCAGCCATTTCAGTGACGATGATGGCTGCGTTCACCAGCTGAGGGGCTGCACTTTGGACCGCATATGAAATGAAGCTAATCCAGGCATCTCAGCAGCACTGGCCTCTCAGGGGAGCTGGTTATGCTGGTGTACCTGTGGAAAATGTAGCTCCAGCACGCTGTAGTTGCTACTGTTATTTCCATTCTTACTTACCTGATAACTTTCAATATACCTGGGATGAAGGCATCAAGGGAATAGGTAAGAAGCCAGCTCTGATCTTCTCACCCACTGGAGAGGCCAATGATCTACACATTCTGCCTTTCTTTGAGGTTTTAAATATTTTAAAAGCTACCAGGATTAACTGGGTTATATATAAAATTGCCCAGAAACCAGAATCCCAGCAAGACCTTTACAGGGACCACTGTTTTAAAAGCACTGCAGAAATATAATGTACTCTGGTGGTCGAATTGACTTCCTCGACCAGGAGGTGGGAGAAGGCAGGGGATGCTGAGAGAAGGTCGCAAGGCACGGGATTCCCCACCTTCTGGTCATACTCTGACATTGGCCAGACACGTGTGCTTTCATTTGTGTCTGTTTCTGGAACTGATTTAGGGTGGAGATAATTAAGTACATGGGTTTAGAATGGCAAAAGTCTGTTTCCCGTCTCTAATATTAGCTTCCTGAGCAACAAACAAGCTGTTCTGGTCAGAGACTTCCTAATGGTGCATTGAATCCCTTCGCATTATTGCTGGGGAAAAGAATTTTTTTACAAAATCCATTCACCTACAAAAAAGCCTTGTCTATGCCAAGATTCCAAGCTACCTGGAGCAGTGGCTAGCCAAGCGTTTTTATCAGGACTTAGAAGGTGGCAAAGGGCATGTTTCCAAGGGCGACTCCCGCCGAGAGCACCTGGTTAGCTTGGCACCCTGGTGAATGACAAGGCACTTTTGGCTGCATCCTCCCAGACCACCTGGAGTGTAGCCCCGAGGGAGATCCTCTCACTCCTTTCCCACTTTTCCAAAGAATGCTACACCTGCTGTTGACACATCTGGAGCTCCAGCTTTCCCATCATCCCCCATCCTCTGGGAGCGGTCATGACTTTTTAAAGCCAAAGGACGGATAGCCCTAGCAGGCAAAAGGAAAGTGTGTCTGATGTGATGAATCCTCATGAAGCTGAACTCGTAAAAGGGGGAGGAGAAGGGCGGGGAGAAATGCTAGTTAAATAATCCCAAGATGACTCCGAAAGAAGAGAGGCAGAGCTGGGCAAGACAGTGGCTTTTTGGGAACCCAAAAGTCACGCCCCCACCTGGTCCAGCCTCTTAAAGGCCATTGGCTGAAGGAGGTTCCCCATGCTCCCCAAACTCAGTCAGAGCTGTCAGACACCTCACTCTGTCCCTAGGTAGGACCCGCTACTCAGGAAGTGCCTGCCTTCCTTGTACACTGTTAACTGCCAGACGTGAGTGAAGGGTCAAGGGCAAAGCTTAAACTGTGTCTGTTTACTCATCGCACTTATTGGTTTCATTTCTTGGTTTTCCTTTTAAAATAATGAACCCCACAATCTTATCTGTAGAGCAACTGGGACATTTGTTTAAGGCCATAGGCATTTGTTTTTGCTGTTTGGGATGTGATAATTGGACAAACAAACGTACCTTCTTTGTGAAGAGCACTTTACTAACAAACCGAGGAACTCTCCACCTTCGTTACTCTGCAGAAATTACCTGTAAGCAGAGGCAGCAAGGCCATTGACCTGGAGCACCAAGAACAAGGGGATGGAGGCACTGGAGTGCTCAGGAGAGCTTGCATAAATGACTTATTGAAGATGCTTCTCAAAAGGGAAACAAAAGCCCACAAAACTCAGAATATCATTCAAATTTGAAGGGACTTTCTTCTTTGATTTATTTTGTTTTTGTTTTTTCGAGATAGGGTTTCTCTGTGTAGCTTTGGAGCCTGTTCTGGAACTCCCTCTTAGACTGTGGCCTCGAACTCACAGAGATCCGCCTGCCTGTGCCTCTCAAGTGCTGGGATTAAAGGTGTGCACCAACTCGTTTTACAGAAAACTGGTATTTGAAGAGATGAGTCAAGATGACTGGCAGACTGCTCACGAGACAGAGCAGCAGAAAACCCTAGTTTCTGACTGCCTGCGTCATCTCACAAATGTTGTCCACTGGCTCTATCCCCTCTCTCTGTTTAGAAACGCAACAGTTACCCTGCACAAAAGGAGGCTGCTCAGCGTTTAACTCTAGAGAGAGACCTATCTGTTTACTAGCCTATTGTATGACTGACAGTGGGTGGGGATTAATGGGAGTCCGGAGGTGGGTTTGCTCCATAGTGAGGACCCAGAAAACATGGGAAATAGCACAGGCATAGCCCAGGAAATGCACCGGTGAGCTGGCAGTGAAATGCACTGTGTCAACTCTCTGCTTGCAAACTCTATTTGAAGTCATTGAGGATCCCAAATGGACCTTCATTTATATGTCTCCCTTGATAGATAGCCATTACATAAGAAGCTCACTGAGACTTTTAAAATTTTTGTGTAATAACCCATCTTAAAAATCACAACAAACATGCCTATTAAGCAACATTTTAACAAAAGTGTTTTTTTCTAAGAACAATCCTAAGAAATAATAGAATTGGCATTGCATTATACTTTTGAGCTTGTTTTATGGTTCTAGAGATTGAACTCAAGGTCTGGGCATGCTAGGCTAACATCCTATTCCCAGCATTAATTTTACAAATTGTCATTTGATACATGTGTTAGTAGAAATTAGGAGAGTTTTCATATTTGCTTTTGATATAATCTGTTGCAACCACATATACCATGTTGCTTCTGGAAAGTTCTATCTCATGTGTTAGAGTGTTTGAGAATAGTGAAGAAAAGCCAATAGTATTTCAGCATTACAAAAATCATCTTGGCCTCAAAGACTCTCTGAACGGGTCTCAGCAAGTTTCACATCTTGAAATGATTTAGAACAATGATCTCTCAAACTCCAAACTGTGGCAAGTGACCTGAACACTGATGAAGAAAGACCATGGAGGCAGAGTATGGGAGCGTCGGGACAAAGAATAGTGAATGTCTGCAGCACCAAGGAGAAGCTGCTTTGTGTCATAAACTGTCAAAAACTCAAGGAGGGGTGGGAAAGACAGTCAGGGGCCAGACATCTTATGGGGCAAGTGTGTGCTGTAGACTATTATTTTAACTAGGAAAGTTGTGTTACATTTGTTTGTGCTGCAGAATATTATTTTAACTGTGTAAAAGGGCATTAACTGTGCACATGTTGCCCTTGTTTAATTATTAAAAGATGTTTTACCTTGCCTGCCTATAGCACCTGATTGGTCTAATAAAGAGTTGAATGTCCAGTAGCTAGGCAGGGGAGGTATAGGTGGGGCTGCCAGGCAGAGAGAATAAATAGGAGGGGAAATCTAGGCTCAAGAAGAGAAAAGAAGGAGGAGAGAATGAGAGACACACCCGGGCCAAGAAGCCAGCCAGACATAGAGAAGCAGAGAAAGGAAGATATAAGAAAGTAGGAAAGGGAAGCCCCAAGGCCAAAGGTAGATAAAGAGAAACAGGTTAATTTAAGTTAAAAGAGCTAGCTAGAAACTTGCCTAAGCTAAGCCAAGCATTCAAAAATAATAAGTGTCATGATTTGGGAGTTGGTTGATGGTCCAACTGTAAATGCCTGAACAAGTATGAGTTGAGTTCTCAGAAGGAACTAGATAAATGCCTGTGATTTGAACCTATCCACACATCACAGGTCATGGCTTCTCTGCCTTTCTCACATTGTTTCCTCAGGACAGCACATCAAAATGATGTTGTTCTACATCTTCTCAAAGCATCAAAGCATGGTGGTTCAGGACATTAGTGTTTCAGGCATACAGACCTAGGTTCCAATCCAGGATCTGCCACTCAGGAGCTATGTGGTCCAGGGAAAAGTTATGTAAGTTGGCCGACTCTCAAAATGCTATCTGGTGTAATGGGTCTGGATCATCTATAGAAATGTGAGCTCAAGTTTCCCAAGACTTACATTGTACTGGCCTCGTGTTTTGACCACTACTATGGCAGAAGTGACTTTGCATGACTTATGAGCACAGATTTGGTGGCCCTGATGCCTTCACCCTTGTGATCTCCTGTGGTCCCCTACACTGACACACTTTCTCCAACAAAGCCACACCTACTACAACAAAGCCACACCTCTTAATAGTGCCACTCCCCATGGGCTTATGGAGGGCCAATTGCCTTCAAACTACCATACTACCTAAGCCTCTAAACCCGGGACTTAGGTAAGGAGGACGGGAGAACTCCATTTTCACACACAACTGTAAGAAACAACCAAGTTTCAGATAACTTTTGGGGTGGTTTCTGAGGTGACTAACTTGTTATTTGTCCATTTGATGTCCCTGTTTGTAACCCAGCCATTGCCAACTGACACAGAGCTAGGGGATGCCTGAGAGCTTAGAGAAATGATGTGGGGTGCCCAAGGCAAAGCACAGAACCCAGATTAGGAAAGAGGAGTTTTGCTGTCCTCAGTTTACAAAACTACCCAAGATTCCACAGCTAATAAAAGGTGATGCGCTATCTGTGTCTGTAATTGAGTCTCTCTTCCAGAGCCTCTTGATGATTTAAATACACCAGCTAGTATTTGTTGATGAAAGGATGCTGAGTTTTAAGCTAAGCAGAATAGTAGTAGGCCTCTGGGAAATTAGAACCGAGAAATAAAGGAAACATTGGACTTAACTAAACTCAAACCGGCTGTGAGCTCTCAAAACAACATCACTGTCCAATATTGAAAATGCTTAATATTATGTCATTCTGGGTGGGTCTAGAATAGGACTACATTTTTTTTGACAATATTTTTCCCAGGGCCATATCCAGCAAAAACAGTCCAAGGATAAGACTTGCAAGTTATGCCTATAAATGCATCTGTAAATATGGAAAGTTCTGGGGGTTGGAGTGGGGGATAGACAGAGTTTGCTGGATGTGAGACTTAAAATCTTTTAAAACTGTTTTAGTCCTGTTCATTAGGAAGAGGAGGGCTGGAACAAACCACCCATGAAAATCTGAAATTCATTCAGTGATGGTGTAATTTTTTCCTCAGGTCAGAATTATTTGACCTAAAATATATTTTAAACAACCAAGTGGTAACACGTCTCTCTTCCTAACTGCAATTGCTTGTTATTCACACAGTTAAAATAACTTCCCCACCCTGGTGGCAAAAAGAACTTCGTTCTGCCAGAAAACAACTGTCTTGTTGATCACAAGAGAATTCTGACTTTGCAAAAAAAAGCACATGTGAAATCACTCAGCAGGCTGCAAGGCAAAAATGTCAGCCTCGGAGAATTTAATCAAGAAGGTATTTCCTCTTGCAGACTTCCAACAGTAGGCATGCAGAAGATGGGCCCGGACACATCTGCATGGCATGTGTAGACACACGGCAACATCTCAAGACAGAGTTGAAAAGCATTTCTGGAGCTCCACCATCAAGTGACTGACTCCTGCACAGGATCAAAGTCAGGTTCAGTCATTCTACCTTTCATTAACACTGCTCCTCGGAGAAAGCAAGGACAGATATGAAGAACACAGGTCTTCATTTTTTGGAAGAATGGGAGATAAGCACAAAATTAGGTTCCTTTGTGTCCTCTAAAAGTAATATCCCTTGCCCGATTGCATGGGTCTGTATATCAGATGGTGTATTGTCACGGTCCCCCTCGGCCAGCAAGGAGGACGCAAGACACACCGGAGCTCTTCTCACTGCAGTTTTATTCAGGACCTTTTGACAATTGTAAAATCTCTCTCTCTCTCTCTCTCCGGGCAAACCTCTCCCAGCCCTTAAATAGGCCTGGGCTACCAATCCTGGATTGCCAGGTGGACACTGCTCATAGGTCCACGCATATGCAAGCAACTGACAATCATTGCATGATAATAGCATAAGTCAGGCCTAGTTGATATTAGAAGCTGATTATCACAGAGAGCACTCGCTTTCGGGATTGCGGAGGGCGGGAGCCAGCACCATCAGGTGCGACTCCATGCAGCTCTCTACACATAGCCATCAGGTGTGACTCCACGCGGCTCTCTACAGTTCCCCCTTTTTGTTTTGCAAAGCAACAGGCAAGAGTAGAGGTCTGATCTCTGTTAAAAATGGAACATGTACTAGTGTCTGTCCAGGTGTCATCCACCCAGAGAACACTAGACCTGTCCGGTGTCCTTTTACAGAGGTGGGAGCTAGACACCAACCCACATGCAATCAGACTTGCTCTTCTTGAGGTTGATGTATGCTTACCTCAAGTGCAGTGCGCAAGCCTCGCATCCTGTGCTCGCTTCTATCTCTTTTAAGATACATAGCCAAACTTGGGGAGACTGTCCTGCTTCAATGGCCGTGAAGGCCTGAATGATCATAACTGCATTGCGATGCTGTGAAACCCTTATGTGACAAATGCACCACAGGTATACCAGGGAGGCAAACACCATTAAGCCTGTTAGGGCTCCTATTCCTGCCCACTCCTTCAGATGATCCATGGAGTGATCCAGGAGGATAGTCCTTCTGCCAGGCTGGTATCCATGCGTGTGGAATCTGCAGTCGCAATTGTCATCCGCAGCTTTTCCAGTTGTTCGAATTCACCAGACCAATTACCTAAAAGATATCTAGACAATTCTTTAGACAGATTAGCTGCATAGGTTAATCTTTCATACTGAATGCTGGTCACACACAGCCCTGGATGGATAGAAATGTCTGACAGACTAGGGTATGGACTTGCCTCTCTTAACATACCCCAGCTGCCATACCCCCGTGGCACATTCATTCTTGTCAGCTGAGTGCATGGAAGACACCTTCTCCTCATGCACCTCTTTGGCTTCCCTAGCAGCTCAGCTGATCCTGCTTCTGCTAAGTGACCATATGCTGCATTCTCATGAGTTGTCTGATCTTACACAGGATTTAAAGATAAATGCCCATGACAACAGGTGTTGAGATTGCCAGCAGTAGGGTTCCCAATCACCATTAGACCCAACCTCCCATTTGGGCTATGGTATTCTACCAACCCTTTGGCTAAAACAGTACACACAGGTACCTGCTCCTTCAATAGGGCAGTCTCTTGATTTAAATTCGCTCTGTTGCAGACTCTTCAGCAGCGTGCAGAGCCTAAAACTGCCATTACCTTTTCCTTGCCCCATGGCTATGCTGCGTTCTTGGGCAGCCCTGTGGGGTCTGTGCTCCAGCTTGTCTCAGCTCCAGCACTTGCTGTTGTGTTTGCTGATACTCTTAGCACTGCTGTGGCATCCGCCAGGCTAGGCACCGACTGCTGAGGCAATGTGCCTTCCACCACAGCCACCTAGCAAAACTCTGCTCCAGCTCTGCTCCAGCTGCCTTTCTGCCCTAGCTGCATTCGTTCTGGGTCCAGACTGGTGCATGGAGTGGAGCAGAACTCAGGGAAGCAGGCTTGCTGCTCTGCAACCATTGAAGGGTCCCCACTTAAACGTTTTAGGGAATTTGGACGTTGTCAATCTGTCTGGCTACTTCCTGCTGAGCGGGGACGTTGCATTCTTACTGCCATTTTCAGCTGCGCTCAGACACAGGTCGCGGCAGCGACTGGGGAGAGGCCGAGACTCTACCTCCCCACCGAGCTGGAAGGTGGAGGTGTGGCAGCGCAGAACAGCCCTGGTTGTGCTGCGCTTCTATGCCCTGAGGCACATGCTGGGAGTGGCCTAACTTTCTGGCCTTGTGGTCCTCAAGGCAGGTCCTGGGTGTTTGCAGCTTCGCTGACCCTCAGCGCTGCTTGGCCTTGGAGCCGCAGCTGCTCACTCTCCACTGCAAACTCAGGAGGTCTCGGTAATTCAAACCACATGAATCTAACTCCCTTCCTTAGCGTACCTTGTTCTGCAGCAAAATTCAGATCTCTACCAAGCTTGTCCCAGGATGACACATTAAGATTGCCAGAGACGGCAAACCAAGGAGCAATTGTGTCACATTCAGTCAAAAACCTTTCCAATGCGCTCCTTAACAGCTCGTTAAGAGCCAGAAAAATCAGGTGTGATGTTGAAGCGCCCATTCTAAAATCCCATTCTTTTATTTTCACTTTAAACCGTCCACTTTGGTCGTGGCTCTCATTACCCCCACTCTCCCTTCTACCGGCGAGAGCGGAAAACCCGCTTTTTTCGCGGATCCCCAGTCTTTACCTGAGGATTATCCGGTGCACCCCCTGACTGCAGCAAGTTCTGGGCTCCACGGAGAGAGGTTTGGAGGATCCCCGTATGTGGCACCACTTGTCTTGTCCCCGTACGGGCCACCAACTGTCGCGGCCCCCCCTCGTCTAGCAAGGAGGATGCGCAACACCGGAGCTCTTCTCACTGCAGTTTTATTCAGGACCTTTTGACAATTGTAAAATCTCTCTCTCTCTCTCTCCGGGCAAACCTCTCCCAGCCCTTAAATAGGCCTGGGCTACCAATCCTGGATTGCCAGGTGGACACTGCTCATAGGTCCACGCATATGCAAGCAGCTGAAAATCATTGCATGATAATAGCATAAGTCAGGCCTAGTTGATATTAGAAGCTGATTATCACAGAGAGCACTTGCTTTCGGGATTGCGGAGGGCGGGAGCCAGCACCATCAGGTGCGACTCCATGCAGCTCTCTACACATAGCCATCAGGTGTGACTCCACGCGGCTCTCTACAGTGTATGTGTTTCTACACTCATGCCTTTGTTCTTGACCTTATTTACATCCACCTGGACAACATTATGTTATTTCTGCAGCTTAAAGACAATAGTTTCTTATGTACACCTACATGCACATGTACACATGTCACACACATACATGCATATACACATACACTATACATATGTGTGTGTATGTATATACACATACATAAAGCTACATGAACAAAATTCTAAATCAAAAATCTATTTGTCTGAAGATAATACTTCAATTAAAAAACACTAAGTAAAATAGTCAATTTGTGGCCCTAAAGACATTAATAAAATGATATAAATGATATAGTCAAAAGATGCTTATTTAATTATAAGCTTATTTAAATATCCACAAATACCACCAACATGATAAAATCCAGATAGGTCCATTTCCATTCCACCACTCTCTCTACTGAAATGGGGACTTGAGTTGTCTAAGCAGGATCCTTCACCTAAGTTATTTTATCCAACAGAAGCAAGAGTCAGCTTAAAACAGTCATCTTGTCCAATCATCTGCTCTGCTTAATATTTCTTAATGGCTTCTTATTGTTTTTTTACAATAAAGATCCAAAGACACAGCACAAAGCTCCCAATAACCAGGGCCCTTCTGACCTTCAACTTGATCACAAAGCACTCTCCCCTTGATGGCTGTAAGCAGTCTTCCATGTCTCCTATTGTGCTTGCAAGTGTGTCCTTTTCAAGATGGCTTCATGCTTCTCTTTTCATGACCTGGGATGCCTTTTCTCTGGTCATTAATATGGCAATCTTGTCGCATCATTCAAATCCAGCCCAACCTTGCCTTCCCAGAGTACTAACCGGAAGTTGCTGTCTCTCCAACAGCTTCTTGCTGTACCACCACTTTTGATTACTCCCATTCAGGGCTTCCATCATGGCTTGACATGACAGGTTATATGGTTTCTTAGGCACTGCCCATCTCTGCTGCTGGAAAGCAAGTACCCCAGAATAATGATATTGACTTTCTTATCCACTGCGGGACTCCCTGTGTACAGAAGTATCCAGTTTGCATTTCACAAGGATTAGTCCGGCTGATCTCTATATAACTGATTGTAGAGCATAATTAGAATGGAGGGGGATAGCCCAAGTCTGAGGGGAAGGATGAGGGTGTCATCTGTGACCAAGTTGAGGGCAGTAGAGTTAGAGCATATTAGAGGGTGGAGGTATATCCAGCAAGACTAGACATTTGGTTGAGCATTCAATGTCCTCAAGACAGTTTGAAAGTTGCCCTCTTTAAAGTAAATTCCTTACATAGGTTCCATCCTCCAAAATGTTCTATGATCAATAACCCCAGTTTTCTATGCAACTAGCCTGCTGCTGCCCGTAGACAATGATTAAAAGAGTGACGTAAGACACAGAGTACCCACACATAGGTTATAAGAAGGGTCAGTACGTTTTTAGTTCCCAGGACTGTGCTTGGCACTATTTTTTATTCCCTCTCAAAAATGCCTGAGTACAAATAATGAATCATATGATTCCCCCAGGTACTTAGGGAAGTCAGTAGCCCCTGAAATTGATAGGCATTCTGACCAGCAGGAGTGCCTAGTGTTGAGTGGTAGTCAAGCTAATAAAATCCAAGCTCTATAAATGCATTAGTGCTAGATAAGCAGAGAATGGGCGATACTCCATATGACAGATCTGTCAGTAAGGCTTGTCACATCCTGCAGAGTTGGAAGGTACTCTGCATGGCAGTGAAGCAGAATGACCCCAGTTACTCCTACTGTGTTCTTCACTGAGAGTCATCGGGCTCTTGTCTTCCTAACCATTTACGAAGCTACGTGGCAAAAATAGCACCGCAGTTGGCAGTAGAGTCACACGAGGAATGCACAGGCTTTGCAAAGACTTTCTTACTCCATGGCATCTGCAATAAGTAGCAATGGAGTTCTAATTGCCACCACTTCTCAGCTTGTACTGGAGTGTCGCAAAGGGGTCACCAAGACAGTGAACAGCTTAACCTCATGCTGTATACATTGGCTCAGAGCTGGACCATGACATGTTATACTCCTGAAAACTGGGAATAGAAATGATGAACCATAGTTAAAAGTGTCTTTCCCCTTTTCCCCCTATAAACCCTATGTTTTGAAGACACTTCAACCTTAAAAAATGGAGGGCGATTTTTATAAGTGATTTTAATTTTAAATCCTAGTGGCTTAGTAGTTTTCATGTTTTTAAATTGTTGATCTAGCTTTCAATGAACAATTAAACTATACACTGTAACAATTTCTACACCTTTCCCCATCTTTCTCTTTTTATGAAAAAGATATTAATCCTATTTAATGGATGCATCGGTTGTTTATGCCTTAGAGAAGCACATTGAAAAGATTTTAGCAATGCTCAAAGAGAAGTTGATCTTCTGAAAGGATTTAATTTAACAGGTCACTGATTATGACTCCACCAGGCATTTCCTCAGTAGAAAAGATGAAGTGATATTAAAATTCAATTGATGCTGAAAAAGTGGTTTAAAGTTTTAATTAATGCACATTGTTTCAATTAATTGGGGGAAATCCATTCTAGGCTTCTCAAGCCTATTGTAGAATTTATTATTTGTAGTTAACATCCTATAAAATATCACTGTTGCTATTGCTCTCTATTTTGTTAACCACTGACCACTGCCAGTAAGAGAATCTCAGAACTGAGTGGTATGGGAGGCCATAGTTCTTTTAGAGAAAGGCCCACAGTATCTTCAAAGCAGTCCTTGTATAAGGGGATTCTCTGACTAAAAGTTGATTCTCTGGAATGCAGAAAATCTGAATGAAAACCAACAAGTTTGAAACTTGACAGATCAGTTATTTAACTTTAGATACCAAGAAAAGCAGTTATATTATGTCCCTACTGAAGACTATGCAATTTCTATTAAAAAACATAAAATGGAACACGTGGACATTATCTCTGTAAAGACATAACACAAATACACACAAAGAAAACAAAAGAGAAGGAAAGTGGGCTTATACTACCTAGCAAAGGCTCCCAGATGTTGGAAATTGAGAAAAATATTTTATTATGTGTAAATTTTACCAAAGTGTCATTGAAAGGAACAAGACTGACACTTCTCTCCTCAATTCTCTCCCCTCATCCCTTAAATTAAAACTCAAAGCAGAACAAGGCTTCCTGGCTGAGCTATGAGGAACGCTATTCATTTTTCTCCTGACCTGATTAGTCAGACTGTCTTTCGAAAGATTAGTTTTCAATCTCTCTGCTGCCAGAGAGAAGGGCTTCCAAATTAAAGCTACATCGATTGTTTGTGGCTCCAAGAGAGGCCCATTTTTAAAAAATTTCAGCAATGCTAAAAGAAATGCTGGACTTCTGAAATGATTAATTTAATGGACTTTTTAAAGCTTGTACTTTGCAAATGTCAAAAATATGCTTAAAATTCTGCATACAAGGTTGGCTGTCTCGATATTTTGAGTGGTAAGGGCTTCAAGAACATTTTAGTGCAAAATGCTTTGATTCTAGATTTTGGAATCACTGGACCCATCAGGGAAAATCTCAATAGAACTCTGATCCTGGCTCAAATATAGAGCCAGTTGTTTTTTCCTTGGCTTTGCCTTAAAACAAATGGTGTCCTTCACAGCTTTCCCAAGTGCCCTTCCTCTGCTTTGGAAGCCACACTAAAAAAAATAGGAGAAAGGTTTCTACAGGCATTGATTTAAAAAAAGAGAAAAGTCTATTTGACTGGCATCAAAGAGATGGAAGTTTGTGCAGAGCTTTTGATGGCCAAATTTTCCTTCATTCCTTGCCAGTAAAGTTCTAATGCTGTGGCTCAGATGGAAAAAAGAAGATGACAGGTTAGATATCTATTTGTTCCATGTCATATTTATATACTACTTTAGAGGACCCATGAGAATTAAAAGCAGAGGAAGGATCCACTGTGGAATAAATCTTTTGTACACTTAAATATGTATTACTCTCATTGGTTTAATAAAGAACCAACTAGCCAATAGCTAGACAGAAAGAGGTTAGATGGGAGATCCAGACTGAGAGAATGCTGGGAAGAAGGAGGGTGGAGTTGCTAGACAGAGGAAGCAGGATATGAACATACAGTGCGGAAAAAAGATACCAACTCATGGTAGAGCACAGATAAGAAATATGGGTTACTTCAAATTGTAAGAGCTAGTTAGTAACAAGACTAAGCTATTGGTTGAATGTTTATACTTAATAACAATTCTCTGTGTGGTGATTATTGGGGAATTCCAGTCAACAAGGATCATTTTAGAAGACTTCATTTTTGAAGCCTTCCATTTTGAAAATGGCTGGTATAATCACATACAGGCTTACTCCTAACAGCAGAATACACAGAAGTCACACCTCACTGAGGACCCATGTTGAGCAATGTTCAACAAGAAGTGGAGTAACACAAGTTTGTGACTACTGTTTAAACCATATCAGAAGAGCTTTAAAATATTCTTAATTGTGTGTATGTGTGTATCTATGAGTTCCATTGTTTAGGCCAGATGTTTATGCATGTCTGTTCCTGTGGTTTCCAGAGGATTAGAGGTGCCTTCCTCTATCACTCCCTATTTATTTATTTATTTATTTATTTATTTATTAAAGATTTCTGCCTCCTCCCTGCCACTGCCTCCCATTTCCCTCCCCCTCCCCCAATCAACTCCCCCACCCTCAGCAGCCCGAAGAGCAGTCAGGGTTCCCTGCCCTGTGGGAAGTCCAAGGACCTTCCACCTCCTTCCAGGTCTAGTAAGGTGAGCATCCAAACAGCCTAGGCTCCCACAAAGCCAGTACATGCAGTAGGATCAAAACCCAGTACCATTGTTCTTGACTTCTCAGCAGCCCTCAACTTCCTTAGCGATCAGGGAAATGCAAATCAAGACAACTTTAAGATACCATCTTACACCCATCAGAATGGCTAAAATCAAAAACACCAATGATAGCCTTTGCTGGAGAGGTTGTGGAGAAAGGGGTACACTCATCCATTGCTGGTGGGAATGGAAACTTGTGCAACCACTTTGGAAAGCAGTGTGGCAGTTTCTCGGGAAATTCGGGATCAACCTACCCCTGGACCCAGCAATACCACTCTTGGGAATATACCCAAGAGATGCCCTATCATACAACAAAAGTATATGCTCAACTATGTTCATAGCAACATTGTTTGTAATAGCCAGAACCTGGAAACAACCTAGATGCCCTTCAATAGAAGAATGGTTGAAGAAAGTATGGAATATATACATATTAGAGTACTACCCAGCAGAAAAAAACAATGACTTCTTGAATTTTGCATGCAAATGGACAGAAATAGAAAACACTATCCTGAGTGAGGTAAGCCAGACCCAAAAAGAGGAACATGGGATGCACTCACTCATAATTGGTTTCTAGCCATAAATA
Organism: Chionomys nivalis; assembly: GCF_950005125.1. NCBI lineage: Eukaryota > Metazoa > Chordata > Mammalia > Rodentia > Cricetidae > Chionomys > Chionomys nivalis. Next base: position 42,574,692 of record NC_080099.1, on the reverse strand, counting down.
AAGGACATTGAGCCTATAATTCATGATCCTAGATAAGCTAAATAAGAAGGTGGACCCAAAGAAAAACATCCAGTTATCCTCCTGGATATTAACCTTCATCAGGTGATGAAAGGAGACAGAGATCCACATTGGAGCACCGGACTGAAATCCTAAGGTCCAAATGAGGAGCAGAAGGAGGGAGAGCATGAGCAAGGAACTCAGGACCACGAGGGGCGCACCCACACACTGAGACAATGGGGATGTTCTATCGGGAACTCACCAAGGACAGCCGGACTGGGTCTGAAAAAGCATGGGATAAAACCGGTCTCGCTGAACATAGCGGACAATGAGGGCTGCTGAGAAGTCAAGAACTATCACTCCCTATCTTAAAGACATGTCTTTCGCCAGATCTGGAGATGACCATTTCCAGAAAACTGGCTGACCAATGAGTGCAAGGCCACTGGCCAGTTATTTCCACCCTCCGCTCACCACTGGGTTACAGACACATGCCACCATGCTCACCTTTTTTGTGGGTTTTGGGAGTTTGAACTCTGTGGTAACCCATCACCCATAGAGTCATCTCTACAGCCTCTTCACCCCCAAGAACACTGTTAAAAAGATATAATATTACCTGAGTTAACAGGGAGTATAGAGCAAACTTCCAATACTATAGAAATGTCAGAAGTGTCTGGCTGCCTGGAAAATCACCCCAAGGTTCCTCGGCAACATTGGGGCATCCATCTTCAGCCTACAGGCCCAGAATATCTGGCACATATTTTTGGGAAGCAGAAATTATGAAGGACTGTCCTATCATCTTAAAAATGTTAGGCAGTTGCTTTTTAAAAGAAAAAAAAAAGTGTTCTGCTTATACAGTTTGGAAAGCATACTGTTAGCAGTTGAGACAATGGCAGTTTCTTTGCCCAGTGACTAATTTTTCCACAGTGAAAGCAAACTCCGTATGGAGACTCTTTGATGCCCATCATTTTTTCTAAAGTAAATTTGTTCTTCCAGGAGCAGGCCTGTGTCATGAAAACTGTTATGTTATTAAAACATCTTAAATGCCATATTCTGTAAATCTCGGAAGTCTTTGAAGACAAGGCTGTCTATCTAAAATTTATTTGACTTTGAAAACATACCTAACATGACCACAAATTTAATTGTTACATGACTATCTACTGACCTGTATTTCTTAATTATCCTAAATAGTTTAAAATAATAACATTCAAAGACTAGAAATCTTCTAATGTTATGTTTGAGCAGATAAAAGATATCTATCAATTATACAAGTTTATTTGGACCGCATAATTGAAATGTAGCATAAATTTCCATCTATGCCATATGAAAGGATGGCATGTAATATGTCATAAAGGCTCTATAGCCAATAAAATTTATCATGTCTCATCCAGTGTCCGAGCTGTTCCCATGCAGAGGGATCAACATACACGTCGCTTGTCTTGTAGTCTTTCCTGGATTCTTCCCTCACACCTGTAGCCAAGATCCTCAGGAGGTCTCCTCTGGTCTGTAGATGGAAGTTTCTGTCCTGCCTGGTCTCAAAGAAACACACAGAGACTTACATTAATTATAAACTCTTTGACCTATTGTTCATGCTTATTACTACCTCTTACAACTTAAATTAACCCATAATTCTTATCTATGTTTAGCCATCTTGCTTGGTACCTTTTCTCAGTAAGGCATTCTCATCTGGCTTCTTCTGCTTCTGGATTATGACTGCATCTCTGACTTTCTTCTTCCCAGAATTCTTCTAGTCTGGTTGCCCTGCCTATACTTCTTGCCTGACTACTGGCCAATCAGAACTTTATTAAACCAATATGAGTGACAAACATTTACAGTGCACAAGAGCATTCTCTCACAGCACTGGTCAAATCTGATCTCTATTAACTTCGAAGGAATCTATAGCTTTTCATTACCTGTGAAAACAAAAACATAACATCTCCCCCAAAGCAACACATTTCCTGACTTACATTTTCAAGTCAAGACATCTATAAAGTATATAGGCTGGCTTAATTCAGCAGTACCTTCCACAACCCCATTTCTCAGCAGCTACCATTTGCGTATCAGAATCTAAAAAATTTCAAAGTCACCAAAATACCATACAGGATCCAGATGCCCTGTATATTTCCCATTCTTAAAAATGACTTATTCTTTTTATATTACTTTACTCTTTCTTTAAAGACTTTTTTATTTTTAAACTATTTAATTTTTAATGGCTGTTTATACCCATTTTTTGTTACTGTATCTGTTTAAGAATTTTCTCAGTCTGGACCACTTTACTGTACACTTGAAGCCTCTTCTGAATGTATGAGCCGAGTCTTAGACCTTTCATCTGGCTCTACACATGGAACTGACTGGCTCGAGCCTGGAGCTGCATCTCTGTATGCTGTGCTGCATCTGGCTCTGTGTTGGTGTGTTTGGAATGTTTTAAAAAGCTTTTCAGATCCGATGTGGAAATACATGCCTCCTTGTTGGAAACCATATGAACCAAGTCTTTCTCTGTCCCACTAGAAATGCTCTCTAATAATGACATGGAGAATTCTTATTAATTATTAAAGCTTGGCCTATAGCTTAGGCTTGTTCTCAACTAGCTCTTATAACTTAACTCATTTCTATTTATCTATGCCCTGCCACAAGGCTCATGGTTGTTACCTCTCCTCTGCATGTCCTGCTTCTCTTGTATCTGGTTGACAACTCTACCTTTCTTCTTCCCAGAGTCCTCTATGTCTCTGGAAGTCCTACCTAATGCTTTCCTGCCTAGCTATTGGCAATTCAGCTTCTTATTACACCAATTACAGCAATACATATTTATACAGAGTACAAATATTCCACAACACACATCATTGCAGTTACTGTCATGTGACATTAAGGTTGCCAAATATGTTAGTATTGGCTTTTACACTAGCCATTCTCTTCTGTGTTATACAAATCGATTAAAGAAATCAACTTCTTTTTCTAGGGTCTGTGTAATATCACACTTCCCATGTTTTTAAGGCATGTTTCCATTGTGTCCAGCTGAGTCTTTTTGATGTTTTTCTCAGATATGACATCAAGCTCTATTACAGAGCTACAGTAAAGAAAACAGCTTGGTATTGGCATAAAAACAGAGACGTTGACCAATGGAATCAAATTAAAGACCCGGATATTAATTCACACACCTATGAACACCTGATTTTTGACAAAGAAGCAAAAAAAGATACAATGGAAAAAAAATCATCTTCAACAAATGGTGCTGGCATAACTGGATGTCAACCTGTAGAAGAATGAAAATGGATCCATCTGTCGCCATGCACAAAACTCAAGTCCAAATGGATTAAAGATCTCAATATAAATCCGATCACACTGAACCTGATAGAGGAGAAAGTGGGAAGTAACATTCAATGCTTCCTGTGCTTCACGGCACAGGAGACCACTTCCTAAATATAACACCAAATAAATGGGACCTCCTGAAACTGAGAAGCTTCTGTAAAGCAAAGGACACAGTCAATAAGACTAAAAGGCAGACTACTGAATGGGAAAAAATCATCGCCAATCCCACATCAGACAAAGGATGGATCTCCAAAATATATAAAGAACTCAAGAAACTGGACATTAAAATTCTAAATAACCCAATTAAAAAGTAGTGTACTGAATTAAACAGAGAATCCTCAACAGAAGAATTTCAAATGGCCATAAGATACTTAAGGACATGTTCTTCTTCCTTAGCTATCAGGGAAAAGCAAATCAAAACAACTTTGAGATACCACCTTATACCTGTCAGAATGGCTAAGATCAACAACACTAATGATAGCTTATGCTGGAGAGGTTGTGGAGCAAGGGGAACACTCATCCTCTGCTGGTGGGAATACAAACTTGTGCAACCACTTTGAAAATCAGTGTGGCAGTTACTCAGAAAACTGGGATCAACCTACCTCAGGATCCAGCAATTCCACTCTTGGAAATATATTCAAAAGATGCTCAATCATACTACAAGAGTATTTGTTCAACTATGTTCATGGCAGCATTATCTGTAATAGCCAGAACCTGGAAACAACCTAGATGCCCCTCAACTGGAGAATGAATAAATAAAGTGTGGCACATCTACACATTAGAGTACTACTCAGCAGTAAAAAACAATGACATCTTAAATTTTGAATGCAAATGGACAGAATTAGAAAACATTATCCTGAGTGAGGTAACCCAGAGCCCCCAAAAATGAATATGGTATGTACACATTTATAAGTGGATACTAGTCATAAACAAAGGGCAATGAGCTTATAGTTCAGGGTCCTAGAGAAACTAAGTAATAAAGTTAACCCAAAGAAAAACATACACAGACCCACCCAGAAATTAGAATCAGACAAAAATTTGGGAGCAGGGGAGCAGGGGGTAGAAGGAAAGGGAGAAGGGGAGGGTTGAGGAGAACTTGAGGGAATGGGATAGTCAAGATGGCGGAAGGACAGATATGAGAGCAAGGAAAGAGATATCTTGATTGAGGGAGCCATTATGGAATTAGCAAGAAAGCTGGCTCTAGAAAAATGTCCAAGAACCCACAGGAATGACCCCATCTAAGACCCTAAGCAATAGAGGAGAGAATGTCTGAACTGGCCTTCCCATGTAGTCAGACTGATGATTATCTTAAATATCACCATAGAACCTTGGTCCAACAACAGATGGGAACAGAGGCAATGACCCATATTGGAGCACTGGACTGAGCTCCCACGATCCAGTTGAAGAGTGGAAGGAGTGAGAGTATAAGCAAGGAATTAAAGACCATGAGGGGTTCATCCACTGAGATAGTTTGCTTGTGCTAATGGTAGCTCACCAACTCCAACTGGACTCGGAGTGAATGAGCATGGGAAAAACCAAGTCCGTCTGAAGGGGGTTGACAGCTGGGGCAGACTGAGGGGCCACTGATAGTGACACTGGGATGTGTCTCTACTTGCATGTACTGGATTCATGGGATCCTATTCTCTTTGGATGTAAACCTTTCTCAACCTAGATGTTGTAGGGAAGGCCTTGGACTTTCCACAGGGTGGGGTGCATGGTACTCCCTTAGGGTTGGAGGGGTGGGGGAGAGTCTGTGGAGGGAGAGGGAGGGAACTGGGAGGAGAGGAGGGAGTGGGAATTTGGATTGATATTTTTTAAGTAATAATAATAAAAAAAACCAAAAAAGCTAATAACCATTAAAAATGAATGAAGAGATTTACTTTCTCTCTCTCTCTCTCCCCCATCTCTCTCCCTTTTTTCTTTCTTTTTTCTTTTTTTTAAAATCACTTCTAGGGACTTTGCTGATACTTAAGAATCCCACACCCAAAGTCATTTCTAACATCTTATGCTATCTTTCAGAAAACTTTCAACAGCTCTTCTATTGTCTTCTTGGTTAAAGAGGTTTAGAAAGAGCCCAGCAGTAGTGGAACACACCTTTAATTCCAGCACTCTGGAGGCAGAGGCAGGTGGACCTCTGTGAGTTCAAGGCCAGCCTGGTCTATAAGAGCTAATTCCAGGACAGGAACCAAAGCTACACAGAGAAACCCTGTCTCAAAGCACAAAAGTATGTGTGGAGAACAGTAAACGGTTAGGTTCAGTGCTTGGCCTGGAATAATTTAAAGTTCAGTTATTCATACCCCGCTCTTCTGGTTAGTAAGACTGGGCCACATGGCATGACATTACCTGCAAACCCAACTCTTAGGAAGGAAATGCTATAGAGCTCAGTGATCTGATAGTGATCTCCACTTACGTGTTCAGTCTTGTCCCTGTTAAAAATCCTCTGCTTAACACAATGTTTGACACGTTGGAGATTCTTAGTAAATATTTTCTGATTTGGCATCTGACAACTATTGTATGACTAGAAAAGAAAGAAGAATACCTAAATGTTAAAGACTTTAAGCACCACTTGCATCTAATAGAGCAACCCATTTGATAGAAAACTAAGGGAAGACTCAGCAAATGCCAGACATGGTGAGGAAATTCCCTTGTTTCTTGATAATTCCCCAATCCAAGGAGATTTATAGTAGTTCATTACAAACTTATTGTATTTGTTCTTAATGTACTAATTAATCCATATATATATATATATATATATATATATATATATACAAGTGCATTATGATTATGTAAGAAATTTGTATATATCAATTTAAATTTGTATGCACAGGTAATTGCCTTTACATGGTTTTTAGATACCAGAGACATATGCAAACATTTATAGCAAATACAGTCTAATTCATTATTAAGTACAATGAACTCTGGAATAAATGGGAGAAAATATCCTCTGTGCTTTGAGTTACCCTTGATGCTTCTTTCTCTATTGCACATCACCCAGAAAGCCTAGCAGCCAATTTATGAGCTCTTACAAATCAATCACTGGAAGGCAGCAGTCCACACTGTGCTCAAATTCTAAGCATTTCTACTTGTCTCAGAAAGGAACACCAATAGAGAGGCTTTGGAGGCATGGTTAATTCTCTCAGGTACACTATGAGAACAAAGAGCCCTAATGGGGCACATTCTTGAGATCACATAAGAACAACTGCATATTAACAAGCAAAGGGCAATTACTCCAAAATAACAGGCATTAGTGAGCCAGGGTACTGCAGAGATGGCTTGGTCCTGCACCACAGAAATTGATGAAATCATTTCCCTGATGAGGCTTGAAGGAAGATTAAGTGGCAAGTCCTTTGTATTCATGAGTGTGCTGCTTTTTCCTCTAACAATGGAGTGGTCTTCGTTTTTAAAGGGCAATGTAGCTACGTCATGATGCATAAAATAACCACCGACACAGAACGCTTTGCAAACATTTAAGCCCACACCACACATCACAACTTGTACAATTAGTAAGCACTAAAGATGAACAAGTAAATGAAAAACTGAACAGAATGGCCTTTCTCTTACCAGCAGAATGTTCATGGACTCCATGTATTGTCAGTTCTAGGTGACTTTATCTCTCCCGTGATCTTGGTACTTAATAACTGAATTCTCACCTGTTGCTCATGGGCTTCACTTGGAAATGAGATGGATTAATGCTCACGAGTATGTAGCATATAATAGAAGAGCGTCAGGACTGAAATTGCTCAAACCCATTGCCTAGACAGGCAGTCTAATGATTCCCAAACTTTAGAATCACCTTGATGTTGCTTAAAACAGATTGCCTGGTTTTACTTCTAGAACTTTTGACACAGATTCTGTCTGAGAACTTAGTTCTGACAGCTTCACAGATGATACTTGTTGCTGTTGGATTAGGGAGCCATACATGGACCACCAAGGCCTTAAGTTAAAAATAAAACATCTGTGTCTGCGAGGTCCTTGGCCCAGCAAGAGTTCCTGCTCCTGCATTGAGGAGATCCATCCAGAGGGAACCTTCGTTCAATGATGGGGGGAAATAGAGACAGAGACACACATCAGAGCATTGGACTGAGCTCCCGAGGTCCAGTTGAAGAGCATAAGGAAGGAGAAGATGAGCAAGGAAGTCAGGACCGTGAGGGGTTGGTCCGCCCACTGAGACAGTGTGCCTGAGTTAATGGGAGCTCACCAACTCCAGCTGGACTGGGACTGAATGAGCATGTGATCAAACCAGACTCTCTCAATGTGGCTGACAATGGGGGCTGAGAAGCCCATGATAATGGCACTGGGATTTGATTCTACTGCATGTACTGGCTTTTTGGGATCCTAGTCTGTTTGGATGCACACCTTCCTAGGCCTGGATGGAGCAGGGAAGGCCTTGGACTTCCCACAGGGCAGGGTACCCTGCCCTCTCTTAGGACTAGAGGGGGAGGGGGAAGGTGAGTGGGGAAGTGGGAGGAAAATGGGAGGAGGGGAGGAAGTGGAAATTTTGAATGGTATTATTTATAAAGCAATAAAAATTAAAAAATAAAATAAATGAATAAATTTAATTAATAACATTTATATTGTTAAATTAAAAAAAATAATAGAACATCTGGAAGAAGATTATCCTTAGTATTGAACTTTCACTGGAGGCAGGGAATCTTTTGAATTTTCTACTTGGAACATCCAGGACACAGGTGTACACTGGCCTTTCCCTTGATTGACCTGTGGGTATCTTATAGGCTTTTCAGAAGCATCCACACCCACCACAGGGGTGAGAATAAGTTGTTTTGTAAAGAAGATATAATTCTGCTGAACCTCCTTTTATCTGTCCCAAGGCCTTTGTGTGGGGCCCCTTAACTTCCCATGGGAATCTGGAAAGAGCACCCACATGGTCAATCAAGCAACAAGACCCTATCCATGTGACGACAATTCTTTTAGGATAACTTAGCAGGCAACCTAACCCTGATTAAAAGTGCCCAGTGGCTTTATTCTGGCTCAGTATATTACACATATTCTATATATCTCCACCACTAGCAAGAAAGCTATGCCTGAGGGCCACTTTGTAGGATCCTAACTGCAAGTTGATTTGCTAGGTTGAATTTTGCAAGATTATCCTTCGATTCAGTATCCACCAACTAGGAGTTGAAACGAACAACTATAAACCTTGGCCTCTTGGAAACTTTCTACTGTAGTTTTGAGACAGCAAAGGAGGAGTGAAGAACAAGTTCTGGGTAAGAAACTCCCCACTCCACTGTTCTAAGTCAAATGTAGTCAACCACTATACGGTCAAGCAGCATGAGAGATATTTACGTTGCTTTCATAGAGGGAAGATGTGAGGGAGTATGGCGTATCATATGTGAAAATTTGTCCAGAACCCCAATAGTTCAGTTGAGCACTGCTAAGCATGTATTGTCATTTTTCTAACCTTCTTTGCTGGGGAAAACATACGAGATAGTAATGGAATCTGACCCAGGATCCAGCTTAGTTCAGAGCATGTCTAGAGAAGCCCAGGCTAACAACTCTGAGATATGTATACATCTTTATTCTATTACAAATTTGTAGTATGACCTGGGTAATCTTTCTCCAAGTTCCTGATTTTCAGCATAGGGTATTTTTGTTCTTTTTGCTTGGTTTTTTTTTTTTTTATTTCTTTCGTGATGTTGTCATGAGCATAAAACAATTGTATACTAAACTCATAGTATACTAATAACCAGAAAATACTCAGGAACCGTTTGACTTTTACAAATTTTGTGAATGATTTATTTTCATATATTGACTCTCATTATCTATTTTAGGGCTAATCTTGGGCTGTCCGGGCTGGCGTCAAACAATCCTCAGACTTCAGCTTTCTGAGTGTTTGGATTATAAGCATGTGTTACCATATCCAGGTAGTTAGGGGCGATCTTCCTAAATATTTATATATATGAATATATATGTGAATATTTTGGGTATAATTTCAGGGAGTTTGTTGAATCTCTTTATGCCTATGCATACATGGGAGCCATGAGCTTTCATTAACTATGACATAATCTATTTTCTATGGACAATATTATTGATCCACCTTCAAGTGGGCTGGACTTTGCAGTATATATTGTTTCTATCCTCATATAGGAAGGTTAATGGACTTTTAAATGGACTCTTGAAGGCGCAAGTCATAAACAATCCCACACCAGTTTGGAATTGTGATTAATAGGGTGGTATTTATTTAAAAGGGAATAAACTTACAAATCACCGTCCCAGACAACAGCCCTCTACGCACGCAATTAGGAAAAAGTCTAGTCGCCGGAACCGGAGCAGGAAGTAAAGAGAGAGAGGAGGGAAGTGGCCGCTTTTTTTTAAAGGGAAAGATACCACGCCCAAATGGGCTGGTATCTTGGCGGCTATTGGTTGGAGGAGCGGAAGGACCTCCCGCAACACCTCCCCCTTTTATTTAAGTAAGAGAGTTCTAAACCTACTATGAAATTATATACAATAAGTACAAATATCCTATTCTAACTAGCTTAGGTCTTATATAATAAATAGCTTGGCTAAGTTATGAGTCGAAAGTAACTACATTTATATAGTCTTCAACCCCATCGAAGATCTGAGAAGGGAAATAATGTTACCTGAGTAATTAGGAAGTGCAATCAAACAACTTCTAAAACATGCAACAAATCACAGAGACAACTAGCTACCTGGGCAATCACCCAAGGTCACGTTTGCAGCGTTGAAGCAAACAACTTTGGCTAAGGCCTAACATAACTGACACACCATTTTCAAAGGCAAGAAACTTGTCAAAACTATCTTACCCTGTCTTGGCAGGATATGACAGTCCTGTTTTTTCCATTCACAGATACTCTGTATTTCTGTCAGTGGTTGAGGTATGAGCATTTCTTTACCCAAAGGCCAGTTCAGCCAAGAAGAAAGGCTCCGGGTGGAGTGCCTTTGGTGCTCAACATTCTCTCGGGAATAGAGCGGTGTTGCCAGGAGCAATTGTGTCTCACTACCACAAAACTCTGAGTTAGATTAAAGGCCATTTTCTACAGCTCTTTGAAGAGGTTGAAGATTATCTATCTATACTGAGTATAATCTCTATGTATCTAAAGAACCTGATTAGTCTAATTATAAATGACAAACTTAGAATACTATTGATCTATATAATTCTCAATACCTATCTAACTTAAAGACTAAGACAATAAATAACTGTGAAACAAATGAGGACAATGACCTCCAAATATAAGCAATGTACAAATATACATTGCAGTATGGTAAATATATATCAATACACAAGCAATATGTAAATATCTTAATCAGAGGTAGAAATGTACACTGCAATATGGTAAATATATACAATATATATCAATACAATATATGTCAATACATAAAAAATGTTTTTAAACAGAGGTAGAAACATGCATGCATACAATAGTCAATATAATTTCACTTTGTATCAATATTTAAGAATCGATACCAATACATTTGTCTCAAAACAATAACTCACAAGTACCAACAAGTACCAATCTATTATCCCTCTTTTTTTTTTTTTTTTTTTTTTTTTTCAAATGATCCCTGAGCTTATTATAAAATTCCTTCCCCAACCCTCAACCATATACCAATTTATAATCAACCCCTAAATGATGTCCCTAAACCCAAGGGCAAACTTTACTGGGAGAGGGGACGTCGTCCTCTAGAGTTACTTCCAGCTGTCATGGGGGCGACGTTCTTTCTGGGGGATCCTGTGAAAGTAAAATGATGGTTAAATTTCAAGATCGATGTCTTTTAAAATTGCAAAGAGTCTCTGAGTATTTTGTGCAGGTCTGGCCAGAATGTTGTATAAGAGGTGCACCATTTCAGCTAACCAAGTTGGGATCGTCTTGTGCATCTGGTACCCAAAACAGGTCTTGTAGTAGCGCTATCAGTATCATGACGTCATATCTACCAGGTGGAGTCGTTGTTATGGGGCCCCATCTTCTTCCTGGAAACTTTAAATGTCACTTCAGGAAAAACTCATTGTTCATTGTGAAAAACTTAAACATCAATCATATAGACATACACACACACATACACACACACACACATATATATTCAATGAAAGGAATGATAGATATATTCAATGAAAAGTATGATAGATATGAAGAAAAGCAAAGATGTTTTCTAAACTCATATTTCTTTCTGTCCCCTATCATGGCTCTTGACATGAGACAGAAACTCCAGAAACTCTGGGTTTTTCTCTTACCAACAGGCTTGGAATTGGAGAGGGACTGAGCCAGAGTCCAACTTCAAAACCAGCTCTATAAATTTAGAAATATGGTTTAGTATATTTTACTTACACAACTTATTCAGTTTTCTTAATAGTTCCTATTGGGCAAGTATTTTTCCATCTGTCAGTATCCAAACATCCAGGATCCCTTGAATTTTTCAAAGATGAGTGTTTTCCTGTGGAGATAAGAACAGAACCCTGCCCCCATTCTATATGTTTTTCTTACCACCTGTAGGAATATCATCATTGTGGATGAGTTGTCATTTCTCCTTTCCAAGAGGTTTCTCCTCTTCAAATCGAACCTTTATTAATTTTGATGGTATCCACAATTTTTCTTCTCCTGTGGAAACAAGAGCAAAACCCCTTCCCCAACGTAGCAATTAGTTCAGCAGCATTTATAAACAAATATCTTTTAGCAAATGTTGCTCTTTCCTCAGCATTCAAACAATTCAAAGAGAGCATAATAGCATACAGTATCAAGATTTTCTGTGTACTTTCCATCTTTGTGCGGCTTTATTTTAACTCTATTTTGTTTATTTTTACTTTTGTTTTATATTTTCTGTATATCTTTGTCCTGGAATAACTCTTTAGACCAGGCTGTCCTTGAACTCTCAGAGATCTGTCTGTCTCTGCCTCCCAGGCATTGGGATTAAAGGCGTGTGCTACCACACCTTGAAGTCACAGAGGTCAATCTCCCTCTGTCTCCCAAGTGTTGGGATTAAAGGTGTGTACTACCACACCCAACTCTCTTTCTTCCTTATTTTTTTTTAAGAACTTTTAGCCTGCATATACTTTTAACACACTGTAAACAATTTAGAAATTTTCTTTGTCTTTGAATCTCTCTTTACTGTATATCTCTCTTTTTCTGACCACATGAGTCTTTAATTTACCAAGCAATATCAGTAGGATGAAAGCCGTGGCTTTGACGGCTGGATTCAGCCATTCCTTAGCTTTCCAGCCTCATGGCTGAGGTACCGGCTGTAGCCATGTTTACCACCACAACTCTGTGGCGTTTCAAGGTCCTTGCCAGCAAACAAGCTGCAATACTATATCCACAGACAACATTCAACTCCTCTCTCTGTAGTCAGCCCTCCTGCCTCAAACAGTCAGAGTTTGCCCTGGCAGGATGGCCCAGAAAGCCGGCATTTTAAAACAGCACAATTTTTTTCCTGCTATGGCTGAAAACCGAAAAGCATGCCTTCAGCTTTTCACCAACACCGTTTTAAGTATTTCGTGGTAGGACCTCTTAAATGAGCTGCAAGGTTTCACAGCTGAAGCTGAGTCAGGAAGCCTCTCTTAGATGAGAGCACTTGCTTGCCTCTAGCAAGCAGAGCAGACCCGAGAAATTGCTGCTACCAAGAAAACACGCTTTACTCTATTCTTTCCCAAGCTTTCTCAGGCTTTCTGTGGATGCAGTTATCCACGTGGGCGCCATCTGTAGTAGGGGTTGTGGGCCTCTTCCCATAGCCCGGCTCATGGTTGCCTGGCTAGCTTATGCCCCAAAATAAAGACACACAAACTCTATTCTTTTAAACACTGCTTGGCCCATTTCTGTTCATGTATGTAGCACCCCAGGTGCGCTTACCGGGAAGATTCTAGCCTACGTCCATCCTGGGTCGGAGCTTTATCGTGTCTGCCGGGGAGAGGGGAGCATGGCGCATGGCGTCTGCTCCAGAGAGCAGAGCTGTCGAGTCTGAGCTCACTTCCTCTTCCTCCCAGCATTCTATTCTGTTCACTCCACCCACCTAAGGGGTAGCCTATCAAATGGGCCAAGGCAGTTTGTTTATTGACAAATGACCTTCCTGCATCAGACTCTTGTGACCAATTGAGTTTAGGACTTCATAGAAGCTAGAAGTGCATTGATATTTGTTAGATTCATCTAAAATTTCAATTTTGGCTGTTAAAATTTTTAAGTAGTTTTCTTCTAGTTTTAGTAATGTCAATAACTTACCCTTTGTTTTTCTTCCATTTCCAGTATCTCAGCAATTTCTCTCCAAAGCCAATTTCCAACTCTCAAAAATAGATTCACGCTGTGGTTCTTCCTTTCATGGAGAAGTTCCCAACTAACTTCATAATCCCCTTTCAGGTAATTAATTAACCCTGGGGGTTTTCCTCATTAAGCCAGGGGCATGTTGGCTTCATTTCCCTGTCTGAAATTCTCTTTCCTTTATTAGCATCACCTTTCCCTAGCCAGGGCAAAAATCAATTTGTGTTCCTCCCTTTTTTTGGACATCTTCTGTTCCTCTACAACATTTTTGGAATAACAATTTCCTCACTTCCTTTCAACTGGAGTCCCTTGTGACTTCTTGCTTTGTTAGAAAGAATTTAGTAGGATTTGGAGATGAACTTTCCCTGGTACACAATAGAAATATAAATGAACATTCTCCAACTTTTAGGTGACTTCTGGGATTATGGGAGATCAAGGTTTAAAATGACTCAGATAGAGAAGTTCTGGTGAATGGAATTTAGAAAAATAAAGGGGAAGTCAGAAGCAGAGAAGCAGTTTCTTCTTTTTCAGGACGAGGAAGCCCAATTTCAGGTTCCCACGGTTACGCAGTCCTGCAGTGGCACCAGAGAGAGAAACAATGGTGTATCCCTTGCAAAATTAAATGAATATATTCATTCAGCCAAGGCTGACATGGCTGACTCAACCTCTAAACTTGTAACCCAATCTCAGATGCAAGACATCCTTGTCAGGGCAGCGGGGTTGTGGTATGGGTCGGGGATGGCACCTTCAATTCTCCATCTCAGTCCTCGGCCCAGTGTGTGTCACAGGGCGAGAAGTCAAAGCTGTTGTTTGAGTTGATTGGAACTTGTAGTTGAGGAGGAGCTCAGTGCATGTAGAGTTGAGGATATTTCACTGGCAGACTGTTTTAAAGGAATAAATAGAAAAGGTTTTTTTTTATGTATATAATTGAAGATGACCTTTAAAAACCCTTCAGAGATTTTGGTGCAAGGTATCTACTTTAGTTTCTGATTATTTCAAGTATTATATTAGATAATGATTAATTGAAATGAAGAGATCTACTATTGGACTCCATAGATATCATACTCTAGAAGATCAAGGGAGGAATAAATGGTTCATTTAAAGTCCATGGTAAAAATCTTACACATTTCTAGCAGCTAAGGACTAAAGTAAATTTCCTTAGTCAATTATTAGCGCCAAGTTTTTCTGTTAATGAGAAAAACACTTGTGAGATAACTTTGTAGTCTTCAGGATGAAATGCTAAGCTTCTGCAGACTGGAGCATCCAGGACCACCCTGTCTCGGACTCAGCTATGTCACTAGAATTGTCTTTTCCCATCTGCTATCCTCCACCCCTTCCACACCAGCATACCCACCCATCTTCCAGAGATCTTTGAAAGACCCCCCTGCTTCTTCATCAACGTTATTTCCAATGGAATAAGGAGTTAGAACTGCATTTTCTACAACAGTAATAATCAAATACTCAGCTTTCCCACAATTCCCCTGAGCCCTGCCTTCCACATTTACGCTACTCTGTATTTGAAACTTTCCAGATTTGAAAAAGAAAGCAAGACTAAGTGTTTTAAGGACAGTTTCATCTTTCTCTTTATCCTGGGCATTTTTTTTGTGTGTGTGTGTGTGATGTTATTTCTCTCTATAGTGTAAACCTGCTAGAATTAGAAAAAGACATTTTTGATCCACAGCTGTCTTTGTAATGGAAGATATCTAGGCGAAACCTAAGCTGTCTGGGTGAAACTTGCAGCTTTTCAAGCCACACTCTGCCTTCAGCTACTGAGATACAAGATTGCATTAAAACTTAGATTCCACATAAGCTCTCTAGGACTTTTCTTGGTTGTGAAACGAGTGTGCCACTAAGGAGCCTCACTGAGCAACCTGGAAGAAAAATGACACTTGACATCAACTTTTTATAAGTGAATATGGAAAGGTTCATAATATTATTGTCATTTAAACAGGGAATTTTGTCAAAGTGCAACCCAGAAGGGTGAATTTGGAGCCTGAGCAATTTATCTTTATGTCACCAGCACTGAGCAAACAAGCACCAAGAAAGAGACAAGCCAAAAGTGTAAGTCAGCTACAGAAATCCTTTGTCAGAGTAAAAAATCTATCAGGATTTGGGGATGAATATTTTATTTCAGAATATTGCACAACAGAGATGGGCAAAGTGGGTCTTGGTTGTAGTCTCAAAGTGTGTGGAAAGAACACGGGGGAGGAGCAACACAAATTGAAGTCAACCTGGTCTACATGGTGAGTTCTAGGCCAGACATGACCACACAGTGAGATTCTGTGTCAAAATTAAAATAAATAAATGAATAAAAGTCCCAAAGTATACTTTAAATATGGAGTTCCTTATTTCATTGAGAGATCCCTTCATGAGGTTCTCGGAGAGCTCAATGTTGGTTCAGCCTAGACTTCTGGGTGGTGCCAACCAAAAAGGTCACCAAATGTCACGACACATTCAACACCATGAGTCATGGTCCACAGTACAGTGGTGAACGGATACTCTAATAACACATGCGGGGGTGACAGGGTGGGGAGGGGATGCTTGCAAGAGCACGGTCAATCACACTGAGTAATCAAAGGGTCTTCTGAAAAGCCAAGTCTCCTTTCTCTACAGGATTCCGCTTTTGTTTCAGCCAGGTGGAGCAGGCAAGTTCACTAGTGGGCACTTAGCATTTGTCAATATTGAAAAGCAACTGGGGGTCCGGAGAGGTGGCTCAATGGTTAAGAACACTGGTTGTTCTTTCAGAGGACCCAGGTTCAATTCCCAGCACCCATATGGCAGCTCACAATTGTCTAGCACCCTCACATAGACATATATGCAGGCAAGACACTAATTCACATAAAGTAAAAATAAATTATTTTTTTAAAAAGGGAAGAAAAGTAACTAGGACTGAAGTGGCCCTTGAGAAGCCTTTGATATGTGGTAAGCCTTCATGAGTTTATTCCAGAGACTTCGTATGAGAGATGATGAGCTAATACAGTGTGATTTTCTCCAAAGATCCTCACTGTAACCAGTAGTAAGTGTACCTATGGGTTTGATGCATATTCCAACAGCACCAAATATCATGGACTAGTAAACTGGTAACTGGCTATTGGAGTTCTATTGCATCTGTCGTTTTGTTTGTCTTTGACTAGAACTGTAGGTGGGATATGTCAACATCACAGCTTGGATGGAAAGGTATCCTGGCAGTCGGGAGCCAAGGAATACCACAGGTACCTTAAGCCTAACAGTTTACATCCCTGCTTCAGGACAGTATTTACCCAGTTCTAGTCCAGCAGGCGTGGGTTGAAAAATGTCACATTCAGAAAACTTCAGTTCTCCAAAGCTACAGAGAACCTGGGTCTCTAAAGAAAACAAAACAAAACAACAAATAAACAAACAAAAACCTCACTTGAGACTTATTGGGAAGGAAAAGTACAACGGCTGCCTCTGGTGAGAAACAGCAGCAAACTGAACAGGGTATAGGCCATATATAGGATTTCAGGGCGGGGGAGGAGGAGGTGGAGTTTTCCACAGTGGCTTGGGATTGGTGGATTTTTGTGATCCAATTCTGGGGCAAGTCCAGGGATTGGTGGGTTTTTTAGCTCAATGACCTCAAGAATTGGTGGGATTCTGTAGCTTGACTCTGGGGCAAGCTCAGGGATTGGTGCAATTTCAAGCCCTGGAGAGAAAGAGAGAGAGAGAGAGAGAGAGAGAGAGAGAGAGAGACAGAGACAGAGAGAGAGAGACAGAGAGAGACAGACCTGTGAGTGTGTAATCCATACTCAATAAAGGTAGGCACTATGAACATCAAGAAGCTTGATTTTTCTCTTCTCTTAACATCAATATGGTTTTTCTATTTTGCTCCAAGCTCGTCGCTTGCATTCACGTTAAAGAGGTTTCAAGGATTCACTCTGAAACGTTCAGCTTGGTTTATCAGGAAATCAGGCAGTTGGTGCAGAGCAATATAGACAGAGCCTTACCTAGAGTACGTCCATATCTCCAGAGAAAACTGGATGACACTCAGCAAGAGGGCTGATTTGGGTATAGCAAGAGATTAACAATAATCAGTTATATAATAATTACAAAAATACGCCATAGTAAACACACAGACATGGCCTCTCAAAATATCTTACATTACCTGAATTTCCTGTCTTTCTAGGAGGATATCAAAATACCACAGTGCTTACATGATGAGATGGCATGCAGAGAATGACGATGATGCCATCAATCCTTGGTGATGCCAATTGTCTGAACCACTAAAACCTTAAGCAACATATTGAACGAGACTATGCTTCAAGACAAACTGCTGCCATCTTTGGGAGTGTGGCTGGGCCGGCTTTCCAGAAGTCATGACAGCTGGGTTTGCTGACTGCTATTATTTCTTGTTGGAATAAATGGAGTGATGAGGGTAATGGGGCTCTCACCTGAGTACCCAGCCATCCCTCCCAACCAGTTGTGAGCGATTCTGTCCTAATAGCAGGACAGGTAAATCTTTGGGAAGGCCTAGGACAGAGGTTGGGAAGGATTAAGGAGGGCGTTCCATCCACACAGCCTCGTGGAAGTCATCATTTGTGCTGGGTGCAGACCTTTAGTGTGACTGCTTTCAGGTGGGCCATTGCCCCTCCCTGTAATCCCTCTCCCATTGCTCTGTAAGTGCAAACAAGTGATTGCCTGGAGTGAACTTAGGTGGAATCCCAACTTGGCTTCTTATTGGGACCTTAGAGGAGAAGTGGGTCTTATTTACATTTCCTTTAGGGATGGAAGTCAGGCAACACAAGGGTAGACTTCTGAAGTTAGTACCTCAACATCAACCATTGCTACAGAAATCTGAGATGTTTAGAACCAGGGTTGCTGTATCTTTTTTCTTTTCTCCATTTTCTTCTCTTAACAAAGACAAAAGTAGCCAGGGAAGAATGAAGAGAAAGAGAGAGCCAAGGTCAAAAAAAAAAAAAAAAAAAAAACCAGGAAAGAAAGGGGAAGGAAGTAGGAGGAAGGGAAGGTGAAAGGAAGTGAGAGGAAGGAAGAGGAGGAAAGGTTAGGGAAATGGAGGAGAGAGGAAAGGAGAGGAGAGGAGAAAAAGATACTAGGATCTTGTATTCTATTGCCTTTCTTCATTGGTATCTAATTCATTTTGTAAAATTGATCAAATAAAATAATGCAATTTTAGCTCAGATTTATCATCAACTTATCCCTCCACATCTTATGCCTTAGACTTTGGAAGACAGTCATTAGTAGTCTGGACCAGATTGTCACTGGCCGCCTGTTTTAAACCCTGTTGAAATGAAGAGTGGGGGATGGGAGACCAGAGCTCTTCTTGATGGATTCATCTGAGGTGATAGCTTTGACTGAAGCTCAAGGGTCCATTTCTGTTAACCAGAACTCTGCCTTTGCTTGTGCCTTGGCTATGGATAAATGGGGATTTAAATGTGCAAGTAATAGCAAATTAAAGTGGTCTAGGACCAGTGCTGGGCTTTATAAACCCTTCCTTTTAAAGCGGATCTGGAACTGAAGTCCATTCTCTTTCCGTCATTTCACCTAAAATCTTCCGGCTGATAGAAGAGGCTGAATGTTTAATGGTATTTTATTTGGCCATCAGAACTAGTGATATAGTCTGTTCAGTTAGTAAATGACAAGTGATAGTGAAATGTGTTCACTCATTTCTTGTTTGACACATTTATGAAGTCCTTGATGAGGACAATCTTTCCGCCTTGTAACTAAAATTACATTTCTTCATGAAATGATATCATTGGATCTCTATAGAGGATTATATTGTACTGGATGTTTTTTTAGCTGCTAGAAATGCAGTAAGGACTTGAAAAGACAATTTCCCTAGATTCCTATGTGTAGTTCTAATAATAAATTTAGTGCTTCTCATATGCACATTCAAAGTAGAGGTATGGAAATATATAGTGCACAGAGCCAAATCTAAAACACAAAATTCCCCTATCTTCAAAGAACAGGGCAAAATGTCATAGCCTTCCTGGAAAGGCAGGTAGGAAAAAAATCAGCAACAGGAAAAAAAGATAAGTCAACAAAGCCAGGATACCAGTGAAGATGTTCAAAAACCTGCAGGTGCGGGTGAGCCTAGGTGACTCTTGATTGGATGCTAGGAGACTGCTGGTCTTTGTGTATGGGTCTCCAGCTTTTAGTCATGTGTTTCCTGAGTTAGTAACTGATATGCAGAACTGGCTTCCTTGATGGAATTATGCATGTGGCTGGCCGATGTTACATTAGTAACGGAACTTCCTAGGATGGGTTTAAAAGAGAATTTCAACTTGAATAAATATGTCAGTAAAAATATTCCAGTAGCAACATTTCACATTTAGGAGGTAATAAGGACTGAAAGCATGGCTGACAATATATACAAAGATTAAAAATGGCATCTTCATATCTAAATGTCCCCGACAAAAGAAAGATGAGACACTGAATCCTATCGTGATTAAGAAACAACTGCTCTGCTTGACTTCCTCTTTTGTATGGAGACTTTTAAAAATAAAATTCTTGACAAAACGTCAGTAGGTTGGATGAAATCACCAAAGCAAAATGATAAGTCTCCTCTCCATATGATTTAACATTTCCCAAGGCGGAGCATGACATTGGTCTCAATGAACTTTAAATTAAATGGTTCCTGGTCATTTCAGGAGGCAAGGCTGGAAACGGCAAAAGTCAACATTCGAAAATAGAAGGTGTGTGTGTGTGTGTGTGTGTGTGTGTGTGTGTGTGCACATGTTCATGTACATGTGTGTGGAGGCCAAAGATAACTTTTAGTGTTTTTTTTTTAGGCGTTATCTACCTTCTTTTGAGACAGTCTTTCAGCTAGGCTAGGCTGTCCTCAGCTAGCCTAGGCTGTCCTCAGCTACGCTAGGCTGGCTGGCCAGTGAGCCCTAGAGATCCTCCGCTCTCTGCTTCCCTAATGAAGGTATCATATGCATGTGCTACCATGTCCAACTTTGTGTGATAGGATCAAACTCAAGTTCTCATGCTTGTCTGGAAGGTGCTTTATGGACTGAGCTGTTCCCAAGTTCCACAAGGATACGCAGTTTTAGCTACAGATGTTATTGTTCTCTTGAGACTTCCTGCTGGTTGTGCGAATTAGGTTCTTAAAAACCTAACTTTACCAAGTGCAAGTATTTGTTTGCCTGTATAGATAGGCAACCAAATTAGCTGGTCTTTAACTGAAGGAATTGTATACACGCTATCTTCACCTTCATATGTGAATTTTATATGTAATTTAAAGAAGAGAGATTTGTACTATTGTTGCCGAATTCAGGTGGTATTCCATTCTTCTCTTTTGGTTCATGAAGGTCTGTTTTCTAGAACCTAGAAAACAGAAAACCACAGCTAATCAAAATGTGGAGTTGTGACGCCCAGTCCCAACAGATATATTTATAATACAACTCCTTCAGCTAAGCCTCAGGGACCATTGTGGAAGAGGGGTGGCAAGGTGCGCCAGAAGATCAGGAAGTTTGCTGACATCGTGTCTCCCAGGAATATCAGAATCTATCTCCCCAAAGTTTTATCAGCATGGTTGCCTAGATAATGAGCTGAACAAGGCCAACAACAAAATGCATGCTAACACAAAACAGGGAAAACCCTGGACACTTCAACTCTTAATGAAGAACTACAGGTAACGAAGGAATACTGAGGGTTGAGACATAGTCTTTCCCAGGGAGGAGTATACCAAACTGGTTATCCAGTACCAGATGGTCAGCCCTGCAAACATACATATGAATAACATTATAGAGACTGAGAGGGTTGTACTTGTGTATTTAAGAATAGATATGTATATCAAAAAAGAATAGATATGTATGTACATGTAGCAATAATCAATGTAAAAAGAGGCCATGAACTTGAAAAAGACCAAGGAAGGGTATAGGGAGGGTTTAGGGGAAGGAAAAGGAAAGCAGAAGTGGTGTCATTATATAAAAGCCTCAAAAATTAAGTAACTTTTGAAAAGCATCTAGAAAACATACAAGGTGTTTGGCATTGGAAGAAGTGACAACTCCGAACATTCAGTGTGACTTTGGTGTGGCCATTTACTCATTGAATATATTAGATGCATTGCAGGGAGAGCGCATCTATTTTACTGAAGACCATGATGAATAAATGGGACCTGAACCCGCTGTTGGACATTCTTGTGAGTGAAATGAACAAGAAACCAGATAAAGGTTATTACAACAAAGTTCAGAGTCTAAAGGAACAGACTTTGGCTAGGAATCAGATGCATCTTCTAGCAGTCAATAGCACTTCTGCAGAGAACTGGAGGGTAGAAATGAAAGAGGCCCTAGAGGGATGGGGTCAAATCATCCTACACAAGCCAGCCTACTTCCTAGCTTACTATGAATGAATAAGAGAACCAACAGAAGGTTCAGGAATACATAAGAGAAAAGAAAAAGAAAGCAAAACCCAACATTAACCAAACTAAACCACGAAGCTAAGGCCAGCCAATAGTTGGAATCATGAACAATAATCAAACAGTTGTTATTTCAAGTCCCTGCCTTAAGTTCGGTGGTGGATCATGAGAAAACAACTGGCCTGTGATGGTTGCCTTTCATTTTGCAAGGAAACGTGGTTGGGAACTGTGCTGATAGAAGGCAGAGGTGCTGTAGGGCCCCTAATCAGCCAAAAGCTAAGAATGTCTTCACCTATTCCATGAGAAGAGTTTGGAGGGTTTATGTGTAGAGTCCTGGACCTTGGAAAGTGGAGTATTTTTGTGCTTTCCCCATAAGTAGAACCTGCAGCATGGGTCCTGGTCTTTCTCAGGATGCTTTTCTTCATGATACAAGATTCAGGGCAAGAAAACACAGTGGAAAGAAATCTGGTGCCAATTTAGAAATTCTTTGAGGATTCTATGGCTTTTGTCACTACCAATGCTGCTTTGTGGGAAGGGAAGAATGTCAGAGAGGGGGACTAGAGGCATTTCCTCAAGGCTGTCTGAGCATCAAACACTCTGGAGTGGAGGACTGTGGGTACCTTCCAAGTGAGGACTTGGGGTACATCAGGACACCCTGAGGCAGCCATGGGAAAAGGGGGGAATAGATCATTGTGGTTACAGGGCAGAGAAGCTAGAATTCCATGCTTCTGGATGTTCTTCCTTCCTAGTGAGGCCTCTAGTCCTCTGATGTTCCATTCTTGGTAACTCTTCCTTCTAGGACAGTTAATGTAACCTCTGTAAATCCTAATCTCGGTTGCTGTAAATCAGGTGATACGGTAATATTTAGTCTCGGAAGGAAGTCATGATTTGCAGAATCTCAGTTGCCAGACCTGTAGTTAGAGATCAACGCTTGCTATTCTACTTGAAAACACCTCTAGCTGATTTTAAAACAGCTGCATCCAATTGACTTCCGAAAGATACACCCACCATTAGTTAGCCATAGGATTAAAATTGTAGAGAACTCTGTGGCTAATGGATATGAACGTAGTCTGCCTGTGCACCTACTTGCTTAGACAATGTCTCTGCAAAAGTTACTGAGGGCTATTGAGCATACGCACAGTCAAAGCATACTTCCTGATCACTTACTGAGAATACAATGATGGACGACCCAGAAAATATTTTATTCATGGACCTTTTGAGAAAACAGGAAAGGCAACTCTCAAAGAAACATGGTAAGTTAAAATACCCTCATTTACAAGTTGTACCGAACACTACAAAAGGCCCAGTGCCTTAATGCACATTTGGGTACCAGTTTTCATCGTCCCAGATAACTACTCAGAGAACAATATTTAGTTTTATTTAACTTGGATTCAGATTTAGGGCCCCTGTTAACAATGATTTAACATATAGTTTCTCCAAGCCTGTCTCCTTGTTCATTAAATAGAAATGGAACAATGACAGGGTCATGTGAAGGCATCATCTCGAATCCCTGGTTCTCAGAGGATCTCAGGGATACTAAACATTGTATTTCCCTGCATTTTAAGTGGGCTACTGTGAGCATAACACTTGAAGACAGAGATGGATAAGTATGTGTGTCTCAGAGAACTGTGTGCCCCTAATTCAGGGAACTGGCCACATGAGCCTTTGTTTTTGACTGCAAACTTTCTTTTTTTTCTAGATTGTTCTATGTTCATTGTCAAACATTTACATTTAAGCAACAGTAGACTGGGAATTGTCTTGATAGTCATGCATACCTGAGGGCTGTGCCCCAGTGATGGAGGGAAGCTGGGTCTGCATGGCTGGGAGTGTGTGGTAGGTAGTAAGGGCTTGGAGTCCGGGGAGAAGTACATTCCTGTGACAATTTGACCCAACATGGAAGCTCAATGAGGATCATATTGTGAAATGACCATCAATTTGAGATCTTTTTATCATGATGTCGTTTAGGGAGCCAGCATCTTCTTAGGAAACAAGTTGTTTACCTAATCTGAAAGTTTCTAATTGACAACCCCGGGACAAATGGGTAATTTGGTTAACAATGTCACAGTGTTGCCTAATCAGACAATTAGGGTGAGGAGGCTGATGAATATTTTTCCCAGTCTTTGCTAATATTGGCCTTATTTACTCTGTTAGTACATGCACTAACACACTGTAGCCCAATATATTTTATGAAACTTTAAAGAACAGTCATTTTAATAATGGGTAATTTTAGGGACCTAACTTTTAATATCATTTTTTGTGTCTATTTTTTTTTTAAACTTTTGATACCTTAAAATGATCCATTGCTGTTGTTGCAGGTGAGAACAACAGGGAAGAATCAGGTTTATTATGACTTTCTTATTTAATTAGTCAAAAGTTGGGAAAATCCCTCAAAATGTATTTTTAAAACGTCAATAGGTGGCCAGGTGGCGGTGATGCATAGTGGAGGCAGAGGCAGGCAGATTTTTGAGTTTAAGATAGCCTGGTCTACAGCAGAACAGCCAGGGCTAATTCTGTCTCAAAAAACAAACAAAAACAACAACAACAACAACAACCAAACAAAACAGAAAACAAACCAATAACCCAACCTAAAAACAAACAAAACCAGTAAGTATAGTACACTTGATGGTTATCACAAAGTAGGGGGACATCTGTGGATACCTATGAGGTGTCATCAGGAAAAACATGAATTTTTTTCTTTCAAGCAAGTGTTTAAGATGACTGGCAGGATAAGGAACAACTGACTGATACAAAGAATTCTTTCTTTTTTTTTCCCCTGGGGAAAACTATTTAAGACAATATTAATATTGGGCCTAGTGATTTAGCTAGCTAAATATTAAAATATAGTGTGAACTCGACAGCTCAGAGTCCTAGGATGTGCCTATCACAGACTCTGGAATCAATAAGACTTCAAAGGAGATTTTTAGTAGCAAATGAACTCTCAGTGTTCATTAGGATACTTGAGATTTTTCCAACCCAATGCTTAACCAAGCTCTCATTTCCTTACTAAAATGGTACAGCACACAGGATAAACTCACCTGTACCACCTGGCTGTGTCCCAGATCTTTCTAAAGTCTTGTACACAGTTTCCATTGTCAGTATGTAGATTCTTACTCATTGTAGACTACTACTGGAGCACTGGGCATTTAGAGAGATGATCACCAGAGCTGCAGTTTGCTTTATTGTTTCGTGTGTCCTGCACTTTGTTCATAGGGAAACAGAAGCCAATGAGTTATGAAGGTCACTTTGATTGAGTTTGGATACATTTTTGGATATCATACCTCAGCCTAAATTTTTACATATATTGCATTATGCATTTCCATAGGGAATACAAATGAAGAATTCATAAGAGAGATATTTATAGCTTATTGGACAATGTAAAAAGTGATCTAAGCACTTGGGAGGCAGACACGAGCAGATGTCTATGTGTTGGAGGCCAGCCTTGTCTACATTGGGAGTCCCAGTATAGCCAGGCTGCATAGGGAGACGCGGTCTCAAAACAAACCGACAGACAAACAGAGAGACAAATATTCTGGTACTGAAATGCTCCCCAGGAAATCAACCCAAGATACAAGTCTTCTATGCCTAGAAGTTTGGTTTGGAAACCTCGAACACTTCAAGGCTCTGAGCGGACACCTGCCAAAACTGAACGAACCTTCTGGTAAGCAGAGCCACATGGGTAAGTATGAGAGGGAGGGAAAGAAGTGACCAGCCACTTCCAGAGTTCTTCAGCAGAGATGCTCTGTCAGCATTCTGAATGAATCCCCCCTCCCCCCCCATTTCTCAATAAATATTTTGGTATACTTGCTATTATAGGAAATTTTCACTGAAAAATAGACGACTCATTGATTCTCTACATTGCTTGTGTTCTGGATGTGGTGTTTAAACTCCCAGTATGTAACGTACTGGTGTTGCACCAAGAAGACCTGCCAGTGTAGAGTCCTTACTGTTCTCCAGACAAAATGTGCATCAGAAGTGGGCCAAGCCACTGGTAATCCTCGAATAAAAGATTCCTGCCAATGTCACTACAGTGTCAGAAATGGCTAGTACTTTCCAGGAATGAGAGCTTATTTCCCAACAAATGGAGTGCAAAGAGTTCCTTGTATGACCCTATAAAAGCAGACCAATTACTGTTTTAAGTACGAGGACATTTCAGGATAAAAATTATATTTGTATTAGGCAAGTTGTGTGTCCTCGAGTTAATATGGGTACCAGCTTTCAGACTTTTGTAGCTTCCGGCCACAGCAGTCATTTTCCTCAATGAATGCAGCATCATTGTTCCTAGATTGACACCATTTTCTTAGAACTCACTTAAGTGCTGCACACAGAACATCTCATGCAGATTTTCCTCTTCCAGATCCTTCTGTTTAGATGGCCGGCCTTTCAAAGCCATTTTAATTGGATACCCCCAAATAGCTTGAGGACTAGGCTTCTCTTCATGAGTTACTGTCTTTTCAAGTTCCCTGAATCTGAGTTTTCAAGCTTCAAGCTTCAACATTTTTAACAGTGACTACACTGTGCATTTAAAACCAGGTAATTCCCTCGTCTCTGCTCTCACGGTTTGAAGAAACTTCTGTGAGACTGATTCCCTCTTCTGTCACGCCTAACGGCCATGTTAGCTGACTGGAAGAAACAAAGATGACCACTACAACTAGACTTGAATCTGAGTCACTATGGGTTAGTTGTCTTCTGCCTTGTGGTGGCCGTGACAGTTCCCTGTGCCTCAGTTACCGCCTCTGGAAAAGCCAGGGTGGCTGTACCTCAGCTCTCAGTGGACTATTGTGACAATGACTGAAATAATCTAAAGAAGCCTCTTCCTCATGGTACTTAGTGTGTAGGCCTTTGCCATGTTGACTGCAATTATCACAATGGTGTAGTTTGTCTGATTTACAAAAGTGTTCTCAGGAATACAGATCGTGCGGATCAGTAATGGTCATGCGTCCCTCAAGGTCCCAATGAGAAAGAAATCCACTCTGTATTTGAATTAAAAATAACTTAGCATAAAGAACTATTAACTACTCATGAAGGTGTCAGGTACATAGCCAAAAAGACGAAAGGAGAGAACTTCAAAGCTGCGGCTTTCTGTGAGGAATATCACTCTCCCTTAGGGATGGAAAACCCAGGGCCAGAGCTAACTTTGTAAATACATCTCGGAACTCTGCAGGAAGATCTTCAGGGCCGAGGCTCCGAATTCTGAGCTGAAAGTTGACCCATCTTCCCTGTGCTTTAGTTAGTTGGGCTTCTGGGAAAGCATCAGTCAGAGAGTGTTGATGATACCATGAGTGTGCAATGAAGTTGATTTTCCCTATGTTAGGAAAACTATACAATGTGCTTCAGCTGTTGCCACTGCTAAAACAAAGATTTTGTTGCTGAGGCAACTCTCCCAGGACCTGAAGGAAAGAGTCATCTTCTTGGAACTGGATCTGGTTCTTTTAGGGCCAGCTGCATGTGACCTGAGGTTCAAATCAACTCCATGATCTTTAATCCTCCATTTTTATTTATGCCAACTTGAATTTCTAGTTCTTTGGAAAGAACAATCTTTTAAAAAATATTTATTTTTTTTACTTTTATTTATGTGTAAGCCATGTGTGTGCAGGTGTCTGAGGAGGCCAGAAAAAGGTGTCAGATCCATTGAAACCAGCATTGCAGGAGGTTGCATGCTTCAGATACCAATACTGGGGACTGAACTCAGGTCCTCTGAAATATCTACCACCTTGTATTTTAACCACTGAGCTATCACTCCAGTGCTGTGGAATAATCATCTTGTATAGTGTAAAGTTTTGTCCCTTGTATTGGATTAATAAAATGCTGATTAGCCAGTAGCCAGACAGGAAGTATAGACAGGGCAACCAGACTAGGAGAATTCTTGGAAAAGAAAAGGCAGACACATAGTCACCAGTCAGATTCAGAGGAAGCAAGATGAGCATGCCTTACTGAGATAAGACACCAAGCCCTGTGGCTAAACATAGACAAGAATTATGGGTTGATTTAAGTTGTAAGAACTAGTTAGTAAAATGCTTGAGCAAAAGACAACAGTTTATAATTAATATAAGACTTTGTGTGTTTGTTTGGAACTGAACAGCTACGGGAGCAGGTGGGACAGAAATATCCGTCTTTACTCCAGTTGGTAAGCAGTCTTGGCAGGGGACAGTCACTGAATCTCTTTGTCATTATTCCCAATGTGGCCAAATTGAATAAAGCTCTTTGTTCTTGCTTTTCACCATTACTTGTTTGTTTAATTGTCCTAGAGAGGATAGGTGGCAAAGTCCAGCTTGTTGGGTTGCCCTAACAATGGTGGTAATATTTCTATGTGTGAAAAATGGTCGTGCACATCAAATTATGTAGAAAATCTTGGGAAGAATGCTTCTTGACTTCATTTAGTTTCCTTTCTAGAGAACAACCTAGAATAGGTGAATTAAACTTACCTAAAAATTATATTTGGGATTTTCACAAAGAAATCTTTAATTTCTTTTAAGAATATTGTTTTTATTTTATGTGTGTGGATGTTTGGTAGCATGTGTGAAGGTGTGCCACATGTGTGCAGTTCCACAGAGGCCAGAAGGCGGAGTTAAAGCTCCCTTTGAGTCGGAGATGTAGACGATAATGGGCCATGTAGGTCTTCTGTCAGAACGCCAGTGCTCTTGACTGTTGAGCCTTTTTCAAGTCCTGAAATCTCTAATTTCTTAAAAATAATTTCAGTTTTCCTGAAGAAATTATGTTCATTTTGCACGTGAAGTTTAGTGATGTGGTTAATTTCAGCGAATGCCTCAATGCATCTGACAGCCTTAACATCATCTTTGTTGACTCTTTTTGGTGCAAAAATGCCTGGGAAAGACGGTCACAAGGGCTACATGTGCACATCAGGGGTGTTCATCTGGAAATTGTTTTGAACAGAAAAACAGCAATATCTCCTTAATCCCATCAACGACAACCATTTGGGATCACATACAAGGGAAGATTTGCTATGCAGCAGAGAACGGCTATTACCAGAGGAGGTGAGGGAAGAGAAGCCGGTGACCAATACAGATAGGGAAAAGTCAGCAACCTAAGATCATATCTGAGCTTCTGTTTTCCCTGGCCTTAATGACTTGTCCAAATTCCAAGGGCAGCAAGGCTGAAGGCTAGAGCAAAGCCAAGGAGAGGACAACTGACTCAACATGAATCTTCACACAAGATGTGCAATGACAAGACGTGCTCGGGTGACTTTTTCACCCCCACTGCTATTGGTGCATGTGTCTTCATCCTGAAGCTGCAGTTGCATGCACCAACTTTAGCATATTTGACAGTTACTGTCTTGGCTGTTCGGGGTATGCACCAACTGTAGTTTATTTGACAGTTACAGTATTGGCTGTTCTGGCATGTTTGCCGCCTGTGACTTACACGGTGCTGTTGCTGACTTGCTTCACTTCTGGCTGGTTTGGGGCTGGTAGATCGTCTCAAAATATATCTTGGTTCATTGGTGTGGATCGAAAGATTCACAGCTAGACTAGACCTTTTGTTTTGTTTCCTGTGCCCTACTCCATTTTATCCTGATAAGGGAAAATTACCATGATGAAAGAAAAAAAAATCTGGCTGGAAAGATCCTGGTCTGTGAGAGGTGTAAGTCTTTCAGACTATCTAACACACCATGAGAGTTAGCTTTACGACTCTGAAGGCAAAGAATTTGTGACATTGGTGTGAGTGTCTTCTCGAGCTTGTGTGTCAGAAAAGCTTTCTTAAGTCCTCACTACCCTTCTGGATCTATCACGCTAACAACCCTCAATCCCAGATAGCAACTTGGTGTATCATCTTAACATTGCATTCTGGGATGGTAGTTCCTTTTTCGTTTATTTGTTTTGTTTTTCCAGATGGGATTTCTCTGTGTAGCTTTGGAGCTTGTCCCCAAACTTGCTCTGTAAGCAAGGCTGGTCTCGAACTCACAGAGAAGCATCTGCCACTGCCTCCCAAGTGCTGGGACTAAAGGTGTGTGCCACGACCGCCCGGGTGAGGGCAGCCTCTTAGGTCACTGGGTTAACAACACAGGAGACAGAGTTCATGCTTCTCATCAGTAGTGAGCTATAGGTAGGGCTCAGAGCGATGGACTGACCTGGCTGGTGTAGAATCCAAAGAGCACCTGTCAGGTTGAGAAGCTCAAACCTGGGATTTAGTTTCTGATGAACACATACTGTGTGTTGGGCATTGCTTTAGCTCATTGATGATCCATTCATGGACTGTAACTGTGGAAATGAAGGTTCAGAGAGGAAAGAGCTACATACCAAGTGCTATGCTCGAAGGCATCTTTACTGCCCTCATCTGCCACTTGGATGCCTCCTTTCCTACAGGTCGATTCAGTTCTGCTAAAGCAGGTAAGTTAGTCCTCTCATGGCCTCACTGTTTCTTATCATATATCATATCCTAACGACAATTAGGCAACTAGGCACATAATTGCTTATTTATTATTTTTTTCTTTGCCTGAGGCTATAGTTAGCATAAGAGCAGGTACCCAATTTATAAGTTCATCCCTGCATCCCCTGTCTCAGGTCCATATCCAACATGCCAAATACGTTCAAGAGATTCTTATTGAAGTAAAAAAAAAAAAAAGACATGAACAAGGATATCATAACATGGAGAGCAGCATCCTACTCTAAGAATTGCAGGCATCAGCTCAAAGGTGCTCTTTTGGAACCAAGGAATGCTGAGAGTGGGGAAAAAAAAGCCTCCCCTGGAAGAGCACACCAACTGGTAATTCAACACCAAATGGGCATCTCTGAACTCTAGACATGTAAGTAGCATTGTCCAGACAGAGCAAATTGTATTTATATATTTGTGAAATGATACGTAGTTATCAACAACTAAAGATAAAGAGACCATGCATTTGAGAGATATTAAGGGGCGGGCACATGGGAATGGTTCAAGGAAAGAGGAAAACGATAAAATTTTTAAAAATTAAACAATATTATGAAACAAGAGATTCATTAATACCTAACGACATGTGACCAGTTTTCCCTCAAATCTCATAACTCCAAAGCAAAACATTCCGCACTTCACAATTTCTCTGTATTAGGACTTGGAGAGTGACTGACCCAGATGCTTCCTGTAAAGTTGTCAAGGAGGTGTCAGCTGGGGCCTCTGAGCTCCTGTCATCCAAGCGCTTGTTGGAGATGGAGGATGCCTTTCAGTGTGGCTTCCTCCTAGACTCTCAGTGGGTGGGGAGGAGGAGAAAGAGGAGGAGGGGAAAACAGGGCAGGGGAGAGGAGGGGAGAGGAGAAGAGGAGAGATGGGTGCTATATCACTTATTATGACCCAGTTATCAATATCCTTTCCACCATATTCTGACTATACATTCAAGTCTTAGTCTGGAGATAAAAAGAAGTAGATTCCACCTTTTGCCAAGATGCACATATTAAAGGCAAGTATCTTCTAACCCTATTTTGCCTGGTAATATTTCTACTTGCAAGTACTAGGAACAGTGAAGCAAACATATAGAAATGTCAGCAAACTGCCTCACTAAGAGAAGCCATGTCAGACCAAAGAACAAAAACAAGGAGGAAAAGAACGTGGAGGGGGAAGGACATTGGGAATTTGTGTGTGCATGTGTGTGTGCAGGTAAAACGGCTTTACAAAGAAAGTCAGTACAATGACATCATCAGAATGATCCCCCTAGAAATGTGGCATCTTCATCAGAGACTGAAGCTCAAAGTTGTAAAAAGGATCACTAGTATGAGGTGGGACTTCAAAAACTTTAAGTTGGCTGGCCAAGGAAGTGAAAATGCTTAGAAATTTATGAAATATAAAGTGATCTGTTGCAAGGAGAGAGAAGCCACTTGTTTATCCCCAGCTGCTTAGCCCTGAAATAATCACACAGAAACTATATTAATTAAATCACTGCTTGGCCCATTAGCTCTAGCTTCTTATTGGCTAACTCATACATATTAATTTAACCCATTTCTATTAATCTGGGTATCACCACAAGGTCATGGCTTACCAGTAAAGTTTCAGCACATCTGTCTCCAGTGGTGTCTCCATGGCTTCTCTCTGACTCTGTCCTTTTTTCTCCCAGCATTCAGTTTAGCTTTCCCCACCTACCTAAATTCTGCCTTATCAACAGGCCAAGGCAGTTTCTTTATTCACCAATGGTATTCACAACATACAGAGGGGAATTCCACATCAGTGATCCCAGATAGTGGCTTGGTCTTTGTTTTGGCTGATGATACAGGGTCAGTCAAGAGGGAAATAATGAGGATCAGGAGACAGGGGGGTCACCTTTGTGAGCAGTTCCTGTGGCTAATGGACCTGTGGTTACAAGAGAGTGAGGGTATACTTCCACAGGAAATATTGGGACTGGACTTGGTCCATGAAACCTGGGTGGTGGTAGAATATCCAGGAACAAAGGCCACCCAGTGGACAATCAGAAATGCGAGTCTGAAGTTAGAGGGGATCCCAGGTTTAAAAAGAAGGTGTTTCATTCCACACAAGTGGAGAAATAGCCACAGCCAGGCTGGAAGCTGCCGTGTTATTGCAGTATCAGAAGGGGTTCCTGCTCCTGATTTGTTTTATGAACTTAGCAACTACAAAATCCATGCTATGAATTGCTGTTTAAGAATCACTTTTCTTTTTTCTTTCTTTTTCTTTTTTTTTTTTTTTTTTTTTTTTGGTTTTTCGAGACAGGGTTTCTCTGTGGTTTTGGAGCCTGTCCTGGAACTAGCTCTTGTAGACCAGGCTGGTCTCGAACTCACAGAGATCCGCTTGCCTCTGCCTCCCGAGTGCTGGGATTAAAGGCGTGCGCCACCACCACCCGGCCAAGACTCACTTTTCTTAAGAGGATTGTTCTGAAGAAAACAGCTGAAGTAGATATTTCAGTTCTGGCTATTGTCATATTTTTATTGTTGTGACAATTTAACACAAGTTTAATGCCTTAGAGGCACGCTGGTTTATTCTTTTGCAGTACTGGAAGTTAAAACTCCATGTTTAACCCCACACTCAGGGCTTAGGAAGTTTCAAGTCTTTCTTCTTCCTTTTCTTCCTCTTCTCCCTTCTCATCCTCCTCCTCCTCTTCCTTAACTGTGGTCATTTTTCACAAACAGGGCCACCACTAGGGTTGTAATAGAGTTTAAAGTCCTTCAACCTACAGCTTCTTTGATCCTGAAAAAACAATCTTAAAGCAATATTGATGCTGACGTTGCTGTAATAAAAACTTACATCGCTTTTCTCTAGAGATTTCTGTTCAAAGAGTATGAATTATTGTGTTCTTGCTCACTATTGAGCTAGGCTTGCTTAAACTTTTCAAACAAAGTTTGTGGATAGTTCTCAGTGTCCTGTAGTTTTAGGCATAAGCATAGTGAAAGAGAATTTACAGTGTCATGAATCAGGAATCAAATTTTAGAGAATTAGCCAAGCTACAGGTAATTATGCTACTTTCGATGAACCTTTGCTGCCCAATTGGAAAATGAGAAAATTAGGAGCCATGGAGACTGACGATTTGATAAGAAAGATGACAGAAGTACCTGGCATGCTTGCCACCTAAAAGACA
The DNA here is from genome assembly GCF_950005125.1 of Chionomys nivalis. Classification (NCBI taxonomy): domain Eukaryota; kingdom Metazoa; phylum Chordata; class Mammalia; order Rodentia; family Cricetidae; genus Chionomys; species Chionomys nivalis. The sequence continues at coordinate 42,541,331 of NC_080099.1, read as the reverse complement.
CCCAATAAAAGCTCATCCTAGTCATTCGGCTAAAGCTTTGTCTCACTTGGGCAGCAGGATCTGGGCTTGGCTCCCATCATCTACTTCCTTTCTTCATCCTCACCACCTTTTAGATAAATAATAATAATAGAAAGAAAAATGCTCCTCATTTAGTATTCACTTACCTTATCAAACAGTGTTGATGTTCATAATACAAAATAACAACATTTATAATGTGATAAATAAGCTCACAGTTGTAATCTAAAGGGTCATTATTTAGTAGCCTGGATGGATTACTTTCATAACTAGCATTGGACACATACATACCACAGGCAACAGGTTGGTCACAGCCTCTAGCCCATTTTGACAGCACATTACCTGGGATGCCCACATTGGTTATAAACTCAGTGATGAGGTACCATTACCTTTTTATCTCTTTGCTCTCTAGAGGTGTGTGTGTATGTGTGTGTGTGTGTGTGTATGTGTGTGTATGTGTGTATGTGTGTTATGTGTATGTGTGTGTGCGCATAATTGCTTTCCCCATACCACAGATCCATCTGCTTCAGAAAATGCACATGCATCAAATGCTTATTAAAGATTTTACATTCTGAGCGATCAACTTCCATCATCTTAGCAGGAAGTAATCTGAGGTTTCTCTCATTGACAGAAAAGACTCATGAAACAAAGACAGAGAACCCCTTTACAAATTGAATACACTGAGTACGGTATCTGTGGACATAGATTCATGAGTGTGGAAGTTGAACCTTTAATTTATGGTGTATTATTTCAAATTAATTTAATGGGTGTCCATTTGCTGCTGCTGCTTAAATTATTTTGACTAAAAATGTTAATCTAATTCCAGCCCATGACATTGGTGGGGTAATTTTACTTACTAAAGGCACCCTGAATAAATAACACTCAATGCCAAAAACCTGTCAGAAGGAATGTAAGTTCAGTGAATCATTAGTGGGGGCCAAGTATATTTGTAAGCTTTAAATTCAGAAAAACCATAGGAAATTTTTGATACCTATTTGAGCTTATTTATAAAGATTAAAAGATTTCCTTAGATCCAAACCAGCTCTTGCTGGTGTTTCCTGTGAAAATATTCAATATAGCTTTTGGTATGTTATGCATGTTCTTATAGAGACATGGATACCTATATGTTACTTTTAGATGTGACATAATATTCTTAATTATAGCAGACACTGGGCTAGGCTAGTGGGAGGTAGAGGGAAAGACTCTTCTCCTTAACACTTCTTTCCAAATAATGACATATATCTTGATTTGAATCATCCCATCCTTAAATACTACAAAGTGTGATTATCAACACTACAGACAGAACCATCTGTTTTAGGATCCCTTATACCAATTCAGAAACCCTCTAATTTCTCTAATTACCCCCAAGATCCTTCTTCAGTTCTTTGTGCTTTTGAGATCATAGATTCAATTTAATCTTGTGGGTTTCTAATTTTTTGTATGATATACTTTCTTTGTCAAAGGTTATTCAAATCCCATTCTTGATTTGTAGTGATAAATACAAAGTAATTATATAGGCACTTCTGTAGAAAAAGGTCATTAATTTTAACATTTATTTACTTATTTATGAGACAAGCTCTGGTTGGCTTGGAATTCACAGAGTCCCCTCAGTCTTCCTCTGCCTCCTGAGTGCTGGGGTAAAAAGCATGTGCCATGCCTGGTCTAAACTTTAATTTGAAGAAGTGAAATAATTTGTTTAGGCTCTTTAGATAATTTCTTCAAAATGGCTCTGAAGACTTCCACCTTTGGATGTCTGTGATTTTTTTTTGTTATTTTAATTAATTTTATCTTTAAGTATTTTGAAAGTTGTATTTATTGTTACTGTTCTTGACCCTTGGTGTGCAGAAAAGACCGTCACAGCCCAGCCCTCTTTTTCCTTTGTAATCTGCTTAGCCTCACAGTTCAGTCCCCTCTGCCTGGTTCTTTATAAGAACTTGTCTTTACTTTGGAAACTCAAATATTTAACCAGGATACAACTAAGTGCTGACTGCCCTTGAACAGTTTTGCTTGCTGCATGATGGGCACCTTTGATCTGCAAATTCAGATCTTCAGCTCAGGTAAGTAAGTACCTTTCTATTGTGTGTGACTTTTATTTTGATTTCTCATGCTTCTTATTCCCATCTGTGGTTCTGGTCTGGAAGAGTGGCTCTTTCTCTTCCCTTAAGCTGCCAATACAATTTCTTTAGTAATCCTGATTTTCATTATTAATCACAATGAAGTTTTAATTATAACAATATTGGTTCCTTCATATTCCACTATCTATCTAGTTCCCTTTATTTCCTGGCATAAGATGAAGATCTAATCCTTCTCCTCTGTCTCAGAGGCTGCCTTATTGAATTTTGTTATGAGAACAGAGCAGCTGCGATCAGAACTTTATTGCTGATTTAATATAGTAGTTTTTTCAAGTGGCTGCCCTTCCTCCAGTTCTTGATTACAGAGCTATCTACCTTTGATTTGCAGACTGCTGTAATAGATTCTGTGTGGTTTGTCTGTTTTTGATCATGAAGAGATTGATTGAAGCCTGTTATTAAGTTTGAGATGGGAGGGCAGGTTTTGTGTGGTCTTAGATTCTAGCATCCTTAAAGTGGCCTAATGGTGTCACTTCAGTGTTTAGGCTGGACGGTTTAGCTGGCATAGGTTTTCAGGCTGCTTCAGTGAGGCTGCTTTCTGCTTGGGGGATGGAGAAGGATTCAGGGATGCAGAGAGGGCAGAGGAACCTCTTTCTCTCCCATCTGTTTCTTCCCTTGTGTTTGGTGAAGCTGTAGAAGCAAGAGTATCCTGACTATCAAAACAGCTGTGTCCATATTTTGCTTCCCATTTCCCATTTCCCTGCCTGTTCTCACTGATATCTTGGAAGAGTACTCCTGTGTTCAGGAGATGATAGTCACTCTGGAGTTTTCCTTTAATGGGGTTGCACTGATAGTTAACTACTTAGAAAATTGCCATCCCTTGGTGGAGAAATGGTCCCTAATGGGTAATTCTCCATTTCTTTTAGTAGGAAGGAAAAGAAATCAAATTCAACCCCTTCCCTAATTTTCAGGCTATAGATGGATTCTGCCTATTAATAAATAATTACTAAAGTTAATTATTGTTGAATTGCCATCCTACAATTTAAAGTAGAATTACCCCACTCCCCACCACCAACCAAAGCAATCATTGAAAGTTTGTAGAAATACAGCTTTGTAAAATAAATGTTTTCCCAACCAGCCTAATAATTTCAATCACGATATTACTTGAGAATCTGATGTTCACTCTTCAGCAGCAGGTTCAGGTAGAAAGCCTTCTCGGTACTCATTGTTCCAGGTCAATGAGTCATAGTGACCTTCTCTCCTTCAAAGGCAAAGCTGCCTGGGAACATGTTGGGAGGAGGGGATCCCTTACACAGATTGAGCAGATCATGGCTTAAAATGCTCAGAGGAGTGAGTTTAGATTCTAGTCATGTTCTGAGAAAATCTATTCTAGTTAGCACATTACTTTGTACTGCCGAGATCATAACAGACGGTATCCATGGGACTCTTTATCAAACCCCTAGATTCTGACATTGTCCCTCAACTTACTTGGGTCCTCTTGAGAGTTATACTTCCCGGATCAACAGAGTTCTTAACATCCCTGTTCTGTGTGTTCTGTATTCCAGTGCTGGGGATTGAACTCAATATCTTGTGTACACTAGCTTCAACTGAGCATTCTGCCACTGAGCTACAGCCCCAAATCTGAAATTCTTAATTAATCTCTGAGTCACATTAGACTTTTAAAAAACAGTGTATGCATGAGAAAAGAAAAGAAAGACTCAACAGAATATCTAAGGAACCAAGAAAGCCCTGAAATTAAAGTAAACAATTATACAGGCTAATGGGAAAGAAATAGAAGGAGAAATTATCTGAAGAAGAAATCCAAGTGACCAATAAGCATCAAAGAGACACTTGGTCACACTACTGTCCTAAGAAATATAAATTAAAATAACCACACATTTTGCAACCATTAATTGGTAGAACACAAATAATTTTCTCACATGAAGTACTGGCAGAGGCACCAGTAGTACAAATGTGGTCTACAGCACTAACCTTGGTGTGTGACTTCTATGTGTTGTGGGGTAACCTTTTTGTACACTGTGTATATGTTTCTGCCTAAGGCACCTTCTGATTTGTTTAATAAAAAACTGAATGACCAATAGATAAGCAGAAGAGACTAGGTGGGACTTCTGGGCAGAGATAGGAATTTGGAGAGAATCTGAGGTGTGAGGGGAATTGAGCTATCCATCCATGGAGGGAGTTAGACACCCAGAATAGAGACGAGAAAAAAAATGTGGAAAAATATAGATTAATATAAATTGGTTAATTTAAGTTATAAGAGATAATTGGGAACAAACCCAAGCTAAGGTCAAACCTTCATTATTAATAAGAACTCTCTGTGTCATTATTTTGGAGCAAGTGTTATAAGAGAGTCTGAAAAGAAAGACTAGCTACTTTTATGTGTTATGAAAAATGGGGAGTACACAAAGCTTGGGGTCCTTAATTTAATTTCTGGACTTCCATTCTAGTAAAAGCTTTTCAAACTTGTGCAACAAAATAACATGCAGAGGAATTCCCTGTGCAATGTTATTTTCAGTAAAGAAAACCCGGCAATGGTTCAAAAGTTCACAAGTGAGAAAATAGCACTAAATTGTGATGCATTGATGACAATGGCATGCTGCAGAATACCAAAATTAAATGGATATTCTTACTAGGCAATGTGGACAGATCATTAATGAGAAAAAAGATTAAACTCCAATGCTACTTATTGGATATAGAAGTGGTACACACAGTAATAATGTAGAAACTTCGTAAGTATATACAGCTATGTAGATACATAAGCTGTCAAGAATAGATCCGATATAGTTTCCATTTGGAGTGAGTGTTCTGAAATTAGAGAGAGTTAAATGTTTCTGAGGGTACAATGAAAGGTGTCAACTCCCCTTGTAATGCTGAAGTCTATTTATTTAAATAAGAATTCAGAAATACAGTTTGTTGTGACTGACAGGAACATTAGTAACTGTTTTCATTCCTTTGCAATGTTAGAGTATTTTGTATTTCCTTTGTAATCATTAGGGTATTATTCTGCTTAGCTGCACGTGAATGCCAGACCACTGAAAAAATAGTGTGTGTGCTGTCTCTCTCTCTCTCTCTCTCTCTCTCTCTCTCTCTCTCTCTCTCTCTCTGTGTGTGTGTGTGTGTGTGTGTGTGTCTAACAGAAAGAGAGAGACAGAGAGAGACAGAAATAGAGACAGAGACAGGCAAATAAAGAGAGAGATAGAGACAGACAGATACAGACAAGTCGACAGAAACAAAGACAGATAGAGGCAGTGGGTTTGAAGGGAGAAACGATGGTAAAACTGTCACTGATCTTCAGATCTATCATTTTTAAATATTTGAACATAAATGCTAGCATACTCCATAAGTACAAGTAAGTCAAATGAAGCCTTTCTGAACTAGACCACCACTCATGTTTCTTCTGCAGTGTTAGCTGGTATGATTAGGGGAATATCATCCTCACACAGCAGCTGACAGGCTCCATGGTTCTAAAGATAACTTGAGAGGTAGATACCCATCGGCCTGGCTTCCCATTCAACAATCCTCCTTTTTCAATGGCTAATGAAGGAGCCTTAATGTCGGGAAAAGTAAAATCCAGGCAGGAATAACTATGCTTCCTTGGACCTGACCAGCGTTATATGAAGGGTTTTGAAGTGTTCTGAAAGAAATTCCTCTCCTGCCTGCGGCTGGAGTGAGGGCTCAGAGTGAAGGGAATAGGTGCACAGGAAAGAGGAGAGACTATTTCTGAAGTGGGGCGGGGGTTAAAGGAAATGGCTTATCAGCTTCTTTTACAAATTGGGAAAGAAACGATTTGTGAAGTCAATGGATGCTTAGAAGAACCCATCAGCTATAGCTCAAAAGCATCATTTTCATTTCTTTCAGATACCGTTGTTGCCAAGGTGGTTTAAGAAAGAGCCTAACTTTCTAAGCCAGCACACGGTCCTGGGTAAAGACATCACGGTGGCTCTGATGCAAGGGGAGAATTGGCATTCATATATCATAGGAAAGCAAGCACTACTCTCAGTATCCAGACAGCATAATGTGCTCCTTATCTGGAACTTCAAACCCATCTCTAACCTGCTTGCAGAGACTAACTGGAAGAGTGGAAAGACACGAGCTATAATAACCTGCAGGGGTGGGTGCCATCACGCCGGCTGTGGAGTAGGTAGGATGCTCAAAGTGCCAGTGCGGAGCTGGGAAGACTGGTGGAGTTTCCCAATGAGTGCTAAAACATAGCTCACAGAATCTGTTTGTAGCCATGCGAAACACTCCGGGGGAGCTGAAATAAGACCCCCTTTCATCCTCCAAGTTATTTAGTGTCAAGAATGTTTAAATAAGAACAAGATGGAGAGCTCCTCAGGGTGTCGGAGCCAGAACAGAGAACCTTTTACCTGAGGCATGGTGGAACTATTCAGGCAGCCACATTCTTGTGGAAAACTCCCCAGCCAGAGAGGTTTGGCTTAGCAGGCAGTGGCTGCAGAGCTGGACCCCAAAGTCTCCTACCTTTTAACCAGGAATATCTCTTTATAGGTTCTTGGAAAATTTGGATCTGTGTGGTCTGGCCTGGCGACAGTATTGCATCTTCATGTAAATAGGCATACTGGGCTCTTGTATTTTGCTTCTAAGCAATTCAAATAGACCCTAAAATATTTATGGAGACTTTCAGGGATCACAGAAATAATAGCTCACTTCCCCATCTAGTTTTAGACCTCACTGAGAAAGGTATTGGTGGAAATAAGATGGCTAAAGATCAAAATCCGAATTCTACCAATAAAGTTGCATTAAAACAGACTGGATTTGTAGCTGGCAACGGTTTTCTATCTGAATTAAGTCCACCAACCAAGTAGTGAAGGTAGAGGGAGGCAGCCATGGCCATCTTACAAGGCAAAACACTTAAGATACATTCTGGGCCAGTGATATTCCTACTGGGAGAAGGCCAAACCCATCACCCAGTTCCCCTTTCCATCTCACTTAGCTTCTTGGGGAGGTGAAGTAAGAGGAAGATGAGAAAGGAACAGGAAGGCTGAGGTGCAAGTACTTCTCCCACACTTTTCCTGTTTAGGGTAAGTTTCTATAGAAATATCAAGTGTTATATTATCTGTAGCTAATTTTCACACTGCCCAGGACTTCATTTTAACCCACATCCTTGCACTGAGGTTAGTTAACCTAGATAGAAATACAGAGCTCAGAATTGCCAGGAGAGCTCAAAGCCTACTCTGGGTTATAGAAAAGAGTTGTTGAACCTCATCAATGCCAGCACAAGCCTCTTATCTACATAGGTAAATCAAGAGCTTCAGCAGGAATCACAGAAGCAGAACCAGTAGACAGAGCTTTTGCTCAGTAAACCAGGCTTCCTTCAATAAACTGTGTCTATTTCAGTGTTGGGGTTTTACCAATCAACATTTTGGAGGGATGGTGGTGTGTCCCAGGTGACAAGCGCTGGGGGAAGGATGGGAGCTATCTCATTTCATTCTTAGTCACAACGAGATTAATAGCGCAGCTAGTTCCATTTAGTAGATGAGAAAGATGATGTTTGAAGAAGGCTTGCTCAAGACCACTGAACTTTGACACAGACCTTAGAATCCTGTTGGATCCTTTCACGCTTTTTCAAGGGAACCAAGATTGCGGTTCCACATTAGGGAGTGAGACTGTATTCACAGACAGTAAATGATCTGACTCAAAGATTCCCTCTGATAGTAGCTTTGTTGAATACTTTTCAGAAAGAAGAAAACATCAATTAGTGATTTACTTTCATTAGCACACAGAGTTACACGTATTAGGTGCTCAATAAATGGCATAATAGACCTATGACTTTGACATTATTGGTAATGAACACCACACATTTGGCTGGTTTGTTAAGCACACTGTAGTTACATTCAGCAAGAGAGTTTCCTATTAAGAAGTTATTAACTGCATAGAGAGATAAAAGGACAGGCTAAATGCCAAAATGTGGATTTTTTTTAATTACACGAAATCTATGAAATCAAAGACTGTATAAAGTATTTTGAGGTCCCTGTAATGAGCAATTAGTCCTCCTTAATTATAATTACACACAGGAAGGTTGTGAGCCTTCAGATTTTAAGGTGGCAGCTGTATAGAACATTTCACTAAAAAGATCACTGCAGTTTTAATAGTAAAAGGACATTTCCCGGAATGGTTGTTGTGTGGGTAGATGTCTACTGTGTAGACAAATGAGCTATATTGCTGTCTATGGAGTAGACATGAGATTCACACCGGCTGCCTGACAGGTTAATCCTCCCTTTCTGCCCACTTTCAGTAGACTTCAGAAGAATAGCAAGGTTTCCTGCTGATAATTTTGCAAGAAATGTTGGGAACTTTGAGGCAATGATTCTTGATGTATCACTCTCCTAGACTGCCTTGGGGAAAATTCATCAGAAAAAAGAAAATGATGTTGATACTCTGGACCCAGGCTGGGCCACTGGAAGGACTCTTGCTGGGATGGACAGAGTCAAATGCTTTAAAGTAAGGAAAAAAAAAAAAAGCTTTGCCCTTTCTCCAAATCTCACGGCTCTATTTTCAAATGTTACATTTTCCATCAGGGATTGACTGACCAGGAGCCTACCTGCCAGGGAGGGAGGCCTCAGGGAGTCTCTGAGCCACCCAAGGGGAGCCTGGCCTGAGGAAATTGCTCTTTAGTTTAAACCATAATAAAAAAAAAAAACAATTCAACTAATTTAGAATCAGGAATTTTTTGCATGAAGTAATTTCTAGCTCTGATTAAGTGTTAGAAATGGATTCGTGTTCCTCAAGGAGACTGGGGCTATACTATGGTTGCCTCTTGGATGAATTGACACAGAAAATGCCTGCTACTCACCCCCAGCCCCATCTTCTTTCATCACATCTCTTTTCTGCCTAAGCCCACAGATCTACAACCTCTGTACGTCTTGAGTTTCTGGAGTCTCATAGAAATCAGAAAGAAGCATCCCAACCCTGGTAGTCTGGCCTTTTCATCATTGGTTTGACAGGAGAGTAAATCAAATATGGTTAGTGGTCTACTGCTGTGAAGATACAGCATGACCAAGGCAACTCTTACAAAAGAAGCATTTAATTGGGGGCATGCTTACAGTTTCCCAGGGTTAGTCCATGATCACCAGGGCAAGAAGTATGGGGGTAGGGTGGTAGACAGTCAAGTGTGTTGCTGTAGCAGTAGCTGAGAGCTCACATCTGATCTGCAAGTCGCAGGAGAGAAAGAAAGAGAAAGAGAGAGGAGAGAGAGAGAGAGAGAGAGAGAGAGAGAGAGAGAGAGAGAGAGAGACTGGGCCTGGTATGGGCTTTAGAAACCTCAAAGCCCACTCCCAGTGGCATACCTTCTTCAACAAGACCACACCTCCTAGTTATTTCCAAACAATTCCACTAAGGGATTGAGTATTCAAACATGTGAGCCTATAGGGGACACTCTCATTTAAGATACCACATACAGCAATGTCTTTCTTTTAATCTGTAGCTTTGAGCTCGTCCCTGACACTATTGAATTCAGTGAACATCAAATGCCCAAATAAACCACTAAATGAATGTAAAGTGGGCTACACTTGAAGTCAAGGATGTTTGGAGCCACAGTCGTATGAAAGTACTAAAGTACAGTCTCAGTAGAGAAGAAGAGAGTAAGAGGCTGAGGGACGGAGATGGAAAGGAGGATGTTGAGCCTGCTGGATGCCTCCAATATCACATCATTCTTATTTATTTTAATACTTTTAATGTGTGTGTGTGTGTGTGCTGTATAGTTTTTATGTCAATTTGACACAACTGTAGTCATCTGAGAAGGAACCTCAGTTGAGAAAATGCCTTTATAAGACTGGGTTTCAGGCAAGTCTGTAGGGCATTTTCTTAATTAGTGATCTATGGGAGAAGGCTCAGCCCATTGTAGGTGGAGTCCTACGTAGGCTGTGGTCCTGGGTTCTATAAGAAAACAGGCTGAGCAAGCCAGTCAGCAGCTCCCCTCCATGACCTCTGCATCAGCTTTTGTTTTCAGGTTTCTGCTCTGAGTTCCTGTCCTGATTTCCCCCAGTAATGAACAGTGATTATGGAAGTGCAGGCCAAATTAAACCTTTTCTCCCCAAGTTGCTTTGATCACATTATTTCGTTGCAGCAGTAGAAACCTTAACTAAGTGGGTCTTTGCAGGTGGATGTGTCATGTGAGTTGCAGTGAGTTCCATGAGTACCCATAGAAGCCAGAGGTGTTGAGCTCCCTGGAGTTAGAGTTAAAGACAGTCATGAGAAGACTAATGTAGATGCTGGGAACTGAACTTGGATCCTCTTGAAGAGCACCAAGTGCTCTTAACTACCGAGCCATCTCTCCAACCCAATGACCATTCTTAAAACAGATGAGAAATAAAGTCCTAGCCTTTGAATACTCAACAGCAAACCACCATGAAGGTTTTCTGGTTCTGCTGAGGACAGAACACGTTTTATGAAGAGCAAAATAATCAGTCTATAGAAAGTAGATTAAACCAATCATGATTTCTTGACCTCTTGACCATAATGTCAATTCATTCCATCTTCTGTTTTGGTGAAAATGCTATCTCTATATTGGGGTTAGTTCTGGGAAAGATCTTGCTTGTGTGGTCACTGACTAAAGTACAGTCCCTTTGCTTAGAAAGCTGGATCAGCTACAGTGTGCTGGAGAGGTGAGAATCTGGGTAACAAACGGGAAAGGCTAGGGGAAAACCTGTCTATCACTAGTGTTCATAGCTGATATGCTGCAAGTGGACCAACTGTTATTTACGCAGCATTCTGCGAGCAATCCATTCCCATTCTCTTCGATGATAAATAATGAACCTCATATCCTTTTAACTACACACTATTCCAAAAATAATCTTTAAATTAATTTCATATTGTGTTGTTACAATAATCCTTCTTTGGTGGTAAAACTTGCCTAAAAAGAAATAAATTAATGAAACAAATCTTTTGAATCAAATTCTGATGCTACAAAATGAGTTCATGCATCATTATGGAGACCTGGGACACAGCCTCAGCTCTGCCATGAACCTCTACATGACTCAACCCTTTCCAGTGATAGAGAACTAATAAGGCATGTGACATGATGAATGTATCTGAGAACAGCAACATTGTGCAAAGTCGGCCGCAAAGGGAGGAGGCAGCCCAGCAAGAAGAGGGGCAAGTTACCAGAGCAGTGTTGGAAAGGCTCCGTCTGCCTGTTCATCAAAGCACACATTTTCCATTGTGACACGTAGCTGGGCAGAACCTCCAGCTTCTCTCGGCGAGTGTGGCATGGCAGTGAGTCCAGACCAGGAGAATGCAGATAGAACTGAGTTCACCAGATGTTGCCTCCTCTTTCAGCCTCCTCAAGCCCCACTTCCTTCTTTATTAGAGAGATGCTGAGACCACGGTGACACGGAAAGCATGTAATGATGGCAGGACCTGTTAAGGTTAGGTCTGTGAATAACGGTATGGAATGCTAGCAGAAACCTACATCGCTGAAGGTACAACCACAGAAATTTTCTATTTATATAAAGATACCAAAATTCCCAAGCTAATGTCATCTTCTCTATTTTCTGTATCTTCTATTTCTGTATTTTATGTGTGTTTGATGAGAGCAGGGTTCAGTCTTTATATGCCGATGGCCCTGTTGTGTATACTCAACCTTCCCCCATTCCACTCTCCCATTAAAGGAAACTTAGAAAAGTACAAAGAAAGTAGAGGCTAAGGAGAATATCACCAGCTAAGGATGGACATTCCTAACACGCTGGTAGATTGCCTTTCATACTTTGTTTATGGTCGTAAAAAAAGGGCTATACTTCAGTATTTTCATACAGTCCTTACTCCAAACCTCCCTGACTTCAAACGGAACCAATTTAATAATTTTTATTTAGTGGTCTTCTGAATGCTTGCATGTCAGAGACTGGCCCAGAGCTAGGGATAAAGTGTGACGAAATTCCTGTTCTCAAGGGAAGAGACAAGTACCTAAGTAGGTAATGAAAAAATGTTTAATGGAGTGATAGCGAAAGGAGCTAAGAAAACAGAAACACATTTAAAATTAACACCCACATGTTTACGATAGGTACTAGAAAATTTTCTACTTGCCTCATAGATATAAACTCATTTAATGTCCGTATCAACCCTATGTGATGTATACCACAGTCACTCAGGGCTAAAGATGAGGAAAGCATACCACAAAGAGCTTAAACAGCTTGTCCTCCTTTTCTGAGGGGCACAAGTTACTCAACAAATGAGATTGTGTGTGTGTGTGTGTGTGTGTGTGTGTGTGAATAAATAGAAATGGAATTCAACAACATGGACAGCTTTTTGTCCTGTAGGACAAGCACTTCAGAGTACCATAGCTCATGTAAGTCTACAGTCCTCTTCCTGTCTTGCTTTTGATGCATAGCCACAGCGACTCCTACTTTCAACTCAGATTTTGAAGACTGTGGGGTACCTGTTATTGGGGGTACCATGTTCCTATAGACCAGCAGTTCTCAACCTGTGGATCTTGACCTCTTTGGGGGTCAAACGACCTTTCATAGGAGTCCCATATCAGATATCCTGCATATCAGATTATGATTCATAAAAGTAGCAATATTATAGTTATAAAGTAGCATTAAAAGTTTTTGTGGTTGGGGGGGTCACCACCACCTGAGGAAGTATATTAAAGGGTCCCAGCATTAGGAAGGTTGAGAATCACTGCTATAGACAGATGGAATGAGGCCCATTGACTTCGGATGTCATTTTATCCAGTGAAGTAGCCTTTCTGCTTTTTGTCAGAGCACTGCCCACACCCATCGCCTTCTCATGACTATCCCATTCTCCCTCCATTTCTTTTGCAAATGCCTGCTTCCATGCTTTGCCATTTGCGACAAATCTAGACTTGAAATCAAGCCTTGCATCTGCAGAAAATCCAACAGTCAATAAATATCTGCTGAATGTCAGGATGTAGGCAAACTGAGAAGCCATCATCACTCAATTAGGAGGGCTCAATAGGAACTGGGAAGTCAGCTCGGGCTCTGCACTTAAGCAGTGATGGTCCATATCCCCTGTCGCATCCCAATTGAGGAAGACTTGAGACTCCAGGCTCAATTCTCAAGATTTGTTAAACCGAACCACCTGGTAATACATCATATGCTCTGCCATGCTCGTCCTGGTGTAAAGTGTCCCACCGTGAGGGATGCTTGAGATGCTGGTAGATGAAGCAGTTTAAAGTGGTCCACAGAGAGTGTCCAATAAAATTGAATCCAATTGTGGAGTGTGAGGTGATTTCCTTTAGAATTCTTTTATGGTTCCCTTGTGCATCAAGGTGAAAGCCTCTGTCCCATTATGTCAATGGCACTTTCTAATCTGAGCTGGTCTGTCTTATTATAGGAAAGGCAGGTCTCAACTAGGCAACAGGATACTTTTGACAGATTTATGGATGGATAATTAACATGATACAAATTGAGTATATTAAGAGTGCGTAATTCAAAGTTTTGACATGCCTCTATATCCATAAAGCCATCGCCATAGTCACCCTCTAAATTTGCTTGTGATTTCTTTCCAGTCCTGGTTCCCCCTCATCCCCAGGCAATGGCTGACCTTTCTGCTGTTACAGATTAAGTTGTATCTTTGAGAGGTTTATAACAATGGGATAAGACAATGTCTCCCCTGTCGGGGGCAGAGACCTGGCTACAGGATAATAAGTTCTTTGCTTTGGGAACACCAATATTGATTTAGTAGCCCTTTGTAGGATTGTACTACAATCTCTGGATCCATTAACTTGTATATACATTTGGTTCCCCACACACAAGCCTTTGACTGCCAAAAGTAAAGAATGTAGGCACACTCCCGTTCAAATCTCTGTAAGATTATTATTTCCCTCGGGTGAATGTCCAGGAGTAGAATGACGTAACCAGGCATCAGATGAATATTCAACTTAGGAAATCATAAACGTGGTATGTTTCACATAAAGTTTCAAACTGATTTTCAAAGTGAAGGTACCACTTTATATTAATTCCCCTAGTGTATATGAGTGCTGGCTCCTGTTGTCAATCTCTTTAAATTAATCCACCCTGGTGCATCATGGTCAATTCAGTTTAGTTTGTAATCATCTTTCTTTAGTTACTAGTGTGCTAACCACAGTAAATTTTAATATGTTTCCCCCATTTTTTCATTTTATTAAGGTGTATTTTCAAACACTCTTTAAATTTTCTAGATTGAGTTCTTACATTACTGATTTTAAAAAGTGCTTTACATATATATGTATCGATATACATACACATGTTTACTTTAGTAGGTGATTTAAAAGTATTTTCTTCCACCCTGAGTTGCCTTTTGCATCTCTTAATGATTTTCCAGAGAACAAGCTTTATTGTGACAAAATACAATCTATGAACTGGATTTATGTTTTGTGATGTGATGTACGTGTGTGTATGTGTGTGTCTCTGAATGTCCAAGATAAGAAATTATTCCCTAGAGAAAGGCCCTAAAGATTTTCTCTTTTGTTTTCTTCCAGAAGTCTTATATTGTTAAATTCTAAGTTTATGATGAGGACTGACTTTGAGTTAATTTTTGTCTATAGTGTGATGTGTGAATTAAAGTGTGGATCGTTTTGCAATTACCTACAATTGGACTCAGCACAATTCAGTGACTAAGTGTGGCTTCCTTACTGAATCACCTTTATTCCTTTGTTAAGAATCCACTGCCCACGTGAATATGGGTCCAGTCTGCATTATGTCTGTTCCTGGGATCTGTGTCTGCCATGCCTGCCGCACACTCCCTCAGTTTTCACAGTCGGTTAGGGTTAGGGTTAGAGTTAGGGTTGCACTTTGGCTTCGGAACATCTTCATCTCCAACTTTGTTTCTGCTGCTCTGGTGTTTCTAGACATTATTTTTCTGTAAACTGCAGAACCAGGTTGTCAGTCCGTGACAAGGCAGGTTAGGGTTTGTTTAAATTGCTTTGACTCTATAAATCAATTTAAAGAAGTGACTTCCTAACAACATTAAGCCTGTTGAACCAGATAGATCCCTTTCCACTTGGTACAGCTAGTTTTCCACTTCTCCCAAGCAATTCTATTTGCATACCGTTAATAAATGTGATTGTATTTATCCCTATATTTTTTTAATATTTTCAATTCTAATATTCATGGAAGTTATTAGAATTTAAATTATAACTATGACTAGTGGGTGTATAAGGGAAATTTGCTTTACATATTGGCCTTTAAACCTTGTTATCTTTTGTATTAGTTACTTGCCTGTTGCTGTATTAAAGACAAAAAGCAACATGGGGAGTAAAGGGTTTATTTAATCTTATATTTCAGGATCACAGTCTGTCACTGAGGGAAATCAGGACAGGAACCTGGAGGCAGAAACTGAACCAAGTGTCAGAGAGGAATGCTACTTACTAGCTTGTTCCTCATGACTTGCTAAGCCTTCTTTCTTATAGAAACCAGAACAACCTACCCAGAGGTGGTATTGCCTGGTTTGAACACTCTCAATCAATCATTAATCAAGAAAATTCCTAATGGACTTGCCTATAGGCTAGTCTTAAGAGGCTTTTTCTCAGTTGAGAGTCCAACAGGGAGTTTGTGCATATGTGAGCACATGCATGTGTGTTCGTCTTATTTGGGGGGACAGTAAACTTGAGACTCACTGTTTTGGCAAGGCTGGCTGGTGAGTGAGCTTCCATGATCCTCCTGTCTCCACCTTCCAGCATCAGAGTTATAGGTGTGCATCCCTGCTCCCAGCCTTTATGTGGATGCTGAAGATTGAACTCCGGTTCATGTTTGTAC
This sequence comes from Chionomys nivalis, assembly GCF_950005125.1. Taxonomy (NCBI): domain Eukaryota; kingdom Metazoa; phylum Chordata; class Mammalia; order Rodentia; family Cricetidae; genus Chionomys; species Chionomys nivalis. Next base: position 42,525,514 of record NC_080099.1, on the reverse strand, counting down.
AGTTATCACTTTACCCACTGAGCAGAATTCCCAGACCACAGCATCGTGTTGCTTGCTAATAAAGACAGTTCTATTTCTTTTTATTCTAGGTGTTCTCCTTCTTGTCAGTTATAACCAGCAGGGCTCTGCTGCATGAAGGTGGGAAAAGCAGATGTTCCTTTCTTGTCCTTGATATCACTGGGAAGTCTTATATGCTCATAGTTAAGTTGAATGCCATATTTAAGTTTGGGGTATACTTTATTGCATGGGGATTTTTTATATTCATTATTTGAACAATTAGCAGATACATAAACATCTAGGATTTTCAATATGCTTCTGATAAATTGAACCTTTGGGATTTCGAATGATACTATCTATTTTATCTCTAATAATTTGTTTTTCTCTAATATCTATTGTCTATCTTAGTATATCTGCATGGGTTTGAATAGGTATGGCCCCCATAGAATCGTATGTTTGAATGTTTGACCTATAGAGAGAAGCACCATAAAGAGGAGTGGCCTTATGGGAGTGGGTTTGGCCTTGTTGGAGGAAGTGTGCTCCTTCCTATGCTCAACTTACTTCTTACTGTTAGCCTACTATTGACTAAGGTTAATAAAACCTGTCTTTTTTACTTTTACCTTATTTGTTTCCTTGAGGAAATGTGGATTACATTTAGATCACTTACTGTTGCCTTTTGATCAAGATTGAGCCAGCACCATGTCTGCCCACATGTTGGCATGATGATAACAGACTAAACCTCTGAACTATAAACTGCCGCTTTGAATAAATGTTTTTCTTTATAAGAGTTGCCATGGTCATGGTATCTCTCCACGGCATTAGAAAGCCTAACTAAGATAGTAGGTGGTACCAGGGCCTGTGGTATTGTTGTGATAGGCCTGACCATGTTTTGGGGACTTTGGTTTAGGAAAGCAGTAGAATGCTTTAAGTACTGATTAATGGGCCTTACTACTGAGAACATGGAAGACAGCGGTGCTGAGGATGATTTGAACTGTGGATGCTGGGCTCAAGAGGTTTCTGAGAAAAATTTTAGTATGTTATCTAGAGGTCGTTCTTGTGGTATTTTGGTAAAGAATGTGGCTACTTTTTTGCCCTTTTCCAAAGAGTCTGCCTGAAACTAAAGTAAAGAGATTTGGACCAATTCCATTGGCAGAGGAAATCCCAAAACAGCCTAGCATAGACTCTGTTGTATAGTGTTTAGTGTTAACTCTAACGAAGATTCACAATGAAAAGAGCAGGATGCAAAAGTAAAACTACAAAATGTACAATTTGAGGAGAAAAAGAGTACCAGGAAGTGAAATGGAGTTAAGTCCTATGTTCAAGGAGATGAACAGATTAAAGAATGGAATATTTGATTTTATAGGATATAGTGGCATGTAAAGCCTTTGTGTCTGGCTTTAAGTGAAATGTATAGTAAAGCTTTTGGATAAAATGTTTCATCAAAGCCTTTGCTATGTTTGGGTTAATCAATAGAGGATGAGAAATTGTTTTGAGACTGTTTGAATCTTGAAGAAATGTCTCCCTGGAGCATCTGCACTTGGTGCTACCTGAGAGCTTGCAGCTGCAGCGACCTTGGTCCTAAGACTCACCTGGAAAACCTGCAATACTTAATTTTGATTATGGCTTGCCATAACAAAAAGGGACTGAAAGTTTTGTGGGTTGTCTGCTCTCACAGGCAGCAAGAGATAGACTTTGGTAGCTGGAACCTCTCCCAGCCCCTATTTACCCTGTATATGTTTCAGTAAAGTAACTGGAGTGAGCTATCTGGGTGTCAGTCTTTTCCAAGAAGGCTGAACCCCTCCTATCCTTCAGAAAATGAAGGCTTAGCATCATGGTGAGCTTCTCTGTCTACTATGGCACCTAACTGACAACAAACAATAATAGGGGATTTCAGTTAAGATATTTCATGAATTTCAGAAGAGACTTTGAACTTTTAAACATTGTTGAGATTGTGATAGACTATGAGACCTTTTGAAGTTGCTAAACTAAATGCATTTTACATTATGTTATGATTATACACCTATGGTGGCCAGGGAGTGTGGTTTGAATAAGTATGCCTCCCCTGCAGAATCATGTGTTTGAATGCTTGGCCTACAGGGAGGGCACTACTAGGAGATGTGTCCTTGTGGGAGTAGGTGTGGCTTTATTGGAGGAAGTGTGACTCTGTGGGAGCAGGCTTTGAGAGCTCATATTTCTCAGCCTATTTCCAGTGTGGAACACAGTTTACTTCCTGTTGCCTGAGTATCAAGTTGTAAAACCCTTAGCTCCTTCTGCAGCACCAAGTCTGTATATGTGCTGCTTTGCTTCCTGCCATGATGATAGTGGAATAAACCTCTGAAACTGTAAGCCAGCCCCAATTAAATGTTTTCCTTTATAAGAGTTGCCATGATCATGGTGTCTCTTCACAGCAATAGAAACCCTAACTAAGATAAACTGTTGGCCTACTATTGATTAAGGTTAACAAAACCAGTCTTTTTGCTTTAAACTTATTTGTTTGAGGAAATGTAAGTTAGGTTTAGACCATTCACATTTACTAAAATGATTGGTACAGTTATGTTTAAATCCATTATCTTGCTCATTTTGCATTCATCTTATCTGTTCCTTTTCCCACTTATTTTCTCTGTTCTCTCTCAATAATTTTCTTACCATTCTACTTATTTACTTTTTGAATTATTAGTAATATATTCTTAATGCTGTTGTTTTAATATTTGATTTGTGATTTATAACATACACTGTTAACTTTTCATGCTCTTCTGTGAGTGCCATTATTCTACATGGCAGATAATACAATAACATTGCAATATTACAATTCCATCTCTTCTCTTCTTACTATATTATAGTTGCCTTCACTTTTACTTATGTAGTAAACCTAACCTGATATGATTTTATTATTTATATTTAAAGAGTTAGTTATCTTTCAGACAAAGCGACATAATAAGAAAACTGTTACTTCTTTTTCCTTTGTATCTAGCATTCAAACAGTTTTCATTCTTTGAGGGTAAGAACATTTCCACTTAGTGCTATTCGTTCCCCTGAAGGGTCCTCCGTAATATTTCGTCTAGAGAAGTCTGTTGCTGCTGAATCACTCAGGTGGAAGCATCTATACTCCTTTATGTCTGGGAGTTATTTTTCTATGGTTCTGGTTTCTAGGCTACAACACTTCAGTGCTTTAAAGATGCTACACTTCTGTCCTCCTGCCTGTAGATTCCTTCCAGAAAGTGTCTTGTTTCTCCCTAAAATTTTAAAGATTTTCTTTTGTCAATTTGGTTATGATGTGCCCTGATCTAGTTTCAACTTCATTTCTTAGATATTGGATTATGATTTTATAAAGTAAAATTTGTGATGTGCACTTTCAATTACTTTTTAAGTTAGCATGTTCAGTGATGGATTTCATAACATTTTCAGAAATATATTGCTATATTTTAATCTTATTTATTTTAATTTTTTTTTGGTTTTTTGAAACAGGGCTTTTCTGTGGCTTTGGAGCCTGTCCTGGAACGAACTCTGTAGACCAGAGCTGGCCTTGAACTCACAGAGATCCACCTGCCTCTGCCTCCCGAGTGTTGGGATTAAAGGCGTGCACTACCACTGCCCAGCTTTATTTTAATATTTTTATGTTATCTCTCTTTCCCATTTTCTTCCAGAGACTTCAAATAAACATATTATTAGGCTTTGTGAAGTTGTCCCATAGTTTTATGCCCTTCTGCTTTCAAAACTCTTTCTACATTAGCTCTTTGTTGCTTCTATTTCTGTCTTCAGGGTCATAAAATGTTTCATATGCAACTTCAAAACTATTATTCATTCATCAGCATGTTCTCTTGAATCTCTGTGGTCATCCGATCTATGATTTCAGCCATATACATATCTTCTTGGCCTCTATTTAATATTTGGAAAATAAGGACATATGGCAGTTATAACTTTCAGTGTTATACCTGCTAATTATAGCATATAGGTCGGTTCTGAGTTGACTAGTTACTGCTTTTGTCTGAATATAAGGTAAGTATTTTACTTTTCTTTTTATGTTTAGTAATATTTATTCAAGACATTTAAATCTTACTTTGTTGGGTTGATATTTTTGTGTTTGTGTAAACATTTCTGAACTTTATTCAGGGTCACAGTTACCTGAAAACAGTCTGACAGCTTGGGTTTGCTGTTGTGTGTTCCTAAGTTTTGTGAGGCAGCAACTTACGCTGTGCTTGTTATTCACAACTTCCAAGGCAAGGTCTGGTTAAGAGAAATTGACTAAATAACTCATGAATCTTGCAATTTTTTTTTATCTAGTTGCTAGAAACAGGCACTGTATCCAGCCTGTGTACAGCCTGACTATAAAGTCCTCTAACCCTTTTGTGTGATTTAATTCTCCATCCTTAGAGATTTTTTTTCACATACATGAGGTGAATAGTCACTACCTTTCTGAATACTTGGTAGGGAATGTCAGAATATATTTTGGATCCTCATCCTTTTCCATACTCATCTCTGATTGTCTAGTCTATGAATTATAGCCTTCTTGCAGTCTCTGGACTCAAGACCATTTCCTCTGGTCTGGAAATCCTATGGGCCTGATCTAAATTCCTTGTCCTATGTCACTAATATAACAGTTAAGCTCAAATCCATTAGGTTTCTTGCTTGTTTGTTTGGGGGATGCTATTAAGGATCACATTTTTTTTTTTTTGTTTTTGTTTCTCAAGAAGATCAGATTTCATGACTCTTACCAGTATAAAAGAAGAGGGAAATCATGCAGATTAGTGCTGGAGTACTTGCCCGCCATGTTTGTGGGGACCCTCTGCTTGTTTCGGGGAAGATGGAGGGAGAGACAAGACAAGAAATTTTGCATGGATAACTTTGAAAACAATACTCAGTGTTTTCTGATGGCATTTGCTCTACTGCCTTCTCACAATGTGGGTAGTTTTGTGTTTTGCCACCAGGAGAGAGTACAAAACATACTAAATAAAAAGTTGATTTACTTGATTTTATTCGAAGTCTTGATAAGGTGGAAAGGATGTAGATAATCACCCCACTGCTTCTTCCATGACTCCGTGTCTATATTAAATTAATAAACTATTTCTAGTTGTTAACAGTCTGGTGACTGCAGTCTCCTCAAGGAATAGAACCAAATCTGAATTATATTTATGAGGTTGATAGGTAAGTCCATGTAAAGTTTAATTTTGAACTTCAACCATAGGCATATGACACCAGCTAACAATTTCGACTTCTTTCTCTCCCCTTTCTGACATCATTATAAAGCAAACTAGTCCATAGATTTTCTTGGTCATCACTGCATTGCACAAGTGAATTAACGGCCTAGGGCGTATCAGGTGTTCCATAGTATTTCTAGAAGAAAAGAAGGAAAGAAAGAATAGGGGAAAATAATGGAGGAACACAGTCCAAGGGGTAGTTGAGCCTTTCAAACAGGATATGAGCTTCAGAGCATAGAATGAATCTATTATTGGTTACTGTACTTCTTGCCTGACTCATGGTACTTGCTTGATGCATGTTTATTTGTTGAATGCATGCATCAGAGATAATGCACATAGCCCTTGCATCTTCTATCTAGTGAAAATGGCAGTGACATACTTATATAGGATTATAACTACTGCGATGAGTGACAAAGTCACACATTGTTAGAAAAAGCTAGAACATGGGGTGAAACCAAACAAGTCCTCGATAGTAAGGTGGGATTTCTCTGGGAAGTGAAGAGACCTGAATAGTGAAGAGCAATTGCCTAGGAGATCAGTGGGGACACTCAGAGGAAGCGCTTACCTCTTTCACAAGGTCCTCTGGATTTGTAATTCTTAGTTATAGAGAGTCCATAAAAGTCAAATCGACTAATCCAATATTAGGTGTTTATAAATCTTCTCACGTTGGAGGGATCGCCATCACTGTATCAGTTAGTCAAACTGTCGCTGCACTGCAGGGTCAGTTTTGAGCTGACCAGTCACATGATGCAGAAGAAAAAGTCAGGGCGCAATCCAACTGGTTAAGGAAAAATATTTCTGGAGCATTTTCACTTTGGGAGACAAAACTAAGTCAGGTTTCCACTCAGCAAACTAGGAGCTGCCTATGTCCTCCCAAACTAGAACTGCCTGTGTTTATCTCACAGAACATGGGTCTTTCTTAAGAAGAAGATTCAAAGAGGTATGGAGAACCCAGCCCCACCTCAGAGGAACAGGACAAAACTACACCTGCCCAAGGAGGGCTAGCTAGGCGGGCAGGTACAGATATTGCAATACGGGTGCCATCTTCAGCACTCTGAGGTTTAACAACAACACGAGTAGGTTCCTGTCTATGTGTCCACACTCACTACTTCCCTTTTTCCACTTTTATTCTGTCCCACACACCCTTGCTAAACATCCCACGGCCATTTCAGTTTCCTTTCTGTTTCTCAAGCAGTCCAGAACCCGCCCGCTTGAACTTTGGTGTACTCTTCCAAGAACACCACAGAACAGACTTCTTTCCACTCTTCCATGCACAGCCAGTGGCTACCCAATCAGAAAGGCTTTCTGAAAACTCACAGACATTGTTAATTTTTACTAATTTCTTTCTCAGCGCCTTATGCAGAATGGAAGCCTAACAAGGGCCAGGGTGTTGTTTATGTTATTCTTCAACTGTAGCCTCAGCACTAGCAATAAACAATACTTTACACACAGTAAGTATTTGGCAAATACTTTTAAATACATGAGCTAGAATCATACACTATGTTAGGATGCAGTCAGTAGGTTAATATGCTGATTAGTTCTGATAGGCTCATTAGTTTTAGAACAAAATAGGGGAGCTATGTGGTTTTCCATAAAACTTAGAAAAATAGTTATGGGTGATGTACATTAGCTTTTGCTGGTATGATCACTGTCACAGACAGAGAGACACAGCAAAGAATCCTTCTGTGATCCCTGGGGATCTGTCTCTTCTATTTGATGGAAACAAAAATTGTTCTGGTTTGATCTGGAAACCAAGTGTGTTCAGCTTACACTACTTCTAGCCTTGATATTAGCTTATCCTTTGTGCCATTTGCCCAGGACAGTGGGCGGCACCATCCCCCGCCTGCCCGCCTGGTAATGATGTCTCATACTCACTGTTCCCAATGCAGTCAGGACTACGTCCCTAACATAATATGCAAACTTGACTTCTACCCAAGTCAGTCATTATGCAGGTTCGTCAGCCTAGAAGGTCAGCAGCCATTACAGAGGAGATGAGAAATTTCACCCACTGATAGCAATTTGAACATCTATTATTGCTTAAAACAAAATAAAAGCAGCTCTCTCCTCCCTCCTGTGATTTATTCTCTGAGAATGCTGTCAGTACGATGATTGCTGCAGAATAACAGGCTTGTACATCAGGCCACCTGTGCTTGTACCCTTCATCAGGAAACACGAAGGAACAATGTCTAAGTGACCAGACAAGAAAGGGAGTGAGCAATAAAGGAGCGGTGACAACTCCGAGATCTGAGAACGGGTGGCAAGGCTGATCCAGGGAGGATCGCGCAGACGAGGAGTTGGGTTGGAACCTGAGTCTTATCCATTTCTGGCTAGAGGACTGAAGGCAGGTGCTTCACATCCTCTTAGCCTCAGTTATCTGCTTATAACATGAAGATAATAGTTTGGTTGTGAGCCTAGCCTTCAATGACAGAGCCAGAGGAGAGGTGGGGAGGGGAACTGGCAGGATTGGAGGGAGGAGAAACTGTGGTCTGGTTGGAGAGTAATGTATGAGAGAAGAATTTTAAAAAAAAAAGCATATCATTGAAATCATTGGTTGTTTCAGCCCAATAAATACACAGCCTTTTAAAACTAAAACTTGCCTTGTCAAATCAGTTACTGGTTATATTTCTAAGTGCTTTCCTTTTTATTTCTCATAGATTTTTGGGAAATGGTAGAAAGTTCTGGGCATTCAAAGACCTGTGAGATTTTTAAAGTGCAGTGCCCAAATTATTAGGGAGACAGTTATCACAATGATGGAGAAAATTAGGCGCCAAAAAACCTGGGAGGCAATTATCCTTCTTCCACCCATCAGGCACGCATCACTGGGCCAAGTTCTGCACAGCTCTGGCATTTTCTTCGCTCATAAAACAGGAATCCTGTGTGGTTTCTCTATGATGCCTTGCGAGATAACCTGGGAGCAATTCGTTAGTTATGTAATTGAATTGGTGGGGTTATCTGTACAATGAACTCACCAGTTGGCCTTTAAAGTGGGAGTTCTTCAAAGTGGCTTGTCATCTGAGACACTTTGTACATGTGGCTTTCTGGTGCATCAACAGTCTTCCAGTTCTGCAGGTCAGAAGCAGGGCACAGCCGGTTTCGTTTTCATTTTCAGGGGCTCTGAATGCTGCTGCCATTGCAGCTGTCTCCCCCTTTTCCTCCTCCTCCTCTAGGACCTCTCTGCCCTCCCTGGTAGATAACTTGGTGTGTAGATCAGCCCGTCTCCTGTTCTTTCTGCAGTCCTCTGTGTCTCCTTCCCTGTGTTGTTGCCCCTGCAGGTGCACAGCCCCGTACCCAGCCTCTGGGTGCTTTCTCACATTTAGCCATGGTCGAGAGTATGGCCACAGGGTGAAACACACTTGCTACCTTGTCCTTAGAGGAGAACCTTACAGATTCTGTCCAGCACCAAGACGAGTTCCTTGTTTATTTTGGGATTCTGTTTTTACTTGCTCCTAACTGTGCACAGGACTAAGTCCACAGCACCGAGCCCAGAGTACACAGGGCCAGGCTCTACAGTAAGGCCACACAATGGGAAAAGGCGCTCTCAGTCAAGTTTACTGACCCTTTTGCTCTCAAGATGTATTCATGGTGTCCAGCCTACAGGCCGCCATTCACAATAAACTCTCACCCCAGCTTCATCTGTTCCTTTCCTATCATGTGGGAAATGATTCTCAGGAAGAAAAATAGAAAAGATTTCTATTCTTTATGAGAAAAAAAAAATGAATCCTAAAAGAAGCCAGTATGGCATACCAAATAAAGGAAAAGAACAGAAAGTCAGATAGGGTGTTATCCAGAGAATAGTCCAGTGGCGAGCCTTGGTCTTTCCTGCTCAGAATCACTAAGGATAACTTCTACTGGATTTCAGATCTGCTGGATTCCGGGTCTATTCCTACTAGGAAAGGCTGCATCAGGCCCTTCACTATGTAGAGCATGAAGGTGCAAACAGACGGAGCCCACCAGTCGTGGTCACGCCGTCTGTATGACAATAAGGAGAAACCAACTTTTTGCTTGCCTGAGAGCCACAGGGTGTCGGTGGTTCCCAGCTGCTGCCACTCGGCATCCTTTCTCAGCAGGGCTAACACAATCATTCCCTTGCTGAAGGCATGATTGCACGAATGGCGCAGACCGCCTTTGCTTCAGAAGGTCAGGCAGCTATTAAATTTCCCCTCTTCAATCAACCTCATGTCTCTTCCCCGAGGACTGGTGTGGGAGATTTTCTCCCCTCGGTGTGAATTGTATTGGGTCTATTATTAAATTTTCCCCTGGTGAATGAGGAAATAAAGGAGACACGAGACACTTAGAAAGTACACATTCTGCATTCTTTTCAGTGTGGCCTAGGAGACATTGTACAACCAGATTATTTTAGGGCTTGATTTTTTTTTTTTTTTGCATGAGGAAAATGAATAGCTTCTATAGGATTATTCACATTTGAAAACATTCAGATGATAATAATTGAAGTAATTGGGAAGCTAATTTCATCAATGATAATGTCCTCTGAGATGCTGGGTACATAATAAGGGGCAGAAGGATGGATAAAATGTGAAAACCCAGATAGATGGAGAACACATCTCTCTGAGTTCTGCTGTTTGCTCTGATGGTTTGCAGGAACAGGTCTTCTTGGGGACCCACAGATCCCCTGATTCTGACAACATAGCAGCACAACCTATGTTCCTCCTTAGAATGTTCTGAGATTGGGGGCAGCATGAGATTTATGTATTATTATTATTATTTCTCTGCTGTAGGCATTGAGCAGATGGGTCACATTACAGTCAAATTTGACTTAAGTTTCCTAACACCCCTCTGAAGGCCATTGTTGTTTCCCTGTTACACAGAGACAAACTAGCTAACTTGCTTTTCATAGCTGGGGGCTGGCAGAGACTGAGCTTAGCTCAGGTGGCAGACATTAGGGCCTGTGTGTTTCAGCCCTGTGCTGTGAGGCCTTGCTCCAATCCCACTCTCTTCCTGCCACCCCACTCTTGCCCTGGAAGGCCTCACCAGAGCTTTCCCCCCACCAGAAGTAAATATTTGTAAAAGAAATCTCAGAAATTTCAGATACTGCGCCTTCCTTTAAGTGATCAGCCACGTGTTCTCATTTGACAATTTCACAGCACTCAGATGGCACTTAGAGCTCTACGTTGCTATTGATATCTATCTTAACCAATTTTGACAGTTTACTAGACACGTTCATTCATTTATATATCCATCCTTCCATCCATCACCTCTTGTTTTCGACAGCTCTTGCTCAATAGTTATTGACGACCCAGTCAGGCACAGAACAGAGGCTCGGAACAAACGGTGAGCTAACTGGCGACTGCTCCTCATCCCATTGTGAAAACAGCTTAGCCTGGAGACAGAAAATATTCCAAATGCCGACCCCAAACCGAGCTCTAAAATAATCGAGTATCACAAACAAGTGCAGCGATTTGAGTGCATCGACTAGGCGGTCCTGAATTTGTCCTGGAGAATTTCAGAGGCCTTCCTGCAGAAGATCCGTCGGTCGGGGCTGACAGTAGAAAGGTGCACGATCTCCAGTAACAGTTACCACTCGCAGAGTGTGTGCTGTGTGCTGGTTTGGACTGTTTTTCTTCTAGTAACTTAAGAAAACTTTAATGTAAACGTAGATACTATTTTTTCAGAAGCGGTACTTATATGCATGCACCAGTCTTTGCCCTTTGGGTTGCTGAAGAGGGAGGCACTACAGCAGGTATGGGCTTCTGAAACTGAAGCATAGAAAAAATATGGCAAGTATGGGAAGCAGGATGGGGTGAACACACAGAGGGTAATGGCTAGGGGCTGCTGAGTTTTTTGCTGAGTTTTTAAGAAACCTCTGTTCTTATGCAAGGAAAATGACATACTTAGAGCCATCTTTTCAAAATCCTGTTGGCTGGGCCTGAAGAGATGGCTCACCAGTTAAAAGCACTCCTTTTGTATAGAACTCAAGTTTGATTCCCAACACTCTCATCAAGCAGCTCAAATGCCTGTAACTCTAGATCCAGAGACACCCTCTTCTGACCCCTGCAGATACTCCGTTCATGACCACATACCCACACGCAGAACCCAATACATACACACAATTGAAAATAGTAAAATGTGTATCTTTGGCCTTTGAGACAGAGGAAGGTAGGAATGGTGTTGGGGTTACCAACTAGGGGACTATTGTTCTCTTACAGGAATCTCAAGGATATTTGTGGCCAAGTCCTGTATTCAATTCCAGTTATATAATGTAAAACACGAAGATTTACCGGATAAAATATGTCTTTAATTTATCTCCCTTTTTCACTTACAAGATCTCTGCTGGGAAAGTTCAGGCCTTGTTTCTCACAGTCGTTGATTGCACAGGGGCCTGAGGTTGTTCGGATGTGTACTGTTCACCCACCGGCAGTAGAGCTAAACATCACAGCAAACTCAGAGGCGCCTGACACAGAAAATAGACATTAGGAAGCCCAAACTCAGCCGACTCAGCATTTCTTCAGCTCTGAGTCAGGAAAGAAAAATCAGTAAATTCTGTAAGTCTGAATGAAGAGTTAAAGGGCAACTTTAATAAACTTTGTAACTACAAAGCTGGGGTCTTGTTGTGCTAGTATGCCCATAAATACATAAGAGCCACATAGGCCTTGTATGTACTCAGCTACCCAAGAGGCTTTTCAACTAAATGGAAAAGTGTTAGGGGTTAAACATCTTGTTTGCAAAGATTATAGTATTTCAGTGGGTGCTGTGTTAAAAACATTCAGATAGAAAGAAAGATGATCACACACATACACACACACACACACACAAACACACACACACTGAATCCGAAAATGGAGATGCTTGCCCCAAGATTTAGGGGGGCTTGGGGTTCACCCTTCTAATTAATTATTAATCTCCAAATTGCTACATTGAATGTTTGAGGTAAAGCTTTTTTATTTGGGGGGAACACACCTTATTCTATTTGGTTCAGTGTCAATATTTGGATTTAAATAAAGCAACACATGATCTCACATCCAGTCAGAGTGACTGGCTGGATGTTCTAGGAGATAATGGGAGTTGAAAGTGATGTTTCTGGATCCCCACACACTCAAACATGAGGCGTGGAAACTAAAAAGCATCAAGCCGAATGAGACGGTGGCTCTGTGGGTTTCCAGACAGCTGGGTCTTCCTACTAGGTCAGGGCCTCCTACTAGATCTCCAAGAATAAGCAACACCTCATTTGAAGTAATGTATTTATGGGTACAGCGCTTCTGGGAACATGTTCTCCTCAGACTGTCACACAGTCCTCTCAGAAGGGCGGGGACAATACTGTAAGTTCCACTTCAGGGTTAGAAGGAAATAGAAATTCAGCAAACTACAGGGCAGAAAGGGCCAGAAAGAGGCAAGGATTAGTGGCAATCCTCTGGCACAGATCAACTCTGATGTGTTTGCTCAGTGAGCAGCATTTTCCTCCCTCTCCTGACTTTCTCTCTCTCTCTCTCTCTCTCTCTCTCTCTCTCTCTCTCTCTCTCTCTCTCTCTCTCTCTCTCTTTCATCCTCACTCAGGTCTCTCCCTTTCTTCTTTTCTCCTTCTCAGTCTGTGCTTATGAAACACTTCTGTGAATAACCCTACTGTGGTAGTCGCTGATGAGAGAACCCAGGCAATAAGCCAGATAACCCGAGCCAAAACAAAACACAACTGTTCCTAGAAATGAGAAGAGTAGAATTTCTGAGCCAAATGTTAATAGTGGTGAGCCAGAATTCAGATAATTGAGGTAAATATGGTTTGTTTTGTCTGTTTGACTTAATTAGCTGAAAAATATCCTTATTTCTATTTATATCTGGGTGCTGGAACTCCAACCCTCAAGATAGTCCTTCTCTGGAGAATTCATTTCAGTGATCAATTGTTTTCTTGATCACTAATTATAAAAAGTGCTCAGAAGGTTGAATGATATCATATGTCGAATTGCTCCACATATGGAGAACCATCAGAGTTTATTTTATGGTGGGAATTGAAGTGTTAGGTGCAAGGGTAAGAACTGGAGTGTAGGAGGGGCTTGCAGGAAACCAATAACTGTGATGTTTTTGCCATTGCAGTGTCTTCAGAAGAAGGAGTCATGGCGCTTGGTCATGGCATCAACACTCTCCTCTTGAGCCACACGGAGTTTACAGGTCCATGTCACCAGAAAAATGGGGCTACTCTTGCACCCCATCCTTAGCACACATGTGCAAGCTACTGAGTATCCTTAGACAAAGCAGGAAATCTCCTTCACCACTTGATAAGGAGGGGATTCTCTTTCCCTCTTGTTGCTGCTGACTTCACCAAGCAGGAAGTCTGAGTTTGGAGTTAAGTTTTTCACATTTGATATCAATGTCAGCCTCTACCTAAAACGGGCAGCGGATACGCTCAGGACCTTCAGGGGATGCCCAATAAATCAAATTCATTCTTTACATTTGCCTTTATAGGACTGTTTAATAAATAAAATAATAATGTAAGATTTGGTTTTAAATAACGTTTAGTCAAAAGAGGAGGTGTCGAATAAATAGAAATATAAAAATAAGGCTAAAGCACTTAATATTGAAAATTTGACAGAAATATCATAACCATAATACTAAAATGACCAAAGTTTGAAGATTACAGTTATAATCAAAGGAACCGTGGCTATCCTACATGGTCTTGGCATTAATTCTGAAGTTCATTCACAAATTTATTGGTTCATTCAATTATATTTATCAAATAGTTGGCCGCTATTTGACATCAGACTTAACCTTCTACAATCTACCCATGAATTTATTTGGAGCCATCCTGATAATTTACTCATGCTGCTCCACCCACAAAATTACAGTGTCAGATGTGCTATTCACCCTACCTGCCTGTGAAATGTCCTCCAAACACACTTGGTCATGGCATGCAGCAGGCAGGCAAATGCTCTCTGAAGGGAGCCAGGTAGGGTTGTGAAGGCGCAAGTCATAAACAATCCCACACCAGTTTGGAATTGTGATTAATAGGGTGGCATTTATTTAAAGGGGAATAAACTTACAGATCACCGTCCCAGACAACAGCCCTCTGCGCACGCAATTAGGAAGAAGTCTAGTCGCCAGAACCGGAGCAGGAAGTAAAAAGAGAGAGGAGGGAAGTAGCTGCTTTTTTTAAAGGGAAAGAGACCACGCCCCAATGGGCTGGTATCTCGGCGGCTATTGGCTGGAGGAGCGGAAGGACCTCCTGCAACAGGGTTGAGGACATTGTGGAAAGTGAACTTCTTCATGAGAGAAATGCTTCTAGAAACAACTTCCTCCTTTTATCTTTCTATGGAAGGAAACTCAGACAGAGGAGGAAAGAGTGGTTGTTTCGGCACAGGATGGCCTTTAAAACCCTTATACTCTGCCTGTGCAATGGGTTAGATGGATGCTCCTTCTGCACAGCTTACTGCAGAAGCAATGCGTCTGGTCCTAAAGCATAGAAGGAAAAGAATTAAGTCTTGTTGGGAAGAAGCCTCCTCCAAGTACCTTCCCCCTGCAGTTTTTACTGAGAAAGTTAGTTCAAATTACTGTCTGGCTTCCTCTAATTGGACTCTTCAAACACTTGTTCCTTAACTCTCCACACTCTTCTTGGGGACCTGCTTGAGACTTTTACCTGTACTCATTTAGTTTGCATTTGAGAGTGTTTGTTAGCTTCTCTCTTCAACGTTCTTTGATGAATATTCCGTCCTTAACTCTTTTTCTCTTTCAAACATGACAGTTGATTTTTAAGATATTTTTCTGATACCTTTTTTCTTTCTTCCTTCCCTGATCCCTCCACGGAAGTACTAAATGGATTTCTGGCTCAGAAGAAATACAAGACCCAGAAGATGAATGTGGGAAAGGATAGAAATTGTGCGCATTCTTTTACTTACCTTTCTATAGTAATAATATATTATTGTATCAGTGAATAGCAATTATATTGACTAGTAGCATTGTACTGATGAATATATTAATGCATCATATTTATCAAGTGTCCATTGTATGCATGAAAGCATGATAATGTTTGGTGGCAAAGTGATAAGAGAAAGCACAGAGTCTGTTTTGGAGCAAGAATGATGTATATTCAAATATCAGTTGCTATTAACATCAAACAGAATACACCTTTGGGTATATACATAACCAACTAGTATCAATTTCTCCCATTTAACATGAGCATGTAGCTTATTGATAGAGTTAGCTCTGGTATGCAATGAAATAATATTTAGCAATTCTTCCTCGAATGAATAAATAAAGAACAGAACTAGGGAGAAAAGTCTCTTGACTGTTCAGTTACAGTGATATGAATTAGGCATTTTGGTGGCTCCATAGATGGGACACAGAGAATAATAAAACAGCAATAATGAGAATCTGGGGTCTAAACCATAATCTTTGGAATAAGGAAGAGCTAAGATGTGCTCTATGTGCCAGGACTTAAGGCTATTCACACATTCCTTTTTGAAGTCTTGTCTAAAGTTTCATTTGTTAAAACTATACAATAAAATCAACATTTTTTTTATTTTGGGGTATAAAATTCTATGACTTTTAACACATGGACTGATAAAGCACTATTGAATCATGACACAGAATATTTTCATGAACCTGTAAAAGTCGCATCTATTGCTTTGAAGATACACTCTCTATTTCTATGAATGTGTACATGACAATGAACTAGTCTATCACTAGAGTTTGTTTTCTGAATGCTGTATAAACAGAATCATACACTATGCTACCTTCCATTTTTTTTGACCTCGTGCAATGTCCTTGGCTGTGTTTACAGGTAATTCATCTTCTTCAATTATCTAGTGTGGATATGACACTATTATATTTTTCATGTGGATATGACAGTCACTTCACTTTCCAGTTCTCTTGTGACTTTCCCATTTTGGGGTCACTATAAATGAGACTGCTGTAAACCTTTGCCTACAATTTTCCTATGGGCATAAGTTTTCACTTCACTTTTTTTTTTTTTTTTTTTTGGAAAAAAAAATTTCCGCCTCCTCCCTGCCTCCCATTTCCCTCCCCCTCCTCCCACCCCTCTCCCCCTCTCCCCACTCCTCTTCTCCTCCCTCTCCAGTCCGAAGAGCAGTCAGGGTTCCCTGCCCTGTGGAAAGTCCAAGGTCCTCCCCCCTCCATCCAGGTCTAGGAAGGTGAACATCCAAACTGGCTAGGCTCCAGTGTGATTGTTGGGTTACCTGGTAAGTTTACATACAAGAATTTATCAAATTATTTTCCAAAGTGTCTGTTCCAGTTTGAATTCTTCCTAGGAATGTAGGAAAGTACTAGATGTTCTATATCTTTATCAGCACTTGAGGCTGTTGTTTGTATGTGTGTGTGCACATGTGTGTGCATGTGCATATCTGTGTGCCTGTACACATGTGTGCACAAATGTGCATGTGTGATTGTGTGTATGTGTGACATTCTATGTGTGCATCTCTGTGGAGGACAGAGGACAACCACAAGTGTTCTTCACTTTTGCAATATAAGACAAATCTACAGGATGTCTTACTGACCTGGAGTTTGCCAAGAACACTAGGTTGGTTGGCCAAGAAACTCCAGGGATTCATCTCCAGAGACCCAGGTGATGTGGGAGTGATTTCTTTTAATCTGTTGCTTTCATTGATTAATTAATAAAGAAACTGCCTAGGCCCATTTGATAGGCCAACCCTTAGGTGGGTGAAGTAAACAGAACAGAATGCTGGGAGAAAGAAGCCGAGTCAGGCAGTCGCCATGATTCCCCCACTCCAGACAGACGCAGGTTAAGATCTTCCCTGGTAAGCCAACTCGTGGTGCTTCATAGAATATTAGAAATGGGTTAGATCAATATGTAAGAGCTAGCCAATAAGAGGCTGGAACTAATGGGCCAGGCAATGTTTAAAATAATACAGTTTCTGTGTAATTATTTCGGATAAAGCTAGCCGTGCTGGTGGCCAGGTGCCAGGAACGTAGCCCGCCGCTCCTAATACTACACCCAGGTCTCCATCTTCCCAGTCCTGGGTTCACTAGTACTTGTCGACACTCTTGGCATTTTTATGTGGGGTTCTAGGAGTTAAATTCACATAGTCATTCTTGCATGGCAAGCACTTTACCAACAAACCATCTCCCCAGGCAGTGTTGTGTTCTTATTTTTTACTATCTCAGTTTATGTGTGAGGAAGCCAAGGTTTACAAAGAACAAGTAAATCACCATAACCCTTGTATATGCAAAACTACGAATGAGGATTTAACCCCAGGATGGTTCCTAAGGTTTAACCAAAGGGCCCTGAGGTTGTACCACATTGTGGGACATGGTGTTTTATTTGAGAAGCTGTGTTTCTGTGTGCAACTGTTTTTGCAAACATAGGCCCAATACAGCCTTCTGTGTATTTCGAAGCTGGAAGTACATTACATCACTGAGTGTGTGGAGAAGCTGGAAGAGCTCCAGTTCTGAAGGGACCCACAAGAGATGGGCTGGTAGGAAGATTAAAGATGGTGATTTGAATTTCTCCTGCATAAAAAAGTACTGAAGGCAGAACCAAGGCCCACGTACTGTCCCTATGACCTTTCACTTCCTTCCTGCCTTTTCCTCCCACACGGTCATCAATGCTTTTGCTCAAGAAAATGCCAGATCTTTTGTACTATTTCTACAGATTTGAAAAGAGAAATAGTTTTTGCTTTCCTTTTCCCTCAAATTTATTATTTTTATTTTTTATTTTTCTTACCCTTGACCTATGGTCTTAGAGAAATTTAATCTGTGATGTATACTCCCAACCACAGAAAAGCCACAGAGGAACTTGGAAGGCTGACTGACAAGCTCATTCATGAAGCACATGATCACATGATTACAGATACAGACAAGCATACCCATGCACACGTGCCTGTACATACACACACACACACACACACACACACACACACACACACCTTGATTTTATCTATTAAACCACATATGGATCATACACCTGGAAATTCAGCATTTGTTTCAATTATGCTTCTTGGACTTTTGACCTTCTGAGTTTATTTATAGGCACTTGGATAAACTGTACTCAGATGATAATAAACTGGAAATAGGAGATGTTGAGATGCAAATACTGAGAAGCAGTTGCCCCTCCTAAACGGGTTGATTTCCATGTTTAAAGGTCAGAATTGGAAACTGGTCCCCCTTTGGTATCACCAAGTCTCAACTGTCTGTCTGTGTGTGTGCTGGCCTCATTTCTTTGGCATCTCCCTTCTTTTCCCTAGACAAACTCTGCTGTGGGACAACAGTTTTACCCTGTAAACATTTGTTTCTTGTATTTCTTTAGTAAAATGCTGATTGGCCAATAGCCAGGCAGGAAGTATAGGTGGGGAAACCATGCAGGAAGTAGAGGCAGGGCAATAAGAACAGGAGAATTCTGGGAAGAGGATTTTGCAGTCTGCAGTCATGACCCAGCCACAGAGCAAGCAAAATGTGACTGCCTCACCGAAAAAGGTACTGAGCCATGTGGCTAACATAGACAAGAATAATGGGCTAATATAAGTTATAAGAGTTACTAAGAAGTCTGAGCTAATGGGACAATCAGTTTATAAATAATGTAGACCTCTGTGTGATGGGGGTGGTTCTTGTATTTTATCTGTTGCTTTCATTGGTTAACTAATAAAGAAAACTGCCTTAGCCCATTTGATCGGCCAAACCTTAGGTGGGTGGAGTAAACAGAAGAGAATGCTGGGAGAAAGAAGCCGAGTCAGGAGTCGCCATGATTCTCCCACTCCAGACAGACGCAGGTTAAGATCTCCCTGGTAAGCCACCAGATCATGGTGCTACACAGAATATTAGAAATGGGTTAGATCAATATGTAAGAGCTAACCAATAAGAGGCTGGAACTAATGGGCCTGGCAGTGTTCAAAAGAATACAGTTTCCGTGTAATTATTTCGGGGCATAAGCTAGCCATGCGGGCGGCTGGGTGCCGGAGACCGAGCCACGCCGCTCGTATTACAACAGAGTGGCACCCAACGTGCTAATGAACTCCACGTAAAACCTGAGAGGGCTTGAAAAGGAGAGAGAGAGAGAATTTAAGACAGCTTTTTGCTGTTTGTGGGTTGCATGCGGCAAAGAAATTGTCCTGAGTCAGCAACAGGAAAAAACTGGCTGTTTTAAAAATGCCGGCTTTCTGGGCTGTGCGGCCATTGCGATCTCTGTCTGGCTCCTGCAGGAGACAGAGCTTTTGAATGGAGCATTTGGAGTAAAGTGCTACGGCTTGCTTGATGGCAATGTGGACTGCTGTGTACCTGGAACTGTGTGTGACTCAGGGGCACCAAATGGTTCTGATGCAGGAGCGGCTCAGCTCCGCCATGCGCCATGGGAACTCTGCTGATCTCAGGCAGGAACTACCGTAATTACCATAATAACAGCGCAGTTAAGGTTTAGACTGGGCAGGACACAGGCAGTACCATAATACCTCTAAATGGTGCAACTTAAGTTTTTAAGAAGTGCTTAATATTTTAAAAAATGCTCCTGGATAGTAAAAAAATGACAGATCCACAATAGAACTGATTCAGACACTGTTGGATGAATGTACGTAGGCTCGAGAGAGAAAAAAAAATATATAAAGAATAAAGTTAATGTCTTAAAAAAAAGGGGGTAAATTCTTTAAAGAGACAGAGTACAGATAGTTATAGATTAAAAGAAATAAAGAAAAATAAGCCACGTAAAAATGGAAAATTCACAGAGAGTCTGGATTCTTTGTATTATTGTGTTTTCTTTAAAATTTTTGACTGTAAAGGAGCTAAGTGCAGAGAGACATTTCATTATATGGGCTGCCAAGCTAAACCAGAATGGATATAAGGGTATTATGATTTCAGAATATGGGTCTAAGGATATGATGCTTTGGAGAGGGTCTTCTTTTGTTTTCATAGAGGATGAGACTCTGTGGATTGCGTCTATCCCAATATGGTATGATAGACCACGCCCTCCTGAAAGGTTGCTGTGAACACCTCCAGAAAATTACTTCACTCAACTGCCGACTGAGATGAACCTGGCACACAGGTTATACCGTGAAAGACCTGAATAACAGCGCCCCCATTCAGCAGGAAGCAGTTTGGAGAGAAAAAACTGCGCCCATATTCCCAAATATTGTTTATAAATGTTCTTTTACATTTAAAGGGGGATATGATATAGATATGAATAATTTGCATTGGTATGATTTTAAGGTCAATTTTGTTATATGTTTATGTATTTCTGATCTTGATTAAGGTATTGTGATTATGTAGTTCATTTAAAAATGTAATGTAAAATAGGATATATAGGTTGTTAATGGATAATCATCGATAATTGTCAAGCTTTTAGTCATGTTAGTTAGATTTTCTAGATGTGCATAGATATATTTCAGCTAGATAGGCATTCTTCATATCTTTCAAAGACTGCAGAATATGGCATTTAATGTTTTAATAACTTAGGGCTTTTCATGACAATGAGACACATCTGCTCCTGGCAGCACCAATCTACTTCAAGAGGAAGATGGGCACCGAAGAGGCTCCTTATGGAGTTTGATAGCCATTTGGGCAAGAAACTGCTCTTGCATGGACTGATGCATAAACTGGACACAAAGAACCCGCAGAGAGAGGACTGCTGAACTTGCCTAAAGGTGAGATGGTCTTTCGGGGTTCCTGACTCATGAAAGAGTCTGCAAGACATTCTGCAGGACACAGCAAAAAGTGACTGAACTGTCTTTGGAATTTCCTGCTTGATGAAAATGTCTGCTGGATACTATGGGCCTGTAGGCTGAAGACAGATGCCCCAACGGTACAGAGAACTTTGGGTGACTGTCCAGGCAGTGAGATGTCTCTGTCATTTCTAGAGTTTTGGATCTCTTGTTTGCTTAGGTAATATTATATCCTTCTGGAGTCTTTGATGGAGTTGAAGAATGGATAGATAGTTATAGGTTTCCTTAGTTATGATAAAATAGATATAAATATTATAACTGTAATTCTTGCTTGATAACTGTTTTGCTATATGTAATCTTACTATGTTAAAATGAAAGCCTTTCTTTTTTGTTTAAACAGAAAAAGGGGAAATGATGGGGGTGGTTCTTGTATTTTATCTGTTGCTTTCATTGGTTAACTAATAAAGAAAACTGCCTTAGCCCATTTGATCGGCCAAACCTTAGGTGGGTGGAGTAAACAGAAGAGAATGCTGGGAGAAAGAAGCCGAGTCAGGAGTCGCCATGATTCTCCCACTCCAGACAGACGCAGGTTAAGATCTCCCTGGTAAGCCACCAGATCATGGTGCTACACAGAATATTAGAAATGGGTTAGATCAATATGTAAGAGCTAACCAATAAGAGGCTGGAACTAATGGGCCTGGCAGTGTTCAAAAGAATACAGTTTCCGTGTAATTATTTCGGGTAAAGCTAGCCGGGTGGCGGTGGGAAGCAGCCCTGCCGCTCATATTACAACATTTGTGCATTTCTTTGGGGCTGAATGGCTGCAGGACCAGGTGGAACAGAAACCTCTGTAACAACAAAACTCTCTTCCACTTGGGAAGGTATTTTGGTTGAATATGCACTATCTTTTAAAGTCAAATAGGAGAACTTAAGTTTTGCTGGAGTATTCCTTCTTCAGAAGTATACTTCACAGCAGAATTTTCCATATGCCTTAAAGGCTTCTGGTAGGCAAGTACATTGTAAGGGGAGAGAGAAGTCGATAAAAGATGGGACCTTTGGAATCTGCCTTTCCTTTGCATCTCAGGGGGTCTGTTTCTTGCTTCTTTGCTGTCTCTTCCAGGAGGCATATTCTGCTTATCTTATATGTATGTGCCCAAACCTTCTATCATGTCTAGAGAAAAATGAAACTGAATTTCTTCCTAATGCTGTTCTTAAATAGAGTTTAGACAGATTTAAATTCGTGGGAGGAAATGATGAGCACTATGTGCTGGCTAGAGTTTCATCAACTTTCACAAGGTAGGGTCCTTTAGGAAGAGGGGACCTCCGTTGTGAAGGATTCCCCACCAGGTTGGCCTGTGGGCAAGTTTTTGGAGATTTTCTTGATTAATGATGGATGCACTAGGCCCAGTCCATTCTGGTGCTATCAGAACCCACCCTGGCTGCTATAAGAAAGCAAGATGAGCAAGTCATGAGAAACAAAGCAGTCAGCAGCATTCTTCTATGGCCTCTGCTTCCATTTCTGCCTTCAGATTCTTGTCCTGTTTGAGTTTCTGTCTTGACTGTGACACGGAAGTGCCAGCTGAAAGAAACCCTTTCCTCTACAAGTTCTTTTTAGTCATGGTGTTTTATCACAGCAATGGGAACCCTAAGGCAGAAACTGGTACCAGGCTCATGGATGTGGTAGATATAACCACGGGTTCTTTGGAGAAGTGCAATAGCATTTGAACTTTGTGCTGGAAAAACCAATGAGTGCTCAGAGCTCAATGAGCTGATACAAAAAGCTTAGGAGGTAAGAATGTTGAGAGCAATGTGGATAATGGTGGCCTGGCTTGTGAAATTTCAGAGGGAGGCAAAGATTTTACTAGGGCCTTTGTGTGATATTTTGAACTAAAAGACACTAAAGTGAAACCTTTGCTTTTCTGTGACCGTATATACTGGTTAGCTAGGACTAAGAGGTAGTGGTGATTAAGAAGAGACCACCAGCACTGGAGAGATGGCTCAACAGTTGAAAGCACTGACTGCTTTATTAGAGGACCTAGGTTCAATTCCCAGCACCTACATGACAGCTCACAACTGTCTATAACTCTAGTTCTAGGGAATCCAATACTCTACACAGATAAACGTGCAGGCAAATCACTAATGAAATAAAAATTAAAAAAAAATTATTGCCGGGCAGTGGTAACCCACGCCTTTAATCCCAGCACTAGGGAGACAGAGGCAGGAGGATTTCTGTGATTTCAAGGCCAGCTTAGTTTATAGAGCTAAACCTAGGACAGCCAGGGATACACAGAGAAACTTTGTTTCAAAATATAAAATTAAAAAACCCAAAACATAACAACAAAGTACAAGCTTTATGAAGGTAAATTTTTTGGGGAAATATTTTCTCAGGGTAAGGGCATGGAAGCTATGGTCCAGATGGGGCTACATCTGTACATTGTGTGGGTAGCTGATCTTTATAATGTGTAAGAGTCTCCCAGGTTGTACTGGTCCTGAAGATATAGGGGGAAATAAAGCCCAACTAGGATTGAAGGAATCATGGAGAGAAGTTGAGGCTTGATACTTTGTGACAGTGATTTTTCTTTGACTTGATTTTGACTGTGTCCTACTTCTCTCTTGAAATAAGAAAATATTTAACCTATTGTTTGATTTTACAGTCACAAACCAGAAGTAGCACCCTTCCATGGCCTCAACTTAAGTTCCTGCCTCCAGGGTTCTGCTCCTTTTGAATTCTTGCCCTGACTGATGGACTGAGATGTAGAACTATAGCTAGGATAACTGCTTTCCTACTCAAGTTGCTTTCGGTCATAGCTTTTATTCCAGCAATAGAAACCCTAGCTCTGACAATGCAATGGAAGAAAATGTAAAAAAAATAGTTTTGTTGCCTAGGGTAAGAAAGTGCTTATTGAACAAAATGTCAAAGGCATAATGAGAAATTTCTAAAAAAGATTACTGCATTTATCTTAAAAATGATAATTTCTGTTTAGTGAAGAGCAACATGAATACTTAGATGATAAGTGGGAAAGTATTTGTCAAACTGAAATTGGCAAGATATTTCTGACTTATGTTATCAAGAAAACTTACATATCATCAAGATAACAATCCCAGACCCCCCAAAGAACAAAAATATGAATTAGACCACCTCAGAAAGGTACTGAAAAGACCATAGCATGGAAAACATGCTCAGTCTTGCTTTGGTTATGATGTATTAGTTAACTGGAAAAAATTTAACTCAGAGGACTTTCAAAGCTGGTGGTGTGGGAAATCCTGACTTCTGGTATTGCTGACTGACAAGACAGTCAGGGAAATCACATAGCACAATTTGGTCAAACCAAGTCTATATAATTCTGTTATTAAGTAAATCTATTAAAGATGCACATGGAAAAACATATTCTCAAATAGATCTATAAATATTTGTATATAAAGATGGGAAGATAGTCTTATTTGTGGTGGCAATGATCTGAAGGAACCCTGGTTGTCCGTTATTGAAAAGGATGAGGGATACAATGGCAGAAATGTGATCACACAGCAATTACAGAAAATGGATTAGATGTTTATTTGGATCAATAAAATAATAAATAAAAAGTTATAATCCAAGACAATCTGTGTAAGTTTAATACCACCACACATACATATCATTTTACATATGAAGAAAATATGCGAATTAAGCACATTCAGTTAGAATAATTGGAAGAGACTAGCAATTAGAAACAGGACTAAGTAGAAATACATACATCACAGAAAAAGCAATTTTCCAAGGACTAGTGGTAATATTGTACCATGAATCAGAGTGTTACTAATTCAAATATCTGTCCCAAATCTATCACAAATAAATGAATAAATAAGTTGTTTAATTCTCAAAATGGGTTCTCAAACAGGGAATAACTGTCTTCCTTACTTCCAATTATTCCTTCTTGGAATCCTAAAACACACTTAATATATGCTAGAACACTGGAAGAAAAATGATGGTGTTTTGTTTTTCCTCTTAATCTCATGGGGAAGTGTTTATTATCCTATGATTGATGACATATTAACCTTTGTACAGTATAAATCTCATGATGTATGCTTTTGTTTGGATTGTATGATTTCAGGCTCTGACTATATGAATGTCTGTGATGACCATAATAAACAAACATGTTTTTGTTTCTTATTTATTTTCCAACTATCAAATCATCTAGAAGAAACTTAAGATCTATCAACAAAGGAATGATCAAATATCTGGAATTCATACTTAACAATAGACTGTGCAGCCACAGAAAGAAATACAGTTCTTAATTGCTAGTATTGTATTATCATCTAGACATACCATTAAGTAAAAAAAAAAAAAATCAGACAAGAAAATAGGAAGTCATTTGCTGAAATTTGTGTTAAAAGACACCATTCCCTCATATTTTTAAAGATTAAGATTTTTTGAATGTATTGACTGCTTTAATCTTGGGCATCAGCATATTAAAAACTAGTCATGTGCTAAAGAGTTAGGCCTTGTTCAGAAGTCTCACTTTTTTGTAAAAAATCATCAATATGAAAAGAACAACCAGGCTCATTAATAATAGCTAAAATGTGGCTGAGGCTATGGAAAATAGGAGCCTTAACTTCAAAACAAGCATCAGAACGTGTGCAGCAGATAAACATGACCCCCACAGCGGCCCCCTCTGGGAGCAGGTGCTACTGATGACCCTACTAGGGGTTTTCCAACAGAGGATTTAATATTGGGGTTCAGGGAGATTGTGGGTAAAATTCAGAGTGATGTGAGATTCCCCCAGTAAATACCATTGGTTAATAAAGAAACTGTCTTAAGCCTGTGATAGGGTAAAGTAGAGCTAGGTGGGGAAAACTAAACTGAGTGCTGGGAGAAAGGAGGAGGAGTAAAAGAGAAGCCATGGAGCCACTGTCAGAGATAGACAGGCTGAAATCTTGCTAGTAGGTCACAAGCCTCAGGGTAAAATATAAAAAAAAAAAAATGGAGATGGGTTAATTCTAGATGTAAGAGCTAGCTAGCAATATGCTTAACATATTGGCCAAGCAGTGATTTAATTAACGCAGTTTCTGTGTGGTTATTTCTGATCTGAGCTGCCAGGCCACTGGGAAACAAACAAGCGGCCTCCTACAACACCACAGACTTGGAGGAAAAACAAATTACTAGCAATGTCTACATGAACTTTCATTTTCTCTTCAGTTATAAAGGTGTCAGTAATGCTTATGATTTCATACCCAACAGAAATTCCAAGCCTTTTCCTATTTGGTCATTTCCTTATCATGTTTTTGAGTTGGGATTTTAGGATTAGCTCTTTCTGCTTAGTGTATTAAAGAAGCAAGCGATTTCCCGTATGACAAGTTTGATATTCTGACAAATATGTTCAGTGTAATTGACTCCTTTACAGCCCTGTACATTTTCTTAGATGGTCTTAAAATTTATTTTGAGATGGCATTTAGGTGCTTTTCTGAATGTGAATGCTTCACAAACATGGGAGTTTAGCTCATCAGCAAACAGGCCCAATTCTAGCAGAGGGAAAACAACGATAGTGCTTTACAACCATATTTTTAGATTTGTTTATATTATTGTATGTGTGTGCTTTGCTCATGTATATCTGTGCACCATATGCTTGCCTGGTACCCAGAAGGTGAGAAGAGGGCATCACAGTCCTTGACCCTGGAGTTATAGACACTTGTGAACTTCCACGTAGATGCTGGGAATAAAACCAAGGTCCTCTGTGAGAACAAATGTTCTTAACTGCTGATCCATCTCTCCCCAACCATATTTTTTTTTTACAAAGACGCCATCTTGAACGGGTTTTGCTAATTGCAAAAATCAAAAATTCTTTCAAAAGGTGAAGTTATGCCAAAGCCAGATGTACTTTTGGTGCCTCCATCACGAAACTAGAGCTCTGTGCCCAGAATGATCGGCTTTCCAGTACAGCTCAGAACCTACCAGAAAACCATCCATGCATTTAGCCAGCACAGATGAGCGTCGGCTCTGTCCGAGGCAGACCTGTGGAAGGTGATGTTGGTGTTTTAATGGATGGAAGCAGACACAGAACCTTCGGGAAATTGATGCTAGATAACATGAGACTTATAAATCTCACACGATGAAGCTTAGTCGGGGCGATATTCTAAGCTAGACAATGAAAGGGCAGCATGGTGATGAGTTGTTTGCTTTTAACGTGGCGCTGCTTCCGTTCGGGCCCTGCTATCTCTGTGACCTCACCCCAAGCATAGCATCATTGATTGAGAAGATTTGCTTTTTAAGAAAGCAAGCATTCCTAATGCAGTCCTCAGAAACAAGCCCAGCCTGTCGAAGATTTTAATAGCGTTCTTGAAGAAGCTTATTCCTTGACATTGTCCATCAGCTCTTTAGACTCCAATGCAAAAGCTGTTACTCATTATCCATCTCTGTAAGGGCTGAAGTTAAAAGGAGAGTAAAGCTAGTGTCCTAGATGCCACTGCTCTGTGCTACATCCCGTGAGAAGGTAGGGCACTGGGGTGGGATAAAATGGAAAGGAAGTATCTCAGAATTGATGGACGAGGAGCTTTTCAGTCAGAAGAGAATGGTTTCCCAAAGGGCAAAGATGGGTCCTAGGCTGAAGTGATGTTTGTCCCAGGTCTATTGAAAGACTATTTACATGCGAAGCCTGGTCTATTCGACTAGAACACTGTGTGAGCCAGAGGTCGAAGCCCCTCCCTCATGGAGCCCCATCTGGTAGGGAAGGGAAACCATAAAGGGTGCTCGCATGAAGCAATGGCCAGGTAAATAAAGATAAGTTTGTGCAAACAGTGGTTGCTCTGAAGAAAATAAGCAGGGTGATATGACTGTTCGGGCATGTGGGGAAATTTAACTGGAGACTGAGCAGTCTCATCTATATTTTCCAAAGTCACTTTGCCTGCTGTGTGGGCAGGGTGTTGGGTAAGGATAAAACAGAAGGGGGAAATGAGCAGCAGAGAAACTAATACATGAATATCAGAAGAGATGCTGGCGTTATGGACTGAACAGTTGGAGATAGGGGTGCTGATGAGAGAGGCAGGCGGACAATGAGTCAGACAGAATGGGAAAAGTAGGCATAAAAGACGAATATAACCAAGGGATGGGACTTTGAGGCAGAAAGAACACTGTAGGCGCATTCTGGTTCAACCCCTTTAATTCTGCAGATGAGGAAACCAGGTCCCAGGGGAGAAAGTGGCTTGCCTAGAAACTGGGCAGTGTCTAAACTTTCTGGTCTGGTAACATCTCTTACAGTGACCAGGGGAGGAGGAAGACTGTAAGGCAAGAAAGACAGATCAGGGAGGAGTGAGGACAGAGGCAGAAATAGTCAAAAGAAACCAAAGTGCGAAGAGAGGAAAATGATGAGAGATGAAGAAGAATGGGATCGGGCTGAGAGATGAGGGGGAGGATGGAGGGAGCCCTGTTGCTGGGTTAGCTGGGCTGATGTTTTCTAGTTGAGGTTTGGTTTAGTAGACCATTGCCTGGTTCACCGCAGGCAGCACTCTGGGCACCCAGGGCAGCAGTTGGAGCAGCTGCCAGCACCACCTGAGTCAAAGGAACAACGGCAGGGGAAGTGCAGATGTGCAGGAAGTCCCCTGAGTCAGAGCCAGGTTAGTTGAGACCACATTGTTCTCGTACACCTCTCGGGAGACCCTGCCATCCTAGGGCAATCCTGGGACGGGCACACTGTTTATCCCTACTATCACCAGCACCACCGTCAGCGTGCTGCCATGTCTCTGGATCATGAGCTGGGCTCTTTCCTGTATTCCTCTATTTTATCCTCACAAAACACTGGAGGGTCCTGTGACTTCCCCCACTTCACATTCTCCCTGGGATTAACTTGCTAACATCTTTCAGAGCCAGAAAGTGGCCAAAAGTCTCTGTTGTCACTCCTAAGAAGACAACCCAGCGTCTTGGCAGACTTTTTAAGAGTTGTTGATGCCACATTCCTGGTAGACATGATGTACTCACACTCCCTGAGGATGCTAGGTGCTTAACCTAGGCAGTGAGGCTCAGAACAACTTTACTCTGTCTAGCTGACATTTTGCCCCAGGCAAGTCATAGTCTCCCAACTACAATGATAGCTCACAGACTTCTTTTGGTTTTGTGCTGTTGCATTGTTAAAAATATAGAATTATCAACCCCTCTCCTTTTCCTCCAAGGTCCTTTTCAAATAACATCTCTTCTAGAAAAGATTTTCTTTCTTTCCGAACAATATAAATTACTCCTTCTTTGGTGCCTCGTGGTCTTGAATTTGGGTCTGCAGCACTCCTCCACCGTGGAAGCCCCCAGTCACTGCTAACTGAGCTGAGGAAAGCTCCAGAGTCAGGATAAATGGACTTCTTGTGACTTTATTACCCCAACTCTAAAACTCCAGCAAAGAAAGATATGGTCAATCTCTTGAGCACATATACACATTTTCTGTTGGACCAAAGAACAGATTTCTCTTTTTCATGTGCTAATGTAGGTGTGGTGTATGTGCATGTGCACATGTGTGTGCACCTCTGCAGAAGTCTAAATCCACACGGAGTATCTTTCCTTAATTGCTCTTCATCTTTACTTCTTGAGGTAGCATATCTCACTAACACAGGGCTGATAGATTCTCCTAGCCTGGCTGGCCAAAGAGCTTTGGGGCTTCTCCCATATCTCTCTCAAGGCTGCGGCGGCAGATACAGTACCCAGTACTCCATGCTCTGCTCTTTATTATGTGGTTCTGGGAATCAGAACTCATATCCTCATAGTCACGGGGCCACATTATGCCCATGCAACTTATAAATTTCTTTTGAGGTAACAACCAGAAGAATTTTGCAAAGATATGAGTTATAAGATTAGCTTCTGTGAACTCCAACATCTCATTCTTTAAGGGTATATAATGTAAGTAAGCATACACGGGTGTCTGTGGTTTTTATGTTAATCTTTTGAACCTCAGGCTTTGCTCTGTAAGCAATAGAAATGGTGGCCAACCACAGTACTGAATAAGCACAGATATAAGGTTTTAAAGGCAAATATTGGATGGCACATGTTGCTACGGGTAACATTGAAAATTCACTTTATGATTTGGTCTTTACAGTTCCAATTCCATTTTCACTGGAACTTCAAAGCATAATTCTCACTGACAGGCATACAAGATAAAAGTACAGCATTGACATTTTCCTCATGTGCACATGTGAGAACGCACCACACACGCATTACCACAAATAAACAAACAACTAATATCTGGAAAAGGAAAAAAATTGATGCTTCTCTAGAACCTCCAGGTGAAACCATAGCCCCATGCTCACTTGGCTGGCAGAGGTCTCTTTCAGCCCCTCCGACTTTCGGGAATGTGGAGCAATGACTTGAGCTGGCTTAAGCTGCCAACTTTGTGGTATGTTGTAGAATATTACTTTAAGATGTGTTACATTTGTTTATGCTGTAGAACATTTGTTTTAATGATGCAAAGACATGTTGCGCCTTTTACGCTGCATTTGCTTAACTCTGTGAAGATGTGTTACTTTGCCTGTCTAAAACACCTGAACCATCTAATAAAGAGCTGAATAGCCAGCAGCAAGGCAGGAGAAAGGATAGGTGGGGCTGGCAGGCAGAAAGAATAAATAGGAGGAGAAATATGGGGGGAAGGAACAAGAAAAGGAAGAGAGGAGGATATCGGGGCTAGCACGGAGTGAGAGGTAGAGAAAGATGTATAGAGTGGAAAAAGATGGGAGCCCGAAGGTAAAAGGTAGATGGGATAATTTAAGTTTGGAAAGGCTGGCTGGAAACAAGACAAGCTAAGGTCGCACATTTATAGGAAATAATAAGTCTCCACGTGAATATTTGGGAGCTGGGTAGCAGGCCCCCCAAAAACCCAAGAATTAAAAAATAAAAACAAACAAAAAACCCAAAACAAAACAAAAACAAACAAAACCAGCAGCATGCTTTCTAGCAGCAAGCGGAAGTCTGCCCTGTCAAGGAATTTTCATTGGGGGAAGCAAGCGTTCTCCTACCTTAGCCCATGACAGCGTACCATATATTGCCAGTTTCAGGAATAGTATCAGATAACATACACCCTAACATATTCACACGTCCTGTGGCTGTGGGCACTGGTGTGACTGGTAATGCTAGTGTTGTCCTCCCTACCAAGTACCCTGAGTCACTTGGACATCAAAGTAATATTTCTTGGGTCCAAGAGTCTCCCCAAGCATTAATTAATAAATAAATACTATAAAAAGTTCTCAGGAAATAATGTTATTTTGTGAAAATGCATTCCATTTATATATACAAGACCATACTATTAAACCTTAGCATAATACCATTTGAATAAAGATATATGGATATTCAACCCTTAGCAAAAATTCTATTTTGCAAGCTATAAAGCAGTGCTAAAACATAAACTAAAAAACTTTTGAAACAACAGAAAAGTATACTATGTTCATTGATTAGAAAGCCAAATATTGTTAAAGGCAATCTTCCCAGACGAATATGATGCAATTTCAGTTTAAAACTACCGGCATGATAATTTGTTTTTCTTTCACAATTGAAACTCAGTTGGTTGAGGAGCAGTGCACTAACATTTCAGTTCACACACAATTCTTAACACAAGAATTCATAACCGGAAGAGCCACATATCATGCTTTTAAAGAGAGTTGATCTAATAATGCATTGACTTCAGATGTGATGATGAGATCTTTCCTAGTGAGGATCTCACTTACCAACATCACCAAATGTCAATCATTTTGACTGGACTCCCCCGAGTCACAATTTTTGTATCATATTCCTTACATTCAATATTCTAATTGTTCACATATTATAGTCAAAACTTTTAGGAAAACTGGATGACCAGGACCAGAAAAGTGATAGAGAGTGAGTCCCAGAGCTACACAAAGAAATCCTGTCTTGAAAAACTAACCAAATAAACAAGCAAAAACAAAAACAAAAGCCATTCAATACACAATGAAGACTCCACCATTCAGGAAGCACTGATATATATGCATATATATATGTATAATGTATTATAGGATATGACTCTAGCTCCACGTCTACGGGATGATATTTATTAGCTGGACTTTCTTAGCTTCTTTCCCCTCTGACTTATCAGAGACTGGATTCTCATTCACGTCTGTTTACTTCAGGTTTCATGGGCAGCTGCCAACATTTCTGTCCCCTTTGCTTCCCTTTTCCTTTTGTTTGCTCTTTGAGCTTTTTTTGGGGGGGGGTCACTTTTACTTTTGCAGCAGAGTTTAGTCAGCAGCCTTGCCCATCTGTGCCTGGACCCCTTCTTTGCCTGCCCTTCAGCCAAGCTGCCCTTGTCCTTGGGCATGTCAGGAAGAGCAGCGGGGATGTATGGGTGCCTGGTCTCTCAGAGCTGTCACCACCCTGCTCTGGCTGATGTCTCAGTGACATCTCTATTAGACACGGGCAAGCCAGACTTAAGATGTACAAAACATTCAGAGTGAGACACAGTTAAGATACGGGCCTTTTAGAGAAACAATTGAGCTTCTGATACTGAGTTCCAGTTGATCAGTAAGACAGGAAACAGCGGCATAGTAGTGATACAGTGGTTTCATGATTCTGGATTCAAATCCTAGCTCTGTCGCATACCCCTCCTACCCACACACCTTAGTTTATTAGAATCTTCCAGGAAATGGCAGGACAGGGATGAAGGTGGGCATAGTTTGGAAAAGCATCTAAGGGAGCTTGGGTATAACACATCCTCAGCCCACCCACTAAAGCATCTGCAGGGGACATAGAGGACATTAATATCCGTTCAATAGGGCAAATCAGCTAACACAAGCACACATAAGTATCCAAATGACTGTTACGAAGCATTATCAGATCAAGCCCATCCTAATGGCCCAGGTTTCAATGCAAAGTCCATATGTGACACCAGCTAAATGTGACTCAAGGTGAAAACCCCGCTTCCTGATCTCTTACCAGGAACCATGCAGGGGTGGCAGTGGGGAAATATCATCTATTTTTACATCCTTGGAGGAGTAATAAGGGTAATTTAGAAGCCATTAACAAATTTGTGGCATAGGCAGGCCGTGTGATTGTTTTTTTCACATTGTTTTCCTTCTTGACCTCCACATCTGTGTGCTCTCCCCTTTATACATGATATTAGATATCCATTAGCTAGAACTTTTGCTGCAAATAACCGAATTCTATTCAGGTTGTCATCATACAAAGTGGTGCTCATGGTCAGGACAGAGGGCCATCCACCAGTCTTCAGGGATGCACCAGCACCAGGGACCCCTGTCTCGCCCATACCTCTTTTTTTCTCTTTGCCATTTGGCCACCAGAACTACACAATATAAAAACCTGGCTACCAGGGATCCAGAGGTAGAACTCAAAGCAGCAGTCCTGGGTGCAGCTGAGAATTGTAAGAATCTATACCATGCTGCAGGTCTCTCTGTGGGCACCTGAGGAAAATCCTTGTCCCTGTTTGAAAAGCCTCCGATAGCTCTGTGAGGAGCGACAGTGGAAACACCCACATGCCAACGTCCGTATGTGGGCATTTGTGTTTACCAGTTCTGAAGCTTTCTGTTGACTCTAGGCACCCAGACTCACAGCTGCAGAACAAGCTTTCTCAAGACCCTTTCCTTGAATTAGTTAGGATGAATGTGAGATCAGAAAGTCTGTCCCTTTAGCCTGGGCCACTGGAAACCCGTTCTTAACAGAATCATCATGCTTTAGCTAGGGTTGGCATTAAAATAAAAGACCCTTTTCATGGTGTTGCTATGGAGATCTGCCATGGAATATACTCTACCAGGAGGAATACTGGCTTGGTGCCTTTCTGTTTTTCAACAATTATTTTCAGAGCTGTGTTATTTGGGTCTCTCTAGTTTAGCAGTCTGGCTTCCTCTTTTATATAAAATTGATTGCCGTCTGTTTAATGAAGCCTGTGTGATTAGATTTACACAGGACCCAGCATGGTCTTTTATTGACAAAATATGCCTCCCTAAGTCTTAGAAATTCTTACTTTCTTCCTTAAAACCAACTTATTTTACTGGGAAATTAAGTGGATTACACGATTTCTTCATTTTTAAATTATTTTTATGCATATAGGTGTTTTGCCTGCATGTAGGTCTGTATACCACATATGTGCTTGATGTCCACAGAAACCAGAAAAGGGCATTGGGTCTCCTGGAACTGGAGTTATAGATGGTTGTGAGCTCCCATATGGTTAGGAACTGAACCTGTGTCCTCTGGAAGGCCAGCCCCTGCCCATCCTGTTAAGCCATCTCTCAGGTCCAAATTATGAAATTATGTTTTTATAATAAATATAAATTTACATTATGTAAACATCAAGGCAATGTGCCTTGCTACAGGTACTAATCTCTAGCAACACCACAAATCTGCTTTGCCTCACACAATGACAGTTCTTTTCTTTCTAGTTTGTGAACACTAAGCACAGAGTATGCTGAGAAGTTTTAAGTTTAGTTCTTAACTCTCAGTCTCTCTCTGGTGTGTGTGTGTGTGTGTGTGTGTGTTTGTGTGTGTGCACGCGCGTGCTTGGGACCCATACTAGGGCTGTATGAGTATTGAAAATTAGTACTGAGTTACACTCCCAGCTCTAGGCCATCCTTCTCAGTTATCCCTCTGCAGATTTGGAAGAGTCTGAATTTGAAGAAGCTGCACATGATGTGTGTCTGAGGTCCATCTCTTCTCTCAGGGGCATTAACACTGCAGCTGGGATCAGCCTGGACAGCCACCATTTTGTGGGAATGGGGGAGGATGAGGCTCAACTTGAGGAAGGCGATGTCAGCGATTAGAACTCACACCTCGTGCCTCATAGGAAGTGAGACACCCACAGTTGGACCCCTGCTTCTTCCATTCTTTCCAAACAGAGGCAACCTGCCAAGGCTGATGAGTCGACTGTTTTCCTGGATGTTTCCTTTATTTTCTGTTTGCATTGCCTCTGAGAGCATCAAGCATCCTCTCCGAGAGGGAAGTAACTTCACCTTTCCACACCAGCATGTGGGCTCCTGATAGCCAAGCCTGGAGCCTTTCTTCACATCAGCCTACTGGGAAACAAGCAGCTGCTAATTTGCACAGACTGACGTGGGAGTCAGTACATATCAACTTTTAAAAACTGTACAAATATTTATACTTAAGAATTTAATCTTTAGAAGCGTGTCCCACAGGAATGTTTACTTGAGAGCACCAGGATTTTTATTGTAACTCTGCTTCTGAAAGTGAAAAAAAAAACATAAAAACAGAGAAATGTCTATCATTAGGGCATTAGTTAAAGTAGAGGATATCCATACCAGAGAGTACTATGCAGATAGCAAAAGGAGCAGGTCATAAACTGAACAGGGGAGAATGTCTGTGATGTATGGTTAAAAGGAAAAAAAGAAGAAACAATGCATTTTGTGGCATGATTTTTGTAGACTAAAATATTTCTATGAACTTATCAATGTGATATGAATGCTTTAGGCACACAAAAAATTCCCAGTAATTACTCAGCAGTTATTAGTAAAAAGTAGCTATAGATTAGAACAGAGAGATTATGCTGTTTGTTTTACATCCTTCTTAGAGCTTTAAAAACCCTTCACGCTGCTAGAAGATATCTGTTACTATTTAAAAAATAGTACAATGGGTCACCTAGTTTAATTGGAGGGTGATGAGAATATGCTGAAGATGAAGGGCAGTGTTGATGGCACAGCCTTTGGAATATATCTAATGAACCGAATTACATTCAAAATGGTTAAAAGATAAGCTTTATGTTATACACATTCGATTACAAGACACATATTTGATGCTCTTTAAAAGGATAGTTCCATTATATAAGAAATAGCCTGAAAGGTAAGAGTGCTGGGGCAGACTGAGCCATGCTACAGAACCCCAGAATGCAGTGCCCATGAAGTCAGTGTGTTAGGGCCTCTAACACATCTAGAGTTACAGTGATGCCTGCGAGTGATGGAGCTCACGGAGGCCACTTTCTGCTGGGAGTCTCCCTGGAGGTTCCCTTGGGATGCAGAGATTTGGAAGGAGGTCTTCTATGGTTTCTCAGTCTCTGTCATTTTTCCTGCAGCCTCCCTCCCAGTTAGGATTAACTTTGTTCCTTCTGAAAGCTGCCTGTCAGCAAGCTGTCTGTCAGCAATAGCATAGGCAGTATATTGGTGCTTGTATGCATACTCGCCTCAGCCCCCTTATCCTAACAGACACGGACTAGATTTCCTTACAAGTCCACATTACATTTTCTGAAAATTTAATTGTATAACATTATAATGTTAAGGTTCCACATATATTACATATTTGACTCAAGAAACACTTAATGCCCTCTATTAAATCAGTTTTTTAGAGATTTGAAATTTTTTCACTTTATACATATGAGTATTTTGCTTGCATGCATACCACAAGAGTCCCTGGTGCCTCCAGAGACCAGAAGATGATGCTGGTTCCCCCGGAATTGGAATTACAGATGGTAGTTACCTACCATGTGAGTGCTGAGAATCAGACCCAGGTCCTCTAGAAGAGGAACACATGCTCTTAACCACTGGGCCGTTTCTCCAGCACCTTTTTTAAATGAGGGAAAAACGAGAATCAAGGACTGTCTTTATTTTATGTTAAACAACCATTCCACATATTTCAAGCGCCCACTATGTCGTGGGGGCAGGTCACAATGAAATAAAACTGTAAGCAATAGTTTTCACAACCTGTAAAGGAATTAACTAATATACAGGTATTAAAATGAGTTGGTTTGGACTAGAATAGATTAATCTGGACTGAACTGGATTCTGTGTGATGATACAATGAACATTTAACTTCCACTAAGATATCTTTCCCACTGCACAGGCAGTACGGGGTTGAAGAGGAGAATAAAAATTCAGATGAAACATGTCGTCTTTCTTACAAGACACAGTAGAGGGGAAAGTGGGAACTGATAACTGGAAACACAGTAATCATGATAGCATGATAGAAGAAGTTATATTCACAAAGTTTTGAGAAGAGCTAGTCCATCTGTTTATTGGTGTGGACTTTCTAGAATAGTTTAGCAAACCGAGAAATGAGAGGGACACTCGGGCTGAGAGAACAGCTTGAACAAAAGCCTGGAAGGGGAACATGTCAGAACATCCAGGGTACAGAGGGCAGTTCATCGCATCTAGAGCATGGCAGGCAGCAGGGGCACGAGGCTCTCAGCATGAGATAGATTGTAGCAGGAGCCTCAGCCGGAGCTGTGGGCTGCTTCTGAGCATGTATAGAGTCACCAGGTCCAGTGACTGCTGAGGAAGAAGGGGATTTGGAACTCAGGGAGGAGCTACATGCTCAGGAAGTCATTCCTTGTCTCCAGGGTCATTCCAGGGCTCTGTATTAACTGTTATTTGCCGCCCCACCCTGGACCATTCTTACCCAGTCCCCACACAAGAACCAAGCAGGTTTGGGGGAAATTTCAGATCTGACTACTCTTCTGCTTAGCCTCACTCTTTATCTTTTGGAACATGTTCAAAATGGCCACATCCATGCAGAGTAGGGATCATGTCTCTCTGGTCTTACCTTGTACCAAGACAGTCCTTTCTCTTGTGATGCTCCAGTCTTACTGACATGCTTCTCTTGTTCGTAGAGTGCTGTAATACATCTTGGTGCCAGCTATAAAGCTGGATTTGGTGCTCAATACATACCTGTTGGATGCCTTGGGGTTACAGGCTGGCAGGCATAAAGGAGTGGGCCAGCTCTACAAGATCCTTCTCATGGTCTTTCAGCTTTGTCAAGGAATGCCTACAAAGGACAAGAAACTGTGCTCATTACTTAGAGAGCGGAAGGGAAGGGGAAGAAAAGGATAGGAGGGGAACAGAAAAGAGGGAACGGAAGGGGAAGAGAGGGGAGGGTGGAAAATGTTTTATTTGGAGATGAAGACAATAGAAGGTGATGATGTTCTAATTTTTAGTATGCTATGAATTGATGGAGAGGAAACATCAGGTTTAGGGTTTGAAATCTGTAGAAAACACTTGACCTTGGCCCATGGAGAATGAAACAGAGTGAGGTCTCCCTAAAGTGTCTGTGGAACGTCTTTCAGGGCCCATGGCAGAGGATCACTGACCACTAAGCCAGTGCTGGGGAAGAGGGAGGAGAGCAGGGGAGTTGAGATTTGTCAGAACAGGCATAGACAGACCAGGATTTCATGGCAGAAAACTTGACATGCCATGGAGTCTAGAAGAAAGAATCTAGTCTGAGCAGAGAAGAGCTGGCTAGGAGCTAAGAACCCATGTACTCAAGGGTGGGACTGGGGAATTTGAAAATGTCAGTGACACAGAAGGGACATAGAATTCTCTGGTGGCTGAACTGGAGATGGAGGCCACAAGGCTCAAGATAAAAAACAAACAAACAAACAAACAAACAAAAAACCTATTAGCTTAGAGCAGAGGATGCAGGGGATATTAGGTAACCACTGGACCCATCTTTTGCCGAACATAAAATAGCACTCCCTCATACGTGTCTTTATTTTTGTTGTTGTTGTTAATGTTTTCACCACCCCAAACTAGACTACACCCTTTCCGTGGGCAGGAACTATAATATTCTGTGTGAAATCCCATGCCTGTGACAGGTAGAGTACTTAGGAGTGGTGAATGAATGAACGAACAAGCGAATGACAGATATGTGACTGCCCCTGTTTCTCATGTATCTTTTTTACCCTGGAAGGCCACTCTGCTCACAGTAATTGTGTGGCACAAGTGAAAAGTCCTGATAGTGGAGAGTTGTAAAGACGGTTTTCTCACGCTGTTGTGCTCTGGGTCATACACACGTGTTTACACGCTTCCTTCACTGTTTAATTTATGCTGTCCCCTCTGAAAGAATATAGTTAAGGGATAAGAGCCAAGTTCTGTATATAAAACATATGCAATCCTCCCTTTGAGTGCTTGAAGGATCCAGAAAAACAGGGGGAAAGTCATAAGCAGCCTCCGGGGAGGTTTTCTGATTAAATAAGCTTTTGTAGCTAGTACCCTGCACCAATGATCTTCAGTAATTACCTACTCATGCGTATGACAAGGACAAGACCAAGGACAGAGTTCACAGGGCAGCTGTGAAGCGGAGGTGAGATGATTTATACAGCCATATGTCAGAGCCAGGGTCACAGTACTTCATCTGTGGTAACTGGAGAGCAGAACGAAGCTTTATCTTCTCTCTGGACAGGGCAGTCCACACTTGTACTGAGGGCTCGTCATTGCTTTTGGCAGTAACAATGGTGTGTGCTTTTCTTGGTATCTTGACTGAAAAGGGCATTTCCTTTCATGGCTTGCTTAGGTAGCAATGATCTCCACTGGCTCCCCACACAGCTTTACTTCACTAGTGGGTTGGTTTGCCTGCTCCCCAAGGGACTAAGGACCTCAGGTATTGGGCCATGAGTGTGTGGCTCCATGCTGCCCTCTGCTGGTAGCAACTTTGGCTGCCCCTTTCCTGCATGGGCCCTTCTGTAGTCCTGACATTAAGGTACAAAGAATTGATGGAGAAAGAACTCCAGTCAGGAGGGACTCTGAAGACGAGGGAGCAGAGAGAGAGAGAGTGAGAGTACTCCACTGATGGCATCTGACTCATTTCCTCTTGTGT
This sequence comes from Chionomys nivalis, assembly GCF_950005125.1. Lineage (NCBI taxonomy): Eukaryota > Metazoa > Chordata > Mammalia > Rodentia > Cricetidae > Chionomys > Chionomys nivalis. The sequence continues at coordinate 42,486,266 of NC_080099.1, read as the reverse complement.
CCTCGTCCTTGGGAATGGCCATTTCCATCAACACAACTCACCATCCCCAAGGAAGCTGGAGCTCAGATGACAGTGGTCAGAGGCTCTCAGAGGGGCAGGTTCAGGCTTGAGATTGCACAGCCAAACACTGACTTTGGCTTCATAACACTTACATTGCAATCATCCTGAGACCGTTTCTCTTCAGCGAGAACAGTCATTGTACTTACCATAAAATTCAAATTATCCTAAGAAGGCACCCTCACTGCTTACAGCATCAGCTGAAAGTAATTCATAATGGAGCCAGGAGCCATCTTTCAATCCCCCTTGCCTTCACATCCAGCAAGCACATGGGTTCTTTAGGGTTCTATATCATGTTTCTACCCACCACATTCCCTCTCAACTGCCACCTATCTTTCTCAGATGACTCAGTTGTCTCCTAATAGCTGTCCCTGCTTCCTCTCTCCTGCAAAATTCTTCAGATTCTCTCTAGTTCCAGCAGTCAAAATGAGCTGATGGCAGAGCACAGATCCATTTCAGTTAAAACCTTTCTCATTGCTCTTTCAGTAACCCAGCCCCTCCTTTGGTCAACACATCTCTGGGTGGCATCGGTCTCGCTGCATACCCATGTCTCTGGTTCTCCACATTTCAATCAGCTTCATCCCACTTTTGTGGCCCCAGCAAAGCTGTGCTTTGGGTTTGCCTGCTCGGGTCTCCGTGTCTGTAAATAGTCTTCCTGCATAGCCAGCTCTCCCATCTTCATATCAGTAGAGACATCTCAGAATAACCACCCTATCTAAAAGAGCCCCACCCACAACATCATTCATTCTTCTTTTTTCTTCTTTATATTTTCCTATTAATTCCCTTGATGGCAGCAATCACTGTCATTATCTTGTTTCTTTGTATATGAGAATAAGTCTTGTGGGAAGGTGGGAGTTTGGCCTTTCTGTTATTGGAGTCTTGGCACCTACTATATTGTAGATGTTCCAAAAATCCTTCATGGGGAAAAGAGCAGCAGCTTATATATCATGACATTTGTTAACTTTTCATAACCTAGCCTCATCTGCATCTATTATTCCTGCCACATCTGACTAGATATAACCATCAAGTAAACCATGGTCTTATGTTGGTTGGCTGAGTAGCATACCATATCATATACAGGGAACTCATCTCATTTTCCCTTGGGTACATACACACACAGAGACAGACAGACATACATACACACACACACACAACTTTACATATCTATGTTAAATCTAAGCTCACCAGGGAACTTATAGCAGTAAATTTTAACTCTTTTCCTTATACATTGTAAGTCTGGGTAACAAGACTCATTAATAAATACCATCTCATCACATGCACACAAACTTGATACTCTGTTTATTTGCTGATAGCTTCTTCCTGAAACTAGGCACTCAGGAATTATTTCCAAGAAAAATAATTGAGTAGGGAAAGAGCTGGCAGTTGCCATTAAAATTAAAACCAGAAATCATTCTCTCTGTGTTATTCTTCTCTGCTTCTACCTCTAGCAATGACTGGAAAGAGGCCCTCAAGGGTGAATTAAATGAACAGATGTCACAAGAGTCAAAAATAACGAACCAATATCTTGTCAGAATGAGAAATAATGAACCAGTATCTTGCATAGTCTCTACATAAGAAGGTAAAGGAAAATGTGCACTTGCAAAAAATGAGTGTCCCACTGAAAAAAAGAAAAACCAGGCAGAGGCACTCTGACAGACATACACAGCACCCTATCTCCTTTTGACTCAGCAGCAATAATCTGATCACACAGAATGAAGTTTCAATCATCGCTGCCTTTTGATGTGGAAGGTGCTGAATCATTCGCCCAGGGGAAGTTACAGACATTCAGCACCCTCAGAGTGGCAGTGAGCTAGAAGAATTACAGTCAGTCTGGCTCACGGTGCACACATCTCTTGATTGTGCAGCTAGCTTGTGGAGCGAACCTGCTCTCTCTTAAGCACGTGACAAATTACCCTTCCCAGACTGTTTCCCATCTATCTGTTAGCCTTTCTGAGTGGGATGGGAGAAGTGGACAGAGAGGAGTCCAGAAGGAGGGAGCAGTGATTAATAAAAGTCTCCTAGATGCTTTCATTATTCTATGTAGTCTTTTAATTACACTTGCACTTCATTCTCTTTTAATTTTCTGATCAAATTAAAAGCATCTAGGTTTGTTAGGTGACAATATACGACTCTTTCATGTCTTCAAACAGAATTGACTATTTGTATAAATGTCTGCTGCTTCATGTGTGAGGAACTCACACTAATTCAAGATTTAAATATTCTGTAAAAAACTCGTTCAGAAGTCAGTCTGCGAAGAAGGGTAGGGGACTGACAATGAAACTCAAGGTTAGTAAGGGCATGCTGACTAAATTTAATGGGCAGTTTGAGAGCATTTTCTTTAAAAATCAAAAGTCATACTAAGTAAGTCAGAACTGATTATCTAGATGACCCAACTTTCTTCTTTAAGAACAATGAGCCCTCAAGAGTTGATTTGCTGTGGTCTATAAGATGATGGACTTCTCAAATGACCTTGAGTTGATGGGTAAAGCCTGTGCCCTTTGACCCTGCAGAGCTCAGCAAATTAGCAGGTGGGTTTACACTGTGTACTCAGCAAAGCGGCAGTTATCAATGAGGTCTCCTTCTCAGCTACCCTTTATACATCAACTTTGCAAATGCCTCTGTTCCTTATCTTAACAAGGCCAAGAGTATTGGAAAGAGGAGAATGCTCTAGAATCTCGTTCTGTAAGTTCTAAGCAGTCTCCTGTAACTCTGGGGAAATTGATCAAACTAGCCTTCTTTGCTTCTGTTTTCTTGGTTACAAAATATGGGCAAACAATTTCCTGTCTTATGTATCCCACTTTTTGGTAGTGATAGTAACTAATGTTCAAGTAAAGTATAAGTCTGTCTGTGTGGAAATGTGGAGAACTCATCTGATATATATTATGTGCACTCTAGGCTTTGCCAAAAACCACACCTGTGCCTGAGCCTAGAGTGCACATGATATATTACAGGTGAGTGCTCTATACATATAGAGTCATGAAGTCATTGCTACAGTTAGGATACAGAATAGCTCTATGGCTTCATAAATGTCTCCTATGCTCTCTGTTTGATAAGCATATCCTTTCACCACCCAGAACCCTTGGTGATCACCTGTTACTGAATTTTCATCTTTTCTAAACCTGCATTTATAGATAGCATGTAACCTTTTGAAACTCGCTTCTTCCTCTTAGTAAAATTCTTTTGAAGCTCCCCAAGGTTTTGTCTATATTAATATTTACTATCTTTCAAAAAGTTTCTTTTAAATATATTCATCAAACATATATGCCATGTTCTGATTAGCCATACCATAAAGGGTGTTTGGTGCATTTTTGATGATTACTTGTATGCATTGTGTGTGTGTGTGTGTGATCATTTCTTTGAAGCAAGAAGTCAGCTCTGTAGCAGGCAAACAATAACTGTGGAGCGCGCAGACTGTGTTGCTACCACAGCTATGCCTTACTGCACTATGGACTCGGAGCTACCAGCAGTTAAAGCTTTGAACAGCTAGAAATGCATTTGTATTGGTGTCTTCTCTGTTGGTGTGTGGGATCAAATCCCCAACAGGAGCCAATTGAAGGGAGGGTTGAGTTGATTTGTCAGACAGTTTGAGGGCACCCTGCTAATCTTGGAGGGGAAGGCAGGGCCTCAGGCCGCTCTGTGGTGGTAGGCAGTTGGAGACTGGACCTCTCCTTCTTCCTGCAGACAGGAAGTAGGGCCAGTTCCATTTTCTAAAGGTTCCACAACTTTTCAAAACAGCACCATCAGCTGGGAACTAAGAGTTCAAACATACCAGCCCGTGGGGGAGAACATTTTATATTGTAACCACAACAGTGTTTACTGCACTTAATTTTCCAAATATGCTAATTTAGCAGCACACTGTACAGTGGAATATTGGTTGTTAACTGGAACTTTAGCCTGAGGCTGCCATTCAGCCTCAAAGAGCACTTGCTACAAATGAAGAGACTGGGAAAAGATACAAAATTCAAAGTCCTATGTGCGTGTGTGTGCACGTGTGCACGTGTGTGTGTGTGTGTGTGTGTGTGTGGTCTGTAGAAGCACAGTTTCTGCAATCATAAAGTTAGTAAGGCAGGGACTAAGCAGTGTGAAAGCGGCGTAGGCACTAAACAGGTCAAACGTATGTGCCATGCATGGCTGTGCTCCAATAACGTTTATGTACAAAAGAGGCAGTGGGTTAGACCTGGTCTGTTGTCCATTGTTTGCTGAGTCATAATCTGTAGTAAATGCCCAGGAATGGGCCTGCCAGCTCACATAGTGCATTCATTTTAACTTTGTAAAAAGAGGAGGCTGTCTTTCTGGGTTCTCCACTGTGTGTTTACACCTTCCTCTTTGTTGGTCCTTGTAAATGTCACCGTTGTTAAGTTTAATCGCTCTGCTAGGTAACCCATGACATTAGTGTGCATTCCCCTGATGGCTAGGGATGTTGAACATCGTATTTTCTAAGTCTATACTCTCTTTATTGAACTATCCGAGCAATTCATCGTTTTATGTGTATGTTTTTGTTTTAATTTGGGTAATTGGTTTTCTTACTTTAAACACTCGAGATTTCTGCCTGTATTTTAGATATGCCCTTTTGTGGGGTAGGCCAATTAAAATATTCCTTCTTCCTGCCTCAGCTTGATGTGTCATGCTTTGTTGACACTCATGGGAGGTCTGCCCTTTTTGAAAGGAAACAGAGATGGAGGAGGAGTGGATGGGAAGGTAGGTAGATGGGAGGGGGAGGAGAGACAGGAGGGAAAACTGTAGTGGATATGTAAAATAAATGATAAAATTAATTAATAAAAATAATAAAATAAAATATTTCTTTCATTTTCTTAGCAATGCATTTTGAAAATAACTATTTTTAATGTTGATGAACTGCAATGCATCAATGATTTCATTTATAGGTTGCTCAGAAGATCCTCCTAATCTCAGGACGCCAAGATCTGCTTTCATCAGAGTTCAGAGGGCTCACAGCTTACATTCGTATCTATGCCCCGCACCAAGTTCTCCACGTAAGCTGGGGCACTCCGTCTAGGTCTGCTCTTCTTTGTGGGTTTCCATTGTTCCATTACCATCTGGGAAGAGAGAGGGGAGATTATTATTCTTCATGATTTAATCATGTTTACACCTTCGTCAAAATTAATAACCACGTATAATATAATATATGAAATTGGTCCTAGAATAGAAAGCAGGTGTTTAAAAACGATGAAATATAAATGATTAAAACTTAAAGTGTTGTACCAGTGTGAATTCCCTAGTTTTTACAAAGTACCATGGCCATGTTAACAATGGGGACAAGTGGCTCAGGGAAGCATAGGCAATGTCTACTATTTTTGTAACATTCCTATAAATCTATAATTATTCCAAAACGTCAAGGTTTTGTTTTAGAAAATAATCAGCCACATTTTCTATACCTTCTGGGCTCCCCGCTTTGCACCTTTGGTCTGTGTGGTCACATTTTTCCATGATCACACTGTTGAGTTTACCGTTATAGCTTCCCTGTTGCGAGACAACTTACAAACTTTGTGTACTTCCCCTTCCCAGAACATCCCATGGGCAGAAATGTAGTAGAAAATGCAGGTGTGCCCTGCAGGTCAGTCTACTTGGCACACTGCACTTCTACATAAAAAGCACGACAGGTCATGCTCCTGAAATAAGAGCACTGGATTCTGAAGCAGCCTGAGCAGCTGAAAGCTGGCTTGCATATGAGTGCGTATTCTCCTATCTCCTTTCGTGTGTTTCTCCTGCATAGAGCAGTATGGTGGGTATGAGTGCTCACTGTCCAGTTCGAGATGATGTGCTGACTGATCACAGTCTGTAGCTTCCTCTATGTGACTGCGCATGTGAGGTTGCACTGTATAAGTGACTGCGCATGTGCAGTTGCTCTGCCTACGTAGTTGCTCATTGCTCAGTGCAGACACTGTTTCCTGAAACCATTTCCAGAGTGGTTTATCTCTGTACCCTTTACCAACCCACAGGTCTAGCTGTCCTTTTGGGGGATACCCCACGGCACAAAACAAGGTGCCTCTGGTAAACTATTGAATCCCTAATGCCATGTTTGACATATGACAGGCACGTGACACTTTTTGGGGGCGGGGAGGAGCAATTAAATCAAAAAGTGACTAAGGCCACCAAATGGCCGAATTGTATCCCATTTGGCTGTTCCACTTTCTTGGGTCTGTCAAACTTCTGGGATGTCAAGGAAATCTCAGAAGGAGAGGAAGGGCAGAGTGTGGACGTCGCTGAGCAAATCCTCCTCAGAAGAGAGAGCTCACGTCTGGGAGAGTTTGGTCACTACTTCTTATGTCCTCGACTGCTTCATTGTCCTTTTCTGTTCCTTCTAGCTCTTATGGCCTCTACTGTCAATAATTTCCAGGTAATATTTTGTTGAGAATTTAATATACTTGAGAGACAGTGGAGGCAAAGCTTTTAGTATCTTCCAGAGTCAATGATAAGAATTCAGTTTTTTTTAACTGCTAAAAATGAGTGATTTGAATTCTTCACTTCAACTTCAAACAATTACTTTTCTTATTCATCCTTTCCTCATAAAGTGTTTTGTTATAGTCCAGACAAGAAAATTACAGGTCGCCAGGCACATGTGGCCAAATTAGAGTTCCCCAAAGTAGAGTCCGTTATTTAAGCCTGTGATCAAGTACAGAATAATGAGGCAAAAATAGTCTTGGTACTGCATCTCTGGAGAGCAGCATGTCTAAAGGCAAAACATCCCATCAATAGTGACATCCTTGTCAGGCTCAGGTCTGGGGAACATGATAACATGGTGTTGCCTATTTGACAGATGTTTTAGTTGTACATCTGGGCCAAGGTTAGGGTCATAGGAAATTCTCAAGGTGCTACCAAGGCAGACATGACTGGGAAATGGGGGTCTAAAAAGCTCCCAAACAGATACTGGTGTGGGAGAATTGTCTGCATTCTGTCAATCATGTTATAAATAAACGCTGATTGCCCAGGCAGGAAATATAGGTGGGAAAACAAGACAGGAAGTAGAAATGATATAAGGAGAACAAGAGAATTCTGGGAAGGAGGAAGTTGATTCCTTCCACTCCTGCCCAGACCACCGAAGCAGCAGGATGTGATCTGCTCCACTGAAAAAGGCACTGAGCCATATGGCTAACATAGATCAGAAAAATGGGTTAATCAAGATGTGAGAGTTAGCCAATGAGAGGCTAGAGCTAATGGGCCAATCAGCTTATAATTTATAGAGACCTATGTGTGATTTTCTTTGGGGCTAAACAGTTGTGGGGTACTGGGAAGGACAGAAACAACAACAAGCAGGCCCCCGTTCATGTTACAGACACAGTGTGGAGTCAGCTAAGATCACGACAAGAAGCGTTGCCTCAGTCCCTCCAGTTAGGCTGGGTCTTGTGGGGCACCCATGTTTCTAGGAACTGAAATTGGCCAGACAGTAGGATGGTTGAGGAACTCCCTCCAAGAGGACCTGTTTCAGGTGAGTAGGCAAATCCACTTATTCCACACATCGAAACTCAATGCCTGTGAGTCCCTCTGTTTACATGGGTATATACTTGATGTGGAAGCAATGCTTTCTCATTTACAAACAAGCAAACAGGGTTGTCTACGTTAATTGGTGTCTTTAATACTTGCTTGTGATTGTATGTGAGAGTTAAAGAAAAGACAAATTATTGAAGACCTGTTGAATGGACCAAAGAGGAGTGGGCTTTCCAGAGATCCTTCAGATCCAGGAACTGATTAACTGATTGTGAGGCCTCTCTCTCTCTCTCTCTCTCTCTCTCTCTCTCTCTCTCTCTCTCTCTCATGCATGCACATGTGCACGCACACGCACACACACATCATCATCTTTTTGAAATGTGATTAATGACTGACTTTGTCACTGCTCTCTGTGTGTAGGTTTCCCCCACCCTCAATGCATGTGCCCTTTAGACTCTATAGTTGCCATTTGACAATCTAAAAGGGGTTTCTAATTCCCTCTGTCTGATTATTTGATCAACTCTGATTTCTGCCTTGCTATATCCACTAAGAAGAAATGAAATAATGGACTGTAGGAAGCTAATTAGCCTCTTTCCTCTTAAAAAAAAAATCTGCCTTTCATCTTGAATACTTTGATCTCACTTACACTGCATCATTAGCTAATTAATAGCAAGACAATTAGGAAGCTGTGTTGATAGTTGAAAATAAAAGCAGTTTCCCAGCAAAACCAATGCACTGCACATGGGCAGGCACAGTCTTTGAAATCAGGCCCTGCAAAGATTAACCATGCAAACCACTTTTGACTCCACCTCTGAGATGTCCCTCTGTGTTTACAATGACAAAATCTTCCTGGTGGCACTTCTCTCTGATCCCTGTATGCTCACAGCGAGTGTGACAGGCTGTGATTATTCTTGGAAACCAGCTCAAAAAAAAAAAAAAAAAAAAAAAGTCAGGCTTATCTCATCAGTTCCAGAATCACACATCCAGAGAGATTAAAAATTATGGTAAATTTAATGTTTCTCATGATTTATAAAACAATAATGTACTTTTATTTTCTGAGGCATTTACAGAGAAGCAAAGAAACTTTAGGAACACTGTGCTAATGTTTACCAAAAGTCTAAAGACTCATATACCGGTTTGACAGGCATTAATCTCTTTTGTTTTACCTGTAAAGAAGGCCTAACATCAGTGGTAAAAATCTCTTACACATAAATAAAAAATTCAGTTCATCCTATCCTGTCTGCAGAATGTGATAGCTGTACTTGTTTTTCTGGTGTGTTTGCATTTCATTTGTAGATCACAAGTCATATCTGCTTTAGGTGTGAAACTCTTTTTTCCCTCTGGGCACCAACACAATGGCAAAATCACGTGACTAACCACTGAGGAGATTTGTGTATGAGTGAAGACACTATTGAAGAACAAACCGTGCTCAACACTTTGTTTTGTTGCCTGGTTCATTCACTAACAACAGATTCATTCGACAATTACCTATTAAATATCATATGCTAGGCCTGAACGAGGTGCTGGTTTGCTATGGAACAGTTGAAGGTAAACCCAAGTGAAAAACACGACCCCTTTATCTTGAGATAAAAGTTCCTAATTTATTCCATGGTGTTCCAATTACCACACAGTTAACAGAAGACCAAATGTTATATGTCCAATTCTTCTTACTATTTAACACAAGTTGAGACATACAGTGTTTTTCCTACCTAAGCCAGTTTCCAGCAGGCAGGTAAGCCCATGAAAGTGCATGTAAAGTGAATCCCAGCCTTACTGAAGTTGAGTGATTCCTTGGCCCAGTGTGCTAATGAGTACCTTCTTTGCTGGATCGGAGGAAAGCAGTTTCCCGTCAATTAAGCAGCCAATTGGCAGTGTTTGTTGAATGATTACTCTGCGCCTAGTGTTGTGTTTGGATTTTCTTTCCCCCGGAGAATGGGTGGACATTGTGAGAATCTGGGTAATTGCCCGTGAATGTGCAATGTGGGATGGTTAGTATAGTAAATATGGGCTAAGCTCAGGGAAACAGTGAAGGCCTGCTTTCTGGGCTCTTATTAGGAAAGGGTACAATAGGCACATATTACCAATATGCGTTAGGAACAAATGGCTCGTCCAAGAGCCGTGTTTACTTCCAATGGGTAGTATTTCCTTCTGTTTAAATAGTTTTCGTTGGTCTACATTGTATAACTTACAGTACAATGGGAGCTTTGGGCTGCTAGAAAAATAACATAAAATTCTACCTAGTTTAAGAAAGGATACTTAGGGAATATTAATAAAAAAAATCTTTGCAATCTACATAGGGCCTTTATTGGATAGAGGTATTTTCATTGAGTACAGGGGTTTGATGCTTTTTCAAATAATGTCTTGTCTAGGACTAGTGTGCACTGTTGTTGGGCAGATACACTATTAGACAAATACATGATTCCTCAATAATTCTATTTGATTATACCAATTGCTGTATACCACTGCTGCTTTAAACCCTGCTTTCTGCAGTAGGGATCTCGAATGTGGTTAATTAAGAGATGAGCTATGGTTTGGATATGGAATGCCCATCGTAGCCTCATTGTTAGAAGTTGTGGAACCTTTAAGGGGTGAGTCCTGCAGGGAGAACTTCTGGGTCATTGAAGGCATGCCCCTGAAGGAGATAGCAGGACAGATCCCCAGCCTCTTTCTCTTTTCACTTCCTGGCCATTAGGTAAATAATGTTTCACTACACCGTGCACAACAGCGGTGATGTGTCACCTCTCTAGAAACCTGAAAACGATAACCCTGTCTGACTGATGACAGGCAGACACCTTAAAATCATGAGTTCCAACAACTTCTTTTTTAGCATACTGATTATTGCGCTAAATTTCTCATTGCTGCAGGAAGAACTTCGGGAGAAAAGGGTTTATTTCTGCTTGCATTCTGAAAATACAGTTCCTCACGGAGGACATGGCGTGTGAAGAACATGACATCACATTGTGTCTGTGGTCAGGAGACAAGGAGTGAAAAGTGCTGGCTTTTAGCTACCTTTCTCATTGCTATTCAGTCTGGAACCTCAGCCCATGAAATGGTGCCACCCACATTTAGGGTGAGTCTTCCCACCCCAAGTACTCCAATCCAGAGAACCCCTCACTTGGAGTTTTGTCTCCATGGTACTTCTAAATGCCAAAAAATATAGCATTTGAGATGAACCATGACACTTGTCCCAGATATTCTTGCAGTTACAGAAAGGAAATTTGCTGAGTGTAGGGACAACGCACTGGAGACCATTTTTACATGAAATGTGAAAGTAACGAGGTTCTAGCAGTTGGGGAAGCTATACAGGGCATCTCATGCAGTCCTTTGCTCTGACTTCTGCAATGTTTTCTTTGGGTATATATATATCCAAAACTTGGTGGTAATGGTGGAGAGGGGAGTCTGTCTTTTCATTTGGTATCACAATGTGTTTTTGTTTTTTATTCCTAAACTCCATGAGGAGAATCTTCTAGAAGCAGTGTTTATCGGTTCTCCTTGGAAGTCAGCTCTGGGATATTCGGGGCCCAGCCCATAATAAGAACAACCCATAACAGCCCTGATGGAGGGGGAAATACAGTGGGGTGAGGGTAACAACAGTGTCTGCTTACACCCCTGTACTGGAGCTGGTGGGTGATGGAGAGCAGGCTTGCTTTCTGTGTGGGAGCATCTAATAAAATGTTATGAGTTCATCCTCCAAGACATGAAGATTGATAGCATACTGTCAGCCCTCAAGTTTCCCAAGTGCTTCTCTTGATTTTGTGTCACAAGAACTCAAGGAAATATGTTTGTCTTAGGTTGTTTGCTGATTTGCGGTGGAGAAAACAGTTGATTTTTTTTTTTTTTTTTTTTTTTTTGCCATGTAGGAAAATAAGATAAAGTCACTATGACCCAGTTTGGTACTTATTGGACTTCACTAGAAATAAATGAACCTTTTATTCTTGAGTGTGGAGAGTCAAACATCGTCTTTAGGTCTCAGAAAAAGCAGTTACTATTTAACTGTTCTTTGTTGAGGTACTGGCCTTTAGATGGACCACACATTTCCTGTGGAAATCAGATCTTACAGGAACCAGCAAGTAATACAGCCTTCTGCCAAACACGTCTTGGAGATACAAATGTCTGAACGTGTTATGTAGTATGAGAATGACTTTGGGGTCAGACCTATGCAGGGTCCAATTACTCATTTATCACGGAGTATCCTTTTCTTTAACTTAGGGGACATTGTTGTAGCCTAGTGGTAACTAAACACAGTCAGGTGTGTGAAGTATACACGATAAGCCCCAAAGCACAGTTGTTGTGGGGGTATATGCTGCGGACTCTCAGACCCAATTCTAGTTCCAGGTCCACTACCCCTGATGCCATCACTTTGAAGTCACTAACCCAGTTCTCTGAGCTTCAGTTGCCTCCTCTAGAAAAGAACTTCTGCGCACACCATGACTACCTCCAAAGGTTGTTGTAGGATTGAGTTGTATTATGCTAACTGAAAATGTGATCCATGGGCACTTTTTGTGTCCTCAGCCTGTAGTAGGCACAAAAACCACTCTTAAGGAATGGGCTGAGCTGCAGTTTGAGTAACTGTTTTCATAAATATTTTGCAAGTGGACTGTATGATGCTAATGGAAAAACATGGTGGGTTGTGCAAGGTGGGGTAGGAACTAGAAGGTTTTTCCTGCTGGTGTTCATGCTTTGGTTTTCCCCTCTCTCTCTCTCTCTCTCTCTCTCTCTCTCTCTCTCTCTCTCTCTCTCTCTCTCTCTCTCTCTCTCTCTCTCTCTCCCTGAGAAAGAATTTCTCTGTGTGGCTTTGGATGTCCTGGAACTTGTTCTTTAGACCTGTCTGGCCTTGAACTCATAGATCTGCCTACCTCTGCCTCCCGAGTGCTGGAATTAAAGGTATGCACCACCACCACCCAGCTCATTTTTTTTTTCTGGAAGAGATGATTACAAGAGGAGGCCTAATGCTGTAGCATCACTTGGCATCTTTAACTTTATAAAAATATAAGACTGAAGACCCAAGGGCATGGGTTCTTCTTTTCCCATTAATTCAGTTTGTGATGCCCAGCAAGTCATGGGCTTGGGGCCTCTTGCGATAAGCTGCCAAGGGGTCATATTATTTGAAAGGAAAAGACTCCACTCCTCCTTTCCCAGCCTCATTAAATGCTAACAACTTCTCATCAAATGGTGCGATTACATGTCTACCTTCTAGCCCTCTATGCTGGAATTTCCTGTGGATGTAGTTTGGACACATTTTGTTTACACTGTCACCATGGCTGTGAGTTTATCTGTGTACCTTCCACTCTGTGCAATCCCAGCATGTGCTGCACAGCTCCTCTCTCTGTCCTCTCTTTGTCGTCACAGCCTGTGCTTCAGCGTTTCTCTGAGGTGGTTGTGGATAGCAGGGCTTGGGAGCAGAGTGGGACTTGTAGCTTATGGGGTTCGATCCATGGGGTGGGGGTGTTGGAGTAGCCTACCTGCAGAAGGCTTGCCTGCTGGCTGGATAGAGAAACTGAGGCAGGTGGGGGAGGGGTCCTGGATTTTGCCCTGACATGGAGGGCCTAGAGAGTGGGTTGACCTGCTGAGCAGGTGATCCCTTACCTCTTGGTCCTCTCTGTGTAGATGCAGCTTGTGTTTCAGAGTTCCTCTGAGGTCATAGGGGATAGGAGGGTTTGGGAGCAGAGTGGGACTTATAGCTTGCAGGATCCAATCAATGAAGATGGGGTGTTGGAGAAGTCTGCCTGCAGAAACTTGCCTGCTGGCTGGATAGAGAAGCTGAAGCAAGTCTCCAACAGCATTTTTTTTAATAAAATTATTTCAAATGCAAGTTGACTGAAAAACAGCACGATCATGATATTACATTACCAGCATCTTTGCACTTATTAATTTACCATGCCTCTTAATTGGTAGGTAAGGCAACCAAGAAATGATCTGCCTCAAATCTATTTAGCTATTCCCTGTGAAGTTCCCCATTTCCCAGTGATCTATTTTTCAGATCCTAGAGGTGAAGAAAAGAGATGATTTCATGTCCATCTTTCTTAAGAACAAATGTTTGTCAGATAAGCCTGCTTATTTCTCATAGGGTATTCATAAGAGCACCAAGGACCTATTGTTTCTTGGATACATTTGAGTGTATCAAAAAGATATCAACTTCATTCCTACCTCAGTGTGCTCTGGGTAAATATTTTGCTAAGGAACCAGTGCAGGTCACAGCAATAAAGAGCAAGGATATTTTTGCAGGCAATACTGCTGTCTATAGAGCTGGCTTTTCCACCCCCTGCAGGGCTGCATATAAACCTCTCTCTTATGAGGCCATCTGGTTCTAATCATCTGATTTCCTCTCGGTGGAGCACTCATGTACACTGTAAATGCTGTAGGAACCCATGCGTGCCTAAGGTTCTTTGCAAGAACCTGCTTTATTTTAAGGTGTCTTTCTTCTGTGCACCCCACTGTGATACTGTAAAGAGCAGAGGGAAGGATTCTGAGCCAGTTAGATGTGTTTAATTTCCACTCAGTCACCTTCCCTTCTCCTATCTGGATTCCAAATTTCCTTGAGCTTCTCTGCTCATTGGTAACAAGGGGAACAAAAGTGGAAAAGGCTTAGAAGAGAGTTGACACACAATAAACACTCAATAAAACCTGTCCTGAGACTCTACATCATAGTTTGGTGGGTGAACTAAAAACTGGTTAGAGTAATAATATTCCCAGGATTTAGGAAAGCTGTGTCAGTTGGAATAATGTCATTTCTTCTAACATGTGGGAGAAAACAGGAAGAAAATCTATATACTTTCATGGCCCTTAGGTATCTATTCTCTGTGTTAGCACCTAGTAAGACAACCTCATTCTCAAACTCTAAAGTAATTTTATCTCTTTGGAATAATTTTATAATTTATTTTTATTTTTATTCTTTGAATTTCTCATGTTTGTGTAAATGTATCTTGACATATCCACCCCTCACTTCCCTTCAACTTCATATCACATCTTCCCATCTTTCTCTCAACTTCATGTCCTCCATGATGATACACACACACACACACACACACACTGAGTCCAGTAGGGTAGTCTACTGGAGCATGGGGAATCTATCAATGGCCTCAACCCCAAAGAAAAGTGACTCTTCCCTCCCTCAGCAACCATGTAACTGCTACTAGCTCCTCAGCTAGAGGTGTGGCCTTGGAATCCCCTCCCACTCCATGCTGGAATTTTCAACTAACTTGATCTCGTGCAGGTCTTTTGCCAGTGTCCCACAGTTGCTGTAAGTTCATCTGCATAATAGTTATGACATGGCCGGAGGGTAGCATTTCATAGCTTTTATATTTTAAACAAATCTGATAGACAATCTTGACTACATCTGAGATCATCTCCAACCGAAGTTGTCGGGTGGATGTGCCTATGAAGGGTCTTCTTGATCAGATCATTTGAGGTGCGAAGACCCACTTTAAATCTGGGCCACACCTTCTGGTGGCAGGTCACATAAAGGGCATGGAAGAAGGAAGCTTTTGCTTTTTGCCTGGGTGACCTTACTCCAGCTAAGCAAATCCATCTATCCTCATGCCGAGCTCTTTCTTGTCTTGTCTTCAGCATTATCACACAGAGTACAGGCCAACAATTTTCTCGGACTCCTCTATGACTCCAGCACTAGATTGGGACTGAGGAAACCATCCAGACTCTTAGTCTAAACAATGACCAGATCCTTGGCTTTTCAGCATAAGAAAACACTACTTCGATGTTTTGGCATCCAGGGGTTAACAGAAATTAGACTGTCTTTTCTAAAGATTCGGCATTATGTTCAAGTTTTCTGCTGCCAAGTGCTAGAGTATGGTGGATCGTCATGGAAATGCGAGTGCACAAATAGTGGTAGTCATTACCGCTTTACTCTATGCAATATTGTCCATTTTAACATAATTTGTGACAACTTAAGATATCATATATATTAAGGTCCCCATAACTCCTCCATAGTTTCTTATCCTCTTCCCGCCAACCTCTCTCCTTCCTTCTACCAATTCTCCATCTCACTCTCACATCTTCTTATTTTGCTTTTGTTTTTGCCTTGTGACCCACTGGATTTAACTAAGACAGACTGCTTAGCTGTAGGCAGAAAGTTATCCACTGAAACTGGAGTAACTCAGTACATGACTGAAGAAAGTCGCTTCCTCTTGCCCAGCAGACCTAGGCTGCCAAAAGCTCTCCTGGTTGAATGATCAGATGTTTTCAGGATCAGCTTTATGTGGGCCCTATGCATGCACCCTGAGATGCTGTGAGTTCATGCATCCTATGGCTATGCCATGTCATAATATCATGCCCCACATGCCCAAAAGACAGTGTTTCACAATCCTCCTCCATATTGTGCAAGTCTTATATTTTTTCTTCTTCCTCATGATGTTCCAAGCCTTGGGAAGGGTAGGATAGGTGTTCTATTTAATGCTAAACATTCAAGAATCGCCTTTTCTCATCTCTTGATCAGTCAAAAGTCTCTGTATTAACTACCATTTGCTGAAAAGAGTAATTTCTTTGACCTAGGCTGAAGGAAGCATTTGTCTTTGGGTATAAACAAATATTTAGGAGAAAGTTTGACAAGTTGTTCATTTAGCAAAATACAATTTGTGTGTTGTTATTCAGGGGCATAAGCTAGCCAGGCGGCCGGGAGCTGGGTGGCAGGAATGCAGCCCGCAGCTCCCTACTACAACAAAGTACATGCTGTCTGTCCATACATGTAGTCATGGAAAACCCAAGTTAATGGGTCAACACAACCTGGACCAGGTCGGGATGATGACCCTAGTTAGAGTGAATGTCGGGGAGTTACTTTTTATGCAATACCAATGCATGGTGCTAGTTTGTCCATCTGGTTTCAAGCAATTGGGTAGGACCCAACTCAAACAATGTGCTTTTCCCATAAGATTTGTGGCTCCCACTCTTTTGAATGAGGTCCAAGTTCAGTTACTGGAGGCTTGGAAAACAAGTTTGAAGGAATAATTGATTACCAAGTCATCCTTATTTTCAACTGCTTCCTGCAGGATAACTTGGTCTAAAATTGTTGACCTTTAGAGAAAAAGTGTGGGAGGCAAAGTTTCATGTAAGGTAGCAGTCAAATGGCATTAGAATGTTTAATTTAGTTTCAAGTCACAGGTGGGCATGGTCATTGTCTTTCCTTGAACCC
Source organism: Chionomys nivalis (assembly GCF_950005125.1). Lineage (NCBI taxonomy): Eukaryota > Metazoa > Chordata > Mammalia > Rodentia > Cricetidae > Chionomys > Chionomys nivalis. The sequence goes on along the minus strand of NC_080099.1, from coordinate 42,469,624 downwards.
TGTTTGCTGACAGAAATTACAAATGGGAAAATGAAGTTCAGATACCCAGGGCATCTGTGTACCCTGGCTCATGGGAGCTCTTCAGCTTGTTGCCCACAGTAAACATTAAGCAGAAAGGTAAGAACAGATGGCCTTGTGGTTCCTTTGAATTTCAATGCTTTCTATAAGCAAAGGGGAAGTCTGAATTATGAGGCATTGCTCATTTATCAACAGTGAAGACTTCACCTTGACGTGAGTGATGGGAAGCAAATGATAAATTGTTAAGTTGTTGGCAACTAAGTCCTGATGTCATTGTGTGAGGCAGTAAGCAAACAAGCCAAAGGAAACTCAAATGTAGGCACAAGGTACAGAACAGGCAAACGTACTGTCTGATGGTTAACCTCCAATTGAAGGCAGTGTCTGCCTATTTCAGACACACAGTAGACTATAATTGAGTCAACCCTATTTCCCTAAATAACCTTTCCTAGATTCCCTTCAATACACTTAGCACCACTGCTTCTCATTCCTTTCTCCACCTTCCGGAAACACATGAACTCAGATGAATCTCACCTGCCTTCTCCAGGCTTACAAGTGAGCTGATGTTTGTTGCCAGCTAAGCCTGCAAGAGAACATGTTTTCCCTTTAATGCATATTATTCTTCCACTAGGCCCACAGTGCCATCCAGCACCCATCCTGCTTCTCCAGGAGGTTTGACTTCCCCTAACGTGTATGTTCAGAATACTGTGTTGGACTTCATCCCATCACCTCATGCCTCACTCGTTCTTGTACTATCAAAGGGCTCCTTCACGCTGCATTGAAAAATCAGAAACCACCACCATCAAGTTCCAATATATCCCACCCTAAAATCAAAAGAACCAAAACCTTTTCTTGGCCCATGTATTCTTCTAGATATGATCTTATCCATTTTCTTTCATGCTAGGTTCCCCAAAAGAATTGTGTACATTATCTGCTAACACTTCCTGACTTTCAGCTCCCTCTTATTAATTGATAACATGCCACTTAAGCTGTTTACCAAAATTTTTGGCGACTTTCATTTGACCAAAACAGTATCTTTATCACAGTTGATGTTAACATTGTCAAACAATGTCATTCAGCATGACATTGTTTCTATTTAAATATGCTTTCTCCTCTTGGCTTTCATGATGCTGTCATTTCTTGGCTTGCCTTCTTCTCCATAAGCTGTTCTTTCTCAGCTTTCATTGCAATTGACTCTTATTGCGTGCATAAGCTCATAGTCCCTAGGGCTTGGTCCTCTATGTCTATATGTTCAACTTCTCTCTCTCTCTCTCTCTCTCTCTCTCTCTCTCTCTCTCTCTCTCTCTCTCTGTCTCATGTCTTTATTAGTTACCATTGATTTGATTTAAATACCATGTTTATGCAAATTATATCCAAATGTATATATTCATTCTAAATACTCATCTTGACTTCGTTATTTTTATTCACTTTTATGTCTCACAGGAATTTTGGATTTAATTAGCCAGATGGAATTTTTCATTCTTTTCATTTTTCATTTGTTTCTATCCTCACTTGGTCATCAACACGTCATCAGATTGTACGATCATCTACATGCATGATTTTAACCAGTATCAAGGTGATCATCTTCCCTTCACATACCAAGCCCATTTGAAGTCTGGACAATTTCATCTCTCAGAAAAACTTTCATCTGTCCACCAAGGCCATCTCAGTTGACATTATTCAGTTTAATAACATAAATTCTCATTTGGATAACTTCATTCATTGGATCTTTCTTTCATCATTTTCCATGCAGCATAAAAATCAACCTTAAAATAAAACCATCCAGTTTCAAGCAACAAAAGTCACAGATTTTATCCACTCTCTTCTTCCAGGCATCTTATAAAACTTCCCTCCTCAGCTACTGTGCCACGACCATGCTGGTAAGAGGACTTCAAAAATGCCAAGCTCTCCTCAACCATATGGTTTTGCCTACGCTCTTCCCTAAAGCTTTACTTCTCTCAGTCATTTGTCTTCTCTTAGGTTTCAGTTTAAAAGCTGCCTTCTCGAAGAAGCCTTTCCGGGCCACTCTTCCTTAGGCAAAATCCACAACCTCCATTCCAGCCTCTTACTTGAGTCCTTCATGAGTCTTCGTGAGGTAAAGGAAACCCCACAGCAACATGGACTGCATTTCCCTCCACACTATCGTGAATGTCAGTATTTAGTCAAAGCCCAAAACAAAACAACTGATGAATACCATCTTTTTGAAACAAAAGTGGAAGTTATTTAGGGATCTAACCTACACTGTCAGGAACTGGAATGGAAATTCCCAATGTTCCTTTGCACCCAGGGCCTCATAATCACCTGAGAGGGTCTGACCATTCTCTCAACTTCCATTTAGCAAAATGATACACAGCCAGCTCACCTCAGTGCTGGTGACAATGGTGCTGAGTGGCATGCTCATTTGTTCTGAATCAACAGTTGTAGAGAATTTACTTTGTGGTAGAAGCTAGGCTCTACAGTTTAAGTCGATTTTCTCATTTAAAGTTTCAAATAATTCTACCAAGCCGGTGCTATTGATCACTACCACTGCCTGCAGCATATAAGCAAGATCTCTGCCCCCAGCTTCTCATGGTCCTCCACCTGCTCAGCAGCATCTCCAGCATGCCAATACTTCCTCCATGCTGAGAAGCATCTCTCCCTGCAGTGTGCTGGGCCAATGCCTTCGTAACCCAACAGACTTTTCCAACCTCTTTGTTAGTCTTCATGATGCAGACTCACACAGACTGTGAATACACACCTGAGAAATGTAAGAAGAAAACTACAAGCCCCGGGGACAGACAGCATGCCAATGGAAATGTACTTGTGGGTTTGTTACAGAGGCTTTTAGAGTACGAAGAATGAAAAATGGATATCATGATTTCAAGTGCACCCAGTACTGCACTCAGTTTATGTTGCTTTATCTTGGGGAGAGATCTAGTTTTCAGTTGTGACAGACATTAAAACAAAGACTAGAAATAGATGAAAAACAGTGTCAGAACTTCGTTTCACTTAATTATATGGGAGTGTTAAATCAAGATGTTCAAGGAGAACAGTGCAATTTTGTCCCATTGTATTTGTTAATAACAGTGAGGCAAGTTTTAAGGTAGTGAGTGAAAAGTTCAAGGGATTGGTATGTTTTGTTCACTTCTCAGCTGGAGCTGTGTCTGTACATTTATCTGTATATAATCCCCTGTGCACAGTTTTGAAGGAGCCCATATGCATATGTAGTATTGGGAATGCATACGTACTTTTGTTTTCTAATTGCCCTGTGTTACAGAGTTGACGTCACTAACTTCCTTCTGTTTTCACGACACCCTGTCTAGTGCCATAAACACTAGGGACATGTCCAGAAGGAGATGTGACATCCTTCCAAAACATCCTCTAGACTTTCCGGATTCAAAGGAGTGTGAAATATCATACTAGAGAACTTGTATTGATTGCACATGAACTCAATGAGATACAATATCAGAATGAATTTCACCTGTTTCTTTTTTCAAAGATTTCTATGTGGCTGCTAAAAATTAAAGTTAGTCATGTGACTCATATTTTATTTATTGTATGGAGCTGTCTTGGTGGATTGGCAGAATGTTAGGAAGAAAAAAAGATAGATTAGTTATTTGTCTTTTTTGGACTAGGTGATGATGGAATTAATTCAAATGATGTGTGGGTAGGATGTGGCCTCACCAGACCTTCCTCCCCTTCCTGCCTTGACCCCTCAGACTGTTTCTTCCTTTATTCATCAATAGGGAAAGACAAGATATTTTAAATCTCATAAAGAGTTGGAGTAAATGGTAAAAGGTTGAAGTCACTACCCCTTTGATGGTACTTTCTAGTTTCCTCATATTGCCAGGCAGCTAGTTGTACTTCCTCTGACATGGTATGAAGGGTACTTTTAATTGTCAACTTGACAACATCTAGAAGCACCTGTGAGATGGATTGTCTTAGTGTGTTAGTTGATGCAGGACGGACCATCTTAACTGTGGGCCAGACCTGGGGGGGCGGGGTGTAAAGGGAGCTGAGCACAAGCCCTGATCAATAGTTCATTGTTCTCTACACTCGACTCTGGATCCAATGAGAGTAGCTTCCCCATTGTGATGACTGCATCATGGAACCATGAGATAAACACATCAACACTAAGTTTCTTCTGTCAGAGTGTAGTGGGAGCTGAGGGCTGTGTTCCTGCCGCCCCAGCTCCTGGTTGCCTGGCTAGCTTATGCCCCAAAATAATTACACACAAACTGTATTCTTTTAAACACTGCCTGGCCCATTTCTATTCATGTGTGTAGCACCTTGAGGTGCGCTTACCAGGAAGATTCTAGCCTACGTCCATCCTGGGTCCGAGCTTCATCGCATCTGCTCTGGAGTGCAGCGGCATGGCGTCTGCCCCAGAGAGGAGAGCTAAAGCGTATGAGCTCACTTCCTCTTTCTCCCAGCATTTTGTTCTGTTTATCAAAATGGGCCAAGGCAGTTTCTTTATTAGTTAACCAATGACCTTCCTCCATCATCAGAGTATATTATTACAGCATTAGGAAAAGAAATTAAAACAGAGGTTTTGGATTAACAGATAAAAGCCCCAATTGTATGTGTGTGTTTCTGGAAGTCTATTCATATCAATGAAATGTATTGTGTCTCTCTACTATTAATAAGACTGTACCAGGATAGAGCACAGAGAAATTGTGCCAAATATTTAAGCTGTGCTTTTTTTGAAAACTTATATTATAGCTCTCTAATTTTAAGCTCTATATAATTCTGTGTAGTCCTGTCTTAGCTCAAGTCATTTCCTTTGCAAATTGATTTACTGCCCACTATTTTAAGGAATATATAATCTTCACATTTCTTCCAAGTCTCAGAAAGGAGGCCTTCTCACAGAGGCCCCTCTCTTCGGCTTGCTGCATCTGCCTTGGCCATGTCCCCACATAGCCTTTCCTCTGCATGCACACGTCTTAGAGGCAGATCTTGCCTCCATTTTGTTTCCCCAGAACACTTGGATTTAGCTTTGATGAGATCAGACTACCAACTGGCTTTGCCCTGCAACTGGGCTCTTTAAACTGCTCTTTAGACTCTAAAGGTTTATAAAGTTTATCCTAAAGAATTACAATAATGCTTAGTTGTTGACTGAAGCTTCTCACAATTTGTCTGTTCTCGAGTCTTCTAGGGATCACAGAGCACATCTGGACTGCTGACAATTCTAATACTTACTTATAATCTCTCATCTGGATTCACCAAGTCCTCAAAAGACTCTTTAATTCTTTAGACATACATTGACTGAATGCTATGATTATTTCTCAGTATTGCTATAACAAAATACCATAGCCTGGGTGGCTTCAGCAGAAATTTATTTCCCCACTGTCCTGAAAGCTGGTAGTCCAACACCCTGGCACCAGAAGGATTAGCTTCTGAACTCAAACCTTAAAGAATGTTATCAAGGCAACTGGGGTCTAGAACTTAATGTAGTACCATTCATTCATTAGGCTTAACCAACACTAAATAGACAGGATTGCATCCCTTTTTTCTCTAATCCATACTCTTATCTATTCATCCCCAGAAACCACTTGCTTGTTAGGATTGATGGCACAAAAGCATCTTCTGTTAGGTGTCTCTCCAAAGTCACCTCTTTTTTGGCATCTGCTGTCATTCTTCCATTTCTACCCCAGACTGAAAGCTAAGCAGAACTGAAGGCAACATCTCCTGCTATACTCCTTGGTAATGCTATCCTCTGGTAAATACCATGCATTCTACAGAAGAAAAGGTGACTGAGGAAGGCCCGCTTCATTTGAATGTTATCTGTGCACTTGCGTGGTATTCTGCTGAACTTCTGAACTTGCTGAACGTCTCAATATATATCTTAATATGGAGCCTGCATTTCATTCAGTACCAGATCTCACAAGGGCCTGGTGCAGAAAAAAAAGCAAACAAACAACTAAATATGATGATTTTCCCTCACCTGAGAAACTGCTCTTTCAAAGTGCTATAAACCTGTAAACCTACTTTAGAAAAGGATTTCCTCCTAGAGAGGACATCTGCTAGTGCTGCCTGCCAATATCCATTCCCCAATTTACTTCCAGATTCCTACTAATTCTGTCCACTTGGTTTCTAGATTTATAGAATGGACCTACTTCACCTTCTACCCTAATAAAGGGTGTGGGTAAGGCCTGGTCTAGTATATGTTTTTATTCTTCAACTAGACTGGAACTGATCCAGAAATGTGTATGTGTGTAACATGAGGGCCGGCTTGCTGGGATTTCTGTCCCACCCAGTACCCCACAGCTGGCAAGCCCCAAAGAAAATCACAAAGAGAGTCTTCATTAATTATAAACTGATTGGCCCATTAGCTCAGTCTTCTTATTAGCTCTTGTAGCTTATATTAACCCATTATTCTAATCTATGTTAGCCATGTGGCTCAGTACCTTTCACAGCCGGGCAGGTTACACCTTGTCTTTCAGTGGTCTGCGCAGGAATGGGAGGAATGGGCTTCCTCCTTCCTAGCATTCTTCTGTTCTCGCCACCCCACCTCGACTTTTTGTCTGGTTGACCCACCTATACTTCCTGCCTGGCCAATCAGTGTTTATTTAAAACATGATTGACAAAATACAGACAATTCTCCTGCACCATATGTGGCCCAATGTGGGCCCAGGAAATTGGATCACAGGTCTTCCATGGGCTTTTAGGGATTGTGATTCTGTCCTCTGCCACTGCTGGAAGAGCTGGCCTCAGAGGGGCTGGTAGTCACCTGGCCTCCATGTGGTGAAGACAGAGTTAATACAGAAGAGTGTCAGCTGTATGGTATGATAGATCCCAGTCCTGGGCACATGGATGAATTCCTGACGATGAGCAACTGTGTCTGCAGGCTATGACTAAGCACTGTGCCAGTGCCTAAGAGCCAGTGACAGGCAGGAACCTACTGGTGTGGGTGGGTCTTGTAATTAAGTGAGTGAACAGGGAGTATACACCACTGTATTCCTGCTGTACAACAGAGTGCCTGCCATGTAGTAGACATTGACTTAATGAGTAAAAGTGAACTCTGTTATGGAAGTTACTATAAGAAATAAGTGGAGCAAAACGATGGGTTTCCAAAAATATGCAAATCACTTTCTCTGTTTTCAGATATCCTTCAGAGTCCTAGAAGTCATTAGCAACTAGGAAACGTGGTTCACCAGAATACCAGTTCATGCCAACGGGCAAAGCAAGAACTGAGATAAACCTCAGGGAAATAGCTACATGTTCCCTTGATCAAAGCGACATGGAGGGTGTGACATGAAGAACGCAGTAGCAGTCTCTGTTGGAGGGACAAATGGAGTTAAAGAGGTCTTATTGTGGTCTACCTTTATTCTGCCCGGCATGCCATCATTTATGTTAAAAGGGAAATGAAGTCTCAATTATTATCTTTAAGTTACCCTTTTAAAATGTATTACTAGAAATGGACATTTTCTCCCTAGAGTTGAGGATATGTGCTCCTTGGAGGGAACATTAAAATAAAAGGAGTAATTGGTAAGTGATAGTGGGGGAAGCTTTGGTTCACAGTCTGATCTATCCACGTCTTTCTGGTGCAAGTGTGGGAGGAAAATTCCAGAATCTCAGCAGGAATTAGCCCCTTCCAAAAATTCCAACAATTGATGCACAACTCTCCAGCACTATGACTACCTTGGCTTGCCACCTCTTTTCCAGGGCTAGTAGATCAGTTGGCAAAGGGATTATGCCATTAGCTCTTAGACAACTGAATCAATTGGGTATATCAGTGGACACATCTGTCTGAGGGTATGTGTTGTAAATATTAGTTAAAAACGTGTTACATTTATTTATGTTGGGAATGTTTGCTTAATGATGCAAAAGAATTGTTGCATTTCTTGATGTTGCATTTCTTTAACTCTGTGAAGCTGTGTTGCTTTGCCTGTCTAAAACACCTGATTGGTCTAATAAAGAGCTTAATGGTCAATAGGTAGGCAGGAGAAAGGATAGGTGGGGATGGCAGGTAGAACAAATAAATAGAAGAAATCTGGGAAGAATGGATCAAGCAATGAGATAGAGGAGGAGAGGAATACTCGGGTGACAGTCAACCAGCTACACAACAAGTCATGGAAAGAAAGATATACAGAAATAGAGGAAGATAAAAGCCCAGAGGCAAAAGATAGGTGGAATAATTAAAGTTAAGAAAAGATGGCAAGAAACAAATCTATCTAAGGCCAGGAATTTATAATAATAAGTCTCCATGTGTATCTCTGTGGGAGCTAGGTGTGAGACCCCCAAAGAGTAAAATGAATAAAAAACAACCAACAAGTTATGAGCTCAAATTTTCCTAAGTTTATTTTGCTCCATAGTTTTTCATTTCATAGAGTTGATGGTGTGACTCCTCATGGAGTATCTTTACTAGGGCTTACTGGGGCTGCTCTGTGTTATTTTAACTCTCATGTGTTTACATTTTACCTCCTAAGATGGGCCATGATTTCTTGGATGCTTTCATATGCCTTTCAGTATTCAAATGTTTAAAAGTTAATGACAGCCTTCATGGACACCACAAACACTTGGCACAGACGTTGTTGTCTGTCTCCTCCTTATAAGGGTTGCCCTGATGAGGATATTACACACCCTCCCTTTACAGCAGAGGGGAGCTAGAGTGCCCCAAATCAATTATCCCAGTCATTGCTCAGTGCACAGGACCGTTGCCAGCATGATGCTCTTCAATATCAACACAGTGCAGGAGGATTAGCCGATCACTGTAAGTAAAAGCTGACGTGGAAAAACTTAGGGATGGTTTAAAATCAAGCCCTTCAGTGTGGCTATAAGAAACCACGGCCAACTCCTAATGACAAAATGTTTATTCAAGGTTGCTGAGAAACTGCAAGAACCCAGAAATCCTGATCCCAGGAACATTGCTTCTGCAGGCATGCCCGGCCCCTGCATGAGAGTCATACATCGACGATGACTTTTCATTAACTGGAGTTAAGTTTTTAAATATTCCTTTTCAAACCCCCCATCAGCAAATACAAAAGAGAGTTTGCATTGAGTGTGTGACGCTGGGAGGGTTTCTTTCCTTTCCCCACAGATCAAACAGATGAAAGACTGGTTGTCGGGACTTGTTCCAGCCCTTGCTGAAGGGACTGAAAACATGCTCTCTGAAAGGCAGTATTGCACACCAAAAAGAAAACAGACAACCATTTCTTTTTAAGTTCAGCTAATTGTGCTCTTGACCTCCTGAGGTAGGCCATGAATATGATGGTATATCTACAAATACCATCACTGGCTGGATGCCGAGGGATGTGGAGAGTTAAGTACAGCCTTCAGTCACTCCTCGGATCCTGTTCCGCACTGCATTAGTCACGTGGGCCTTCTTGTTGCTGATTTTCTAGATATTAAATCATTCTAGATCCTTCTTCTACTCAAAATCCTCTGGCAGCTTTAATATAAATTCAAATACAATTAGATTTCCATATTGCATAGAGTCTATATTCATGAATTCAATCAGCTATGGACTGAAATGACTTGAAAACAATTGTATCTGCACTGGGCACATAAAGACATTTTCCTTTATCTTTCTTTAAACATTAGAGCATAATCTTTTGCATGGCTCTCATACTGAACTAGATATTATAGACAATATATACATGATTTAGGGAATAGAAGGTCATGTATGCAGGATCTTTGCAAACATGATGCTATGTCCTGCAGGAGTTTTGTGTGCATATGGGTTTTGGAATCTGTGTGGGTTCTGAATCCAGACATCCATGGATACCAATGGAAAATTAGGAATGTAAACTCTTTATCCCTGAGTGATTTGTCCCTGCTCACTCCTTTGCATTGCCTTACTTCATTTCCCTACACACTCTCCTCTCTGCCTTCTGCCTGGTCCTTACATATTCATTGCTTCCTCAAAATCCCCTGCTTGCTGCACCTTCTGAAAGCGTTTGTTCCAATATCTGCCAGTAATGATTTTTTCTTTTTTATGAGGCATCTGCAAAGCATACCCTATCATATTCACCGTGTTTGATTTATTTCACAGCACCTTTCAACACCTGCAGTTATCTTGAATATTTACTTTTATGTGATTTGAACTACATGCTATATGAAACTACGGATCCGATCGTGTTCGTTATTGTGTTCAGGTCCTAGAAGATGACCTAGGACATGATGGGTATCCCATAAATAGTTACTTTTTTTTTAACAGAGAAAGAGAAGAGATAGCTAGTTTCTCAAATGAGATTCTGTAACCAGGAAAGCTACCCCCACAAGGCAAAGGGAAGGGTAAACTGGTGGCTAATTACTTGTGTCTTTCAGTCTCACTGCTACTTTGAAAGTGGTGATAGGAAAATTTTATTCAGAGCTTGAAATATACACCCCTATTTTTGTTTTTAAGATAGAGTCTCCCTGTGTACCCTTGACTGTCCTTGAACCTGAGATTCCCCCAGCATCAGCATCCTGAATGCTGAAGTTCCAGGTGGGAACAGGTGAAACAGACTATTTTTAAAAGAAAGTTCGGTTTACATTTAGATGCATCAACAGCACACATAAAACAATGAACAGAAATAACGAATGATTTCACACCATGTGGGTGACTTAGAGAGGTGATTGATGGCTGCAGGGAGCCCCTCCTTAGAGGTACTCCAAGAATAAATTCACCATGTCAGCTCTGGCTGTGCTTGGGGAGTGGCTATGCAACAATAATTTCCAGCCCTTCTTAATTCTGAGAAAAAAATAAAAGCTAAATGCTGTAGATTGACACCCTCGGATGGTTCAGTTGAATATGTAACCATCTAGGTTAGACAGGATGGCCACTTTCTCCTCTGTGCAACAATAAAAAAATAATGTGGAGATGGCACTGCCATTTTTAGCACGTGACTTGGAACAGAGCATAACATCTCCAGGATTTGGTTCTCTCATCCTTAAAGTAACTGAGACCATTAAGGATCACATTATAATGTCTAATCAAAACCCACTTACTTATGTCATACATGGTTGTTTATGGGAATCTCTCAGCCTCCAGACCATATGAGAATTTCCTGTGAATTCTAAATCTTCTTGGATTTATATCTGGCAGGTTTGGGGTTGTATCCTGTGGACCCTTGGCTCCTTTGCATAGGCACTCATGGTGAAGTGGGCTCAAAGCAATGAGGAAGGCACAGCCCACAGAGACCATTCCCTGAAACACACACAGTGGATCCTGGATGCTATTGTTCAAATGACTTGCTTTATTCTGGATGTTGCTCTGAACTGGTTCTTACTTAAAGATCATTGGCTCACAGGCTGGTGGACATATTAGCTTAACATGGGGGAAAGTAAACAGAAGTTTCTCAGGGAACTGATGTTTCTGGCTCCAGCCTCTGTTTTGAGGGGACCATATGTACTTTTCTATTTCTAAGTTCGTGTGCCTTTCTTCTTCTGGCCAATGTTCAGATGTGTTGCTGCTTTTTTTCATAAAACATTCAAATGCAAAAGAAGGGAAACAGAAGCTGAGCAGAGTGGTAAGAAATTCTTTAAGAAGTTCAGGGAGGGTGAGAGAATGGGGGAAACACTGTGCTGACTGACAAGTGATGGAAAATCACTGAACCATAATAGACCTCACTTGTATTGGCATGCGCTAGCTGAAGTGAGCAGCTGGGTAAAGCTACTGAGCATCTTATTTTGGAGTTTGGCAGTGGACTGGCCTCTATTTGTGAAGCAGACAGCTATGACAGGATTTTACAGGTCCAACGTGGAACAAAAATGTAGTCTGTTCAGCCCAAGGGCAGAAGTCTTTCAATGGACCATGGCTTTTGTTAGACACTGCTGTCACGGAGGAGACAGCTGCTGGCTCTCCTTTCACAACGTGGCACTGGAGGTAGTGTGAGCTTGTAGTTGTTTAGTATAGTCGGACATCTAATTTAGCAGCATCATTGGGCAGGTGCCGTGCTACATCTGATCACTTACACACACACAGTGTGAATAGAGAGAGGGCTCACGGGGGAGAGAAAAGGCTTTACATAGTGGTGCTCTTTCTACCTGGAATGAGTACTTATTCTATCAAGTACTATGCTAAATCTTCCATTGGTTCATCCTACGTAATCCTCTCCAGAACTCCCTGTGGCTGATTCTATAATCCTCTCTTTCTCTCTTTTACAAGTGGGCAAACTGAGGCTTGGGGACGTGAAATCATCTGCCCCGAAACATAATTAGTAAGTAACGGAGCCAAGTCTGCAGCATGACTAAGCCCAGCCTGCCAGCCCAACCTCCTCCAAGGTCTACCGTCTGCATTAGCCTCATACAGCTCAGAAGCTCTGGAATCTCTGCACCCAATTCTTGCTTTGGGTAGTTTGGCCCATGGTCTCAGTGATAGCTACCTTGATCTCATTTGCTGCCAAGTGGTGTGTAGATTGTCATGGTTTCCATTGTTCTCTCCGGTAGTTGGGCCCCTTAGAGTTTGTTAGTAATGACTGTGGGAAACTGCTTGTGGAGTAAAATAATTCACAGAAGGGGGAAAAGAAGAATGGCCAATTTCCCTTCCCTTATCTTAGGAGAACAACTAGTGTCGTGTGCCTGATGGAGAGGATGAAGCCAATGGAAATACCATTCTACTCTCCCTTCCATAAGTAGGGACCAAATGTCTAACAATGAAACTCCCTCAATTTCTTTAGGTTCATTGATTTTCCTTTTGTCTTAGACATAAAGGCAGGGAAAATATAGACTTTGAGTTTCGTGTTGTATTAGTTCCTTACCTCATGCTGCGACAAGAATAACATGGCACAAGACCCAAGGAAGGAGAGGGGCATTTTGGCTTACAGTTTGAGGTTACAGTCCCTCGTGTCAGTGATGTCACGTGGCAGAAGCTACAGGCAGTTGCATCTGAAGCCAGGCAGTGGTGGCGCACGCCTTTAATCCCTGCACTCTGAGGCAGAGGCAGGTGGATCTCTGTGAGTTCAGAGTCAGCCTGGTCTACAGAGTGAGTTCCAGGACAGTAAGAGCTACACAGAGAAATTCTGCCTCAAAAAATCAAAATAAATAAATGAAATAAAAGAAAATAAATTGAATCTGTAGTCTGAAGTAGAGGGTGATGAATTCTTATGTCTGGCTGGCTTTCTCCTTTTAAATTTAGGCTAGGGACTCCATCCCATGGAGCAGTGCTGTGTTGGGAGCTGTGAACCCCCAGATCCTGAATTACTTGTAAACAACTTGTTTTCCTCAGCTCTGAACAGCCTGCAGCTGCTCTAAGCACGAGACCCTGATGGCAGGAGTGTGATTTCTGGTGGGTTTGGCTGGGGCGTGGCTATCAGTTAAAGATCCCTATATAAGTTGCCCCTGAACACAATAAAGGGGACATTCTTGGGACATTCCTGTTTCAAGGATGACCTGTGTCTCTGTGAGTCTTTGTGTGTTTCAATCTCTAGCCCCTTGCCCCACTCACGAATTGTAGGGTAGCGTATAGAGCGCAGACGGGCATGGTATGCTACAGCGCCGCCCACAGTTATAGTGGGTTTTTCCATTTTAATAATTTTTTTTCTAGATCATCCATCACAGTCTTGCCCCAAAATTTGTCTTTCACATGATTATTAATTTTAAATCAACAATTACTATTACATCACACACACTTACCTGGTTTAATTTAGCATTCTGTTTAATTACAGAAATGGGCAATAAATCACAGTTTTATAAGCAGTGTCTTCATCTTTGCCACCAAAGGAATCTCACATTTTCAGACCATCTTTAAAATATTGGTTCTTTTAAATTTAAAATATGAAAATTATTTGTGATGTCTGCTACCCAGACTTTATGATAATCACCAGAACCACTATTAGATTTTATGTGCACAGATCTAATTTGTTTCATTGTGTTATTACAACAATAAAAATATTTGTATAATTGTGTTTAAATATAATTGGTTTCCTTTCAAAACATTATCCTTAATTTCATCACACACACCAGACACACACACACCCTTTATTGAAAAGAGGTTAGTAGGCATAACCAGAGACTCAAAGAAATGCATACATTAAAACAAAACAAAAATTTAAAAATAAAACAAAAAGGCTAACAAAACTCAAAAGAAGAAAAAGAAATGGAATGGGCAGCTGCCTGATTTAGAAATATTTTACAAGTATCATCGCTTAACCTGTAGTCTGTTACTTGGGGCAGAACAAGAGCTGGTATTGTTTACTCTGCCCAAAGTGAGAGAAAAGGAGACATCACAATTTGAGGGCATTTTCCAGGGCAAATGTGCTATTGAGTGAGTGCTCATTGTGAATTCTTTGTTGTCAGATCAGCACCGCTTTTCTCTATCTCTTCTTTCTGCACCCCTAGAAGAAAGGCTGGGGGTTAATAATTTCTTCTGTCCCCTGGAAAGCAGGGCTCCAGGAAAGGTCCTATCAAGAAAAGCACCCAAGAGCTATTGCCACAAGTGAGGGGGAATTCTTAGCCCTTTTAAGCAATAGTAAACAGGCTCAGTGCAGGGAGGTGTCTGGACTCCAGTTTCATGGCCTTGGCTTTGGTGAACTAAAATGTGAGTTCTTCCATTAGATACAGTTGGCTACTGTTTGTGTCATTTCTGTGGCTCTCTGATCTTTGGAAAGCCATGACTTTCCCTGCTCCTCCCATGATTTATAAGATTTAGTAAATGGCTGTGCTAAACCCCTTCCAGTTTACAGAGGGTCTTCCATCCTAAAAGAACTATATGCTTTTGATAGACCAGGAAAAAAAGAGTTTAATAGCAGAACTGGGGTTCTTATAAAAGACAGGTGAGGTCATTTACAAAATTTGTAGATACTGCTAGAGAAATGAATAAGGCACAAGGCATTAGGCTAGCCCCAGTGGGGCAGCCCTAACCTTCCCAGTAGAGGGAGCTAGAGAGAATCAGCTAAGAATCCATGGGGAGGCAATTTCCTTATCAGAATTCCTCTGTGCTGCTGTAGAAATACTTCGATCCTAATACATGAACTGGCTTTGTGGGAGCGGAGCCTGTTTGGATGCTCACCTTCCTGGACCTAGATAGAAGTGTGAGGACCTTGGTCTTCCTGTAGAGCAGGGAATTTGGACTGCTCTTCAGTATCGAGAGGGAAGGGGAGTGGACTAGGGGGAGGAGAAGTGGAGTGGGGATAGGGGGAGGGGAGCGGGGGGAGGGGGCAATATGTGGGAGGAGGGGGAGGGAAATGGGAAACGGGGAGCAGTTGGAAATTTTAAGTAAAAAAGAATAAAAATAAATAAATAAATAAAAAAAATACCCCGTTTCTAGTTTCTGTGTTTTCCTTCTCTCTTATCTTCTGTTGATACCCACTCCATCTAGAAAAATTATGGCGTCGTAGCATCAAGAGGTTATTATACACTGGCATGATGAGAAGCCTGGCTTAGTGGGCAGAGGGTTGGAAAAAAGGAAGGAAGGTGGGGATGAGGCGTTGAAAAGGGAATGTGCTCAACTGAAAAATATTAGCCCATAAGAACATTTAAATAAAACATTTAAATAAAACAAAATGAAAAAATAGGCTTTTTCAATCCAAAGAAAGTAATCCAAAGGTTACAGATAAGCAAACCACTTCAAATATTTGACATTCTTTTTCCTTTCCCTACTTTGCAAAGCTAACTATCCCGTTGTGTCCTGTGTGCTCACATCTTTAAACAACAGCAACAACAACAACAACAACAAAACCTTCGCATAATATGCTCCTTGAATTCAAAATATCTGATACATTTCAATTTAGTGAATGGTGATGATGGCTTTGATTTTGAAGCCTCTTGAAAAAGAAGAGGAGAGAAACTTTGCATGACAGTTAGACCTCCAGTTCTGCTGCAGTCACCTGATGGAAACTGCCCAGAGCCCAGGAATCCCTGGCGACTTCAACCTTGATCTCTAGCCTTGAGCTCGTGCCATCCTTTGAGGTGCTTGTACCAACATCAAACCTCGCTTTCAAGAGCAGTTTTAATAAGGTGGACTGGATTGCATGTTTCTGGGCATGGTTTTTCCACTTCTAGCACCCGCAATTAAGACCGATAATCACTTACAAGGGAATAAAGATGAGCCCAAACATTTAACACGTGTAGATATTTGGGCTACTGGGAATCAATCTGCTCATTAGAATGCTAACGAATGCAGAATATCCCCCAATTCTTAATGAATTGGTTAACTAAACAGAGAGGCTGGGGTGAGACACAAGCATGATTATTTAACATAGAAAGTCAAGACAGCTGGATGAATAGCAATTACATAATTAAAAAAAATAAACAACATTTGAGTCTCAATTAATCCTTATTGGTAGTTCAGAAACACCCACCAGAATCTATTCCAATCCATTGCAAACGGAGCCTTTCCAGTTAAAACAATTTTAACACTTGCTCTCTAATATAAATCTCCTAATTAAAAATGTTCAGGATCAAGATGAGACATTTAACTGGAAGAGCAAGGGCAATTAAGGGGCTAATTTGGTCAAGTGAAAGTGTATTAGTCTTCTTGTTCAATTATAAGGGTTGTATGGCTTGAATTCGGTGTACAGCTCTGCAAAAATAAAAGTTATTCTATTCTCAAACTATAATGAAGACTGGGACTAACAGATTAAAGAAACATAATTCTGATAAAAGTGTGAAAGACTGAGTATAAAACTGTTATTCAGGCTTGGGAAAACAGAAGCAATAGGGTTGAGTGAGTGGTGTGTATGTGTGTGTGTGTGTGTGTGTGTGTGTGTGTCTGTCTGTCTGTCTGCCTGCCTGCCTGCCTGTTTGTCTATTTGCTTATCCATGCTTACTCTGGGAGGTTCATTTTAAGGAATTCGCCCACATGATAGTGGAGGTTGGCGACTCTTGCAGCTTCAGGGCAGGCTAGCAGCTGGGGAGCCATGGAATGGCAATGACAATCTAAGGCAGTTTAAAGGCAAAATTCCTTATTTGTCTGGCAACCACCATCTTTTCTCATAAAACTGTCAGTTTGAGTGTTTGGGAAATATTGGTAAAATGCTTGCCACACAAACACAAGAACCTAAAAATACTAATACTGCTGTAAAAAGTCAGGCATAATTTTGTACATCTGTGATGACACGGGGGAGATGCTGGTTCAGTGGGCAAAAGCGTTCCCTGGGAAGTCTGAGGGACTGAGTTCAAATCTCCCCAGCATGTATTTTAAAATCCGGGCATGGCTCAGGACTCCCTGTAACCCCAGTGCTATGGAGAGAGTGGAGACAGTGTTTCAACTATCTCCTGGCTGCCAGCCACCTCAAAGTTCAGTGAGAAACTCTGCTTCAAAGGAATAAGGCAAAGAAGGATAGAGGAGGGAACTTGAGGATGAAAAAAACAGGAGCTTGATGCACTCTTCTAGACTCCATATAATCATGGACACCCTCCTGCCCCCAACACACACTCTGTCGTCACTGATGGGGTGAGGCCCCACCCATATTGTGGAGGGTAACCATTTTACTAAAAATGTGTTGTTGTTTCAGTGTTAATCACATGACATTAGAATAATGATTGTCTATACCTGGGTATTATGGCCTGAGGAATTTGACAGAGACCTAAGGGAGTAAAGGCTGAAGGGAGACTCATTATCCTCATGCCCAGATTCTGATGTAATCAGTCCATGATGCTGAGGAGGCCTGAGAAGTTTAAGTACCCATTTCAGCTAAGCACCCTCTCCACCCTCCTCCCCAGTCTGACCCATAATTCTTTCAGACAGTAGCCACCTTTTATCAGTGATCTAACAGTCTGCTGCTTCAGTTACCTATGCTCATCTATCTTCAGAAATATTAAATGCAAACTTCCAGACGTATACAATTCACAAATTTTGAACTGCATTCTGTTCTGAGCAGTGAGATGAAATCCAGCAAAGGGTCCTGTTCTGTGGGAGGTGAGTGAGTCCTTTGCCCCTTGTGTTTTTTTTCCTACTCTCTACTCTTTGTGGGCCCACCCACCACCCAGCTCCCAAAGAAACACATGGAACCTTATTCTTTCTTATGACGGCCCAGCCTTAGCTTGGCTTGCTTCTAACCCGCTTTCCTTAACTAATTATCTCGCAGATCTTTTGCCTCTGGGCTTTTATCTTTCTGTGTATCTTTCTTTCCTCCTTCCTCCATGGCTGGTTGCATGCCGGGTGGCCACCCCTGATGTCATCCTCTCCTCCTTTTCCTTGTTCCCAGATCTCTCTTCTCAAATTTCTCCTCCTATTTATCCTCTCTGCCTGCCAGCCCCACGTATCCTTTCTTGTACCTAAGCTATTGGTCATTCAGGTCTTTGTTAGACCAATCAGGTGTTTTAGACAGGTAAAGTAACCCAGCTTCACAAAGTTAAACAAATGCAACATAAAAGTATGCAACACATCTCAGCATCATTAAGCAAATTTTCTGCAGCATAAACAAATGTAACAAACCTTCAACATATATTCCACAATGCCCATGCATCTACATTGTATACGCTACCTGCCTGTCAGTCCACAATATCTGTCTTCTTGAGTATCAGATTGGCTCAGTGTTGTGTTTAAGAACCCTTATCTAACTAATGACTCCAGAGCACAGCAGTAATGATGATACTGCAGTGCAGATGAGCCAGAGAGAAGCCCTGAGGAGCTGTTTTAAGGCAAAGGATGAAAGCTTTCAACTTAAGCAAAGAAAGAAAAATCATCTGCTGATATGGCTGAGAATAAACCTTCTATCTGTGAAATTATGGAGAAGGAAAAATGAACTGAGTTAGTTTTTCTATTACGTCTCAGACTTTAAAAGTTAGTATTGTAGTACATAATGAAGACTTAAGAAAAGGGTATTAATTCTAAGGGTTAGCACTACCTGTGGCTTCATGGTTCCCCCGAGGGGGGGTCTCTGAATATGCTTCCCATACATTCTAAGATAAGATGGAGCAGTTTACAGAGACACTGGAAAACATATGCCCAGACATCTGGAGATTATAAATTAGTTCTAACGCTGGAAAATGGAGAAGGGAAGATGATCACAATCAACATGGAGAGCTTTAAGGCACAACAAAAGAAAATCCCCAAATTGAAAGCAAGTGAGCAGAGCAGGCAGGGGAGCAGCAGCAGCAGCAGCAACAAACTATCCTAATCAAGAGAAAGGTGGAACATGGTATCAAACCCGGTACTTTTCTCCATCCTCCTAAATTCAGCTGGATTCTAAACTGCATCATGCCTGAAGATCACTGCCACTGTCTATCACAAAGCACTAATAAATACCTTTTAGCAAATCAAACTTTCAAAATACCATTTGGTTTGGTTTCATACTATCATGGAGAAGGAAGTCTTAGGACAGAATGACAGTTCTCTAGATATATGGGTGAATAGTTTAGGGGCAATTCTGAAGGGGATTTTTTGAACAACATTTTTTTTTCCAGGGAAGGTCTGTAGAACATGGACCTTGAAATGCATTCTGAAGAGGTTTCTTTTCTATGATTTGGAACATGGTTTATAATACTCCCCATCTTTGGAGATTCATATTTTGCTTTCAGTAAATCTTGCTATTAAGAATCCTATGCAAATGTGTTTTTTCAAATCTACTTTACACTCCTATTTCTCCATGCAATGCATTTCAGCACCCCAAAAGAGAAAAATAAAGATCAAAACAAGCAAGAGGACAAATAAACAAAACCCAAAAGGGCCCACATAAAACAAACTCCAATCTCTACTGAAATGATTGGATTTAAAGTTGCTCAGATAGATTCCTTGGTGGCCAACTATATCCATGTTTCTGAGTATTCATATTAGGAAGAGCCCTTGCTATTTCTTTCCATGACTCAAGTTTTAAACTGGGGGTTGAATAAGTTTGAAGATGGCACATGCCTATAGCTAACACTCAGGGGAGTCCTTATACAAACTGTAAAGAGGCATTACCCCTGGGCACACAGATTACAAAAGTACCTCCACTTCTGCATTCTCTACAGCATCTGGGTCTTCTGTAGCCTCACACCTTGACCAGGTCTTCAGGCTATATTTCTTCATTCTCTGACTCTCCAGTTGGAACCTTTGTGTCCAGCATTTTAAGCAGGGCTGTAATGTTAGAGATGTTACAAAGGTGGATCCAGGCAGAGAGAGAAGACATCCTAGATGGAGGAAAAAAGGGGAACAAGTATAAACTGAAGTGCTCAGTCTCGTGTAAACTTCGATGAGCCCTGTCCAGCATTAATACAGCACAATCACTGGTAACTGTGCAAGGTTTGTTTCATGTTTCTTGGAGCCTAAGACAATTTTAGACCCAAGTTTTATTTATTTAAAATGAGTGAGTATTTCCATACAGTATTTTAGTAGCAGAATATATTAGATCAAAATCAATTATGTTACACGTAAATTTGTCAGCACCTTTATGGTGTAGGAGTTCCTTCTGTTTGTGTGTTGCTTTCATTGGTTAATGAATAAAGAAACTGCCTTGGCCTAGTGGATAAGACGGGACTTAGGCAACAGAACTGAATGCTGGGGGAAAGAAGGACAGAGAGGGAGAAGCCATAGATCCTCCACTGGAGATGGATGCCGGTTAGAATCCCCAGTAAGCCACTGCCACATGGTAATACACAGATTAATGAAGATGGGTTAAACTATATGTAAGAGTTAGCCAATAAGAAATTAGAGCTAATGGCCACGCAGTGTTTTAATTAATACAGTTTCTATGTGGTTATTTCAGGTGTAAGTTAGCCTGGCAGCCAAGATGAACAAGCGGTCTTTTCCCATACAACACGTTCATGTACTCATTATAAAACAAACCAAGTGATCAATTTCAAAGCATACGACACTGTCCTAGTCTGAAGGGATCCCATGGAACACAAGTTTGTTATTTATTTTGCCTCTTCTAAGCTTATGTTCTAGCAGAGGAGACATTGTGTCCCATCCACTCTCACTACATTTTGTGTCAGTATTTCAATGACTCCTCCAATCTCTCTCTAGTTTTCTTTTCTTGGCTCCTGTTTCATTGCCTCTTTCAAATATTCCTTCAGGACAGCTCCATTGACCCTGAAGGAAGTCAAGTCAGGACTATCTTTGGAGGCATGGTGAGGGTGAAGGTCAGAGCTGGATGAGAGTAAGGATCAGGGATAGTGTTAGGATTAGGGTCAGGCTGGAATTGGGTTAGGGTTAAGATATGAGGCTACAGTTGCTCTTATATAAGAGGACTATAGAAGAGGAAAGACTTGAAATTTTTATAATCATTGAATAGAGGAGATGAGTGGTCTGAATTGAGGATGGATTTCCAGACAAAGTACACATTTTCAAGGGCTTCTGCTGTGTTATGCGTTGCCATGACTACTGGGGAGCAAAACTGAGATTGAGTAGTTTGCTAGAGTAGTCCAGGAGAAACACAGTGGTTGTAAGAATAAGAAAAAGGATGGATTGGAAACCTATTTACAGGTTGGAAGTGGGCCGGTTAAATGAGCACCAATTAAGGAACAAGCAATAGGATAAGGAAGACGAGAGAGAAGGTACCGAGGATGATTCCCAGGTTTCTGGATACAGGATCTTGGGAACAAAAGGTGCCATTTAACAGAATGCAAGTGATTCTGTGGGAGAAGCATGCCATGCTGAGGAGATAACAGAGACTGGTTTGGATGTAGTGTGTTTAGATAGTCTCTGAGATGTTCAAGTGGAGACTGCCAGTCATAGGCATAATCAAGTGTGGAATGCTACTGAGAGAAAGGATTCACAAAGAAAGGAGGGACTGGGATATCCTCAAGGGGAAAGAGGCATCTGTAGAGGGACTGAGAATTGTAAGAATAGGAGGCAAACCCGAGATTCTTGTGACACTGGACTAAAAGAGGGGAGGCTGTTAAGAGAGGATTTTGCCTGGAGTCTAATGACAGATGGGATTTCAGGAAGGGCTGAAAATGTTCACCATACTTAGTAATTTTGAAGCCACTGTTGACTTGAGCAGATAGTCTATTCAATGGTCATTAGGAAAGGATTCTGAGATCCCTGACAAAACAGAAGTCAACTGGAGAAATGAGAAGACAATTTGGCAAGAGACTGTTGTGAAAAGGAAGGAGAGGAAGAAAGCCTTGAGCTACAGCATGCAAGGTAGCATGGGGTGTGGAGTCATACCTTCTCCACTACTGAACTGAAGAAAAGAGCTGGAGAGAATGTGGATCTGATGGCATCAAATAGAGAAAGAAGAGATTACAGAATCTAGGGAATGAAAGGTCAATGTTGTAGAAAATCACTGAAGAAGTTGAAATAGAACGGTTCGTGCTAGTTTTAGGTAAGATGGTGTGTTTTCATGCAGCAGAAGGTAAATAGGGGAGGCTCAATGTGAATATTGTTATAATTTATGGCATGAGTGACCCTGGCAGATCACATGGCTTTTGTGGGAGACTGTGGCGGGTAAGGGAATGGGCAGATATGCCATGCTGAGAGAGCATGGGTATGGAGAGTTTATTTAGTTGGTATTGGGAGGGTATAAATGTAGGCAGGATATAGAGGGACAGAGAGAGAGGGAAGAGGAGAGGAGAAGGGAAAAAGGAGGGAGGCAGGGAGCTGCCTCTTCAAATGAACAGCAGGCAGGCAGAGAGACAAGGGGAAGAGGGCAGAGACCAGCTTGCCTCAGCAGAAAGGGGGTGATTGGGAGTGGGTGGAGTTTCTCTCTTAAAGGGAAAGGGTACCCAGGTGACAGGGCAGGCCAACATAATTATAACTATAACAGATATGATCTGTATACCTGTGAATATGAAGTGGTCATTAGCAAAGTTAAGGCCATTCTTCCTTAAAACTACATTTTTCCTAAGAAATAGGCATTAAGGATAGTCAGCTAAGAGGGGGAGCCATTCATTTCTCTCTGATTACTATGCCTCATGATGCTGACTCTCACTAGTGTTTGCACGTGTGTATTCACAAACACTAAAAGTTTCGGCTACGTTAAGATGGCTGCTCAATGACCCTAGGAAGTCTCTCATTGGGTCTTAGATGGAAACATTGTTCCTGTGGCGTGATAACATTTGGTTTCATGTTGCATCAATTGAAAACTCAAAGTAAAGACTTGAAGCATTTCATTCAAAGAAGAAGAAAAGAAATCTAGTAATAAGGGGTTGAGCTTCCTCCATCCAGCTTCCCGTCTTCTCTCTGCCTCATCTTTGGGTCTCATTCTCCTGAAGCAGTCAGCAAAGTTTACAATGCTATCTTTCATTCCTGACCTCAGGAGGTTTTCTCTGTTTTTGATTTTTCTTTTTCCTATTCAAGCCAAATACATATTCATCAAAGTACTTTTTTTTTGAAGTGGTGGTCCTAGGAGACTGGCAAAATGTCAATTGTTTTCAGCCTTATAAAAACCTTTATAAAACACTGGCTTGAGAGAGCACTTCTTCTCCACACAGTTTGAGAATTTTCCATTCTAACTGGGTTTATGGTTTTGAGAGCCTCAGACCAGGTACTTTCAGAGAGAGGCTGCTGGCCTGCCTCCCCGGCAAGCAGTATGCAGCTATAAGAACATCAAGATTATGTTCAAGGCAGCCGCGGTAGTGAAAAATTATCTAGATTAGGATTTCAAATTGGCCTGGAGGAATCTGGGAGGGGTAGAAACCCCCAGAATGGCTTCTGCAAATTGGGTGACAACTTCATTATATCTCTGGCTCCTTTTCTTCTACTTCCTGTCCCCTTTCTGTTCTCAGTGAGAAGCTTTTGGGAGGAGCAGAGAGGCAGCAGAAAACAAAGTCAATCAAACGCCTGCTGATGCCCATGCCCATCTTGTTAGTAGCAAAAGCACAGAGTGAGGGAGATGTGTACCAGGCTTTCTTTTGGGGGCCACCAACCAGCTCTCAAATCATGACACGGAGACTTCTTATTAGTTATGAATGCTCAGCCTAGCTTAGACTCATTTCTGGCTCGATCTTTGAACTTAAATTAACTTGTTCCTCTTTATCTACCTTTTGCCTCGGGCCTTTTTACCTTTCCTTTCCCTCTGTATATCTTACTTTCACTGCTTCTCCATCTAGTGGGTGACTACCTGGCTTCTGGCCCCAGGCATCTCTCTCATTCTCTCCTTTCTTTTGTTCTCTCCTAAGCCTAGATTTCTCCTCCTATTTATTTTGTCTGCCAGCCCCGCCTATCCTTTCTCTGCCTAGCCATGGGCTGTTCATCTCCATATTAAACTAATCAGGTGCCTTAGGTGGGCATGGTGACACAAATGAACACATATTTACATAATTAAAAAATACAGCACAAATATAACATATTCTTACACAGTTAAACAAATGAAGCATAAACAAATGTAACACACCTTTACCTAGTTAAAGTAATATTCTTCCATATAAACAAATGTAACACATCTTTGCCTAGTTAAAATAATATTTTGCAACAAAGATATCTAACATTGCCTCAAAGGTGGAACCAGAGAGTGACTTCTTAATTCAGTTTCCTAAGGATCAGCAATCCTCAATTTCCAGATAAGTTTCTTTTTATTTACTAAGTTTTTTTTTTCTTTTTGGCTCAGTGACTCACAACGATAAAGTAGATCCAATCTTTTTAATCAGTTAATTAATCATATTTATTTTTAGATTACAATTTAATTACATTTCTCCTTTCCCTTTCCTCCCTCCAATCCCTCCCCCATACTCCCCCCCACTCTTTTTCAGATGCACAGCTTCTTTTTTCAGTAATCATTATTGCATGCATATATGTATTTGTATATGGATATATGTTCCTAAATATAATCTGTTGAGTCCATACAATGTTACTTGACTGTACATTTTCAGTGTTAACCATTTGACACTAGACAATCAATAGGTGTGCTCTTTCTTAGGAAAGACCACCTCTTCTGCTCCAAGCTTTCCTCGGGTGCCTGTAGGTCTTCGTGTAAGGTTGTGGCCTCAAGAGCTTTTCTTCTGTACAGTTGGATGCAATAATCATTTAACTTTGTCTTAAAGGGAATAAGAGATAGCTTATTCTGGAGCCAGTTTGAGTGACTATGACCCAGATTTAGATTACCCCAAATTCCATGTTCCTACATGGAAGCAATTTCACCAAGTTTTCATAGTTTTACAGGAAAAAGAAAGTCACAAATCAAGGCAAAATTGAAATACATTTGTGAGTCCATGAGATGAGGGAAACTGGACGGGTTTTTTTTTTTTTTTTTTTTTTTTGGTTTTGTTTTAGTTTGGTTTGGCTTTTGTCTCAAGATGCTATCTGATGGCATTCTTAGCTTTTGAATGTGTGGTAGCTTGCTAAGTTAGTAGATTCCAAATGGTTTATATTTATTAATCAGAAAGCGTAAGTTCCTAAACAGAAGGGGATAAGCAATGGTTGTTCTGAAGGGCTGTAATTAGCCAAAGTAAGGTGATTTGCCTCTGGACCTATAGTATTCCAGTCTCTCCACAGTACTAAGTTGGTCAAGCAGTCTCCGCAGGCATAGCTTCTTTCTACTTTTCTCTCACAGCGCCCCCTGTTGGCTAAGGACAACATTCATCCCTGCCTCTAAGCCTCAGGAAACACTGTGGAAGCAGGCAGAGGATCAGGGACTTTGCTGTGAGATTTTATTTCCTAGCAGCCTCAGAAGCTATCTCCATAAAGTCTCACCAACACAACTACTCAAACATGAGCTGAAAAAGGACAGCACCAAAGATCCAATCTTTTTCTTTTAAAAAAAAAAAAACAAACTAATCAACTAATTAATTTTTCCCAGGCCAATTACAGTTTCCCATTCCTCCTTTCCTCCCTCCTCTCCTCCCAGTTCCTCTCCTCATCCTTACCCCTACTCCTATCCATTCCATTTCCCTTCCCTTCAGAAAAGTGCAGGCCTTCCATGTATATCAGCCAGCCATGGGATATTAAGTTAAAGCAAGTCTAGGTACTTCCTCTCCTATTATGGCTGGACAAGTCAACCCAGCAGGAGGAAAGAGTCCCAACAGCAGGCACCAGAATCAGAGGCAGCCCCTGCTCCCACTGTTAGGAGTCCCACAAGAAGACCAAGCCACACACGTGCAGAAGACCCAGGTCGGTCCCATACAAGTTCTCTGGTTGGCATTTTAGTCTTCATGAGTTCCCAGGAACACTGGTCAGTTGACTGTGTGTTTTCTCTAGTTGTCCTTGGGTCCTCTGGCTCTGATAATCCTTCCTCCCCCTCTCCCACAGGATTTCCTGAATCTACCTAATTTGTGGCTGTGGGTCTCTGAATCTGCTTCCATCAATTGCTGGGTGAAGACTCTCTGAAAAAAAAAAAAACCTGAGCTAGGCAATGATGTATGAGTATGACAGAATATCATTAGAAATCATTTCATTGACTTTGTTTTTCTTTTTTGTCAGTCACAGTTGGTTCTATCTTAGGTCTCTGAACTGTCCAGTTACTGTTCCTGACCCTTCAGGCATTGCCAGGGGTGGGCTCCCTCTCACAGTCTCACGGGTCTCAAGCTGAACGAGTCATTGCTTGACCTCTCCCATAATTTCTGTGCCACCTTTGGTGCCTCATAGGCAGGGCAAACTGTAGGTCAGAGGTTATGTGTCTTGTTTGGGGTCCTAGTCCCTCCATTGGAAGCCAATAGCCCAATCTTAAAAGATGTTTCTTGGGACCTCTGTGAGAGCCAAGAATTCTGGCTAGAAATTCACTTGAGGAAGTTAACAAAACACTGATTTGCTTTAGTTAACCCAAGAACTCCGGGAACCCCAAAGACTGGAACAATGATTACATGTACAGAAAGAGAAATGAAGTTCCCTGTGATGAAGCTTCTCCCAAGGGCACTCAGGAAGCTCCAGGAATGGGGAGCAGTCATGGGTATCTCCCAGATTTGGTCTCAAGTCCACTATGCTGGAGAGAGCTAAGGATCAGATGTGGCAAAGCCCATGAAAGGAATAACAGACCTCATCGGGTGACTTGGCCTTCCCACTGAACTCAGGACCCTAAGGACAGACAAACACAGCAGGAAGTTGCCAGACCAGGACTCAGGGTGATCTATTCCTAAAGCCACAGCCAGGAATCACATACACATTTCAGTCTAGTCAGATCCTGTTGTGAAGAACTGCGGTGGGCTGCGTTTCCAGCGCCTGGCCACCCGCATGGTTAGCTTTACCCAAAATAATTACACAGAAATTGTATTCTTTTAAACACTGTCTGGCCCATTAGTTTTAACCTCTTACTGGCTAGCTCTTACAAATTGATCTAACCCGTTTCTAATATTCTGTGTAGCACCACGAGCTGGCTTACCAGAAAAGATCTTAACCTGCATCTGTCTGGAGTGGGAGAATCATGGCGACTCACTGACTCAGCTTTTTTCTCCCAGCATTCTGTTCTGTCTACTCTGCCTATCTAAGCTACTGTCCTATCAAAAGGGCCAAGGCAGTTTCTTTATTAACCAATGACCTTCCTCCATCAAGCTCCCACTAGGTACTGTGACATCCCTGAGTGTTAGGGTTGTATGAAGAGTTGAAGAGTTAGTATTACATCTAGGCTCACATAGGAAGATGTTTGCCTTGATTAGTAACCCTTCATGCAACTGTCTTTGCCATCTTTGGGTATACTAGGAAGGAAGCTCACCAACCACTTCTTATCTGACATAGGAAATAAGTCTAATATCTTTTTTTGTTCTCTACACTAAACCCAGAACTGAATCTTTACAGAGATAGACAAGGACAAGTTTCTGTTCTGACAGAATGCCCTCATAGTTCCACAATGTTGATAGATTGGACAGGCAATACTTGACTCTCATTCCTCTTTCTACACACTTCAGCTTGGCCTTTATCTTCTTTTATATCTCAGATACACATGATTGTCTCTCTGCCTGGAATGCTGGCCCCTCACTTCCCTTCCTATTCTCCAGTCTACAGGCTAAGGCATATTCTTTTCTGAGACTTGTAACTGAAACATGCCTCCCATCCAAAGCTGGTCCTTCCCGTCTTTGGATATCACCCTTTGTGCACCACAAAATACAACCACAGTGAGTTAAAAATACCTGCTCTTTCATGTCATGATTATATGCCTAAGAGTCCCTAGACGCTTCACCACAAAGTTCTTAGAATTAATAAGTACTTTCAGAAAATGGCTGGATGCAAAATTAATGTACAAAGATCAGGTAGCTTTCCTATATACCAAAAACAAACACCTTGAGAAAGAAATAAGGTAAATCTCATTCGTAATTGTTTCAGAAAAGAACCTCTGAATTAAACATAATCAAGGAACTGAAAGGCCTCTAAACCTAAAAACATTAAAACACATAAAAAAGAAATTCAAGAAGGTACTAGAAAGTGGAACGATCACCCATGATCATGGATCAAAAAACTTAATGTTTTAAGATTACAATTCCTGAAAAGTCTAATGCTGTATTTCACAGGAATAGAGAAAGCAATCTTAAAATTCATGTGAAAATACAAAATGTCCTAGACAGACAAAACAATGCAGACAAGAACAACAGTTCTAGAGGTATCACCATATATGACTTCAAGTTATACTACGGAGCCTTAACAACAAAATATTTTGGCATTGGTACCAGACTAGAAACACAGAGAGATGGAATAGAATACAGGGTCCAGTTACAAATCTCCATAGCCACAGCTACCTTATTATTTTTTTTTAGAAAGATGCTAAGCTATACACTTAAGGGAAGAACAGCTTCAGTGAAGGATGCTAGGAAAACTGGGCATCCACACCTAGGAGAGTGAAACTAAACCCCCATTTCTCACCCTGTAGGAAAATAAAGTCCAAATGAGTCAAAGGTCGTAATGCAAGACCCACAACTCTAAAGCAGTTAGACGGAAAGCTAAGAAAAACATCATCAGATAGGCAAGAGCCTTCTGAATAAGAAATAATGCTGACATTGGCAGACGGACCCTCATGAAACTAAGCCACTTCTGCATCTCAAAAGAAACAGTGAGAAGTCTGCAGAGTGGGAGGGAATAATTTGCCAGATATATATCTGATAGAGGGTTGATATCTTCTAGACTACATAAAGATAGGAAAATTCCAAGAAATAACGAAATAAATGGGCAAATGAATAAAAACTGGGCACCGAGGAGGCTCCTCATAGAGTCCGTTAGCCATTTGAGTAAGAAACTGCTCTTGCCTGGACTTTCTAATTGGACATGCAGAACCTGCAAAGAAATGACTGCTGAACTTGAGTACAGGTGAGATGGTCTTTCGTGGTTCCTGCTTCATGAAAGAATCTGCCAGACATTCTGCAGAACACAGAAAAAAAGTGACTGACAAACTGCCAATATAGGCAGAACTGTCTTTGAAATTTCCTGCTTCATGGAAAAGTCTGCTGAATACTATGGGCCTTTAGGCTGAAGATGGATGCTCCAACAGTACAGAAGAACTTTGGGTGACTGTCCAGGCAGCAAGAAGTCTCTGTCAAAGTTGCTCACAATGTACTTCCTGTTTACTTAGGTAATATATTATCCTTCTGTAGTTTTCCATGGTATTAAAGAATTTATAGTTATAGCTTTCCTTAGTTACGATAAAAGATAAATATTGTAACTGTAATTTTTGTTTGATAACTGTTTTATGTAATTTTAATATGTTAAAGTTAAAACCTTCCTTTTCATTTAAATAGAAAAGGGGAGGGGATGTGGGATTCCTCTCTGTATGCTGTGAATACCATTGGTTAATAAAGAAACTGTCTTGGGCCTGCACAGGGAATAGAGGTAGGTGGGGAAAACTGAACTGAATGAGGGGAGAAAGAAAGGCGGAGTCAGAGAGAAGCCATGGAGCCTCCACCAGAGAAAACACACGGAAACTTTGCTGGTAGTCCATGACCTCGTGGTGATGCACAGATTAGTCGAGATGGGTTAAACTCAGATGTAAGAGTCAGCAAGTAAGAAACTAGAGCTAATAGGCCAAGCAGTGACTTAAATAATATTGTTTCTTTGCGATTATTTCGGGTTTGAGCAGCAGAGCAGCTGAGATGAACAAGTGGTCCTTCATTACAACATAGGTCATTAAGAAAACAAATAACAAATGCTGGCAAAAATGTTAGCAAAAGAGTTGGTGCCCTTAATAATCCCCTAATGGGAATGTAAATAACCACTGTGGAAACAGTATGGGGAACTCTCAAAGCATGAAATATAAGTCAAAAATATAGTCAGCTCTGAGTATTTACCTGAAAGGTTCCAGGTGATCATATCACAGATACACTTACACAATGGTATTTACACTATTTCACAGGAACTAAGCACTGAAATCAACCATCATCAGAGGAGTGGATAAAGAAAACTTAGCATATATTCAAAACGGGATTTCAGAGATAGAGAGGAATGACATCATGTACACTGCAGGAACCTGGATGTAAATAGAACCAATCACATTAAGCATATGAAATCAGTCTCAGAAACACAAATAATATGTATTATTATAGTTGTGGATTCTAGTTTTACTCAAATATATAAAATCATATGTGTACCTATGATAAATTGTAAACAAATCTGCCTAGGGAACAAAGAAGATCAATGGGAGGAGTAAGAATTTGAGAAAGTAGGGGTTATGGGAATATGCTTGACGAGTCTGTGTATAAATATATCCTTAAAAACCCAGTATGACATATAAACCAATTTAAATATCATCTTAAAAATCTGCTTTTTACATTGACCCCAGGTTCCTTGATTCTCATTCAATTTTGTTTCCTTAGCATTCTTTATTGATGTTGGCCCACATTAAGTAATTAATAATTCTGAGTAAGTGACTTTCAGTGGCTAGAATTATTGAGGCCTTTCATGATAAAGGTCAGAATTAGACAAGATCCCAAAACCCTGGAGCCAGGAGGCCTGAGTAGACTTTCATTTTGTTTTCCATGAAATCTAGAACGTGAACTTGTGAAGACTTTTGTAATGTAAATATTAACTCACTCCACTTAGATATTTGCTATTTAAAGAACAAAGTCTCACCTAAAAAATGGATTAATGTTTACACACACACAGTGTTTG
Organism: Chionomys nivalis; assembly: GCF_950005125.1. NCBI lineage: Eukaryota > Metazoa > Chordata > Mammalia > Rodentia > Cricetidae > Chionomys > Chionomys nivalis. The sequence goes on along the minus strand of NC_080099.1, from coordinate 42,438,882 downwards.
TACAGCTTCAAAATGGTTAGCAAACAAGATGTGTGAGCTTCACTTTCTTTATGCAGGACATTTGGTGACCAGGTGGCAACATGAAAGCTTTCATAGAGAATGTGGGGAACCGGGGCAAGCAGCGTGTCCATGAAAAATACTGTTTACAGAAATCATTTGAAGGGTTTGTGTATGCTTTGGGAGAGGGAGCAGGGAAGAACTCTTTTTGGTTTAGAAAGCCCTTTCAGCAACTGTCATGAACCAGGGGAAGTATCAGCCCACATAGCCAGAGGTCTAAACAATCAAGAATCATTCTGACCACCTGATGGACCACGAGGACAACCTCTGAGCTATTAGACAATGTCCTATGGAGGATTCCTGAAGTCTTTTATTTCAGTTTGACTTCTGTGCTCTCCAACCATTTCTTGTATAGAGAACAGTGATGGTGAAATTTGAGGGAACCTATTTTTACCCTGTTTTGTTATTTTTTTTAAATTTTTATTCTGTTGAGCAAAGTAACAATTTTACCACAGGCCAGCTTGGCAGACCAACGGGTTTAGTGCAGTGCCTACAAGACTATGGCTGGGAGATTGCTTACTTGTAGATATAGGAACCACTTAAGGTAGCTGCATTGTCAAAAGCCCAGCCCAGCAAAAGCAACAAAAGCTGCCATCCTGGAAGCCTCGTGCATGCTTTGTAGGCAACTTGAGAGGTCAGACAGTCTATTCTCTCCACTAGTGTGAGAGTCTCCTCCCCAGGATATGGTGTGCTCTATAGTCCCACTCTTTAAAACTTTCCATTGTGTGCAACGTCCTTCTTTTGAACTTTTGAGATGTGTGGAATGAATATCATAGGTAGGGTTTCTATTGCTGTGAAGAGGCACCATGGCCACAGGAGCTCTTATAAAAGAAAACATTTAATTGAGGTGGTGGCTTATAGTTTAGGAGGTTCAGTCATTATCATCATGGTGCAGCGCAGGCAGACATGGTGCTGACAGAGTAGCTGAGGGTCCTACATCTTGCAGGCAACAGGACATGGTCTGAAAGTCATACTGAGGAAAGCTTTAGCAAAAGAAACCTCAAAGCCTGCCTCTCTAGTGACACACTTTCTCCAGCAAGGCAACACCTGCTTCAATAAGGCCACAAGTCCTGATACTGCCACTCCTTTGGGGCCATTGTTTTCAAAGCACCACAGTGAAGAACCAAAATAGTTTAATTAAAGAGGAGAAAAGGCTGAGCACACAGAAAAATCCTGGAGTCAGCTTCAGTATAGTTTGTTTTCTTATCCAGATCTGGGGTCTTGTTGGGGAGACAGTCTTTATCTCCATGAGAACATGTTTTTGTTGAGTAACATATTGCCATTGTTCTTGGTTTTCCACCAGAACCTGATGTTAAGACTCCAAGCTGAAGATATCACACACAATGGTCACAGGACGTGGAAACATCAAGTTGGTACTGAACAAGAGATTTCTTCCATACTGGGGAGCTTTCATAGAAATTGCTACTCAAGCTCCTAGGAGAAAAATCACCAAGAGGTCTACCCAGCTGTGAACCTATGTGTTAGAATAATGTGCCCATACGTGCAAGAATGGCATAAATGCTATGAGAATAGCCAATCACTGTTTGAATGATTTTAAGGCCTGCTTCACAGGAGGAAACCTTTGTATGGTACTGTAAATCTGGTCAAAAACCCATGTTTGGGAAGCTCATAGGTCCCAGGGGCGATCCTAACTTCTATTATTCTGCTAAATTGGCATAGTAATAAAAACTGCCCTCTAAATTTCTATTTCTATAACCGTAGATTTTTCTAGCTCTCTGATGTCATCAGAGGAGTTGTTCAGTGAATGGCAGTTAACATAGAAATTCACAAATTAACAAAATACAGTATGACTATGAAGTGCTCAGTCATGAGCTTGACATCTATAAGCCATATTCTCTCCACACGGTTCAGGAACTATCTTAGAATATGGGTGGAGAGATTGCAAGAGCCAGAGGAAGTAGTGGAGAAAAGTGTTGTCCTCTGGGCACAAAAGGAGCACTGAGCTCATTAACTTACGGCAGCTGTGCTTGTCTGCAAGACCTATGCAAGAACTGAAGAGCTACTGCAAGGGGATGGCTTCTGGGAGAGTCAGTTTTCTTTAGTAAGAGTGTGGTACCTCCAGTAGATGGTCCCACACCTATGAATATGTGAGAAACACAAATGGACTCAGTGTATTATACAGGAGAAGGAGAAAATGGAGAGGAGGAGGAGGTGGAGAAGGAAGAAGGGGAAGGGTTGGAGAAATGGAAGTGGATCTGGGGGATTTAAGGGGGAGGCCTAGGGAATAAATACAGTCAAATCACATTGAATGTATGTGGTGGTTTGAATGAGATGACATAAGATGAAATGAGATGGAGTTTTCCTAGCTTTCTTTCAGTATTACTTTGATGCAATAAGTCCTCACTATGCCCAGATTCTTCCCTTTTGGAATGGCAATATATATTACGTGCCATATGTTGAAAGTGTGCAATTTGATTCTTTTATGGGAGATTACAAATAAGAGATTGATTTGGGTCTCTGAAAAGACTTTGGAATTTTAAACAGTATTGAGACTTTTAAAGACCACAGGGAATTTCAAAACTGAACTAGATGCATATTGCATATGAAAGACAGGGAGTGGAATGTGGTGGTTTGAATTATATTTCTCCCACGTGCTGGATCATCTGAACACTAGGGCTTAAACTGCCTGTTTGGACAGGATTGGGGAGATGTCGTCTAGCTGGAAGAAGTATGACGCTGGAGGCAAGTTTTAAAAGCTCAATGACTTGCACCAATTTGAGTTGGCTTTCTCTGTGTCCTTCCTGTGATTTGAGATATGAGCTCCCAGCTCTCGGTCCAGTTGCCATATATGGCACCTGCTCCTCACACCCCTACGGACCTTCCTCTCCAGAATCATAAATCCCAGATGAAGTTTTCTTCTGAAAGTCACCTTGGCTATAGGGTTTTATCACAGCAATAGGGAAATAACTATGAAACTCTTGATTCTATAATAATTCTCAATTATATCATAAGTATATAAATTCTCGACACAAATGTCATAGGCTTTTAAAGATCAGAGGATGCAAGAGTCAGACCTGGGTGAGAAACACCTCTGTTGTCCAGTGAAGTGAGGTTGTGGGGAGCAAGACCTAAAAACCCAAGTCAGTACTGACGGTTGCATAATATGAAAGTGCTCTAAAATGAGTTTTCTTCAGGAAAAATGTTCTAGGAGGTCCAAATCAATGTATTGTTAAGCCCTCAATGTGGCCTACTGAAAATTTCAACTGTCTCATAGCCTCGGTCATCATGCATTCTGTGCAAACTCCATAATAAATGAAAAATTCTTTGTAGTATTTTTTATGATGAAACTCTATAAAAATCAAGGACAAGAAGTACATGAATGTAGTAAGGAGAGAGATGCCTGTTCCTCCTAGCTACGTGGCTAGCTTAGACCCGAAATAATCACACAGAACCCATATTATTTAAATATGTCTGACTCTGACAGCGACTCCACGGCATATCTCTCACTCTGCCCTTTTTCTCCCAAAATTCAGCCCAGCTTTCCCTGCCTACCTAAATTCTGCCTTGCTACAAGTCCCAAACAGTTTCTTTATTCATTAATGGTAATGACAGCATACCGAGGGGACTCCCCCATCACATGAATGCATTGAAGCCTGATATTTAAAAACATATAGGGATGAAAAATAGCTTTAAAATTCAAACTAGTTCAGCATGCAGTGAGAGCAACTGTAGAGGCCTCATTGGGTCAGCTTAACTAATTCTCACTTCAGAACCTCCATGAGGCAAAGACCAATGTTATATGATCAGTTGTGGACAGAAGCATTCAAAAGCATCAAGTAACTTGGTAGAAATCACACAGCTAGTCAGTGCCCAGTGGCTGCACAATCATTCAGTTGTTTGATGGAATAGCATAATACCACCTCCTCCCATCTTTCTCGCTTACAAATGTGAGGGTCAGGGTCATCCCCAGGTTACATGTCCCAGAGCAGAGATTAAACCCAAGGCTCCCTAGCCCTACAGTTCATCCTTACAATGACTGTACCAAAGAGGTGTTTATTAACTGACTGGCACTCATGCCGTAGTCATTTGACCTTTAATTACTATTCATGGCTCATGGCTCAAAAGGGTATAACAACACTTCCTTTAAAGGATTGTCATAAGGGTTTCAGATTACACTGTAAAGCTTCAAGTGCTTGGCATATAATGTAATAAGTCCCCAACACTTGCCAATTACCATGATTATTCGCCAAATGTTATGCCAAGCGTTACACTAGACTTTTTATGTATGTTAGCTTGTTGTATTCTCACACCATTCCCATTATTTAGACACCTATACTTATTTTGTGGGTATGGAAACTGATGCTCGGAGAAGCAAAGTAATTTGATAAAAACTCCACAGTTAGTTGGCATCCAAAGCTGCACAATTATCCAGTCATCTCATGGCATGGCATGACACCAGCGTGGTTTATTTTTCCTCACTTAGAAAATTCCAGCAAATGTACAAAGACAACCAGCCGTCACATAGAGCACTGACCTCTTCTTGGTGTTTGGTGAGCTCCTGTCCTTCCAGTATTCCCTGCCTCTATTTCATAGGTTAAAGAGTTTGCATCTCTGCATCTGCAACGCTGAGCAGTTAAACTTAGACCCTCAGCTGGAGGTAGAGAGGACATATGCTCATATGTGCTTGCTGAGCTCCTGCACTGTTCTCCAGAAAAACATGAAGTCGCCTCATCCGAAGCAGCTTTCCAGCTGGCCCACTGACAGGCTCAGTCACTGCACAAACCCTTCCCTTGTCCCTCTTTTTCCTGATGCTCCTCCCATGGGTGAGTTGGCACATTGATCGAGGAGCTGACAACAGGCTCATTAGTTTAGACCATGTAGATTATTCAGACTCGGAGGTGGGGGTGCTCATGTCGAATCCAAAAATATCTTGACAAGCTGACCATACAGGCTAAATAATCCAGATGACTTTTGAGTTATTATAGGAGAAAGAAGTGGTTCTTTCATTGGGTGAACCAACCCAGAAAGTTTGGAGGACAATAGATTGCTTTACCTGGTGTGACCCATTTCTTCTTGTCTTAGCTTGGCTGTCTTAGTTGCTGAGCCAGTGCCAAATCTCGCTTTCTCTTGGGCTGGAGTCATACTGTTTTTGTTCTGTATGGAGGCTTAAAAAGTAAGTGACCAAATTTTAATGGCAGAGGGTAGCATTTGGAACAAAGGTTCATCAGCTCTGTCGCTGATGCTTGGGAGGCAAAAATCAAGTCTCTTGTTTTGGGGAACACTGTGGCATGGGGTAATTGCCACACCCTAGGCTGCTTTTCATTTAAAGCACAGCTGATTTGCTGTGGCAGAGGCTGCTGCAAACTGCGGGCACCATAGCTGCTTACAGAATGCTTCTGCCAAGCTGCTCAGGGTGGAGAGAGTCATACTGTATTCTTTGATGGTGTACTCCTCTGGCACGAAGGAAGAGATGGCATAGAAAAAGCCTCAATTCGTCTTCCCCGGCATCTCCATGTGACCTGAGTGAATCCAATGTATCAGGCCATCCCAAGAGAAATTGGCCAGAGACATCTCTGTTCTCTTCTCTGCCCCAGCTGCTGTTTGAGCAGTTCAGCTGCAGAATCAGCTCTTGCTCTTTGGCACTTGGGCATCAGGAACGAGGAAAATGCAGGCTGTCACTTCAGCCACTCTGGCCTGGAGAAACACAAATATCAGGAGGTGTCAGAAACGATCAAAGTCATCACCTATTGTGAAACGTGTTTGCCAGTCAGAATGCGTAAAACCAGAGGATCTGGGCAAAGTCATGGAACGTGATGCTCTCTCTCCTGGAAAATCTCCAATCACTCATTGTACTGTACACAGTGGATGATGACTATTCTGCCTTTTGTTTCTTTCATATCTCCATCCACAGATTTCAATACATGATGAATACTTTCCAAAAATTTACTTCCTTGGCAACTAAGTAACTAAAATGGGGAAGGGATGACCATGGCTCATACCACATTGACCCGCTGACAGCCTTACTCTCTCCAGCAACGTAGCTCTGTGCCCTTCAACTCTATGGTGTCAAGGAAAAAGCAAAGGCTTTGAGTGAATAAGGACACAGACTAAAACTGGAATTAATTTGTCACACTATTCTCTCTCTGAAGCCTCCTTCACCAAAATCAACTCATAGGTTTTAGAGTCAATAGTGGGGAAAAAAAGAGTATTCCACTTCACTTGAGAGAAGTTGCTTTGTGCGTCAAAGAGAGAAGGGATTGGGAGAGAAATGTAGAAGTTTCTTCTTCAAATTAGCCATGAATTTTGACATAGTAGTGGGGAGGGAAGAAGGAGCTAAGACAGTGGGGTAAGTGTCTATAGATACCATGCATCTTTGCTCTCCATCTGAGTCCCTGAGCTCTCTTCATCCACGCATGCATGCAGCTCCGAGCTCAGAACTGATTGTGACCTCAGAAATAAGCATCCTGGGTAGTTCTCATGACTCAAACAGCTTTTTCTGTGTTTGCACCTCCATTCTTTACCAAACACTAAGAGATAGCAGTCTTAGCATCAGCTTACATGGAAGAAAACAAAAGCAGAGAAGAAACAACATTCCCTGGATAACAGTTTATCTCTCTCATGTAAAGCAAGGCTGTGAACTGTGGCTGTCTGCTTTCATTAGAGTCGTTCATTGTATGCAACCCTCCAGCCAGAGCCGTGCTGTTGGGCTACTACAAGAGGACAGGCTCTCATCATTTCTACGCCCAGTGGTTTATTTTTATATTCTCACTGCCTTCTTTACAAGAATGTTTTGGCGAAGGAACAAAGGAAGTGTCCTACAGGCAAGAAGAAATAGATGAGTCATGTTGAAGGAGGAGGAAGGAAGAAAAAGATCCTTTCAAGCCACAGAATATCCATTTGGTGCACGGGAGGAGGTCCCTGACTGACTCATAAGGGGGAAATGGATCTGGTAAAATAACTTGGATAATAGTCTCACCTTTGACGAAGATGCTCTGTTGAAAAAAAAAAAAAAAAAAAAAAAAAAAAGCGATCCAAAGAATCCTGGGATTGGACGAGTTACATTGCAGTGTCTGACAGTGTGTACTTTATGAAGTTGACCAGATGTCTTGTTTTCGGTTAAAGCTCCGATCAAGTAGGTTGCAGTCCAGTGAATTCTTTGAGCAACTGTAGTTCTCTGCTCCTTAGCACACAGGCTTGGGAAGTTACAGAGAGAACAGTTACGGCTCTTCTCTCCTCTGACGTTTCATCATCTAGGGCTATCTTTCACTTCTCTTTGGCTGGTTGCTGACTGTGTGTTGATCACAGAATATATTATATAATCTTCAGTTATTGAGACTATAGTAACTTGTTTCATCCTTTTGAGATAATTCACTTTCAACAGAGGGAAACTGAAGCAAATCTTTAAACTCAAGTTTTAAATATGTGCCTAGTTGTAGACATCAGAGGGAGTGGAACCCTAGCTATCTGTCTCTAAAGTGTGTCGTATCAGCTGCTGGCATGTACTTTTTCTGAAAATATTGCTGCTATGGATAAATTTTGGCTTTTGAGACAGGGTTTCTCTGTAGCTTTGGAGCCTGTCCTGGAACTAGCTCTTGTAGAACAGGCTGGTTTTGAACTCATAGAGATCTACCTGCTCCTGTCTCCCAAGTGCTGGGATTAAAGGTATGTATGTCACCACCATCCAGTTGATTGCTTTTTTAAGAGGAAAAAAAGGATAGGGAATTGGGGAGAGAAGGAGGTGGAGAGAATCTGGGAGGAGTTGGGGGAGGGGAAATTTAACAGAATACAATATATGAAAAATTGTTTTTCAATTTAAAAAAAAACAATGTTAACTGATTCTATTGTCTGGACTCCAGAGTTAAGCCGTTTATGTGAACTAGTCCACACAACTCCGCCTGTGAAGTGGCCCCACATTAGGGGGATAGTTTATACGGCCCTATGCTGACAACATATCTGAGGCACAGAGACTTGGCTAGGACCTAACACCACCTGACAGACACTCCAGCCTGTTCCCCGACCCTGCAGCTCCTTGGTTATGACCATGCCAGCATCTGGTAAGCTGAGAAAAGATGTTCTTGATTGGTTTTGAGTTTGTTAGTTGCTGGAGAAAGGAGGAAAACCTTGTTTCCTGGAATTCTAAACGTAGGGTTGCTGGGCTGTGCTTCGATTTTGAAAGCATCTTAAACGTCAAGTTCATGGCCTCCTACTCTCATTCCTTTGCCTGTTTTTCTGTAGAAAGATATATGTGTTTAAAGAAGCGTAAGGTCTGTGTGCAAATGTTTCTTGTTTCTGTTAAACGCTCTATCATCAGAACCAAGACATGTGTTTGACATGAAGGGGCTTGTGAGCCATTATTGATTCAGAATAAATAATAAGTTTAAAGAAAGCCTACATATTGATGTTTCACTAACCACATAGGGGTCTATCTCCCAAAAAGGTCATGCCTAACCCCTTAATAGAACATCTAGATGTGTACACCAGAGGCAGAATATTCTGCAATCTAGAAAGAATTTTACATTTATTTGAAAGGGTCCTTTACTCCCAGCTGAGAAATGTAGTTCCTTGTCTTTGTGCCTTTAAGTATCTATGTCTCTTTAGCCTCATTAATAATAACAGAGGGAGCAGCTGAAGAGTCAAAGTCACAAAGTATAACTCGATTAAAGTTTAGAACCGTGGTCCATCTGTTTTAGTCCATGAGAAACTTGCAACGTAAACATCACCCTAAAAGAAATTCTAATGAGTTGTGGCATCTTTCAGCAACATATGTGACAAAATTATTAAAACCATATGCTTTCTGCTTTGAACTGAGAAGTTTTGGAGCCTCGCACCATCTCATTCAGTACCATCTCCTTGTGGTCCATCCTCTTCATCCCCACGCTGTCTTCCAACCCAAAGTACTTCAAAGGCAGGCGATTGCCCCCTACTCAGGGCTCTAGAAAGTGAGACTTCCTTCATGACTTCTGTTTGCCCTGTCTCCTGATTCAGCATCCCCAGTGGAAGAATGCTCATGTGGGATAAGGAAGGGGAGGGACCATCAATACCTTCCTCCTTTATGGACTGATGCGGTTCTCCTTCGTAGTTATAAAATGACAGCTGAGAGAATGTTTCTCCTCGTTCTGCGGATGCTTTAAACTACTAAAATTCTGTTACTTAAAACATATGTCATTCCAATAAGAAGTCTTATCTTTCCGAGAGAAATGGGCTTCCACGTCCATAGACCACGCTCAGAGGGAGGATCCTCTGAGTCCTTAGGTTTCTCATTGTTTTGTATTTTATTTACTGATTTCAGCTTATGGTTAGTTATTTTGTGCAAAGTAGACCTCGGATCTATTTTTCTCTTTTTCTCAACACAGCCCACTTGGTCGGTGCCACATTAAACTGAGATACCAGTGTGCGTTAGCCTTCCTCCTGTGCACATCAGACTTTGCCCTGTCACATTTCTGCCCAGATATTAATAAACGTGAGTGGGAAGGAGAATAAATGCATGAAGTGCTGCTGGCTGGTTCTGCTCAGCTTGTGGATTGTCCTCATCTGCTTCAAAAATGATTAGAGTTGCCCAGAGCCCAGTATCCCAGAGGGGGAAAAATCCTTCAAGAGGAGAGGGCCAATTGAAAAAAAATGCATTGAATTCCAATATGGAAACTTACTGGGAGCCAATTTTCATGCCACAACTTTTCCACAATAACAAGGCATGTCAAGAGGACAGGAGACAAGTGGCTTTCTGAAAATAATGATAGCTGCAAGGGCACTGGTTACATCTCCCAGACTTAGGTATTCTGTCTTTGAAAGCCTGCTCAGCCTTTCCCAATTACAAGGCAAGTGGCCACCAAAGGGTATCACATGTCCTCTTCTCTTCTTAAATTAAGAGCTGTATGTATTTCTGAACTACAGTGTGATTTTTAAAATCTTTAAATGTATCTCAGGATGACTTTGAATTTTTGATCATTCTGCCTCTGCCTCCAAACTACAAGTGAGTGTGTGCCACCACATTCTGCTAAAGTAGTGGTTTAATACATGCTATACTTGTGTAAGGATCAAATTAAAGTAATTTTAATACTCATTACCTTAAGTATGTATCATTTCTTTACAATCAGGACATTTAAAATGACATTTCCAGCTAGTTTTTGTTTTGATTGAGGGTGTCACTGACCTGAAACCAACTATATAGTCTAGGTTGGCTTAAGTCGCAATCATTTTCCAACTCTTACTTGTTGAGTGTTGTGATGACAGTTACATATCATCATGCCCATCTCCCATGGAGCTATGTTGAAATATATAATATAGTGTTGTTAGCTGTTTGCACTCTTCATTCTTTTGATTCTTTGTTGTTTGCTCTTTGGAGCTTTGCGGGGCCCGCTACCCAGCTTCCCAATAAATAAATACACATGGAGGTTGATTCTTTATTATGAATGCCCAACCTTAGCTTGGTTTATTTCTTGTCAGCTTTTTTAAAATTATCCCGTCTTACTTTAAAATCCCTATGGACTTTCTCCTTTTCTTACTTCTATATATCTTATTTTCACTTTTACTCTATGACTTGCTGTGTGTAGCCTGGTGACTGGCCCCTTACTTCCTCTTCTTTTTGTTCTTGCTCCTCCCCCCTGTGCTCTTTTTCTCCTTCTAATTATTATCTCTGCCTGCCAGTCCCACCTACTTCTCTCTCCCGCCTTGCTATTGACCATTCAGCTCTTTGTTAGACCAATCAGATGGTTTAGACAGGCAAAGTAACACAGCTTCACAAAGTTAAACAAATGTAACATCAAAAATGCAATATGTCTTTACATCATTAAACCATCATTACACAGCATAAACAAACGGAATGCATCTTTAACCAATATTCTATAACACAGTGTTGTGCATTGAAGCCTCCCTCCTGTGTTGTGGATATGAGAACATACTCTTCCAGTCTAACTAGACCTTTGTATTCCACCCTTCTCTTCCATCCACCTCCTTCCCTGTAACCATTATTCTACATCTACTTTGATGAGAACATTTTAGATTCCACAAATAAGTGAGTTTGTATATTTGCCTTTTTCGTGGAGGGCTTGTTTCACTTAATGTAATGTCCTTCCAGTTCATGCATTAACACAAATGACGAGATTGATTTTTTTGACTAAATTATAATTACTTGATCTATTCATTTCTTTTTTTTTCTTGCTGATTTTTTTATTAATTAATTAATTTAATTATTAAAGATTTCTGCCTCTTCCCCGCCACCACCTCCCATTCCCTCCCCCTCCCCCAATCAAGTCTTCCTTCCTCCTCAGCCCAAAGAGCAAGCAGGTTTCTCTGCCCTGTGGGAGGTCCAAGGACCACCCACCTCCATCCAGGTCTATTAAGGTGAGCATCCAAACTACCTGGGCTCCCACAAAGCCATTACATGCAATAGGATCAAGAACCCATTGCCATTGTTCTTCAGTTCTCAGTAGTCCTCATTGTCCATTATGTTCAGCGAGACCGGTTTTGTCCCATGCTTTTTCAGTCCCCGGCCAGCTGGCCTTGGTGAGTTCCCGATAGAACATCCCCATTGCCTCAGTGTGTGGGTGCACCCCTCGCGGTCCTGAGTTCCTTGCTCGTGCTCACTCTCCTTCTGCTCCTCCTTTGGATCGTGAGACTTCAGTCCAGTGCTCCAATGTTGGTCTCTGTCTCTGTCTTCTTTCATCGCCTGATGAAGGTTAATATTCAGGGGGATGCTTATATGTTTTTCTTTGGGTTCACCTTCTTATTTAGCTTCTCTAGAGTCACGATTTATAGTCTCAATGTCCTTTATTTATGGCTAGAAACCAAATATGAGTGAGTACATCCCATGTTCCTCTTTTTGGGTCTGGCTTACCTCACTCAGGATAGTGTTTTCTATTTCCGTCCATTTGTATGCAAAATTCAAGAAGTCATTGTTTTTTACTGCTGAGTAGTACTCTAATATGTATATATTCCATACTTTCTTCATCCATTCTTCCATTGAAGGACATCTAGGTTGTTTCCAGGTTCTGGCAATTACAAACAATGCTGCTATGAACATAGTTGAGCATATACTTTTGTTGTATGTTTGGGCATCTCTTGGGTATATTCCCAATAGTGGTATTGCTGGGTCAAGAGGTAGGTTGAACCCGACTTTCCTGAGAAACCGCCACACTGCTTTCCAAAGTGGTTGCACAATTTTGCATTCCCACCAGCAATGGATGAGAGTGCCCCTTTCTCCACAACCTCTCCAGCAGAGGCTATCATTGGTGTTTTTGATTTTAGCCATTCTGACCGGTGTAAGATGGTATCTTAATGTTGTCTTGATTTGCATTTCCCTGATTGCTAAGGAAGTTGAGCATGATCTTAAGTGACTTTTGGCCATTTGAACTTCTTCTGTTGAAAAGTCTCTGTTCAGCTCAGTGCCCCATTTTATAATTGGATTGATTAACCTTTTACGGTCTAATTTCTTGAGTTCTTTGTATATTTTGGATATCAGACCTTTGTCAGTTGCGGGGTTGGTGAAGATCTTCTCCCAGTCAGTGGGTTGCCTTTCTGTCTTAGTGACAGTGTCCTTTGCTTTACAGAAGCTTCTCAGTCTCAGGAGGTCCCATTTATTCAATGATGTCCTTAGTGTTTGTGCTGCTGGGGTTGTACGTAGGAAGTGTTCTCCTGTGCCCATGTGTTGTAGAGTATTTCCCAACAGGCCTATCTCACTCATGAACATCGACGCAAAAATTCTCAATAAAATACTGGCAAACCGAATCCAAGAACACATTAGAAAAGTTATCCATTATGATCAAGTAGGCTTCATTCCAGAGATGCAGGGCTGGTTCAACATACGCAAATCTATCAATGTAATCAACCATATAAATAAACTGAAAGAAAAAAACCATATGATCATTTCATTAGATGCTGAAAAAGCATTCGACAAAATTCAACACTCCTTTATGATAAAGGTCTTGGAGAGATTAGGGATACAAGGGGCATACCTAAATATAATAAAAGCTATTTACAGCAAGCCGACAGCTAACATTAAATTAAATGGAGAAAAACTCAAAGCCATCCCACTAAAATCAGGAACACGACAAGGATGTCCACTCTCTCCATACCTCTTCAATATAGTGCTTGAAGTTCTAGCAATAGCAATAAGACAACATAAGGGGATCAAGGGGATCCGTATTGGAAAGGAAGAAGTTAAGCTTTCATTATTTGCAGATGATATGATAGTATACATAACCGACCCCAAAAACTCTACCAAAGAACTCCTACAGCTGATAAACACCTTTGGTAATGTGGCAGGATACAAAATCAACTCCAAAAAATCAGTTGCCTTCCTATACACTAAGGATAAGGAAGCAGAGAGGGAAATCAGAGAAGCATCACCTTTCACGATAGCCACAAATAGCATAAAATACCTTGGGGTAACTCTGACCAAGGAAGTGAAAGATCTATTTGGCAAGAACTTTAAGTCTTTGAAGAAAGAAATTGAAGAGGACACCAGAAAATGGAAGGACCTCCCTTGCTCTTGGATTGGGAGGATCAACATAGTAAAAATGGCAATTCTACCAAAAGCAATCTATAGATTCAACGCAATCCCCATCAAAATCCCATCAAAATTCTTCACAGATCTGGAGAAGACAATAATCAACTTTATATGGAAAAACAAAAAACCCAGGATAGCCAAAACAATCTTATACAATAAAGGATTGTCTGGAGGCATTACCATCCCTGACTTCAAACTCTATCACAGAGCTACAGTACTGAAAACGGCTTGGTACTGGCATAAAAACAGAGAAGTCGACCAATGGAATAGAATAGAAGACCCTGACTTTAGCCCACAAACCTATGAACACCTGATTTTCGATAAAGGAGCTAAAAGTATACAATGGAAAAAAGAGAGCATCTTCAACAAATTGTGCTGGCAAAACTGGAAGTCAATCTGTAGAAGAATGAAAATAGATCCATATATATCACCATGCACAAAACTCAAGTCCAAATGGATTAAAGACCTCAATATCAGTCCATTCATTTCTTGATCTATATCTGTGTTGATTGCCTATCCCTCAAGGTGTCCTCTTTGACTTGGTGATTTTACTTTTTTCTGCCTATATACCTAGTATCAGGATTAGTGTATCCTATGGCACTTCTATATTTTGAACTTCATTTTGGATAGTTTTCCATATTGTTCCCTATAATGGCTTTACTGGTCCCCCATACTGTTTTCTATACTGGCTCTACTGGTCCTCCATATTGTTTCCTATAATAGTTCTATTTTTCCTCCATAAAGTTCCCTTCAATGGCTCTACTTGTTTATACTCTCATCAATATTGTACAAATTTTCTTACTTCCTTTCATTCTTGAAAGCATTTACTACATTTTACAAGTAAACATATTTGCTTATTTTATGGTTTTTTACCCTTTGTATCCCAGGCTGTTTTGTACTATGGTCTAAAACGTTTCAAACTTGCAATCCTCCTGCTTCTGTCTCTTAAGAACTGAAAATACTTTGTTTTGTTAGTCATCTTTTGTTTTGTAGTCAACTAGAGTGAGTTATCCCATTGATTATTTTGTTAGTTTTGTTTGGCTTGTTTGTCTGTTTTGCATCACCTAGTGGTTAATAATGTAGAACATTCTTCATGTGGTTTGTTTTTGGCCATTTTGTCTTCTATTTAGAAGTGAATATTCAGGTATATTCTGCATTAAAAGACTAGATAACTTGATTTTTATTGTTATGAAGATGTTTGACTCCTTATGTGTTTGATATTGAGTTTATGAAAATTTTCTCTCATTCTGAGGGTGTTTCTTTGTTGTTTTTTTATATTTCTTTTACTAAAAAGTTGGCCCTTTTACTTTCATAGACATAAATATCTATCAGTCTTTGAGTAAGAGCAATACAAAGTTTCTCTTTGGGAGAAAGAATTCTGGGTATGCAATAATGGTGCATACTCTATTATTGTAACGGTGATCTGAACCTCTGCCTTTTGCCAAACATGTGACTATCTTTGGCTGCATTTAGTTCTGTCTTGCTATCCTGAGAACTGTCTTTGAGAACCAAGAAGGAGGAAGTGGTAGATATAGATCTAAAAATGACTTACTTGAAAACAATTGTTCAGAGGGGACAGTGGCACCCTGTGTGCTTGGGTCTAAGAGCACAGGCTCTGGATTCTTGGTACTGTGTGGTCACACTGCCCACAGAGGTGTCTATGGGGCCCACAAAATGCTTAAAGAAACATATTTGAAATAAACTGATGCTAATGATTTTACCTATGGTATTTCACATAAAATTGACTTTGGTCTATATTCAGATTCAAAATACTATAGTAAAGTAATTGCCATGGTCTCTTTCTTACTCATTTAACTCATTTGTGTTAGTAACATTACCTATAAGGCCATGAACATTTTGTTCCAGTTCCTTCTTTTAGTTTGAGGGTCATTGGTCAATATGCCTTAAAGTCTATAAGTTTTTTGTTCCTTATTATGATAGAGCTAACACTTCATCATAGCACCAAGTAAACTAATTTTGAGATCACATGTAATGTGCCTCATACTTAAATATTTAATATATTTTAATTATCATGCCCATTAATAGTATTGTTATTATTGAGTATTTGTGTTTAGTTTTTTTCTCACTTTTTTCTTTTTATAAATAAGGAAATGAAAGTAGTAGGCATAGATATAAGGTTCCTATTGCCTCAGTCTCTGGGATCACTAATGTACAATTAGGTTCTGTGTAGTATCGAGTGAGCTCCTTGTTGATTCCTGCTCTCCAGAATCAAAAAAAAACCACACAGAAACTATATTATTTTAAACACTGCTTGGTCCATTAGCTCTAGCTTCTTATTGGCCAACTTTTACATATTGATTTAACCAATCTCTGTTAATCTGTGCATCACCACAAGGTTATAGCCTACCAGCAAAGTTTCAGCATATCTTTCTCTGGCAGTGGCTCCATGACTTCTCTCTAACTCCTCCTCCTTTCTTCCAGCATTCCATTTATTTTTCCCTACCTAGCTCTGTTCCTCTATAGTTCGGTTATAGGCCCAAAGCAGTTCCTTTATTAACCAATGATATTCACAGAATACAGAGGGAAATCCCACATTACCTCTCCTTTTCTGTTTAAATAAAAATGAAGGTTTCAAATTTAATATAGTAAAATTACATATAACAAAACATATCAGGCGAGAATTACAGTTACAATATTTATATCTACTTTATCTTCTATCATAACTAAGGAAAATTATAACTATAAATTCTTGAACACCATCAAAGACTACAGAAGAATATAATATTACCTAAGTAAACAGGAAGTGCATTGTAAGCAACTTCCAAAACTCTAGAACTGACAGAGACATCTCACCACCTGTACAGTCACTCAAAGTTCTTCTATACTGTTGGGGTATCCATCTCCAACCTACAGGCCCATAGTATACGACAGACTGTTCCATGAAGCAGGAAATTTCAAAGACAATTCTACCTACATTGGCAGTTTGTCAGTCACTTTCTTCTGTATCCTGCAGAATGTCTAGCCAACTCGTTCATGAAGCAGGATCCCTGAAAGATCATCTCACCTTTTGGCAAGTTCATCAGTTATTTCTCTGCAGTTCCTGCATGTTCAGTTCATGAAGCAGTCCAGGCAAGAGCAATTTCTTGCTCAAATGGCTAACAGACTACATGAGGAGCCTCTTTGATGCCCATCTTCCTCTTGAAGTAGCTTGGTACTGCCAGTAGAAGATGTGTCTCACTGTCATGAAAAGTCCTAAATTCTTAAACATTTTAAAGGCCATATTCTGTAGTCTCTGAAAGGTTTGAAGAATGCCTATCTCTGAAATATATCTCTGTCTATCTAAAAAAATCTAACTAACATGACTACAATCTTGACTATTATAGATGATTATCTATTGACCTATCTTTCTTAATTATGCAATACATTTGTAAATGATCTGCACAAACACAATACCTTGATCAAGATCAGAAATGCACAGTATAACAAAATTGACCTTAAATTTGCATCAATAAACCAATATTCTCATACTAACGCAAATCTCTATAGCATATCCCTTTTTAAATGTAATCAAACATTTATAAACAATATTTGGGAATTTGGGCATAGCTTTTTAGACTACTTCCTGCTGATTGGTGACACTGTTAATCAGGTCTTTTATGATGTATTCCGTGTGTTAGGTTTATCTCAGTCAGCAGTTGGGTGAAGTAATTTTTGAGGGAGGGGTGTTCAAAGTGACCTTTCAGGAGGTCTTGGTCATCAAACCACATTATTCTGGAAGGATTCCACAGGTTCTCATCCTCTATGGAAACAAAAGAAGAACCTCTTTTCCAAAGCAACATATCCTTAAACTCAAATTTTGAAGTCAAGATATTTTTCTGTTGGTTTAATTTAGCAGTATATACAATGAAATATCTCTCTGTACTCTGGTCCTTCACAGTAAAAAAAATTCAAAGAAAACACAATAATATGCATAATCCTGGTTGTCTGTGTATTCTCATCTTTATGTAGCTGGTTTATTTATATTGTATTACTTTTTAATATTTATTTTATTATCTTTACTCCTTTAATCTGATGCAAGATTTAGACTCCTTGAAATAGAATGTTTATTAAAACATTTGTCATGTGTTCCTTGCTGAATATTGCTTATGTTGGTTGTAATTTTATACTTGATATCTGTTCCTATTGTATATAGTTTTGCATTGAGTTTGAATCACTCTTGTTTAGACAAAAGGGGAGATGATGGGAAACCTTGTTAGCCAATCATCTTTAAGAGGTGCGTCTTAATTAAGGAGTGGCTTCGCTGGGACCAATGTAAAACATGTGCATTTCCAGATGCTTGCTCTCTCTGCACATTTTCCTGTGGGACATTGCTATGCTTGAATTTCTTGTTTCCTGTTTTGTGAGGCTTTCCATCACAAATAAAAAATAAAAAATATAATTGTTTTATCCTTAGCTAGCCTGGTTATTTCAACAGTTCTGTACATTTTTTAAAGACATGTATAAACTGAGCTATTGTCTATTTCAATACATTTCTACAAGAAGTCAAAGTTAAAAATTCAAGATAGAAATTTTGAAATTTCAAGTTTGAATATATTAAATGTGTTGGCATTTCATTTGTATTTTAATAAATAAAGATTGCCTGAAGATCAGGGAGTAAAACAGCCCCACTGGTCAGCCTTACAGACCAGGCAGTTGAAGCACACCTTTAATCCCAGTAGCCACACTAGTTGCCATAGAAACTGGGCCGTGCCGGCTTTTAATCCCAGTGATACACACCTTTAATTTCAGAACTAGAGCGGATTATAAAGTGGAAGGTGTCAGCTCTCAGAATCACTCTCATTCTGAGATTCCCGGAGGCTGGATCACCATTTTGGACCAAGGTAGACATAAGAGCCAGTGGCTGATTGCTTTGCTTTTTGGATCTTCAGGTTGAACTCCATTTCTCTCTCTCTCTGTCTCTGTCTCTCTCTCGTTTTTTTTTTTCTTTTCTTTTCTTTCTTTTTTTTTTTTTTTGGATTTTCGAGACAGGGTTTCTCCGTAGCTTTTTGGTTCCTGTCCTGGAACTAGCTCTTGTAGACCAGGCTGGCCTCAAACTCACAGAGATCCGCCTGCCTCTGCCTCCCGAGTGCTGGGATTAAAGGCGTGCACCACCACCGCCCGGCTCTCTTTCTGAGTTTTTATTAATCGTGCTTCAATTGAAAATTCAATTTAGAAAATATCCAGGCAGAAATATAAAGTGTGAGGTAGGCAAGCTGTGGCACAGAGGTCCTGTTGGGCAAGGTAGGTAAGGACAACAGTCAGCTCCAAGAGGCAGGTTTTAATAGAAGGATTTCTTGGCTAAAAAATAGCTGTTCATTTGTCCTTGTTAGGTTTGGGCTGCATTGGTCATACAACCTTATCAAGCTCTGTGAATATTTTATGAAACTAAAAAATTCCTCTTATATATTTTTTCTATGAATTAGAAGTAAAATCACAAACATAAAGTGGTTAATGCATAGCAAGTGCTTAATAAGAAGTAACTAAAATCTCAGGCAGAGTAAATTAAAGCACATGACCACTGAAAATAGTTACAATCTTTATTGAAAAATGGTCATCATTAGAAGTTTAGGAAAAGCAGGCAGTGAACTGCTGATAAAGCTGATGCATAAAACTGCAGATTAGTGTCCCATAATCTCAGCCTAATTATAACTACCATTATTTACTAATCATTATTTTCAGCATTGCATCTTTACTCCCATGACATTTCTAAGACGGATCAAGTGGACTTTGGGAGTGTGTTCTTTGGTTCTAATATTGTAATATGTGAAACTTTCTTAATATGAATGACAGCACACTTCCCTTTTATTTCAGTGTGGATATGAAGACTCTGATTCAATTCTCCCCCACTTCAGTTCAGTCTTGGTTGAGAGGGAGTCACTCTTTTGTTTGTGCATTGTAACTGGAAGCCTTTGCCAGTCACCAGTGCTTTGAAGTCACTTGCAATTAGTGTTTCTTGTATGCAAAGTTTTCACTGTGTTCTCTGGGCCCTGACTCCTCTCTCCTGAGCAGCTTTGCTCTTCCAGCTCCTACATGGAACTTTTGTTCTTTTGTTGTCATAGAGGTTTTGCTGAGAATTTTATCTACATGCAGATCTATCTCTATTGCACATTTTTTCTTCATGCGACAATCTGCAAACATTTATCAATACCTCCCATGCACCAATGTGTGCTTTGGCATTAAGTGACTATAAGCACACATGTGGTGAGATTTTGTTTGTGCTTTTAACAAATAAAGTTTGCCTGAAGATCAGAGTACAGAGCAGCCAGCCACTAGTTCTTTCCTCAACGAAATCCTCAGATCGAATGTGGTAGCCTGTCTCTACAATAAACCTCAGACTGAGTGCTGCCTCTATAAGTTCTCAGACTGAATCCTGAGCTCCTGCCTCCTCCCACCTTGTATACCTCTCTCCACCTAGCCATATATATCACTTCCTGTCTCCACCTTGCTAGCGCTGGGATTCAAAGCACCTTCACTTTGCTCTGTTTCTCTTTCAGACTGATTCAGTCTCATGTAGCCCAGGGTGGTCTTGAACACACAGAGATCTGTCTGTCTCTGTCTCCAGAAGGCTAAGAGTAAAGGTATATGCCACCATTGCCTGGCCTCTATGTCTAACTAGCGCGACTAGCTCTACCCCCTGTTCTTCATGCAAGCTTTATTTGTTAAAGCACAAACAAATATCACCACATACATTTATATATATATATATATATACATTTATATATTTAATATATAAATATATTTACACTATATTTAATGGATTGAATCTCCTTGATTCCCTCTAATATACTTGTGAGAGTGGAATCCATAATGTCCATATGTTATAAGGGAAAACTGGGGCATACTACTTAATGGTTAAATAATTATTTAGCTTAATGGATTCAGGTGGTTCACACCAAGCCATAAATTAGACCTATTCCATTGCTGGAACCAAAACTTTCAAATATAGTCATCATTTCTCCAAGTGGGATTTTAACTTTGCTACTATCTATATTCTGAATATTTAGACTGATGTCTAAAATTGTAATTTATAGGTATGCTTTGTACCTACCTAGCCTAAGTTTGCATTTCAAACTATTCTCTGGGGAAGTTCAAGGCACTGCAAAGTTTGAGGGGCACTGAAAAGAATTTATATGTAAAATCTGGAGAATGAGACTGAGGTTAGTTATTAATAGTGAAGGCAGCTTCCCCAGATGAGGAACCAGACCATGCTGTCAGTCACTGAGAAAGTCGAGCTGTTCTATGTCATTGAGATGTCATTAAAATCTTATTCCCCTTTGAGGACATAGTAAGAACAACAACAGCACAATATGGTTGTAGGTAGGGTGGTACTGGACAATTTCTAGAAATTTCTGGGTTTTTGTTTTTAGATACCAAGCTTTTATGTCCAGAGTTTCCAGATGAGAGCATTTAAAGATAGCAATCTGATTAGAAGGAGGCTTAGAAACTTGACTTTTTGGCTATTTGGTGGGGGGATGTTGATAAAGATTAAAAGCCACTCTTCAGCTCCCATAGCAGTATAGCATTTGTTGGCTTACCTTGATCAGGTAGTGACTCTTCACATCATCTGAAAGCATCAGGAAGGCAGGCTAGCTCGTGTGGCACTGAGATTTATACTTCTGTATTGGAGGTGACAGACTCATGTTGCAGGTGCAATCCCTACAATAATAATAAGATATAATGCAGGTATCTCCATTTGAGTAGGGTCTCCTCAGTCTGCCAAGGCCGTAATGTGTGGGAAGTGTCCCTTCTCCTCAGAAGGCATCTCTGAGCTTCTGGCCTGTCAACGGAGAGTCACAGTGTCACCGTTGTATGTGACACCTCAGTTGGTTCCTGCTTGCTGCGACATTGTCATGAGACTACTTGTTTACACACAAGTCCTGGAGTACTGAGAAGAAACTTCCCCAGAGCTTTGGTGGTGGACAATGATTCTTTTAATAAATAAGAAAAACAAACTGATAAAAAAATTCAACTGTAGACAGAGAACAGTTAATACTCTGCTATTTGAATAATTTATTACATTGGCTTCCTCCCTCCCTCCTTCCCTCCCTCCCTCCCTCCCTCCCTCCCTTTCTTCTTTTCTTCCTTCTTTCCATCTTTTCCTTCTATGTTAGACAAAAATTAAAAAGACAAAGTCAAGTCTTCTTGAACTTCAGTACTTCTCATTAGGTCCCTAAAAATGATTATTTTAACAAGTTGCTAAAGCCAGCAACCTTACAACTTTTCTTCCCATTTCCAGAAAGCTTTATTCGGTATCTTATTCTGAAGCCCAGAAAAGCAAGATTACTTGTCTTAAAACATGATGGAACTTTCTATTTATGTATTTTTTTCAGAACAAGGGCTTCTCAAGAGTACTGACCTGTAGACCTTAGATCTAATTTCCCAGATTTCTGTAGGCTGCCAGCTAGGTAGCCTGTCTGTGGGGCTCCCCACATCACCACATCTCCTCTCCCTTCCCCCAGTGGTGCCTTCTCTCTTTCATCCCCTTCCTCTGCTGTTGTTGATTTCCTAAACACCCTTCTCTTTCAGGAGTAATAGCATTGATAGCTGGAGTGGGTGGCTACATATTTTGATTGTCTATCATTTTTTTTCTAGGATTTGTTAGCATGTCTCCTCTGTTTTATTTGATATGGGGCTTAGGACAGTTCATTAATGAAATGGAAGTTGGACACACAACCCAAGTCAATCAATCAGCAAAGTGTATTCAGAAGTGGTCAGTGTTGTGTGTAAGTTGTACAGAGCCTTCTATGGATGACTGAGGCCCTGGGAACATGAGTTTTCTTCCCTTGGAATCAATGTTAATTAAGGATCATATGTTTGTTGGGAAGAAAACTAGCTTCTTCCACTGGAAATTTGAACTGTAATGTTGAACCTAAACTTCTGTGGCATCATGCAGACAGAACCAAAGCCAAGTGGAAAACTGACATCCTTTGAATTCCTCAAAGGCCTCATCTTAGCAACCAACAATATGTACTTGAACTTGAGCTGATAGGGCTTGAGTTTCTATTATGTGTGACTAAAAGAACACCCATTCTTCTACTACTTTAATGAATGTAGTCATCCTGTGAGAAAATCCCCAGCTATCAGAGGGGGGAGATTATGGTGTGTGTGTGGAGGGGGGGTCGGGGTACCCATGGCCATCTCCCAGGGAGCATTAAAACAAGATTAGTGTTCCAGCTGAGAACAATGAGAGAAGCGGTAATGGCAAAAGAACTGCCCTACAGAATGAGCCGTTCTCTGGAAGCCTGCAGGTAAGCATCAAGGACATGTTATGGACTCAGATGTTGCCTCGCAAGGAAAGCTTCAAGTCTGGGGAGTATTCTGATGTGCCTGAACCTGGATATGTGGGTGTGTCCTGGATCAGGTGTTCAGTGGGTAGAATCAGATTGTGCTGGACTGTAGGAAGTAAAGCCATTGTGCCTTCAGCAGTGGAGGGACTGGTGTTTTTCCTGATAGTATGATTGGGTCTCTGTTTTAAGAATAGAATGCTGGGGGCTGGAGAGATGGCTCAGAGCTTAAGAGCACTGACTGCTCTTCCGGAGGTCCTGAGTTCAATTCCCAGCAACCACATGGTGGTTCACAACCATCAGTAAGGAGATCTGGTGCCCTCTTCTGGCCTGCAGGCATGGAGGCTGAACACTGTGTACATAATAAATAAATAAATTTTTAAAAAAAGAATAGAATGCTGATTCTTTCCCTATACTTGATGGTACTCCCTGGAGGATGGCATTTTTGATGCCTTGGTTAAATTCATTGGTGCTGTGATCTGCTCTTGGCATCACATGCCATTCATCAGGAGGCATAGGATCTGTGTGATGTGTTTCTGAAACAATTCTGGGGCTTGATGGAGTGACGTGAGTGAAGACACAACTGTCAAGCTCAAGTACCAGCTGTGTGACTTCAGACACACCTGACTTCTCCCAGGTACCTCACACCAGGCAAACGCACCCAAGTGTGCTGGTAGTGATGGATATGAGGAGCTAACACCTCACAACTGCTCCATTTCCGGCTCTGACTGAATTTCATGCCTTGCCTGCAGCCAAAGATGGATTGATACAGGGAAAAAAAATTCTAGACCCTATTCTTCCCATAAGTTCAGTCCCCGTTGTCTGTCATGATCTAGAACTTATCTTTCTCTTCAATAAATTGCCCACACAAGAAAACCCATCTCTATCGCTTCTCGGCCTTTTGGCTAAGATCAAGTGAAGAAAACCCATCTCTGCTTATAATGAGTTTAACCTAATACACTTGACCTTATCTGTAAGGTGGAGCTGCTTTAAGAATTTCATGTTAAACTTACAAATAAAAAAAGTATTAAGTAAATAAATAAAATTGGATCGGCGTTAGTAAAAGAGAAACACTCATATAATGCCTGGCACACAGGAAGTGCTCAGTCGGAACACATAATGTGGTCTCTTAAACCACCTCATGTAGGGTCTGGGCTAGACATTTCCTTCCCTTCTTTTCTTCCTTCTTGACATAGCTAAATGTTCATTGTATGCCAGGCATCTGTTGAAGCGGTGAAACAGGGCAAGAGACTTGAGTGTCTCTTTCCTCACAGGTTGCACAGGTTACCGCTACTCTGCCCCAAGGGTGGGGCTGGATATGTACCAGGGGTGGGGCTGGATATGTATAAGCCCACAAGCTCTCTATAACATTCCTTTTTTCCCCCTTTTGTTTGTCCCTGTTTATCATTGCCTGAGATTGATATCCAAAATACCCCAAAGGCTCCAGTCTACTAGCTTTGGACTCCAAGTAGTGACAAGTTAGAGCTGTACTGGAGGACCCTTAAATCAAACTTTACTACCAATGATGACCTTGTTTCCTCAATAAAAGCCTTTCATTCCCCCACAGAGATCACTGAAATGCTCATACTGCACGATAAATCTTATTAAACCATGCACTGATATAATAGTCTACGCCATGAATTTGCAGCAGAGTCACCTTGAGCAAGCTAGTGTCTCTTCCATGTCATAAAGGCAGCACTCCACTCCACCCATGTCCCCTCCCGTGTATGAGAACGTGGCCAGCGAGGTGAGTCCTCACGCGGAATCAGAGTGGGGACAACAGAGTGATCCGGAGAATCAAGCTAGCCCAACCCAGTTATGCACACAATTCTTTCAGTTCTTTTGATCTTTGACAAAAAAAAAAAAAAAAGTTTATTTTCTTACTTCTTTTTCAAATCCTGCCTCCTTTCAGTTCAAGATCAGGGCTTTTATAGCTAACTGGGTTCCTTTGAGGTTTGTCATAGTTTAAAACATCAAGGAAGCTGAATTTAGAATTTCTGCAGGATTCCATCAGAAAGCAGGCAAGTTCCTCAGTGAATTTGCTGTGTGTTGGACTCAGAAGCAGATTTTAATCACAGATCTAGGATAATGAAGGAATGAATGTGTGTGTGCATGTGTGTCTAATGTATGTGTATACATGCATATGGAGGCTACAAGTCTACTTCAAATGTCTTCTTCAATTTCCCTCTACTTTACTTTTTGAGTCAGAGTGCCTCAGGAAACCTAGACCTTTCTGATTTGACTAGAAAGACTGGCTAACAGTCCTCAGAAACCACTGTGTCTCTCCTCTGAGCAGTGGGGTTAAGGACGTGTGTTGTCTTGCTTGGCTTTTACATGAGCACCAGAATCTGTTCGTGACTTCGTGCTCATTTGGCAAGAAGCAATGGATAGACTGAGCCATCTTTCCAACCCTGAATTCTTTCTTAAATTTGTCTCCAGTTTATTTCACTCTTTCTTCACATTGCAAAATGGCTAAATAATTTGACTCAGATGAAAAGGGGTTTTGTTTGTTCAGTTTTGTTTTTGTCAAAAAACATGATGGTAAGATAAATGTAACTGCAAATGTTTTCATGTTGACTTTTCACAATGATTTGCTGACACTACTCCTATTTCATTGACTTTTTTCAATCTCCTAAATTCTGCAGACCGTCACATTTAGTATGGGTGTTTAAATAGGCGTTTAAACACTTAGATTTCAATCTGAATTTTTTGTTTGTTTTTTGAGATGGGCTCATATGTAGCCCTGGCTGCCTAGAATTGTCTCTGTAGACCAGGCTAGTCTGAAACTCACAGGTCTGCCTCCCTCTGCTGGGTATGTGCCACCATGCCCAACTAAACCTGAACTTCTTTCTGGCTTCTATTGGCTTTATGACTTATAAACTAGATGACTAAGCTAAGAGAAGAGTATATCTGACTTAACCAAAAAATAATACAAGAATGATGGCTAGAAATGAATGAGGAATTGAAACTTTAACAAAACTTGAAATTTATATTTAGTATTACTCTAAAAATTACATTCAATAATATTTAAAGAAAAGACTATGGTGTTTGTATTAATTATAACTATAAATTTCCTCAAGCCTTAAAAGAGATTCAGAAGCACTGTAGCTGAATAAATGAAAGCAAGGAAATGGGTCTGTTGAATGCTTAACTTGAGAGGGAATTTAATGGTTAGTGATGGAGAAACCAGAGCATGAGTAGTTTGGGGTCAGGAGAGTAAGTTATTATTCTCTCTCGAAGGGAAAAGGGAAAGCAATGGTGTATACTTCGCTGTGTTCATCAAACTTTTCAGTGTACTATTAAGCATAGTTGTGATGGAAGAAAGAGATGGATCGTGAACCTTTGAGGCGGCGTCAGGAAATGAAGATGTTTTCTTCACAGGGGTACCATATCTGGGAAGATCTGCTGGGCTCTTAGGAAAAAGCACCCAGGCCACCTGAACCTAAAGCCCTTAGGTTTCCTAACAGCAAGTATGACGTGGGGAGCCCTGGAAGCCAAGAGCGTGTCTACTCAGTAGATAGCACTTCTTTTTGTGCCTACTCAGTAGATAGCACTTCTTTTGGCACTCCTGTGCATCCTCTCAGGATATTTGCTGATTGTGGGGGAGAGACCCCTGATGGTTGAGCCAGAGGGAGCTGCTTTTTCTCTATTCAGTTTCACCGCAATATAACTGACAAAATTGTATCTGTTGAAGGTAGACAAGTATCATGGATTTAAGTGTGTGCATGTGTGTGTGTGTGTGTATGTGACAGGACAAATTAGTCATTTTTTCCCCTTCTAACATAGATCTTGGTATCAAACTCAGGTTGTCTGGTTTAGTTGCTAAGACCTAATGATCCAAGCATTCCAATGTCCTGTTGGTTTTTCAAAACTTTAAAACTATAAATGAGCACATATTAATTGCTTATATTTGTAGGGTATCACGCATGAACTGAAATTTCCAGAAAATAAAATTTATGGTAAAAATTATTGGACTTACTAATTGAAACTCTGTGATAAAGAGATGGACTGCTGCAGACCCAAAGTCAAAGTTATTTTGGACTATGCATAGTCCCATTAATGGGCATTACTGTCTGCCTCTGTACCTGGCCTAGCATCCTTTTGATTATCAGGTGTAACGAAAGGGCAGGGTAATTATAGGTTCCTATAAATCAGGGTAGAGGGTCTAGGAATAGGTCATTGGAAAATGAAGGAATTTAGGGCCTGGGTCAAATGTTAGTAAGGACCCAAAACTTGTCTGGGGATGTAGGTAGTGTGCAAATGTGCTAGTGTGCTGGCTAGTTTCATGGCAATTTGACACAGGCTAGAGAGCCTGGAAATTTAAATTGGGAATAGGGAACCTCAAATGAGAAAACACCCCCAATAGAATGGCCCATGGTGCCTTTTCTTGCTTGATTATTAATATGGAAGGGTTCATCCCATTGTGGGTGATGCTACCCCTGGGGAGGGGGTGATCCTGGATAGTATAAGAAAGCAGACAAAGCAAGTCTTGGGGAGCAAACCAGTGAGCAGCACTTCTCCATGGCCTCTGCATCAGCTCCTGCCTAAGTTCTTTTTTTTTTTTTTTTTTTTTTTTTTTTTTTTGCTTTTTCGAGACAGGGTTTCTCTGTAGCTTTTGGTTCCTGTCCTGGAACTAGCTCTTGTAGACCAGGCTGGCCTCGAACTCACAGAGATCCGCCTGTCTCTGCCTCCCGAATGCTGGGATTAAAGGCATGCGCCACCACCGCCCGGCCTGCCTAAGTTCTTGCCCTGACTTCCTTTGATGATGACCTGTGATGTGGAAATGTAAGCCGGATAGACGCTTTGGTCCCTAAGTGACTTATGTTCATGAATGGTATTTTATCACTGCATAAAATCCCTAACTAAGATACCTAGTATGCACTGATCCTAGGGTGGATCAGTGGGTAAAATGCCTACTATGCAAACAAAAGATTTAGGGTTCCATTGAAACATAGGTGTTTCAATGCCTGTCTGTAACCATTTTTGTTGATGGGGTAAAACTCGTCAGCTCTCAAGCGCTCATTGGTCAGCTAGTCCAAACAATTAGTGAGCTTCGGGCCCAATGAGAGATCCTCTCTTAAAAAATACAGTACTGGAGAGATGGTCCTGAGTTTTTTTTTTTTTTTTTATTGTCAAACAGTATGTATGCTTTTATTTATTTTTTTATTAATTAATTTATTTAATTATTAAAGATTTCTGCCTCTTCCCCGCCACCACCTCCCATTCCCTCCCCCTCCCCCAATCAAGTCTTCCTCCCTCCTCAGCCCAAAGAGCAAGCAGGTTTCTCTGCCCTGTGAGAGGTCCAAGGACCACCCACCTCCATCCAGGTCTATTAAGGTGAGCATCCAAACTACCTGGGCTCCCACAAAGCCATTACGTGCAATAGGAACAAGAACCCATTGCCATTGTTCTTCAGTTCTCAGTAGTCCTCATTGTCCATTATGTTCAGCGAGACCGGTTTTGTCCCATGCTTTTTCAGACCCCGGCCAGCTGGCCTTGGTGAGTTCCCGATAGAACATCCCCATTGCCTCAGTGTGTGGGTGCACCCCTCGCGGTCCTGAGTTCCTTGCTCGTGCTCACTCTCCTTCTGCTCCTCCTTTGGATCGTGAGACTTCAGTCCAGTGCTCCAATGTTGGTCTCTGTCTCTGTCTTCTTTCATCGCCTGATGAAGGTTAATATTCAGGAAGAAAGAAATTGAAGAGGACACCAGAAAATCGGAGTCTGCTATTTTACGTTTATCTCCTTCTCTCCTCCTTTTACAGGAGAGTCGGTGTTGGACAGGAAAGAGCGGCAGCTGCAAGTGAGAGTGGCTTGAAGAAGGGAGCAGAGTCAGGGCTGGAAAGGGCGCACAGTGGAGCCGCTTAGTTTTTAGGTCTTAAGAGAGAGCGACGCTTGGAAAGTGAGCTCACACGAGCTACCCTAAAATATTGCTCGGTGCGAGCATAGGCTGTGTGCAGAACCAAAGCAGAATAAAAAGCTCTGGGGTACACCTTTATTCACAATAATCTAGTTTTGAGTGTGGGAAATAAAAGTCATTTGTCAGTTTTTAAGGAAATGCATGAGACAGTTTTTTTTAATGACATATGACTTTTCATAACCCAGAGGAATTATAAACACTTTGTCTCTTTGAGAAATTATTTCCACAAATGATCATTTCAGTTGTTAATGTATAGCAGATGTGGCTTTACTGACGACCAGCATCCTGGACCCACAGTGGGGCCTGGATGTTCTTCAATACCATCTTTCCTAGTCTTACTTATGTCTCAGGCACTATTCTTTAAAAAGAAGTCTGCCGGTGCAAATATTCATTTTTGTCCGTTTTTCTGAGCTTTTCATCAAAGGTCATGTTTACAAGTACCACATGGAAATTAAGAACATCAAAAATGGGAATCCACTAATGGCTGGATTGGCAATTAAGTGTTAGCATTAATTCAGATGACCCAAGATAAGAATATACCACCCATCCGACTGACTGAGAGATATTAGTATAAAACGATTTCTATAACTACAAATGTAAATATAAATATTAAAAAACTGCCACTCAATAGCAAAATAATAATTTTGAGATATGTAAGAAACTCCATGAATTTCCATTGTGCTAGATTTCTAGCTTGTCCCAGAGATACCCCCAATTCCAGCTGATTTGACTCTCTTTAATGACTGCACATATTCCATAGTACAGGTGAAGGGCACGATATCCAGTGGTTCTCTTTTTCATGGAAACTTCAATTCTTTGTCATTTGAAGAAGCTGCAGCACCCATTCTTGTGTATGTGCATATGTGCACATGTCTGTGTGTGTGTCTGTAAATTTTTTTTTGTCCATAAGCTGCCAGAGAGTGTAGACCTAAGAAGTTTCTGGGATTTTTCATGGTAGTTCTTCATCTGTAGGAGTTTCTTTGGGCAGGACAAAAATGAGACAACTGCTTAAAGAGACGAATCGTGTCAAGTCACTCCGTAAGAGGACATGGGACTTTGCTGTAATGCAAAATGAAACAAGACTTTAAAAAAGTTTCTCATTTCATCTTGTGGTACTGGGCACATCATCAAAGAAAAGTAATCAAAACAGAAAACAAAAGCATTCTTTTCAAGGAAAATATAAATAAAGACCTTGAATGAGTTGGATGGAAACTGCTTCTTGTTAGAAAAAAATGATTTACTACAAAATTAAATGAAATGAAACATTTAGTCTTCTAGTCTCATTTGGGAGGGATGCATGTCATAAGGCATAATTTCTCTTGGTGATCATAAACTCGAGATCCATGGTTCTTCATCGTATTAGAAGAGAAAGTTCAAATATCCAACTGCCTCCTTCAGAAAACTGTAATTGAAGGGGAACATATAGCTAATGCATACTCTTACCCTGCACATCAGCCTCTCCGGCATGTAGGACTATGTGCACTGTGTTTAAAATGTTTGTGTGACAGAAGGGATTATGAAAATCACCATATACACTAAAATTTGAAGTATAATTTATACTCATGAAAAATAATTAGGTAATAGATCCTTCAAAGGATGTTATAGGATTGATTATACCAAACTGTTTCCACCATATCTTGTTCATCTTTTATATAAACATCATAATATTTACCACAATTTTGTATATTAAATATGAAACCTTGTTTATAAACTCTATCCTGTGCAATGCACTGGGGCTACAAGGAACAAAATAAAGACAGTCCCTTCATACCTTCACCTCACTGCAGTCTGCAGAAAGGGATTGGTGTGTGAAGGATAGCATAACAAGTACAGTGGTAGGAATTCTGTGTGAATCTTTATCTGGGAAGTGGGATATTCTTTTTTTTTTCATTTTTTTTATTCTTTTTTAATTAAAATTTCCAACTGCTCCCCTTTTCCCATTTCCCTCCCCCTCCTCCCACATATTGCCCATTCCCCCCGTTCCCCTCCCCCTATCCCCACTCCTCTTCTCCTTCCCCCAGTCCATTCCCCTTCCCTCTCGATACTGAAGAGCAGTCCAAATTCCCTGCCCTACAGGAAGACCAAGGTCCTCCCAGGAAGTGGGATATTCTACAGTCAGGCATACTCAAACAGAGGTGTGATGGGGAATTGGCCCAAAAGTATTTCAGACAAGGGTACATACTCAAAATTAGAAAGAAAAAAAAAAAACAGAATGAAAGTTCGTGAAGGCATTGAGATGGTTGAGATAAATATAACATAGATAAGGAGAAATGGAGATGGTGAGAGATCAGAGAATGACCACAGAAAGAAAAGACACAGTAGAGCTTTTGTTTCTGCAAGATCAAGCTGTAGCTGAGGAACAGCACAGAATAGCTGTCATCTATAGGCTAGCTAAGAAGATACTGTCAACTTTTCTAGGTGAGATACTAGAGGCCCAAACAGCAGAACAGTAGTAGAAATGGAATCGATTTTCCAAACCTTCCAGGAGTCTTATTAATCTGAAAGCAGAACAAATGACGGCCCTATGCTTGCTTAGTTGTACAGTCCTTGCTAAAAGTATAGGACGAAATGAAAGTCGTCAATTCTTTAATGCTATACAATGTGAAAGAAACAAATGGCAACATGCTGATTCTTCCCAGGGAAAGGTCCAGTGGTTTAGCTGAATAACCAGCCCATCCTGGATGCTGAGACTCATTATGTATGTTTAGAAAATGATGCAGAAATAGAGTTCCCTTTGCTATTAAATAACTCTGGTTTTAGAAGTTTTCATGTGAGTCTGTTTCTTGCTCTCATGTTCAAAATGATACCATACAGTGCTTCCTTCGTTTTAGTTGAAAAGTGGACCTTTGTTTTAATACAAGGAAAATAAAAGGTGCCCTATTTGGTAGTGTCACTTAATAAAAGATAAATTGGTCAGATGGAGAAGCACACCCAGAATGTGTCAAGCATAATGACAAAGGGATGGAGAAAAGTGTGTGATGAAAATTCTTTCAGCCACAGACTATGAGCACAACACTCTTTAAGAGATAAAGACATCCTAGAGAACATGAAAGACTCTGTTCCACTGTCAAAAGTTTACTAGGGACCAACCAAAGCAGTGGTTCTAGACTTTTCAATGCTGTGGCCTCATGTTATGATGACCCCAGCCATAAAATTATTTTGTTGCTACTTCACAACTGTAATTTTGTTACTGCTATGCAGCAGTACCGACCCATGTGACTAACATAGACAAAAAAAAATGGGCTAATATAAGTTATAAGAGTTAATAAGAAGCCTGAGCTAATGGACCAGTCAGTTTATAACTAATGTAGACCTCTGCATAATTTCTTTGGGACTTAACAATTGTGGGAACCGGGCAGGAGAGAAAACCTCAGACAACAATCATGCCCAATACAAGAAGATTAAAAGCACTAGCCTGTTAACCACAATCCCCACAGAAGGGGAGAACTAGGAGTTAATAAAGAAACCTCCTCTGTTCCAAGAAACAAGTCTAAATTCAGATATGAACCTCACGTTTCTATTACTGGAATCATGAATTATTCTACTGAGTGCTTTTACTTATTCCTCTATAACATGTAGGAAAATATCCCTTGGAATGTACATTCCAGGGTTACACAAGGCACAGTATATGTTGATTCTAGTAGATGGAACTAGTCAAGATAAAATTAAGTACTCCAGCATTTTATAAAAAGCACTACTGAAGTGATGACAGGAATCAATTGCTGAAGAAGATTGACCCAGTCATCCAACTTTTCAAACAGCATCTAGAAAATATTGTGCTCTTTACTTTACTCCTTTATCAAATTAGTGTATCTATACCATGATTGTAAAGTGAAAAAATTGCACAAAATTCTACTATCCAAAGTGTGTTTGTGTGTGCTTGTACCCATTTTTCCAAGTCCTATTATTCTTCTTAATTGGGAGAGTTTTTAGTACAAATGGTTAACACCTGTTTAAATCTTGTATGCTACAGGGACAACTATGTCTGGGAATTAAGTCAATGTTCAGGGCTCAATTTTAGGCTTCCTAACATTTAGCTATATTGTTTTTGTATTGGTTTGTTTTATTCTTAGGCAGTTTTTCATTCTTAATGGTTAGAATACTCAGGTCAGTATTAAGTTTTTATGTCATATATAGGCAATTTTAGATGGAAATAGATATTCTCATTCCTGACAGCTCACATAAAGGTTCCAAACTGAATCTAACTAACTTGGGTGGTCTAAAGAATTAATTTCTGAACCAATCATCAACCAACTCAATTGTAGCCATTTGTCAGGTCTTCATCTCAGACATTAAATCAGGGTAGGATACAAATAATGAAAAACATGGTACCCACTTGATGTAAGTGGGTCTTCTGTTTTGTGTTGATTTCATTGGTTAAATAAAGAAACTGCCTTGGACCTTTAATAGGACAGAAAATTAGGTAGGGCGAGTAAACAGAACAGGATGCTGGGTAGAAGGCAGTGAGGCAGACACCATGATTCTTCGACCCAAGACAGATGTAGGCTAGAATCTTTCCCGGTAAGCCACCACCTTGTGGTGCTACACAGATTATTAGAAATGGGTTAATCAAGATACGAGGATTAGCCAATAAGAGGCTGAAGCTAATGGGCCGGGCAGTGTTTAAATGTGTAATTATTTCGGGTGTAAACTAGCCAGAGAACCGGGCAGCGGGAAGCGCCCCGCAGCTCCTTCAACACCCATTTTATATGCAGAGATATATATGCATGTTTTAGGGACTACTATAAGGGTAAATTAAAGTGTATTTCTTTTCTGCTTTAGACTACAATGGCATAAAAACAGCATGGGCTCATGTAGCACTGCAAAGAATCTAGAATAGCTAAAAACAGCCTTGGAAAAGAAGAATATAATTAGAAGACCCATATTTTCTGGCTTTGTAACTTGTGCAAGAGACAATAGAATAGGTCAAAGAGTCATCCTTTTTAACAAATATGGCTTAAACAACTGAATATCTGCATTCAAAAATGTTGGGTACTTTCTTTGCATCAAATATGAAAATCAGTTTAAATGGACTCTAGGCCTAAAAGCAAAAGCCAAGTCTATAAAACTCTCGGAAGTAATTCAAAGAAAAAAAAATCTTCATGAACTTAGATATTCCTGAGCTGCCTAAAAAATACAAGCAATAAAATAAATAAATGGATAAATCAGACTTCAAGAGGATTAAAAGTTTTGTGCTTCAAAGGATGTTATTTTAAATACGTGGAAACACAACCCACAGAATGGAAGAATATATCTTCAAAGCATGTATAGGAGCACAGTGTCTGGAATATTTAAAGATTTTTTTCAATCCAATGATCAAATGACAAACCTGTTAATTAAAAGCATAAAAGAGTACTCATTTCTACAGGAAGATCTCCCGGTAGCTCATCACATGGAATATATTCTAACTTTCAGTTTAATACTTTTATGGGACTCCTGAATGCAAATGAGTGGGATTCTGATTCTAGTTCCTTCTCTTTGGATATTTCCCTTCTGATTTCCAACACTGATGTAGCGGTTTCTGTTTTATCTGTGTATACTTTATTGTTTCATCATTATCTCTTAGAAACCTGGTTCTTTCCAGTGAGAGCCAGAAAAGGGTGGATTGGGATGGGAGGGCAGGTGGTGAGGAACAGGGAGATGTAGAGGGAAAAGAAACTATAATTAGGATATGTTGTCAGAGAAAAGAATCCATTTTCAATAAAAGGGGAAAAATTATATGGGAGAGTGTTCCAGACAATACATCACTAGGGATGTTAAAATCTCGAGTATACATTATCAGTGTTCACCCTTTAGAATACCTTTAACTAAAAATGCAAGCAATGACAAGTATTGATAAAGACACAGAAAAGTCAGAACCCTATTGCAAGTTCTAAAGTGATTGTGAACTGCCAACCTAACAGACTGGCAGAACCTTGAAATCTTGAACATAGGGTTTTCATGTGAATTGGCAATTCTTTCTCTGTCATATACTCAAGAAAAATGAAAGTATCTCCATATAAAATATGTAGGCAAACGTACACAGATACTATCTATAGACACCCCCAAAACAGAACCAACCCAAAGCCCATCAACAGATGAATACATTAATAAATAAATAAATAAAATATGGCCTATGCAGGCATCAAAAATAGTATTTGGACAAAAGTTTGGAGTGTTGACACATACTGCATTGTAGACATATTGGGAAAATTATAAGGAAAAAGATTTCAGTCATGAAAGACCACAATATGCTTCCTTTTCTATAACCTGTCCAAAGCAGACAAACATGTAGATATAAAATGGATTCTTGGCTGCCATTATTTTTCTTCTCCCTTTTAAAATTTCCTGCTGATGAGTAGGAAGTATATTTTATGAGAGATGAAGATAAATAAAAGAGTAGTAGTAGGCACCTCTGTGAGCATATGCGGAAGCATCAACATAAAGGTAAAAAAATGAATTTTGTGCTATCTAAAATGTACCCTCCAATAAAGCTTTTTTTTTTTTTTTTTGAAAGCATATGGTTCTCATAGTGGAGTAATGTTTGAGGTATATTTTCACTGTGGGGGTGTGAAACTAAAATATACATTTTCTTGGCAAATCTATACTGGGAAACAAGAGTCAGACTTGTGGCTAAAAAGAGCTGAGAGTGACCACAGTGATGCCAGAACTGCCAATCATCCCTGTCAACTAGCCTACCTCATCATGGCCCACAGTTTCAAACCTACATCTGTGCAGTTGCTCTTCAGTCCAGTCACTCATGTTACCATGCAGGTTTTACAATGCTCAGTAAGACTATATATATAGTTTGGCATAATGCTGTTTTTTTTTTAATTTAAGAAATGCCTTGGCATATGAATAAATAAATAACATTTAAGGAAGGAATGGGCACTTACATAAATATAATAGATGGTTTGGTTATTATAGAACTTACTTTGCCTTTGTAAAAACTAAAATATATTTAACAAAGGAAAATAGTAAGTACAGGAGCTTAAATAGGAAGATGAAACAAACAAACAACTCACCAATAAAATCCAAAAGATAGAAATAATCAAATTCGTTTTATTGATTAAATAGGGCAGAATCTTCCATTCCTAAATAAACTCTTGAGTATACTAAAAGATGATTTCCCACCTAAATATATATATAATTATGGAATATATGATATGGAACTTGGATGTTTAAATATTTATTTAGTTCTTTTAAAGAAAAGATAAAGACAAAACCATTTCAAAGAAGAATTCAAAGGGAAGATAAACTGATAGATTGGGGATAATTAAAATAAGTTCAAGTATTTTTTTATTCACAAAACTGATCTTAGGGAGGGTAGCGGTTACTTTCCAAACTAGATAGAACATATGTGCGGAAATAAAAATATTTTAATGGCCTTAGGTTATTTTGATTGCCTGTAGATTTACAAAATGGATCAAAATAATGAAAACATAGGGTCAGATAACGGCTAAGTGTGCACTCTCGACATCTCATAGTTTCTGCTGAATATACGCAAAGATTGTTTTTACTTACTGAACATTTGTTTTAGAATATTTTAGCAATCACAAAGTATCTATAATTTTTTACACATTTTACACTAATTGTGCTAAGAATATCATTGTATATGCCATGTTTGGTTGATATTCATGGGAGGCCTGCCCTTTTCTGAGAAACAGAGGGGGATTGGATGGGGAGGACAAAGGGGAGATGGGGGGCAGGGAGGAAAGGAGGGAGAGGAAATTGTGATTGGGAGGTACGATAATAAGAACAAAAATAAGAATAACATCTTAAACACAGAGGAAACATAGATCTTGGCTTTCGAGTTCCTAGTGCAATGACTCACTGCAGGTGTGGAGACCCAGTAGCTTCTATCATTCTGAGTCTAAGAGGCAGAGCTGGCTGTTAATACGAGACTATGTAAAGCGGGATCTAATGAAAACTTTGAAAATATAATAAATAGGAATAAATATTAATTAATTAAATTAAACATATATTAATTAAAGTAAATAAACAATAAAATGGTACTCCACTGGTTAGCGTTTTACAGACTTTGAGCCTTGGTTATGTGTGAGTCATAAAATCAAGCATTCGTGGCAGATTTCGGAAAGTGGAATGGAACAGAAGACATGAAAGTGCATCTTGTCCAGAGAAGTAGGAAGCAAGGGGCCACACCTGCATTTCTAGCTCTTAAGGGCGATGTGGGAGTGGGGGGGGGGGCATTGCTATGCGTCTGAGGTCACTGGGGACTGCGTAGTGTTTCCCAGACCATCCAGAACTACACAGTGAGAAGTTACTTCAAACACTAAATCAATCAAACAATCAAACCTTTGAGAAGTTACTTCAAACTCTAAATTAATCAAGCAAGCAAGCCTTTGTTTTATAATATTTTAATATCAGTTGATACGGGGATATATATGCACAAGCGTAGACAGGCTCTGGATTGCATGGGAGATATCTTTCCACCAGCTGTCAGTATGTTAGCTTCTCTTCTAGTCACAATGATAGGATATCCTGATGAAAAGCAACTCGGTGGAGAAAGGGTTTGTTTTGGCTCATAGTCTGAGGTGACATTTTATCCCGGCTGGATATTCAGCCTAGGGAGCTTGAGGCAGCTGGTCACACTGTTTCCATATTCAAGAAACAGGGAATGCTGAATTCTGGTGCTCAGCTCACTTTCTCCTGTGTATGCAGTCCAGAATTTCAGCCCAGGGAATGGTGCCACCAACAGTGGGTGTGCCTTCTTACCTCTAATAACCTACTCTATTAATGTAATGAAAGTAATCCTGAGCATGTGCATCCAAACGCCCACCTCCCCAATGATCCTAGGGCTCATTCGTTTGACATGTGAGATTAATCACCAGTCAGAGTAGTTGGGAAGTCACAGCTGCCGTTGGTATCTAAACTGTTTAGGAGGACTGTCCATTGACTCTTCCCTAAACCAAACATGAGTCACCCCTGAGCAAGAGCCTCTGAGCTCTCCAGGCCCTCCAGCCCAGAGGTCAGTGCCAGATATGGTTCTCAGATCTCCTGGTGTAAGTAAGAACAGGTCTGCTTGAGCTCGAGCTCCCGCTGAACCTCACAGCTCAGTGTGTATTTTCGTTGCCATTCTTTGTCATATGCTCTTGTTAGGGGCAGGAGTCTCTAAGGAAGACTACAGGCTAAGGCAGGCACAACTCTAAAAACTCAAATTTTGGACCTATTGCACCAAAATATTTGCGAAATGCTTTACATGTTATGTGATATCAAATCATAGTCTCATGTTTTATTTGGTGAAGTGCTGGTTATTTATGTCTTTATACTGAAGTAATTTTAATTCTAATTGGGTTCTAGTAGTCTGAGCATCTGCATCCACAAATGTGTCCTTCCCGTGAATGGTGCCAGCCAGTGAGCTGAATGGTAACAGCTCCTTGGAAACGCGCAGAAAGGTCATATTGTTTTCTTACATCTAAAACATCTCTGTTCAATATGCTGTCAGTTGCTGTGTGTGCCAGTTCATCTTCTTACAGCACAATGTGATTCCCCTGTACAATGGCTTGCCATTCCCGTGGAGAAATTCCAGGGCTGCCACTGTCAATCTCAGAGCCACGGGGAATGACTCCAGGAACCAGGTCTGCACTTTCTTAATTTGTGGCCCTCTTTTAAATGTCTTTCACTTAAGAGCTGCAACTGAAATAGGCATTCCTCTCAGCTCCTCCAGGACCGTACTTTCAAAACCATTAAGTCCAGCCTTTCAAAGGCCAGGCCTGGAAAGCCAGAGACTTCCAAGATGCTTTCATTTCAAAGTCCCTTGAACTGAAGCCCAAACTTGAATCTTTTCCGTGTCCCCAGAACAGATTTCTTCCTACTGGATCTTGGTGCTCCAGGCAGCGTCAGGGGTGGGCTTATTCTCAAGGCGAGGGTCTCAGGTTGTGCCAGTCTTTGGTCTTACTTTTCAAACCTATGATCCTAAGACGGTTAGGCCCTGAACAATGATTAGAATGCCCTCAAGGTATCTTGTTATTCTGATGCAAAGCACTTAGGTTCATTTTCACCCCCTTTCCTGTATTTTCTTTAAACATGCCGCTTTCCCGTTGTCTTTCCTTCAACTGGAAAATCAACAAGTATATTTCAATTCTCTGAGGATAGGTTTCCATTTCCTTTGATTCCTGACAATTTCTTATATGTGCATAGTAGACATTGATCATTCACACACACACACCCGGCCCACATCCCTCCGTCTCCCACTGACAGCCTTCTTCCCAGCATGCTTCTTTCCTGCTTCCGTGTAGGCATGCTGAGGAAGCACACGCGACTGCTGAATGTCAGCTCGTCCGGATACGGCTTTGCATCTGTTCACAGGAAACAGATTCCGAACCCTCAGACTGCGGTTGTGAGAGCAGCAACAGAGATTGCTATGATGCTAGCTGTCCCCGTGATCTCCAAGTGTCAGCTCTGCTACAAGGAGGATTTTATTTAATTTTCCCCCACTCCATGAAGTATGAACCTTATTGTCCCTGTGTTATAGCTGGATTCGTTAGTCTGTGTCACGGTACACAAGGCGTGAGCAACAGAGCTAGGACCTGAGCCTGTTTTTTTTTTTTTTAGGGCAGTCCAGGGATTGTGTCCACTTTCCTCCTTCCCTCTGTCCAGCTCCACGGAGGAGTCTTTTATTTATTTGTTTATTAAAAATTTCCACCTCCTCCCCTCCTCCCATTTACCTCACACTCCCCCCACTCCCCCTACCCCTCCCCCTCCCTCTTCAGTCCTAAAAGCAGTCAGGGTTCCCTGCCCTATGGGAAGTCTAAGGTCCTCTCCGCTCCATCCAGGTCTAGGAAGGTGAACATCCAAACAGACTAGGCTCCCACAAAGCGAGTTCATGCAGTAGAATCAAAACCCAGTGCCATTGTCTTTGGTTTCTCAGCAGCCCTCATTGTCCGCCATGTTCAGAGAGTCCAGTTTTATCCCATGCTTTTTCAGTCCCAGTCACGCTGGCCTTTGTGAGCTCCCAATAGATCAGCCCCACTGTCTCAGTGGGTGGGTGCACCCCTCGTGATCCTGACTTCCTTGCTCATGTTCTCCCTCCTTCTGCTCCTCATTTGGACCTTGAGAGCTCAGTCCAGTGCTCCAATGTGCATCTCTGTCTCTATCTCCATCTCCAGATTAAGGTTCTATAGTGATATGCAAGATATTCATCAGTGTGGCTATGGGATAAGGCCAGTTCAGGCACCCTCTACTCTGCTGCCCAAGGAACAAGCTGGGGACATCTCCTTGGACACCTGGGAACCCTTCTAGAGTCAAGTCTCTTGCCAACCCTAAAATAGCTCCCTTAATTAAGACATCTACTTCCCTGCTCCCATATCCACCCTTCCTCCATCTCAACCATCCCATTTCCCCAAGCTCTCCCCAATCCTCCCTTTCTCCCTTCTCTCTCCCCATCTCCCCTTACCCCACCCCATCCCTACCCCCGTGCTCCCAAATTTGCTGGAGGCTAGCCATAAATAAAGAACATTGAGCCTATAATTCGTGATCCCAGAGAAGCTAAATAAGAAGGTGAACCCAAAGAAAAACATATAGTTATCCTCCTGGATATTGGAAGTAGACAAGATTGCCTTGCAGGAGTCTTTTGTGACTGCTGCATCACCTGTGAGCTCATGCAGGAGACAGGAGTAGTGAGAGGGTTAAAACTCCACTGTACAAAGTGACTTCTGTGTTGTTTGTGGACCAATGAGATCCTATGAACTTGTGTTTTCATCTCTGTCCTTTATAGGGATACGGAAGTAGAATCCAGAAGCATTTCCATCACAGTGCTAAGCCTGGACTTGCAATAGGGGTGAAATGTCCTGCAACTTGTTGGTAATCTTCTCATTGGCACAGGGTACTGAGCACAAACCAAAGGAAACATTTTCTAGTCTGTGTATCCTGCATAAACAGATGTTTAAAAGTATGCTTGCCTACACACACCCGGCATAGACATGAGACCCAATTAAGCTGAAATTCCATGGAAAGCCATGCAAAGTCCCTAGTTTACTCATCCAGTATAAACACTGTAAATGAATAAAATGCAGTGGGTTTAAACATAGAGAAATGGTTTCTTAAATTCAAGTAATACAGATTTAAACACTGGAGTGGCCAGAAGTGATAGGCACTTTTTGTTGTAATTGGAAGAGCAATTAATTTAGAAAAGTACATGGTATGAGAATATCCAAAGGTTCTTATCCCAGGAACAAAGAATATTGACATTTTGCCATATTTGCTTTAAAACTTAAAATAGAAATAAAAGTAAAAGTCAGGTAAAATATGAGAGAAAGATGAAGTGTCTCTGCTGCCTTCCCAACGCTATCCCTTCCTCCACTCTACTTCTCCAGCGGCAGCTTCCCTTAGGAATTTGGGGGCCATCACTCCAGTCCATGTTTTCATTTCTGACTGGATAGCCACAAGTCAAATGTAGTACTGTCTTTAATTTAAATTTTATAAAAATGGCTTGCTTTCCATTGTGTATTCTGATTTGTGTGTGTGCTTACTAAGTACAGCACTTAATTTATATCTATCTATTCATGTTGTCCTGTAGTTCTCTGTGCCACAAATTTATTGTTCATATATTTCCATCTCAATAACATACAGTGCTCCCATCTCTAGCCTGGTTCTTTTTCCTTATTACAAGCATGGCTTCTTGCTGGCACGAACATGCATTTTCCTGGAGTTATACATGCCTCGGAGTGAGATTGCTGAGTCATAGGTGTGCACATCTTTAATGCCGCTACACAATGATCAAATCTTCCTCCAAAGGGGTTGTGTTCTATTGCCCTGCCGCCAGAAGGCTTTAGAATCCCCTTTATGAGTTTTATGGACACTTCATATTGTCTGGCTTTTAAATTTAGTAGCTCAGATTTCATTTCTAAAATTTTCTGGCCTTTAGGTTATATACAAGGCACATACGAAAGTGGGGCTTAGCATATATATTTTGTTTGTTTGTTTTTTCTTTTTCTTTTTATTTCTTTTTTTTTTTTAGACAAGGTTTCTTTGTAGCTTTGGAGCCTGTCCTGGAACTAGCTCCAGTAGATCTAGAACACAGAGATCTGCCTGCCTCTGCTTCTGCCTCTGCCTTCCGAGTGCTGGGGTTAAAGGCATGTGCCAACACTACCTGGCCCTTAACATACATTTTTAATTATCATTAATAAAAAAAATTGACATTAGATCACATTTATATCAGATACATCTTGATGAGTGTTTTGGTTATGAGACAATATAATGGTACAAAACAATTCTTTTTTATTGTAGAGATTTATTGAGCCAAACAAACACTAGGAAATACACACAGACTTAGAAAATATTAATTATTGTTTTGCATCATTTCCTTGTTTTGTACAATATCAACTACATATTTTGTTCTGTTTTTTTTGTTTTTTGTTTTTGTTTTTTTTCCAGCATTTGGCATCATGCTAGCATTGCCTGTTTCTCTTTCATTTGTTTGTAGAAAAGCTTGCTTGGGAGAGGCTCATCAACAGTACCTAAGACATGGTAATCATGTTACAGTGCTTACTGCACACAGTCCTGGAGAAGTGTTTTATGTGAAACTAAAATGAGAAGTCGCCCAAAAAATAAGGAAAAAAAGTGAAAGTATGAGGCAGGGCAAAAAAAAAACCTGTTAGAAAATAGACTTTCCTCTAGATGTAGCATTTGAAATCAATATTTTCCATTACAACTGCTTGTGATGATGAAATACATAACATCTCAGTTGATAATACCTGAGTGGCTAATCCATAAAACTGTACTTGTGTGGTTTGATATTGATTGTACTTTCACTTTTTTTTTAGATGTATGAATGGTATACCAGTTCATGGCGTAGGTGCAGTAACTGTGGAGTGTTTACAGCTGTAGTTCATAAGACAAGTGTGACAC
Organism: Chionomys nivalis; assembly: GCF_950005125.1. Taxonomy (NCBI): domain Eukaryota; kingdom Metazoa; phylum Chordata; class Mammalia; order Rodentia; family Cricetidae; genus Chionomys; species Chionomys nivalis. Next base: position 42,396,311 of record NC_080099.1, on the reverse strand, counting down.
TTAGAAGCTTGAGAGAGAATGAGGACATGCAATGGCCTGCTTCCTTCCTTTTGCCTTTGTGTGGACGCAAGAAAGATGGTTTAAAACAGAGAACCCCTTCCCTGGGGACCAACAGGCTTCTCCTGCCAGGAAAGCAGGCAAGCTAACTGCACATCTCCATCTCTCCCTCCATTTCCTCAAGCCAGTCCCCCAGTCTCATCCCCAGCTCGGCAGCAGAATACCTGCTGCAGTCTCCCTTCCCCTCTTGCACCCATCTCTAGTGGACCACACAGATGGGTCCCTCCAAGCTTCCTTCCTCCCCACCATTGATTTATCCTACTCCCCAACTCCAGCAGGCACTCCCCAGGAACCCACAGGTCACTCTGACTACGGAAGCAAGATGGTTAACCACAGATCTTCCCTTTCCCCTCCATTCCTCCAAGTCTAATGCCCCAGGCTCATCCCCAGTTCTGTATAAGACCTTCTGTTGTGGATGCTCCACACCCCCGCCCCCATTCCTAGGTGACTAAATACTCAGATCCTGGTAGGACACCCTGATTTCCTCCCTGTTGTGAAGCCCCTTCACCTCTTCTAGCCCATCTCCATCCCTAAGTCTCAGGTTCCTATACCTAGAAACACATTTTACCTGGTACCTTCAGTACCCACACTTCTTAGGACACCAGAAGACAACACACAGCCACCACACTCTTCAATGAATCAGAGAGGGCAACAGACACCAAGGAACAAAATCCCCACACAACAAAGACAACACCAGATATCAGTACCTGGAATTATATTTGTCCAAAATCTAAATGTCAATGCTAAAACACAAATTACACCCGGGACGTTATGTCTCTACCAGAAACTAGCCAGCCTACCCCTGCAATCCCTGAATATTCCAACATAGTTGAAGCACAAGTAAAGACATTAAAACAGCCTTTATGACTATGGTGGGAGTGTTTAAAGAGGAAATGAATGAATCCCTTAATAAAATGAAAATATAAACAGTGGAAGAAAATGAATAAAATCATTCAAGACCTGAATGTGAAAATACAATCAATATAGGAAATCCAAACTGAAGAAATTTGTAAAAGAAAAATCCAGGAACTTAAACAAGGTCCCACAGAGGCAAATTTCACTAACAGAACACAAGAAGTGGAAGAGAGAATCAGAGGCATTGAAGACATGACAGAAGTGGACATATCAGTCAAGGAAAAGGTTAAATCTAAAAATCTCATGGCTCAACACACCCAGGAAATCTGTGATGCCACGAAAAGACTAAATCTAAGAATAATAGAAATAGAAGAGGGTAAAAAGCACAGGTTAAAGGCACAGAAAATATTTTCAACAAAATCATAGAAGAAAATTTTTCTAAACTAAAGGAGATGCCTATAAAAATACAATAAAGATACAGAGTACCCAAAAGACTAGAGAAGAAAAGAAAGTCCCTTTGGCGCATAATAATCAAAACACTAAGATAGAGAATAAAGAAAGAATATTAAAAGCTGCCAAGGGAAAAGCCAAGTAACATATAAAGACAGACCTAGGAGAATTACATCTTACTTGTCAGTGGAGTCTCTATAAGTTAGAAGGTAGTGGACAGATATGCTACATACTCCATAAAAGCCTGCCCAGATTACTATATCGAGTAAAACTTTCAATCACAATAGATGGATAAAACAAGACATTCCATGATAAAACAATTTTAATCAATATCTATCTACAAATCCAACCTACAGAAGGTGCTAGAATGTAAAGAAGTTAACTCCATCCAAGAAAACACAGGGAATAAACAATACCAGACCAGCAAAGTCAAAATAAGGGGAAACACACACACACATACACAAGAACAGTAACAAAGTAGCAAAAATCAACAATCATTAGCATTGATATTTCTGAACAACAACGGTCTCAATTTCCCCAATAAAAAGACATAGACTAGCACAATGGATGTGAAAACAAGACTCATCCTTGTGCTGCATCCCAGAAAGACACCTTAACATCAAGTATAGACATCTCTTTGGGGCAAGGGTTAGAAAAAGATACACAAAACAAATGGGTCTAAAAAGCAAGATGGTATAGCCATTTTGAGGTCTGGCAAAATAGACTTCAAACAAAAACTCATCAGAAGAGATAGGAAAGAATGTTACATACTCATCAAAAGAAAAAAATCATCCATGAAGAGGATATTTCAATTTTTAACATCTATGCTCCAAACACAAGGGCAACCAAATTTATAAAAGAAACACTATTATAGCTTAAGTAACATACTGAGCCTCACACTCTGATAACAGGGGACTAAATGTTCCACTCTCATCCATGGACAGAGCATCCGAGCTAAAACTAAGCAGAGAATGATAAATCTGGCTACAGTTATAAACAAATGGCCCTAACAGCTGTTTGCAGAACATTTCACACCCAAACACCTTCTTCTCAGCACCTCAGCGGACTTTCTTCAAAATTGACCACATAGTCGGACACACACAAAAAAAATCTCAACAGATATGGAAAAATTGAAATAACACCCTGCATCCAATCTGACCACCATGAATTAAAGCTGGATATCATCAAGAACAAAAATCTTATAAACTCAGGAAAACTGAGGAAGTCTCTACTGAATGAAAAATGGGTTGAGAGAAATTAAGAAAAAAAATTCAAGGCAGTGGTGGCAAATGCCTTTACCCCAACATTTGGAAGGCAGGGGAGGAAGATCTCTGAATCAGAGACCAGCCTGGTCTACAACAGAACAAATTCCAGGAGATCCAGGACTACATAGGAAAAGCCTGCTTGGAAAAACCAATTAATACTACTACTACTAATAATAAATAAATTTTATTATAAAAATATAATTAAAGTCTTATTTTTTTAAAGAAAACAATCAAAGACATTCTAGAATTGAAATGAATGAGAATAAATTTCGCAGCATACCTAATAAACTTACGTGACACAATGAAGGTTATTCTAGAGGCAAATTCATGGCACTAAGTGCCTACACTAAAAGAAATAGAAAGACCTCATGCTAGCAACTTAACAGCACATATGATATCTCTAGAACAAAGAGAAGAAATCACAGCCAAAAGGAGTAGGTGGTAAGAAATAATCGATAAAATATAAACAACAACATAAAACTATAAAAGAATTGATGAAACAAAGTGTTTGTTTTTTGAGAAAATCAGTAAGATTAGCAAATCCTTAACCAAATTAGCTAAAAGGAGGAGAGTACGTAGCCAATAAAGTTAGAAATGAAAAGGGGGACATCACAACACAACAGACAACAATGAAATCAAGAAATCATAGGGATATACTTTAAAAATTTGTACTTTACCAAATTGAAAAATCTGAAAGAAATGGGTAATTTTCTCCCTAAGTATATTACTTTCCAAAGTTAAATCAAGATCAGATAGGCAGTTTAAACAAAACTATAACCGCAAGTGAAATAGAATCAATCATTAAAAGTCTCCTATATATAAAAAAACCTTAGGACCAGATGGTTTTAGCACAGAATTCTACCAGGCTTCTAAAGATCCTAATACTCCTTAAATTATTTTCCAATAGAAACAAAAGGAACATTGCCCAATTCATTTTATGAGACCACAACTATCCTGATACCCAAACCACATAAAGACAAAACCAAAAAAGAGAATTATAGAACAATTTCCATTATGAATATAAATACAAAATACTTAATAAAATAGTTTCAAATCAAATCCAAGAACACAACAAAATATCATCCACCATAATCAAGTAGGCTTCATTCTGGAGATGCAGAGATGGTTTACCATTTGTAAACTGATAATTGTAATCCATTATAGATTTATAAATACAGAAAGACAAAAAACACAGGATCATCATCATTAGATGCAGAAAGGGCCTTTGACAAAATACAACACCCCTTCATGATGAAAAAGATTTTTAAATTAATTATCTTAATAATTAATTGTTTGTTTAAAATAATTATTTTAAATAATTTATAATTTATTAATTTTTAGTCAATCTGGAGAGAGTAGGGGTACAAGAGACATACCTCAACATAATAAAGTCAGTTTACAACAAGCTCATAGTCAAAACCAAATTAAATTGAGAGAAACTCAAAACAGTTCTATTAAGATCATGAACATTTCCATTCTCTCCATATCTAGTCAATATAGTACTCAAAGTCTTAGCTACAGCAATAAAACAACTAAAGGAGATCAATGTGGGCACAAATTACAAAGGAAAAAGCCAAAGCATCATTATCTGCAGATAATATGATGCTATACATAAGTGACTCTAGAGATTCCATGAGGGAAATCCTCCAACAAAGCACCTGGATAAAAATTAACCCAAAAAAAATCAATAACCCTCCTATATACAAATGACAAATAGTCTGAGAAAGAAATCAAGGAAACAACATTTTTTATAGCAGTCTCAAATAATATAAAATAACTCAATATATCTAACTAAGGAAGTGAAAGACTTGTATGATAAATGATTCAATCATTGAACAAAGAAATTGAAGAATATATCAGAAGATGGAAAGATCTCCATTGCTCATGAATCAGTAGAATTAACATAGTAAAAATGTTCATCCTACCAAAAGCAATCTACAGACTCAATGCAATTCCCATCAAAATTCCAACACAACTCTTCACAGATCATTAAAGGAAAATTTTCAGTTTCATATGCAAACACTCACACACACATCAAACAAACAAACAAGTACCTAAAATGATCCCAAATAATATAAGAATTACTAGAGGTATCATCATCCCCAATTTCAAGTTGTACTGCAAAGCTGTGGTAATAAAAGCAGCATGTTATTGGCACAAAACCAGACACGTTGATCAATGAATTTGAATTGAAGACCCAGACATAAACCTACATACATATGGACACCTGGTTTTTGATAGAGAGGCCAGAAATACTCACTGTGGAAAAAAGAAAGGATCTTCAACAAATGGTCCTGGCCAAACTGGATGGCTGTATGTAGGAGAATCTAAACAAATAGATCCATCATATTTATTGGGTTGTACAAAACTCAACTCTGAATAGATCAAAGACAGCAACATAAAACCAGGTACACTGAACCTGACAGAAGAGGAAATGGGGGATAGACTTGAACTCCTTGGCACAGAAGACAACTTCCTGAACAGAACACTGTTAACACAGGAACTAAAATTAACAATTAATAAATGAAACTGAAAAGCTTCTGCATGGCAAAAAGACATTGTCATTCAGATAAAATGACAGCCTACAGAATAGGAAAAGATTTTTATCAACTACATAGCAATTAGGAGGCTAATGTTCAAAATACTATAAAGAACTCAAGAAACTAGTTTAACTAAAAACCAGTAGCAATGGTAAGAGTGGGTGGCGTCTTCCCATTTCATGTTCATTAAAGTATGAAAAGCCACATAATAATGTTTCTCTTTGGTCTTATCTAACAGGTAAGTTGTTTTACCTTTAGAATTTGGGTGTTTTCAACACATAGTTTTAATTCAAATCAAAATGATTTTGGTTGATCTGTGTTTTTAATACCTTTCCTTCCCACTGGTTTATTAGTTTCTTGTGTGTCAGCTCATTAACCCCAGTGCTCGCAAATACTGAAGATGACTCTAGCTTCTAAGAGGACAGGGAAATTATTACCTAGAGGAAAGAATTTAAGAGATTCCCTTGAAAAATATGTCTTAGCTACTTAAGCAACATGCTCCAATCTGTGAGATACTGACATCCTGTTTTCATCCTTTGAGGCCTGTTAAAACCATTCTCCCACCCTTTTTTCCCCTCTCTACTTTATTGGGATGGTTCAGTGGAGTTGACTAGGAATCTTTTTAGACACAAATTGCCCTTGGTTATTCTGCGTTGTCCCATTCCTGTTGATGAGGTGACATTTAAAATGATGAGAATGATTGCCAAAAGCCTCAGCTTTTCATGATTGACTGGTAAAGTGCATGATATACTTGAGAGAGGTGTCTTTAGGAAGCCCACTCCTGCATATAATGAATATATAGGGAAAATGAATGTATAGGAATACAAGTGTTAAATAATAAAGCAACAGGTGAAAACAAAAACCGAGTAAAGAACGATGAATGCTACGAATGGCAAGCAGCTGCTTCTGCGCTGGGTCCTCACATGGAAGCAGATGGCTCCTCCTGCATGTTAAGTAGGTAATCCACCTCATTTGGAGATCGTGGAATAGAATAAAGAGTTGGCTATTTGTTACAGAGCAGGTTTACCAGTGTGCCATAATTTAATACATCGCTTAAGCAAATATATGGTTAAGCTGAAGGACTGATTAAGTCATCTCAATTTAAGCTTTGAAGCCTCTTCAGGATTCATTTATCTGCATCTGCCTGTTACGGATGGAATATCTATATTTACTTAGAATTCACACATCAAATCTCTAAGCCCTCGTGCAACGTCCCTGGGTGAGAGCCCTGGAAAGTAATTCTATTTAGTGAATACTGGAGGGTTCTCTATGATGAGACTGAGTTCCTATAGCACAATGAGGAGACAGGGAAAGAGAATGGCTCTCCATGAAGGGGCAAGGATGTCCTCACCAGCAAAGAAACTACTGCCAACTTGATGTTGAACTTTCCAGTCTCCAAAAGTGTAAAAAAATCTTTCTGTTGTATAATTAATCTCATTTATGGTATCTGGTATAGTTGGCTGAACCAGATAAAACACTACCTATTCATATTTTTTTTCTAATTTAAAGTTATACTGATTAACTATATTTAGTAAATGTTTTGTATTTGCCTGTGGAATGGCTTAAATTTCTAAAATGTTTGTGTATAGAAATCAAGAAAATGTTGTTATTGCTTTTGATAGATTTACTTTATGTTTGATTTAAAGTATGAGTTTTTCATTGAAAAATGACAGCTTTCTGTCATTTTAACATCTGCCACTGTTTAAACACTGAGTAGTGTTTCTTGTAGAAAAACATTTAATTTTTACACACTGAATCAATTTTTGTTGTATTGGTACATAGTTTTTCTCCAGGCAAAAAAAGTGGGGGGACTATTAAACCTCAGTCTTCCACAACAAATCGGGCAACACTATGACATTGTGCTCACTGTGTCTGGCATAATCAGGAAGAAGACAAGCAATTCCTTATGAGTAATTCCATGAAGAATGTTCCCCTAAACCTCTAAAGATAAGAGGAAAAGAGAGGTCTGGGGAAATCCCACGTTTCATGGAGAAAGGAAATAGTTACACAAAGTTCTTAATAAAATAAAGATGAAAGTTAAGATATTTCATCGATCACAAATAATCATCTTTGCTTTAAATTTCCTGTTGAGAATGGTTTGGTGATGGCAATAATGCTAGCTCAGGTTGCTAAAAGAAAGGACAAAAGTGTTTTAATGGTTACCATTTGCATATAGGCCAAGAATTATTTGAAGTTCAGACAACATAGAATAGTCCAGAACCAACCTTGTAGCAGTATTCCAGGGCACATCTCCCAGATGCTCTGAGTGAGAACTAACACTGTCAGGAGCCAACCTGACTCTTCTACAAGGACGCTGATGTTCTCATAGGTTTCATCCCCGTTCTAGATCCCAGCTAGTACCAAGGGAAATGATACCTCATTTAATGCTTTTCTGATCACAGATTTATGTAAGTGATTATATCTAGTGTTTTTCCAGTTGAGGAGGTCACTGGGAAGGGCAGTTTTTGAGATTTACTTTTAAAATCAGCGATTCAAATATAAAAGCCATCGTAACAGAAAAAAAGATGTTCAGATTTTGAGTAGTTCCAAATTGCTACTATCCTCCTCAAAAAAAGAAAAGTTTCTGAGAAGTGTACTGGAGGGAGTGCCCTTTTAGGAAGGGGTTCTGAAAGGGCTTTTTGTTAGTTTGGTTGGTTGGTTGGTTTTTGTATCAATGATAATTTTGGAGGCATATTTAGCCATGACCAGCTCTGTCACATCTACATATAAATCTTGCAAAAACATTAAGAAATTGTTTGTTTGTTTGTTTGTTTTCATTTTTTTCTAAGACAGGGTTTCTCTGTGTAGTCATCTGTCCTGGAACTTGCTTTATAGACCAGGCTCTCCAGGAACTCAGAAATCCACCTGCTTCTGTCTCCCTAGTGCTGGGATTAAATATATGTGTCACACCACAGTTTTATTTTTTTGTGACATTTTCTTATTTTATTTCAATGTAGCTTTAAAATCATGTCACATGTCTCAGAAACTTTTCTCAAGTTTGGGGAAAAAATACTTAAATCTTATAGCCCCTGGCCTCTAAGCAATAGTCTACAGTAGAAAATCACATCTACTCAAGGCAACATGACCTGTTTTGTAAACACTGATGAAACATCACACATCTTCTGCTTTTGGGTTGCTCTGAGGCACAGTCAGTGAGCATTGCTACACTCCAGTTTGGTCCTACTGGTCACTGATACTGAATTGTAACAGGTCTCCCTTGCTGAGAACCCCTCATATGGCAGGGCGACAGGGATGGTGAAGGATTGTATCCCTGAGAGCGTGACCTTGACTATGCCACACATTTTGACCTTGACTCACAGAGATCAAGGCCATAGTGAGGTGAGAACAGATGTTGGTCTCATCCCTTTTCATCACTACCTGTTACATCACTAAGCCAACGTGGTACATTCAATCACCTTAGAACTTTGTTTACAAAAGACTCCTCGGCATGAATATCGGAGTGCAGCTCTGAGTGGAACTCATGATTCTATGTTATTAATGTTCTTCTATAATTCTGAGCAGACTGTCCCCCACAGTGTACACATGCTAATACCTAGAGTCTATGAATAAGCTTTACATGTAAAGAAGAACTTGGTTTATGTGATTACATTCAGTCTCTTGAATACAAGTTTATAAAGATGGGATTGATACAACCACAGGGGGCTCCAAAGTGCAAAGAGAGTGGGGGGAAACATCTGTGTGGGACAAGGCTGTGTGATCAGTTTGACTGGCTATTGCTGTTTTCAGAGGGAGAGGGGACAACAAACCAAGACATGCAAGGATCAAGAAGAATCAGACAAAAACAACAAACAAACAAAGCCCAACAATCTTCCTTGGTGCCTCCAGAGAGAAGCACTGGGCTGCCTGCACTTTGATTTTGGCTCATTGTGACCTAGTTAAGGATTCTGACACACAGCCTTCTACTCTTGCCATCTACTTTAACCGTGACAGTTGTTACAGCAGCAGTAGGAAACTTGTACACATGAATCTCTGATGTGAGGCTTCGTTCTTTCCTTCTCCATTCACAATCAGTTTTCTCAATACACAGCCTTAAGTTCCAGCCTTATGCCAAAGACACTAATAGCTAACTATTTACTGAACTTCTTTCTTGAGCCCTCTGATCCACATATCCAATTTCCTACTTCACACCTCCATTTAGAAGTTGTATTAGTCATCTTTGTATTACTATAATTAAATATCGGAGGTAGCTAACTTTAGAAGAATGTTATTTACCTTAGAGTTTTGGAGACTCAAATTCAAATTGGCAGGGCACAGTTCTATGGTGAGGGCTATTCTTTGGTTGACTCATGTTGGGGAATCATAGAAAGATGGAAATGTTTGGGAGCAAACAATAAGTGCTTATGTCTCTAGATAGGAGCAATAAAAAGCAGGATGGGTGTAAATCTTGAAGTTTTATAACAGTCCTTTTGGGAGGACCACCAACGATTCACACCAGAAGTACTGCACACTCCAGTAACCCAAGCACCTTCTACAAGTCCTTACCACCCCATGACTCTGTCAACTCTCAACACAACCATCCTATGAACAAAGATTTCCTTGGGTGAATAATGAAAACATAGCAGAGGGCTGGAAGAATGCTTACTTAGCATGTGTAGAGCCCTGGTTTAGATCTCCAGTAGTGGACAAAGTCAAGTATGGTGGTACATGACTTTAATCCCAGCACTTGGAAGGTGGGGCAGCAGGATCAGAAATTCTAGGTCATCCTCATTTACATAGTGGGTTTGAAGCCCGCCGGGTCACATGTGATCTTGTCTCACAAAAACATACAAACAGACAAATAAACATTTGTAGCACAAATCTAATAGACATTTCAAATTCACCAAGTCCACCTGTCTCAAGTCCAAACTACCGATAAGAATGAAGTCTCTTCTACTCACAAATTTTCATGCTCTACTTGAGACTATCTCAATTCCAACACATCAGAATAACCCCATGATTAACACCATGGAGTTTCCCCTCCCCTTCTTACCAACAACACATACGAATTCAAATGCCTTGTCAGCATCTCCAAAGTGCTCCAGGAATCCGAGCATCTTACTCTTTCATCTGCTATCCTAATCCCATCACCATCAGTTAAGTGACGGGGAGATTGGAGTGACCTCTGCATTGGTATTCCTGACGCCATATTGCTCTTCCCCATCTACCATTCAAGCGGAGGCCATAGCTATTTTTTAAAACAACCGGAACTATGGCCTTTCATTCGAAATCCAGGAGTATGATGGTGGCGCACGCCTTTAATCCCAGCACTCGAGAGGCAGAGGCAGGCGGATCTCTGTGAGTTCGAGACCAGCCTGGTCTACAGAGCTAGTTCCAGGACAGGAACCAAAACCACAGAGAAACCCTGTCTCAAAAAAACAAAAAACAAAACAAAACAAAACAAAAAAAATCCAGGAGTAAGTTTATTTACCTGGGAAGGTAAATGAAAATGATCTATGTGACCTGCCCTGACTCCTCCATTATTGTCGTATTTCATCTCCTCCTGCTTGTGCGTTATTCACTCTACTTCCCTCATGCTGCTCTTGTGTAAGGACCTTTCTTGCCCTTAAAAGTTCTTCCTGATGTTCACAGCTGCCGTTACCTTTGTTAGGATGATTCCTTCTCATCAAAGTCTACGTCATGTAGCATTGTAATTGCAGCCGTCACCTGATGCCCCAGAACTCTGGATTCCCCTTTCTTACTTTATTTGTTTTAATATTTATTTATTTCCCCTCCCTCCTCTCCTCCCAGTCCCTTCCCCCTACCTCCCTTCTGCCCCTCCCATCCATTCTTCCTTGGTTTCTCTTCAGAAAAGGGCAGTCCTCCCATAAATATGGGCAAAACATATCGAGTTGCAGTAAGACCAAGCACCTCTCCTTATATTAAAGCAGGTCAAGGCAACCAAGTACAGGAGTAAGGTCCCAAAGGGCAGCAAAAGAATCAGGGACAGCCCCTGATGCCACTTTTAGGAGCCCTACAAGAAGACCAAGCTTCACACTTGTCACGTATATGCAGAGGGCCTAGGTTAGTCCTATGCAAGCTCTCTGGTGGTCGCTTCAGGCTCTGTGAGTTCCTATAAGCACAAGTTAGTTGTTTTTGTGGGTTTTCTTGTCATGGCCTTGATCCCTGTCTCCCACAGTCTTTCTTCCTCTTCTTTAGCAGGATTCGCCCTGCTCAGCCTGATGTTTGACTGTGGGTCTCTGCATATGTTTCCACCGGTTGCTGAATGATAAACATGGTGCTTATTTATTTATTGTGCCTTCACATTATTGATTTCCACTCTTTACTAGAATGATAAGGAACAGTGTTATCTTCTGCATGGTTTAATTGCTGCACCTCCTGCTTCCTGTTATAATACTTCTATGGCTTTCTCTTCGGTGATGAACACAGTTGTCAGTTTTGTTGAGGCAGGGACACAATTTACATACTAAGGAACAAAATTAAGCATCCCTTGCAAAGCTTATTTATCACATCATCATAGCGGCATTACAATAAATTTCTTATTAACTAGTATTACAGAATTCTGAATCACATTCTCAGAACATTCTATTTTTCTTTGATTTGTGACTTTGAGATCACCAGAGTCCACTTTTTGTACAAGAAATTCTTGCCTATTTAAAAATCTTTTGATGTTTAGTGAAGCGTTTTACTGTGTGGCCTACACAGAGTTCTCTCTGGAATTGTTATCAGTACATTTGGTACCTGATCAATCAAGTTGTGGATATAGTAGAATATTTCTGTTTAAATACATACATACACAGATATTCAGACATACTCACACAGACATTCTCACACCCATATACAAACACATAATCCTATCCTAGCAGTCAAGTTACTGCTGATAACACAAACTTTCTGCTTATAGACAAGAAACCCACCCATGTGAGAGAAGCCATGTTTTCAGACCAGTCATAATACATTCCAAATATGTAACGGAATTCATATTTGATTCTGTCTATTAAGGTACATATCCTATTTCCCAAAGTTTCAGGCTTTCCTCGGTGGGCTTTATAAATAGTACATCTTGATTTTCTCCAAGCATACAAATTGTCAGATGAAACCCCAGTTACCTTTGCTCAATTGTAGGAACCAGGATCCCTCCAAAGATAGTTTAAAATGTGGCAATTACTAGGCAGAAATATTCTTTCTCCTCCAGAAAAAGGTTTGTAGCTTCGCCACGCTGCATCCCTGTCGCTACCATCTGCCACTCATTTGTCAAGGCTTGGCTTTTTATCACCCACTTTCTTTCCATTTTGTCTCCCAAGCCTGAACTCAGCAGTCAAGTCCTGTCACCTTCACCCCAAATTCTCTCCGGACTTGTTATTATCCTAAATTCCGTAGTTTCTTCAGTGCCCGGAATTATCTACATATGATCAGCTGTCTCCTTGACTAATCTCTGCTAAGCCATGCATTTCTTTTTGCTCCCTGGTCCACCGCTCTAACTGGATATTTAGCAGTGACTTCTTTGTTTGACAGGAGGCTAGATGGCTAGAAGGATGGAAGAAGGTTGGACAGCCTAAGACGAGCCAAAGGTTATGGGCTCCACTAATAGCACCTGAGCCCAGACACACTCACCAGACTTTATGTTGCTTCATCTTTTCTGACATGTAGAAGTCACTTTTAGTCCCCCGTGGGACTCTGCTGAGAGAGACATAGAAACACGCCAAGGTTCACCTGCATGCTTAATGGCAGACTTGTAATCCAGTCTCTGACTTCCCCGACTGCGGCTAGGAATGCTCTACAACATAGATACCAATAGAGAAATAGGCAGTGCTTATCTGGGAAACAGCATGATTTACATAATCGGAACAGAAGGTTTCTATTGCCACAGAAAGGAAGGAGTGTGTAGTTGGGAAGTCCTAGATATCAGAATATGGGAGTGAGAAGACCAACAAACGCAGCTTAGCTGTAGGAAAGCTTTGCTATATGGGGAGAGGGTATCTTTTACCATCTAAGGTCACCAGTCAGCTGTCCTTTTCATTACCTCAACACATTTTTGGCGGGGGGGGGGGGGGGGGGGGGGGCAGATAGAGTAAAGATCCACCTGGAAAAAAAAATCAATGTAAATTTCTCAACCCTTACTGCATGGCTGACACATAACACTTCACCGCTAGTAGCTGACACATCTGCTCAACAACTCAAGGAAGTAATTGTCCCCAGTTTGTAGTAAAGAAAATGGAGGCTCAGTCCATTTACTTAAGGTTGCACAGAATGAGATTTGAACCAGTCTCAAAACCACTGTTTTTTAATCCTTCTCCTTGAAGTGCTCAGCTAAGTAAAAACAAAAAGTGCATAGCAGTAGCCAGTTACTCAATTGGCACAAGTAAACCGGTGTCTATGGTTTCTTGTATAGTTCCTCTTTGGACAGGAGGCATGGGCTGTGTGGAGTGTGGAGAGAGAGAGTACCACTCTCCATTTCTCTTCATCTCTCTTGAAAATGGCATCTACTCCTCTAGAGGAAGTCATCTTTTGAGGAAAGAAATACTTTAATAGAAGTTGGTCCTTAAAAAATGAGTGATTTAAAAAAAATGTCAAATGGGAGAGGAAAGAAGCAGAAAATCTATGTAATTGAAAGTAGGTGGGGAAGAGCTACCATCTTAAAGGATAAAAATACCTAGTTTTAGAAATTTAGTGAGAGACTAACTGGTCATTTAAAGCATATTTGTAAAAATATTCATGAGACTTCTTTTATATTTTGCTACCTAGAGAAAATACCCATTTCTCTTAAATTCTAAGAACTATGCTTGCAACAGCAATATTTAACTAAATCTAATTTACCAAGTATTTCAAATAGAGCTACTTCATAAAAGCAAAATATTCTCATTAAATATAGCTGAAAAATCATATCATTAGCATAGGAATTTCATGCATCATTCATTTTATCCAAAGTAAAATAGAGTCTTTTCTGCAAATAATTTGTAACATGTAACACTATGTTGGTGCTCATTAAGAAGATAGATACTAATTTCAATTCAACATCTGGCTTAAGGTCCCAGAGACGTAGTTACGGTTTTGACTTTTCATCAATGTTTTGTCCTGTTGTAAGCTTAAAAGCTTTTGCATTTTTTGTAGTCTGAACTAAGGTTTATGGGAAAGCTGAATGTACATTAAAAGTTTTTCAACTTTTTTATTAAATAAATGCTATGTAAATATGAAAAAAAAGAGTTAGACAAGAAATGATGGACCACTCCACTTTGATATCTTGCGTTATCTACCACCTTTATAGAAACCTGATTCTCTGAGACAACCTGGCTGTTTGAAGAAAAGGATGAGTTTAGTCCCTAATGCCCACGGATACCATCCGCTGTTCCATCACTCCCCCAGTATTAGTTGGGCACACACTGTACTGGAGTGCTCTGGAGAAAGAATAGGAAACCAAAACCCTGGAGTTCTGCTGACATGATGCTTCCATTCAGGAGGAGTGTGTTACTATTGGAAGGACCACACAGACAGACGTGCTAACAGACAGCTATACAGAGCTCTGAAGGAGAGAGCTGGAGCAAGAGGACAGCAGCAGAAACAAGGCAGGCAGACTGGTAGCCGAGGAAACCTTCATGGACGAAGTGAAGCCTGCGCTGAGCTGTGATTGGCAAAGGTGATATGACCCCATGCAGATGATGACGTGTGTGAAGGTCACAAATCAGGAAGCAGCATGACACGCTGCACACCTAAGGACCATGGAGCAATAAATGGAGGGTAGTGGGGAGACCTGGAAGGCCTTACAACATTCTTGGAGTCCCAGAACCCGGCCCAAGCCATGGAGGTTGAAGATAGTAATTAAGAAAGTACAATATGTAATCCCCAGATTCTGTGACCATCAAAGACTGTGTGACTAAGATGCTGATCATCTCTGGGCTTCAGTTTAGTGGAAATTAGTCCCACACAAACCCTTCCCTTTGATGTAGTTCTTCCTGTCATTTAGATCTCTGGAAAGACCCTGGCAACATTTGTTCTTTGACCACATTTGTTAATATGCTTTGGGATTTTTGAAATAAGACAAGGCAACCTTCACAATAACAAAAGTAAAAATTAACATGTATTGGAGCTTTAAGAGGTTCTGAGCAGGTACTGTTTCAATGACTCTACATGAAAATATCTTATTGAATCTGTGAGTCAAATTAATAATCTGGGATGCCTAAAGTCGGTGTTAATGCAGGGTTTGGAAAACTGGAATTGTGACTAGTGGGAGCCAACACGTGAAATTTTACATTTTAGAGATCTTTAAATTGTTTGGCCAATTACTGCCAGAGGACTGAGCGATGGTTGGCTGTCAGTGTTAATTATGGATGTGGCAAGGGCTTCCTGCAGCCATTAGGAACATCCACCCACAGACCTTTCTGTTTCTGATGTCAGGGGCAGGCTGGTAGTCAGAGTGAGCATTCAGTCGGCACATCAGGTATAATCATAACCCTCAGCATTTGTACAGAACAGGTTGTTTCCAAGAGGCTTTGCATTCAGTGGTGAGGTCACCCCAGAGCCTTCCTCTCCTGGGCAGTGTGATTTGCCACCTCCCCGTTATTAGCCAGGCCTCTTGATTCAAAGATTTAAAAGAAAAAAAAAATCTCAAACAAGCAAAGGGAAAAGAGGACTTGTCTGGCTTACATAAGAGAAGAGCTCAGTGGTAGCTGGACTGTGAGCTCAGCCTGTTTCCAGTGTGCCTCTCTGCAATGCCCCATCCCTACTCAGCTGAATTGAATGCAGTTCTTTCAACTAAACTTACCCATGCTCTTACCTTTCAAAATCCTACAGGTACTATTTATGCTCCCCCCCCCACTCCATTGCCTGATTCTCCTTGTCAACACCTATAGGGGTATCTAATTTCTAAGGATGCCGTCTAATGAACCTCTCTGGTTGTCCTCCCCCACTCACGTGAACCCACCGATGGCAGCTGTAGCGGTGACTGCACACCAGACCCACCCCAAGCTTTATGAAAGCGTGGCAGTCTGCTCTCCCTAAGTCACAGAAACCTTCACTGGCCAGTAAAAACTCAAGTGGCCTTGATGGAGAAACCACACAGAGAAGTCAAACAGAGGTAGGAACCCCTGAAGTACACAGAAGGAAAAGGAGTTCCTCTTCCTCTTAAGTCTCCCAGACATTTGGATCCACCATCTTTCCTGTCCATTTGAGCATCTAGATGACTACATCATATCATTGGCATATAGGGTAGAATAATCTTCAGTGGACTCCAGCCAGCTTAAAGACTTATGAAAAAAATACTCCTAGACTACAGATTTGGGGGGAGGATGGATTACTATATATCTAGAGCTATCCAAATGTGTAGCATCTGCCACCTCCTCTATCATGTCTGCTTTTAAAATAAGAAGATCGTCAGGCCTTAATCATCACCTTCAACAACTTCTCATTCTTCCAGATTCTTCCCACCCAGGCATATTTCCTGACCTTGCCTATCAGATGAGCTCAAATAAACTCCCAAAACATCTCATTTGCCTTTCAGGTACTCAAGCATTACTAATTCGTTTACTTAGTTTTTTATTTTCACCAGAAAAACGTAAGCCTCCCTCCTGGCAGGTAAGGCCCAGGCGCAGCTAGCCCAGCACTGTGTCCCTTCACGCTGTTCACTAGGGCGTGACATATTCTCCATCAGTATTTTCTGAGTCTGGTAGCTGCCCTGTAGCTCTTTTTATGTTGGAAAAGATATGGAGATATTACTTTTCTAATCCCTTATGACACTTGAGAGAAGGGAGTCGCCCACTTTCCAATAGGTTTAAAACTCTGTATTGATTTCTATTGAGCTCTACATTTTTCTCTACTCCCCTCCCTGCCTCTCCCCTCCCCCTTCAGCCCTCCCCAAGGCCCCCATGCTCCCAATTTACTTAAAACTCTTAAGTCTCCGAACAGCAATCCGAACCTAAAACCCTGTTCTCCTTGTCACAGGAGCATTTTCTTGCTTTTGCTTGGGAGGTCTATGTGCAATAACTGTCCGCTTGCTCTGTTCTCTTCAGGATCTCTTCCCTCAGCCAATACTGACCTGTGAGCACCCTCTCTGCACCTTTTGTGCCTTCACAAGCCTGCCTATTATGGGGGAGGACTGCACAGGAAGAGAGACATTCCCGTAGACTTAGAGGAGTACAGAGCTGGAATGTTTGGTTTTCAGGGAAGTCCAGATCCCAGTCTGGTTCCTGGAGGTGGCTGGTCTGCCATCACACAGGACTGGAGCCCTAACTTTTAGCCTGGGAACTGGATTTCTCTCTGCCTTACATCAGCAACCCCAGTCTGCTCTGATTGGAGACTTAATGCAGCCTTGTCAAAGCAGGATAGCAGCCTGCTTTAGAAACAGCCTTATCAGCCAAGAGCATTCACACGTGGCTTTGGTTACTATAGGTGCTGGGTTTAAATTGTTCTTTTTTTTTTTTCTTTTCAACTATTTGATGGGTCATTAAGGCCATAGATCCTTTTCCTGTAGGTGATTTTAACTGTTGAGGCAGCTAAAGAATTCATAAACTATATGACGTAATCTAATACCATAAAACAAGGAAAATAAAATTAACAACCTTTCACTTGTTAGAAATATGAAAGCCATCATGTGGTATAAGGAAAGCCTAGCACAAAGGGGAAATGCAAATGCTGAGCAGGGACTCCAGTCAGCTCTGTCTTGGGCTAGCTAATGTGTCATATTGACTGAATTACTTCTCTTTGAGTCTCAGTATCCTCATGTGTAAAGTGGAGGAAACAATTCATATTTTATAAAATCTTTGCAAAGGTAAAGACAATTTCATTTGCTCATTAATTAGCCACTCATTCACCAACAGATTTATTGGGTGTCTACTACATAATAATACTATTCTAGTCATAAGTCCCTTGAGGGATATCTATGTATGGGAAGGGGTGGTGTGAGTAGGTGTGTTGATATGCAAAACAAGGACAGAGAAAAAATTAAATAGATGTTTTGGTAGGAAATAAATGGGATTCGAGAGGTGTTTCAAAGAATTAATGTAAGTATTACATAGAATTAAAGAATATAGAGGGGTTAGACTCAAGTACCCAAGATCTAGCAACAGTGAAGAGCTGTTACCACTCTGAACTTTAATAATATTGGGGAGAAACTATTGCCTGAAACCCAGTGAAGAAGAGCTATGGAACTGTGCTACCCAGTAGTGGCTGTGAGCACAGAGAAAAAACAGTCCATGTCAAGGAGCAGCCTGGCACAACGCCATGCAGTGAGAAGGCACTACAACTTGGCACTCTTTCCATGTTCTCTTCTCTTCCTGGTAACAGTCATTGGATGACCCCAGCTTAGTCCAGAGGGTCAACATCTGCAATGTCCATGTGACATCATTTGTGCCGGGGAGTTTCCCAAGACACAGAAGAATGTGGGAAAGGTGACGAATGGCTCTGATAGAACTAAATGAAAATCTAGCACTAGTTTAACCCAGTGACTTAAAATAAATAAATAAGTAGATAAACATATAAACAAATAAATAAATCAATACACGGAGCGTGTGTGTGAAGTTTGGAGGGAGATGGGATGGGGGAGGACCTGGGAGAATTGGAGTAGGGGTAGTTAAAGATTTTTTGATCAAGATACAGTGCATACATGTCTGAAATTCTCAGAGCAAGAAAGAGAGAAAGGAAGAAAAAAATACCATTAATAAGATGGTGAGATGTGCCCGTGTTAAAAATAAAGCAGCAAAGGAAATGGGAATTGTGGTGATATTTTGTTCATGCTGTAACAAATAAAGCTTACCTAAAGATCAGTGTGTGGAACTAGGCACACTAGTTAGCCATAGAGGCCAGGCAGTGGTGGCACACATTAATTCCAGAACTTGGGAGACAGAGGCAGATGGATCTCTGTGAGTTCAAGGCCACCCCGGGCTACATGAGATTGACTCTAAAAGGGAAACTTAGCTCACATTTTGATCCCTGAACTCGGAATCATGGGCCTTAATACCAGCACAGTGAGTTGGAAACAAGGGTGATATGGCTGGGCGGAGAGAGGAATATAAAGTGGGAGGAGACAAAAACTAAGATTCAGTCTGAGGTTTCATATAGAGAGATTCAATCTTAGGATTTATAGGGACAGGGTCACCCTTTTGTTTGAGTATTCAGTAGAGGTAAAAACTAGTGGCTGCTGGTCTGCTTCTCTGATCTTTCAGCACTAACCCCTATATCTGACTCTGAATTTTTACTATAAAGACCAATTAGAAATCGAGACATAGGGACTTATTGCCCGGACAGGTCATTGCGATAGTATAGAGGATAGTCAAGGAAGACCTTGAAAAGAAGCATTTGGATGGATATTCGTAGAAAGTGAGAGACTGAGACATATGTTTAACAGAGGAAGACTGTTTTGACTAAAAGAAGAGTTTGCTCAAAGCCCTATGATGCAACCATGCTCAATATATTCAAATAATTACAAGGAGTCTGTGGATGCTGCACAGAGGGAGAGGAGGGCAGGAGAACAGAAGCCACAGCAAGGATCCAGCAGGAGATGATTGCAGTTGGATCTCATGGGTAGAGGAGGCATGAGAAATGCTTTAGTGGAAAAGAAGTCCGGATTGTCTCCCAATTTGACAAGGATCGTGAGAGGAAGAGGGGATTTAGTCATTATGTCCAGGCTTTGGGCATAGGCTGCTCAAGGCTGTAGTTCCCCTTTACCAAAGTCAGCTTATTGACGTCTCCATGGGCTGGCACAGGAGAGGAGCAGGCGTGGGGGATGAGACACAACCCAAAAATGGTCATGTCACTGTAGCCCTACTTAGTAATGATACTCAGATGGAGCATGACTCAGATGGCTTCCGCATTCCCTGCTAGAAGTCCCCTAATTTAGATCTATCTCATTTCCCAACCTAATTCCACCTGTTCATCCAACCTAATGTGCTGTTCTTATTGAGTGACCCATGTCAGCGTTCACATTTGGGTCTGCGATTTTCACTTACGTTAGCCACCTCCTCAGCTTTATAAGAATCAACTCAGCACCTCTGGCATCCATGGAAATTCCTCTGTCCTCATAACTTGCTACTCAGGCAAGAGGAATAAAATAAATGTTCTTGAATTTACACATTTATGATGCTTCTTTTCTTGGTGTGAAGTTCTTATTTGCTGGGCTAGGACCAATTCTTTCCTTTGGGTTTCAGATGTCAAATAATTGGTATGGCAGAAACAGAAGCGTGGAATCCAGAGGTGCTAATGTTCTTCATGTAATAAAAAAACAGAGATGATGGAAGCCCTTGACAAAGTGAAGATAACAAGTGGGAAAGAATTGTGGGGGAGGAGAGAACTGAGTGGAAACACAGGGCCATCCTTTATCTTTGCAGAAGCAATTGGAACTGAAAGAACAAGAAAAATAAGGTCCTTGAAGATTATTATTAATGTTTAAGGACATGCTTCCTAATTAAAAAAAAAGTTTATTGATTCTTGTTCATTGTATCTTGTGCTGGTTTTCACATAGACAATTTCTCTCAATTACATCTCATACTCTGACTGTGTTCAATCTCCATGTCCTTACTTTCCCCTCCTCCCTACCAGTTTAATTCCAGTCTCCAATTTCCCTTTTGATTCCATTGTGTATATAGGCATGGTTTTATGTGGCTATATAAAAATCTTAGATCTACAAATGAAATAAAGCATTACATTTGTCTAGTTTGTTTCACTTAATAAGATGACCTGTCTTAAAATTTCAAAATACTGAGTAAATAGTAAGTAAATATTTGCTTACCATTTTAAGGAGAATAGATATATTTCTAGAAGTCTGCTGTGAGTTTGTGTCTTCCAACTGTGCCAAAAAAGCCACATCTATAAAACAACAACAACAACTCAGTTGCCTAAACGAGGCTTCCATAGTTCCAACATCACTTGATTTCCCAAAGCAGATGGGTGAAATCTAGATGGGCCTCAACTCCTAGATGGAGAACTACAGGAATTAACAATTGCCAAGGAATGAAAAACTAGTCCCCCAGGGAATGAGCTCCCTAATTGTTGGTCTGCTATGGAGTGAGTAACACTAGACACATTTACATACTGGTAATTCTTAATGGACTCAGTAGGTTATATTTATATGTGTTTACTTACATGTCTGTGTAATAATAATGGTTAAAGAAGAGCAGACCATGAATTTGGGAGGGAGGCTTTGGACAGAGGAGGGCCAAGAGGGGGAAGGAAGAATAATAAAATTGTATTTTAAATTAAAAAAAAAATGTGTGGGGTGGAGTGTTTAACAAACCAATTAAAAACTGAGATTTTGTGACTTATGACTTGAACCTTAAGTGATGTAGCAGAAGTTGATAAATGAAAATTTCAGTAGACTCCATGGGCTAAGAACATAAAAATGAGACAGCCTCGCCAGCAATTCAAGCATGAATGCTCGAATGTCTGTCCCCTGGAGTCAGGTATGGAAGCACTTATATCCGTAATCACGGTGCTAGAGAAGCCGAGATTGGAAGATTTAGAATTCATAGCCAGCATGTACTACACAGTGGGATATCATCTCACTATATCTACAGTTTGGGTTTCAAGGCAAACTAAACTTCTACTTAATATGAACAATACCAAAGTTTTTCACAGTGATAAGTGGGTTATATTAGAGGCGTACTGAAATTTTATTCCAACCAGTAAACTTTGGGGCTGTGTTGGAGCTTTAGCAGAACAGTGCCTTTTGATGTGAAAATAGCAAGCAAGGCAGGCATCTGGGCAGTGACTCAGCATGAACAAGAAATGGAGGCGGCATGGATGAGCAGAAGAAAAATGAGGCTTGCCCGACAGGGCGCTGCAGAGAGTTTTGGCCTTCATTCTGGGTGAGAAGACACCAAGGAATTGAGTGGAGAGGAAATACGGTGTCTCATCCAGATGTTGGCTTGGGTTCTTTGAGCATCCATCTGATGAACTGAGACTAGATCATCAAAGTAGAGGAAAGCAGCTGTAGTAGAAGACCTACAGACACTCAGAAACCCAGCTGGTGACTGCTCAGGCATCAGGGATAGAGTATACAAATTAAAAGTGGATAAACATGGATGCTGCAAAGAGACAACAAAACTTACGGAGAAGCACTTGGGGCAGCTGAAGGAAAGGACAAAATCAAAGGCCAATTCAAGGTCTTTGGTCTAAGGAAATGGAAGCTACCGGTAACTTAGAGCATTGGTTCTCAGCTTGTGGACTGTGAACCTTTTGGGGATCTAATAACCCTTTCACGTGTGTCAAATAGCAGATATTCTGCATATCAGAAAAGATATATAAGAGTAGCAAAATTGCAGTTATGAAGTAGCAATGAAAATATCTGTGATTTGGTGGTCACCAGGACATGGGGAACTGTATTAAAGGTTGAGAACCACTGTCTTAGAGGAAGGGATTGTCAGTGAAGTCGATTTTTGTTTTAGGTGATAGTCTGGAAAGAGGATGGGCCTTGCTGGTCTAGTTCTGATTAAAATCTATCTCAGATTTGAGAAGTCTGCTAAATCTCTTTATGAAAATGTCTAGTCAGCAGCTGGTCTTAATGCATCTAGGGTTTAGGCAAGGAATGTCAATGGAGATATAAGTAATTTGGGAGACATCCCCATGAACTTAGTAATGCAAGTCATGGGACTGAGGAAACCATGAAAGATGTGACTGTACGTAACGAAGACAGAAACAAGATTGATGGTTGAGATCTAAGGCATGCAAACAGAAGAATGAGGTCACAGAGAAAGAAAAAACTTGCTTTTTCTTCGCTTCTATTTCTTCAGAGAATTTAGCAGGCATCTGGACATAGGCTAGATACCAAATACTTTTCACTGCTTGAAGGGAACTTGACTCGGGAAAGAGTTATTTGCCAACAGACAGACAAACTAGCCTTTCTGCTTTCTGGTGCTTTACTTTGTAGCTTTCTGACCAGCTCTTAACAAAGAAACTTGCTATTCTGGAGGAAAATGAGGCCGACTTGAATCTAACATTGTTCTTCAATAACACTTTCTGATCTGAAAACCACCATTGTTTAGGTTCTACTTCCTGTTGTCCCTCATTAATAAAAACCAAAGATAGACTGCTAAAAGATACCTGGCCGTTAACACCTATGTTGCCCATTTAAGAGAAAGAGTATCATGAACACAGTATTGTTATGGTTTAGCAAGGGTGTCTCTAGATTCACACCTGTTTTCTGTGCATTATCCCAATTAATTCTTTCCTTTACCAAAGATGTAGCTAATATTAGGACATAATGGACTGTCAAATGTCCCGAGGGAAGTTGGCCTATGCAATATTATAATAGACACTTATTGATATGCTAGGGATTATTTATATATATATGCTTATTAATATCTAGTGGGGATGGAGGCACAACCAGAACAGCAGAATTAATAGGAAAGATGAAATAATCATAAAATTGGTAAGGACAAGCTTCAACGTTCAAAATATTTTCTCATTGTGATAAGAGGGTGGGACTTGAGGTCAGGTTTTTATCCATTTTTTATGTCCTCATGAGAAGTCCATATCTCCAACAAGATGGAAGCGCACTGTCTTGTTTCACATGGCATGTTATGACCATAGTTTTCTTTTTAACTTTCATTAAGATAGTCTATATCCTTTAACTATTTTTTGGCACTTACCATCAACCATACAGCCATCTCCAAGTGACAACCAGGAAGTTTTAGCTCTAATTCTTCTGAAAAAGGATGGATTATAATGCATATGAAGTTTGCTTGAGACCACACAGCTAATAATCAGGGAAGACATGTTTGTTTCAGGTCCGCATAACTCAAGAACCCACATTTGAATATTTATTTTCTATTTCCAAACAACAAGCTACTTATATGTTTTTAGATCTTGAAGAATTATCCATTTCTTTCAGTCATTTATCATAATAATATAGAGCCATTTTATCCCGGAAGACAGAGTGAGTTAACTAGGCACCAAAATAG
Source organism: Chionomys nivalis (assembly GCF_950005125.1). Classification (NCBI taxonomy): domain Eukaryota; kingdom Metazoa; phylum Chordata; class Mammalia; order Rodentia; family Cricetidae; genus Chionomys; species Chionomys nivalis. The sequence goes on along the minus strand of NC_080099.1, from coordinate 42,372,302 downwards.
AAGAACTGATCCCAAGAATAAAGTGATATTGAAAAGAACCTTCAAGAAAGGCAGGAATCCTCAAAGAGCTCCATAATCTGAGTTGATTCTATTTTTTTATAGCTTAGTAACTAGCCCCACAACTCAGGGTATTCCTGATCACTATAATGGAAGTAGCTTAAAATTTTCCCTAATATGTTTTTTACAATTAGTTTCTTACTTACATTACCTCCCTGGCTTCTTCTATTAATACGTACACAAGTCTTCATCCTACATCCTAGCAAAAGTACCTGAAGCAACTTCAGATCAAGTATTAATTTTACTTCACATATCTTTCATCATAAATTTTATAGCCTTTAAACTTATCCTAATTTACAACCTTCCCTAAGCTACTCTAATCCTCACTCTAATTATTGCCCAATCAAGCAGAAGGAGTAGACACAGGCTATATATTTTATTTTATAACCTCATTGGACCTCTTCCAGTACTTGCAGCATTGATTTATACTAAGAAATACTTAGTACCACTGAATTTTCTAATTAAACTACATCAACATTAAGCATAAACCATTTGTGATTATCTACTTTCTTACAACTAGTATGCATAATAGCTTTTATTGTAAAAATACCATTAGCCAGCCTTCATTACAGTTACCTAAAGGAAATATATAAACATGATTGTCAAATCAATGTTCCTAGAGGTTATTCTTCTAAAACTAGACATTTTGGAATAATATGAATTGCACCTATTAAAAATCCTTTACAAGAATAATGGCATTTCTTGTAAAGGATTTTTACTATTTCTTACTATTATCTTCATGCAGCACACATATTGAGCTCTATTTGTGCAAGCCACATAGAACTCAAATTGTTAATTACTTATTCACCTGCTAGCCATAGAGCTGTAGTGATCGTAACTATAGTTATTCAAGCAGCAGGCAGAGATACAGGAGCTACAGCCTGGATAATGGCCCATCATCTACATTGTTTTGCCTCCTGATTACAATCACGAAGGGATTCACAGAAGAATTAAATGCTGAGTCTGAAGATTACAAGTTTAGTCTTAATAGCGCCATGGTGAGCTTCATCTGATCTTGTATTCCTAGCACTTTCACCTACTATTAACTTAATCAGTGAATTATTGGTGACATTTCATCCATCAATTATTGTACATTTTATACCTTCATATACTTGTTACTGCTCTCTTTGTTCTTTATGCATTAATCACAACACCACATATATGTGTTACATAAATAATACTAATCTGTTATTTACATTTAAAAGTACTTTGATGCTTAGTCCCATTGATTCCATTGTCTCATAATCCTAAATTCATTAATATGATTATTATACTGTAAATATAGCTTAAATAAAATGCTAAGTTGTAACCCTAGTAATAGAGGCCATGCTTGTTTACCAAGAAAGTGTGTAGTGACTGCTAGTTTGGTTTACATAGTGATCTCCAGGATAGAACAACATAAAGTGACCCTGTTTAAACAAAATAAAACAAAAGAAACAATAACTAATTCATATCATCACATATAAAATTGTGGGTTTGTTTGCTTGTTTACTTTTGCTTGAAGGCTTAGTAGTAATCCATTGATTTCTAGGACCATAAAACTGGCACAAATCCACATACAAGAAACTGACTTGAGGAGTAGAGAAGATAGCAGTCAGCAAAATACTCAGACACCCCAGATTCCATGTGAAAAGTAGATTTGGAACCTACAATCCCAGCACTGGGGAGGTGGAGACAGGAGGATCCCTGGGGCTTGCTGGGAAGACAGTTTGGCACAATCCACAAGCTCTGTCTCAAAAAATAAGATAGAGGTTATTCAACATCTACTTCTGGCCACACACAAGCATGCACAACACACAAACATGCACCCCCCCACACACACAATATGAACCCACACACAAAGATGAACTCACACACAAGCATGCACATGCACACAAACATGTACCACACACAAACATACACCCAAACACAAGCATGCACACACATACAAACACACAAACATGCACATAAGCATGCACCCACACACAAACATGCACTCATATACAAACAGGCACACATACATAAGCATGCACGCATACATAAACATGCACTCACACACAGCCATGCATATACACACATCAACATGCACCCCCCACACAAACATGTACACAAACACAAACATGCACACAAACACAAACATGCACACACACAAACATGCACCTCTGCACAAATATGCACATACACAAATATGCACATGCACAAAGTATATGTGGGATCTTCTACCACTTTACCAATGCTTAGAATTTTAACACAATCTCCTCTATCCATCTGCCTATCCACTATATATAAGAACGTCTATTAAATGAGCATTCATCTTCAGTATATTTCCCATTTTCACATTTATCTACTCAACTCATAAAACAACTATCTCCAACTACTAGTCAGTTACTATCCAAACCATAAACTTACCCTTAGTTTTTAACTGTTATTTTTCAGAAATATTATACCAGTGACACTAATTGATCAATCATAGAATTTTGTTTATGCCACTTTCAGAACACATTTACTGTTGCATGAGGTGGGGTCTTTATTTGACCCCAGCTGCCTGGCTAGCTTACACCTGAAATAATCACACAGAAACTTTATTCATTTAAACACTGCCTGGCCCATTAGCTCTAACTTCTTATTGGCTAATTCTTACATCTTAATTTAACCCATTTCCATTAATCTGTGTATTGCCACAAAACTGTGGCTTACTGGCAAGTTTCTAACCAGCGTCCATCCCAGGCAGGAGATCCATGGCATTTACCACTTTGCCCCTTTTCCCAGTATTCAGTTCTGTCTACTCCACCTACCTAAGTTCTGCCCTATCAAAAGGCCAAGGCAGTTTCTTTATTCAACCAATGAAAGCAACACATAAACAGAAGGACCTCCTACACCAATTTACTTATATACTTTGCTTATGTACCTACATATACATAGTAGCTAGGTTGCATGATCTATATTATCTCCTAATGACAGCCTATTCAATGGATTGAAGTTGAGAGAGAAGACAATGAGAATGACCAATGATGAGGCTGTTCAACTAATTCTTATGCTTTTATGCTCTACCAGGATAAAAGCTTGCATGGTGCATAGTAGGAAGATAGCAGTTTAGGAAAAGAGATATCTTTAGATCCGTAGATAAAGAAAACATATTTTAAGAAGATTATTTTATTTTTCTATAAAGTTGCTTCATTTTAAATCTATAAAATAAAAACTATTTTGACTATGTCATATTTGTAGAGCTGCCTCAGAATCATTCTGAACACGTTGTTAGTCTTCCAGGCTGTTGTTGTGAAATCTTACCCTACAGGGCTCCGTGTCCACTGGAAGCTTTAACACTTGTGGTACAATTAGTGTCAGTGTCTCTAAGCTGTTTATACTAATTGGATATTGCTCTGACATGAATCAATATCTAAAATGTCCCATGTACTGTTTACACCACAAATGAAAACGAGTGTGTTGCTGGAGATGTTAATTTTCTGCATGTCATATGTGGTCGAAAATACACAGAATGAAAAAGGCCTTGTAGTTTGAAAGTCTATCATGTAATGTCTACTTGACGTGGGCTGCATTTTCTTTGGAGAGAGAGAGACGAGGGAAGATAGTACAACTCACATTTGCTTGAAAGAGACAGCAGAAAACAAACAGGGCCTGATGGTGCAGAACTCTCAGGTTTAATGCTTTCCATTATGAAGGCTAATTTCCACCCATCATCTGCCTGCATGCAGTGTGGGACGGTGCCTTCGTAACATAGCAACATATCTGTAGAAACAGGCCTTCTGCTGTAGAAGCAGATCAAATCTGCCCTTGCTCGCAGGATGCTGTTTTCAGCAACTGATGAATCTGACAGGAAAGACTGATTGTTTGGGAAATAGAAATCTGAGTGTTTAGGTCATGTTAACTAAACTCTTTCAAGCTAAAGGGTTAGTAGTGAGTATATAAGGAAAAAATAATATGTCCAACAATTACTAAAGGACTATACACAGAAGAAAATACAAATTTGTTCTGTCTTTTAAAAAAAGAAATAGAATGTTCTTCCCAAGCCCTAATATTTTATTTCACATTAATGCTGGCATTCATAGCTGTGTGTACTTTATTGACAACTGAGATGAAACCATTGTATATGCACATATTGTTCCCAAATGTGTTCAATCTAGTGAAATAATTTAGTGAATATCCAGTTTTCATTCAAAACAGACTCAATTCCACAGAGCAGTTAAGATAAATGCACATTTCAAGGTTTCTCTTTATCCTTTCAGCACATGCGAGTGCAGTACAATAGAGCCCTTCTTTTGAATCCAAACCTCTTGAAGCATGTCTATGTAGATAATTGTAGCATTCTTCTTCTTTTCTTGAAAGACGGGAGCCTGGGATCCATCTCTTCTTTACTCAACACTAACATGCACTTGCTCAACTGGAGCCCATTCAGCTTCAGGAACAGACAACGGTGATGTTCTACTCAACAACTTTTTCTAGCTTTTCTTGGCAAGAAAATTTCATTTTGTTCATGGTGCAAGTAGTCCTGTGCTTTGAAAAAGATGCCACTCGTGGCTTTGGATGCCACTCATATGTCCTATGGTGGCACCGGTGGGGGAGAGTTGGCCCCCCTATCATCCTGTGCCCATCAATGCCTGAGGCAGGTATGAGCACTGACCCTTGTGGTGGAATATTATTTTAAGATATGATACATTTGTTTATGCTGTGAAACATTTCTTTGAATGATGCAAGAATGTGTTGCATTCTTTTATGTTGTTACTGTGCCTGTCTAAAACACCTGATGATCTAATAAAGAGCTACACGGCCAATAGCAAGGCAGGGGAAGGGATAGGCGGGGCTTGCAGACAGAGAGGATAAATAAAAAAAGAAGGATCAAAAAATAAACGAAAGAGCAGGTCTCAAGGGACCAGTTACACAGCATGCCATGGAGGAAAAAACATACAGAAATAGAGAAAGGTAAAAGTCCATAGGAAAAGGTAGATGGGATCATCTAAATTAAGAAAAGCTGCCGGGCGGTGGTGGTGCACGCCTTTAATCCCAGCACTCAGGAGGCAGAGGCAGGCAGATCTCTGGGAGTTTGAGGCCAGCCTGGTCTAGAAGAGCTAGTTCCAGGATGGGAACCAAAAGCTACAGAGAAACCCTGTCTTGAAAAAAAAAAGAAAGGAAACGCTGACTAGAAACAAAACAAAGCTAAGGCCGGGCATTTATAAGTAGTAATAAGCCTCCATGTGTGTGATTTACTTGGGAGCTAGGTGGAGGGCCTCCCAAAAGAGTAAAGTCAAAGAGTAAAAATCAAACAACAACAGGCCTTTGATGTCACAAGAGCCCGAGAGCTATCTCTGACCCCTACGAGCTGCAGTACTTGGAAGAGTAGACCCTGCACCTCACCTGGGTAACACAACAGAGCTAACCTTGTTGGTAGAGATGTGGGTGAACCTGCCTCCAGGTTCTAAGTGTGGGAGAGCTGTGCCCACTGCTGCTCTGTTATGTGGTGGTATGGGAGGGTGAGAGAGATGCCACTCCTTACCGCTCACCGCTACTGCCTGCAACAGATGGCCCCTTACCAGCTGCAGCATTCAAGAAACAGGCCATGCCCCTCACCTAGGCAGCACAGCAGAGCAGCCCAGTGGTGGGAGGTAAGGCTGACTCAGCCCTGATCTTATGAGCAAGGGAGGGCTGACCCTATTACTCGTCTGACATGTGGCAGAATGGGTAGTGGACAGATGCCCTCTGCCTAACCTTCTACCAATCAATGCCTGAAACAGTTGGAAGAGATGGCCCTGGGGTCATAAAAGTGGGAGGGCTGTCCCTACCCATCGCCCCTCTCACCAGCTGCAGCACTTGGGAGAGTGGCCCTTGTACCTTTCCTGCGCAACACAGTAGAGCTGACCCTGAAGTCTAGGTGTGAGAGAGCCAACCTTCAGAGCATTAAAACAGGAGAACTGGCCTCACCCATCCCTCATTGCTGCAAGAGGTAAATTAGTCAGGGCAATGCCAGAGAACTCACCCTGGTGGTGATGACTGGGAAGAACTTGAACTGGCAGGTGGGCCAAGCCTGCTGCTGCCCAGACCCAGAACCAGGATTATAACTTGGCCTGCCCCAACATCTGTGCCATCAATGATCTGCTGGAGCACATGAAGGGACCTGACGGGCAGACCTAAAGCTGCAGCATCTCTACAGCACAGGCAACAACAGGATGTCCAAGAAGAGTCCTAGTGAAGGCCCAGCATTGATAGTGTAGTAGGCCTTGAATCAGACCAGGGACTCTTTGCAATGAACACTTGCAAGTAAAGATATATGGTATAGAAGGGTTTACTGTGTGACAGTGTTCATGATGAGATTTTTAATCCTATTTTCCCCCCTTTTTTCTCTTAATTGTTTTTATTGGGGTGGGGTTGCAGGGGCAGAGGGCAGATGTGAAGGGACGGGGAAATGAGTGGGATTAAGATACATGATGTATTTCCGTCCATTTGCCTGCAAAATTCAAGAAGTCATTGTTTTTTACTGCTGAGTAGTACTCTAATATGTATATATTCCATACTTTCTTCAACCATTCTTCCATTGAAGGGCATCTAGGTTGTTTCCAGGTTGTGGCTATTACAAACAATGCTGCTATGAACATAGTTGAGCATATACTTTTGTTGTATGATAAGGCATCTCTTGGGTATATTCCCAAGGGTGGGTGTGTATGTGCACACACACACACATGTGCCCTCACAGACACACACTAAACTTTTTACAAACTTTAACAATACAGAAAAGGAAATAATTCATTCAATCTTCCCCAAAACAAGGAACAGGAGATGGGCCCAGCCCAGCCTCTTGTTGGACTGGAGGTAAAGACTGGAGGGAAAACACTGCCCATGTCCCAATAAAACATCTTACTCTACCTCCCTTGAAAATGGATGTATGGTATGACTGTTTAGCTTGGGGATTTTGTGGGACTCCTAACAGTGGGAGTGGGGGTATCTCTGACTCTTGCGCCAGCTCTTGGGACCCTTTTCCTCCCATTCCTGCCTTATTCCTCTTTGATGTGAGCATATGTGCCTAATCTTCTTGTAACTTGTTATGTCGTGTTTGACTGCTAACCTTGGGAGGCCTGCTCTTTTCTGAAAGGAAACAGAGGAAGAGGAATGGATCTGGGGAGAGTGGAGGTGGGGGGAGGGAAGCAATTTGGAGGGAGTATGAACTTGGGGGTTTGGCTGATTTTATATCTGTGGTCAACGATCTCCATTTAAATGCCCATATGAAGAAACTGAGACCTGTGTTCACATAGTAGCTGTCGGTTCTTTATTCCTCTGGATCAGCATCCCATATATTTTTCCTCAAAATTCATGATTTCATCGCATTCTCCTACTACCGTCACTGTTTACATGAATTTCCAAACTCCAGTCTTTCAGTGAATTTCATTTTTGTAGCTCCCTCCTTCCCCTCACTGTTCATAACAAATAAATTCAAAACACGTTCTCTTTCTCTCATTCAATGGAAATTTGAATACACTAGGTAAGAAGGTCTTTTCAAAGGCAAGTAAAAGTCAAGGATCCTTTCAAACTGTTTTGAGCAACTTCTATTTTGTTGACATCATCGGTGTTTCTTTCCTTGAAGTGATCTACATGTTTTCTAAATGCCCAGATGTATCTCTCTTCTTCCTGAGCAGTACTTGGGTTTCTGTCAAGGGTTCAACTGATTCATATGGCTGTAGTGGTGTGGTAGATCTCAGGTACTGTCATCTATGGAGCAAACTCAGGAAGGTCCAGGAAGCACTCAGAATTCTTCATCACAGGGTACTGTTTAGAGCCTTCAGACAGATGGGTAACTGTAATCAAGTTAAGTCAAGTTAAGATGTTTGCTTCCAGAAAAAAAAAACAATAGCTCCTGAATTCTGGATGGATGGACTGAAAAAGAATGCTGGCAGCCATTGGCTGAGGTGGCAGCCTCTAGGCTAGCCACCTTTGAACCCATTTATGTACTTTCTACTTCAAGCCCATTTCCAAGTTTAAGTCCTCAACTTCTATTCAATAATCTTTCCTCCTTCTCTTTCTCTTCCTCCTTAGGCCACTCTTCCTCTTATAGTCTCTCCTCCTCTTTCCTTCCTCCCCCCTGCCTTCCTTCCTCTCCTCTCTCTTGTCCCTTAAGTAAACTTGAAGACTTATCTCTTGCTCTTTACTTCTACCTATAAAGAGTTTGGAAGTCACAGATTAAACAAGAAGGTTTGCCATCTTCCTGGGTAATTGTCTAAAATTATTTTAATGGTATTGGAAACACCAGAACAGTCCAAAAGGTGTAAGAATGCTGTACAAAGTATTAAATTAGAACATGTTGTTTTCCAAAGGCATGAAATGTCATTCATCCATTTCTATAGGCATTATTTTTCTGACCCAAACTCACCAGTTGCATGTGGTCTATGTGCAATCTGATGTACTTTTATAAATTATATTTTTTTAAATTAGTCACAAGATAGGAGGATTCCATGCTTTCATCCCCCTGCTCTTTTGTGTCCTCTAATCTCTACTTTTAGTATAAAAAACTGTTTAATTTGTCTTACTATATTTCTTATTGTTTTAATTTTGTATTTTGTATAAGATTTAAATAACTCAACAGTTTAGTAGAATACACTTCTGTAAACCCTTAAAAAATCTAATATATTTTTGAAAAGTATTTTAGTCATATTTCATTCATTTTTACCTATTTAATGCTATCCAACTGAACAGTATACATAATACATTTTCTAGGCATTCTTGTCCTCCCTATGCCTCAACTTTACCCTAAAGACAAAGATGTGTGTGTGTGTGTGTGTGTGTGTGTGTGTGTGTGTGTGTGTGTATGAAGGAAAGGGATGTTCAAAGACCTATTTCACAATTGCTTCATGCTGGGCAGCAAAGCAGTGCCTCAGATAAGGAAGAAGCAGATGTCAGCTCTCTCCAGTTTTACATCTCGATTTCAGGGTGATGGCTTATCTAACTGATTATTACAGGCACACATTTCTCTGAAGTCAAGTGTGAAGCCCAAGGAATTCACCATAGGAAGACAGTCACTCTGGGCTCTGGGCTCTGGGCTTTCTAAACTCTACCATGAATGATTGACTGGATGGTTGATTAGGGTAGACACTACTTAATTATAAGGCTTTTAAAGAATATTATGGGCCAGGAAGCTAATGAAATTTGGTAAAGTGATTGCTGAGAATGTGTGCTTAGCATGTGCAAAGCCTCACATTCAATCCCTAACGCCTTAAAGTAAAATTTAGTGAGTTTGTAAGTCACTCTCATGGTTGGTCCTGGAAGGTGGACCTATGAGGATCATTCCCTCAGCTCCATGAATGTTAATACTCTCCTTGTACCTAGAGGTAAACATCCATGAAGCAATGTATGCTTTTGGCTTTGGTTATTATTATTTTTTTCTGATAACTCAGTAATCTACTGGAAGCCAGTAGGCCTGAGGCAATGGTGCTTTCACCTGAAATGTCAAATCCAATTGTTCCCTAATTAGAGGTAATGGATCCTTGTCTTAATGTGGCTACCATCTTTATTTCCAGTTGATCAATAGTGACACCTACTGGCTCAGGAAGAGAGACCTTTGTTTGTCTACAGTGCCAGTAAATTCACACTCAATAGGGAGGGGTGGAAATGGTTGGCTCATCAATCCAGAAAGCAGAAAAAAATGGAGCAATTTAGCAAGCTGAATAACATGTAAAAAGTTCCCAAGATTGGTTAAAGTGAATCATTAAGACGCCAACATGGTGAGCATGCAGAAACATAGCCCTAGACTTGGGACATCACTGGAGGGAAGGCAAATATATGCTACTCTGTCCTCCTCTCCTTATTCCTGGATTAGGACATCCATTTCTACTCTGTATTCCTGCCTTTAATCTCTTTCAAGTTCAATCCATCCTTCAAAGAACCTAGAATAATTTGTCATATTGTTCTCAGGCTTGTAAAGCTACACATGATTAATGAGGGTGGATGTGAGCATTATGATGCGTGGCCTCATAGTAACACCCACTTAAATCCTGGGGCAGGGCCCCAAAAGCCAAATATAATGAATCACCATCACATAAGTTCTTATAATGGAGAAGCAGGTACCAAGAGACAGAGCTGACATGTTTCACAGTACAACAAGTGCCTGTGTATGAGCAAGGAGGCAGGGGATATGTGTGCGTGTGTGGTCAGGCCTGTGGAGGTGACTCACATTCAGCCTCCTGGACTCTTTTTAGTGTCCCCTCTCCACTGCTGCTCTTAGAGCCTCATGCTAGCCTGATTCCCACAACTTGCTGTTATCCCTGCTCGTTCTGACTCTGGTTTGGTATAGTTACTCCAAAGTTCCTGTTCCTACAACTACCCTCTTTTCCCTTCCATTCAATAACTTCTCTCAATACATCATCTTTGGAAAAATATCAGACTTAAACTGATGGATCAATATCTCATAAGTAATTTTGCATTTTTAATGAGAACACTTTGGCAAAGCAATTACTGGACTCAGGGCAATGTATCTTTAATACTCAAATGTGCTCTGTGCTAAGGAGCAAGGTGGCATTTGAGGAGAGTTGGGTAAAACCTTCTGGATGGACGAGACATAATATACACAAATAAGAATAATAATGAGCCATTGATATTTGTTGGACAGTCACATGTGTAAGGCATAGTAATATTCATTTTAGTTATGCAGTCTCACAGAGATCCTCATATGTAATAATGATTAGATTAGTTTCTAGATGAGAACACAATGATTAGTAGTACATAGAACTAACTTTGCTCATGGTCACTTGTCAAATAACTTTTCAATCTGGAATATCATCCAGGATCTTTCAAACTGAGAATCTGCTATTCTTTTCTCTACATTTCTCCCTAAGCCTGGCCCAAGTCCTCAATGATACTTAGCTGCTTAGACTAAGAGACATAAATGGTCTCCACAAACAATGGTCCAGAGAAAAAAATCACTTAGAAGAGCCAGGTGACTTCTAAAGCACAGTAACTGCCAAGCGATATTGTAAGAAGAATGTGGTATCACATTGGAGTTTCCCTGCAATTCTGTAAGACAAATGGACTGAGAGGTCCAGGACCCAGGATTGAGTTTTCTTCACAAGTCACATGACTTCCTTTAGAGTTTGGCTTATGAAAGTGTGTTCATCTCTTGCTCCTCTTGAGATTAGGCAAGCACAGCTACTTGGCATTTGGTGTTACCAGATCTGTGTAAGTCTTCATAGTACCGCAGTCCTTCTATGAAACAGAGCTGGCTAAATGTGGCATTACCTACCCACTTCCGTCAGCTCAGTTGTATCGGAAGCGGTACTTTGAGAGAGTCACTCCTGTCCCTCATTCCTTCTCTCTCCTCCCTTCACTCAGTGCATTTTCTATGTTCTTAATTAACATGCCAATATTCCTGTTTTTACAAGTAAAGCAATTATAAGTTTTTTTACTTTTGTACTTCAAGTACGATAATAACATATATTGTTCTAAGGGGTGATTTTCTTCACATAAGTTCATTCCTGTCTATCTGTCTGAATGTCAACAATGTATTCCTAATTTTTTTTTAAATTTATCTGGGTAATGTGCTGAAAATAACAAAATGTTGTAAGGAGGCCACTTGTTCATTTCCCGACTGCCCAGACTCCCAAAATAACCACACAGAAACTGTATTAATTAAGTCACTGCTTGGCCCATTAGTTCTAGCTTCTTATTGGCTAACTCTTACATCTAAATTTAGCCCATTTCTAGTAATCTGTGTATCGCCATGTGGCTGTGGCTTACCAGATAAAGTTTTGGCATCTGTCTCCAGCAGGACTACATGACTTCTCTCAGAGTCCACCCTCTTTCTCCCAGCATACAGCCTAGCTTTCCCTGCCTAGTTCTGTTCTTCCCTGCCATAGACTCAGAGCAGTTCTTTATTAGTCACTGGTAAACACAGCATACAGAGGGGAATCCCACATCAACAAAAGACCAGTATTTATTTCTGAGTGCTATGTATGAGTGACCACATAGAGATGACAAAAGACAGAGAAGTCATGTAGAACATACACACCAATAAGATTTTGGGGGTTTGACAGGGGCAGGACAACTCTGCCTGTGAAGTCAAGGGTAACTATCCACAGCTACCTCGTAATCCATAAGCAGGTGAGTTTCTTGCTAATGTTAATGCAACTTCTTTTTGCATTTTCTCAGCTCCCTTGATTTCCATTTAGATTCAAGCCAAGAAGGAAACGCTGTGTTAATTGATGCATTTTCCTATGGAAACTAATTATAGCCCCATGCTGTCAAAACAAGATAACTTGTTAATGATACTTTATCTGACAAAATAGAAGAAAAACTATTGCACTGTGAAGGAGGATTCTGGGATTGTGCAGCGAAAGCCATTTTAACCACAATTACACACATGAAGGGAACTGCTGGGGAGAACACTGCCTGTCTCACCATGCCCATCTGGCTCTTGGGAGGTGGAGGTGATGACATGGCGGGGAGGGAGGATCTTCCTTAGGTTTCCTTATTCTATATCAGATGCTGTGAATGGCAGTCTCATGGTTTGGCCCTCAGAGTGCCTTTGTATTCCATAGCTGTTTATGTAGCCAGAACTATTTGAAGACATTTATTCATTTGTTTATCAGTGTTCACTGTGCATTTATTACATCCCAGACCACAATTCCAGATCACGACATGTCTCACACACAAACACACACACACACAGAGAGAGAGAGAGAGAGAGAGAGACAGAGAGACAGACAGACAGAGTGACAGACAGACGGAGACAGACAGAGAGAGACAGAGACTAAGCAGAAGAATACAACAAGAACCTTTCTATGAACTTATATTCTATGGAAGCAGATGGGAATAAATGAGGAAAATATATGTCAAGTGACAACAATGTTTATACAGGAATAGGACAGTTAAATAGAAGATGAGGTGCTAAATATAGTGAGTAGGACGGGGCTCACTGGGAAGGTGGCATCTGGATAAGGACCCAAAGAAGGTGAAGAAACTCTTTGGTTTTGTAGGAGAGGGAGAAACTCAGCTGAACTGAAGCTGAGCATTGCCCAGAAAGCTTGTGGCAGCAACTGAGCTGTGAATACAGAAGTGTAGATGCCCATGTCTGATACAGTCCATTCCCTAACCTGCAGGCATCTGACAGATGGACTCTGTGCGCAGCAAAAGGCCCCTAGGCTCAGTGGGTATCCTAGTTGTTTCATGTCTTGGGAGAGCTGGTGGCTAAATACTACAGGAACACATTTGCACTGAGAACCAACAAGTGCCAATGTACTGGGCAGAGCATCCTATATCTGACATAAGAGGCAGAAAGGGAGGTGGCTGGAGTAGAGAAAATGATAGAGGTTGTTGGAGAGGAAATGGATGAGAATTTGGGGACACAGCAGATTCTGAAGAACCATCTGTGATATAGTCCCGAGTAATAAAAAGCACTGGAGGATCTGAAAAACGGGGGCACATGGTTTTATTTATACTTACTCATGCTTTGGAAAGATTCTACTTGCTGTTTGGAGAATACTCTAGAAAACTTGGGTAGAAGCAGGGACCCTAGTTTGGAGGCTGTTGTATTTATGCAAGTGCCTAGTGATGGAGGCGAGAATTATTGTCTGGGCTGCCACTGCATATTTTCACAAAGGGCGACTTTCACAGCATTTTATCCTTGCAGAGTTCTAGAGGACAGGATTCTTGATTCAGACTCCAGAAAAAAAAATCTCCACTTGTCTTTTCCCCTCTTCTAGGCATGATGCACATAAGCCCAGGTGGAGAGAAGACACGGCCTTGAGATGAGAATCAAGGAAAAGCTACAGGCCTGTTTTCCCTGTTTGGTGGGTTCCTTCATGACCTATACTTTTCTTGGTATGCCTTGTTTTTCTAACTTCAAATAGGCAACATACTTCTTTCTGCTTAACTCTCAAGCACACAACACAATTAGAAACAAGGATATAGTTGCTAATTTCTATTTTCAGTCTTTTGTGAAGCCTCCATCCTGATCTCCATGGGGGCTGCTCCAGTTCACATTCTCAGCATCAGCGAACACAGCTCCTCTTCCCCCACATCCTTGCCAGTACTTTTTTTCATCACTTATTTTCTTGATGATAGAGATTCTAACTGGGTCCAGATAGCACACAGAGTAGTTTAAATGTGCATTTCCCTGATGGTCAAGGATGTCAAACATTTTTTTGCAAACACCTATTGGCCATTTATATTTGTTCTTTTGAGAATTTAGTTTATGTGTAAGTGTGGGGAGATGTCATAAAACTACTAGAAAAGAGCCATGAGAATAGAAGAGATTGTAAGGGGAGAAGAGACTGCAACAGAATACCCATGACTTGAAGAAAGAAGGGAAATTGTGAGAAGAGGCATATCTGATCAACAAGAGGCAAGAGGACAGAGTGAGATAAATGAGAAGTAAGTAAGTATGAAAATGATAAGTTGAAGATCATGGTTTTTCCTAGGAAGGTGCATCATAGGTGGCTTGTGAGTAAGCGTGAAGACTGTAGTTTGGATCTCCAGTGCCCAGAGAAGCCAGACATGGACGTACGTACCTGCAACCCAGTGTTGCAAGGAAGAGCCAGGGCCTTGCTGGGCAGTATAGACAAACATACACAATGCTGGATAATCGTGTGTATGTGTACATAAGCATACACACATGCATACACATGCAAGGATAAATTACTGGATAACTTAAAAAACTAATTTTAAAAATCTATATTCTTACCTCCTTTCCCTAATGCCATCAGTCACTCCTTCCTTTTACTTCATCTTTTCATGAGAAGGAAATCCATCTACTAAATATTAAGTGAGGGAAATTATGGCATCAGAAAAATAGGCAAACCTTTCTAGCAACAACACTTACTTCTGTGCTTTAAGTACAAGCTATTTTTGGCAACCCACAGATATAGATGCCTTGGGTAGCACCTTAGTCTCACTTGCAAGTGGAATGACACTGTTGCTAAGAAGAGAAAAGTGTCCTAAGGTAGTGGGAAGCAAGAGGGGAAAAGATACATTTAGACAGGCACCTGACTGCCCATGTTTTCATGAAGAAGTTGGAAATGCAGTGTCCAGCTGGTAGCAACATAGAAATATGTATGTTCTCTTTTGTGTGGGCCAATTGTATACGTCCTTTGGTTCCTTCTGACCTCTTATACTTAGAATGAGGTGAATGGTTATATTTATTACACTGTTTTGAATTTGACCATGGATTTCTGTGGTGGTTTGAACAAAAATGGCTCCCATAGGCTCAAAGGGAATGGTAATATTAGGAGCTGTGGCCTTGCTGAAGGAAATGTGCCGCTGGAGGTGGGCTTTGAAGTTTCAGAAGCTCCAGTCAAGCCCAGAAGCTCACTCTCTCTTCCTGCTGCCTGCCGATCCAGATGTAGGATTCCTTCTCCGGTACCATGTCTCCCTGTGTGCCACCATGTTTCCTGCCATGATGATAATGGGTTAAACCTCTGAATCTGTAAGTCAGCATCTATTAAATGTTTTATTTTGTAAGAGTAGCCTTGCTAGGTCATGGTGTCCCTAACAGCAATAGAAACCCCTACTAAGACAACCTCTGCATGTTGGCTAGGTAGGCAGAAACAATGGCCTCTTCCAGAGTTACTCATGGACTGTCTATTAATCGCAGAAAAGGCTTAGTCATCTTGAAATCCTAACTTCTTGCCCTAAGGAGGAGTTCAATGTATATTTTTGCAACCGAACTAGGAGACATGACTTTCGGCTTTTCTTTATACTGCAACACACCACTCCATAAGAAGCCATTTGCTCATCGGCAGAGCTCCAGAGCAATGTTGCCAGCAAGGAAGGTCAATAGATGTACAGATGATCCAGGCAAGGATACCACCCACAAGGAATTTGTTGTCTGATGGGAAAGAGACAGCACACATTGGAGGAAAGAAGACAGGTTGAGCAAGGCCGTGGTGTTGCACACCTTTAATCCCAGCACTTGGGAGGAAGAGGCAGGTAGATCTCTGTGAGCTTAAGGCCAACCTGGCCTACAAGTTCCAGGACAACCAGGCTATACAGAAAAACCTGGACTGGAAAAATCGAAAAGAAGAAGAGGAGAAGGTAATGAAATGTGATCACGAGACACCTGAATTCAGAACATAATTAGACCATTTCGGAAGGTGGTTATAGAGACAAGAAAAACCTGTCTAGGCACACATCAGGTTCCAATGCTATTCCCTGCTTAAGTTCATAGTGCTTCTAGATGAGCCAAAATCCAACGCTAAAGGAATAGGGTCTTAGCTGGGGTCATCCTTGTGGATTCCTAGGAAGTTTTCCAGAGTCAGGTTTCTTGCTAACCCCATAATGGCTCCCTCAATCAAGACATCTCTTTCCTTGCTCTCATCTCTGTCCTTCCTCCATCTCA
Organism: Chionomys nivalis; assembly: GCF_950005125.1. Classification (NCBI taxonomy): domain Eukaryota; kingdom Metazoa; phylum Chordata; class Mammalia; order Rodentia; family Cricetidae; genus Chionomys; species Chionomys nivalis. Next base: position 42,355,942 of record NC_080099.1, on the reverse strand, counting down.
ACTATGCCATTTCCCCAAGTTCTCCTCAACTCTCCCCTTCTTCTGTCCTCTTCTCCCTTTTCTTTTCCTTCTATCCCCCCTTCCTAATGCTCCCAATTTTGTCAGGTGATCATTTTTCAGTTTCTAAGTGGGTCTATATTGTTTTCTTTGGGTTCACGTTATTACTTAGCTTCTCTAGGATCATGAACTATAGGCTCAATGTCCTTTTTATAGATAGTATCCACTTATGAGTGAGTACATACCACATTCATTTTTGGGGGGTCTGGGTTACCTCACTCAGGTTAGTGTTTTATAATTTCATCCATTTGCATGCAAAATTCAAGATTTTTTTGCTGCTGAGTAGTACTCTAAAGTATAAATGTGCCACACTTTCTTTATCCATTCTTCAGTTAAGGGACATCTAGGTTGTTTCCAGGTTCTGGCTATTACAATTAATGCTGCTATGAACATAGGTTTTGTAGTATGATTGAACATCTTTTGGGTATATTCCCAAGAGTGGTATTGCTAGATCCCGAGGTAGGTTGATTCCCAATTTTCTGAGAAACTGCCATACTTATTTATACTTATTTCCAAAGTGGTTGTACAAATTTGCATTCCCACCAGCAATGGATGAGTGTTGGGATGGGGTGGGAGGGTGTGTGGAGGGAAAGGGAAGAAGGGAGGGAATGGGAATTTGGATTGGTATTTTTTTTAAAAAAAAAAATCTAATAAATTAAGAGAGAGAGAGAGAGAGAGAGAGAGAGAGAGAGAGAGAGAGAGACAAAGGTATGGGGTGGGGATGAGACAAGATGGTGAAAACAAAAACAACCTTGAAGCTCTGGAAAAAGAGACTTCTGAAAATGATTTATACCCAATTTTGAAGAAAAACATAGAATAACATTAATAGATATTAGATGGTGTGGTCTACATAAAATGAAAACAAACTTACCAGGAGGATACGCTGGGGTGGAAATAGAATGAAACAGACACGAGCTGGGACTAGACGGGGTGGGTTTGATGATGTAAATAAGAACCACAAGGTGACTCAAACCATAAAATCTTCAAGCTCTGGCCTGGGGTAGATTAGGGTTATTGACACAGAAGCTTGAATCAGGACACTCTTGTAAACATCCTCTGGAAACAAGGAAAGTATGAGGAGGCCAAAGGATGAACGGAGCCCTGAGAAGCATTGCAATTCCTAAACCTCCCTAGAGTGAGCTAGCACCCAGGGAGCCAAAGTCCAGGACGCCTCCGTCCTGCTTTCCTTGTATACTTGTAAGTATAAACTTGTGTCTGAATTGCCTTCTGTCCTGGTAGCATTTGACACTGTGTGATGAAAATGTCCTGTGTACTTTCTTTCTTTCTTTTTTTTTTTAAAAAGAGAACTGTCTTTATTGTTTGAAGCATAAAAAAGAGTAAACAAAAGTTGGTATTACATTTCATTTTTTATGTAGTCTTCTCAATGAAGGTATAAAAGTCCAGGGCCTCTTAGTTTTGTGAGCTTGTAAAAATGTCTAGACAGTCACACTCACAGGACAGAAAAGGCATTCACAACACGCAGCGACAGAAGATAAGCCCAGGTACATAGCTGGAACTATTGGAGAGAATTCTCAGTTCCCACCCTGCCAGGCCTTCATTTTCTCTTCATTTGCAGGCCGTAGGGAGCCTTTGGCCCCCTCAGAGACGTGTGGCCTTTGTTCTCCAGGCCCAAAGCTGGCTGCCTTGGATTCGCCTCTTTTCGACTTTGATTTCCATTTGAAGATAAATATGCTTCACTTGTGACCAAGGTCGTTTGGAATGCCTGCCTCCCTTTCATTTCAAATCACAATTCATTAAGATAAAATAGAAGATGCAGATTTTTTTCTAAATAAAAATATGCCGATTCAGCCACCGGCATCGCCCTAAGCGATAACACACGTGATTCATTTGTATCTACATGAGTATATATTTTCATCATTCTGGCTTTTGGGCACACTGAAATCATACAAACATAATCTCTGTGAACTCTGAACACAGAGCTCAGTACGACGCAGTGTGTTTGCTCAGGCCGCACTTGTAACTCAGGCCGTGTGGGTTCTAGATGCCGGCAAACAAGGAGAACTCTCGTTCTGCTGCTGTTGCTAATTAAGCCTATTCTCGCTGTGGAAAATTCTCCGGGAGCCTCTTTCCAGGGCATTGATAATAAGGGGGTAGTTTTTCTGACCCGAACGAAACATGAGGTAGTATTTTCTGAGATGCTACCTGGAAGGAAGTGAATTATTTCGCATCAAGGGTGTGTTCATCTAAGAAATACATGAATTACCTTCAGGGACTGCCTGAACATGGTCAATTGAAATGATTTAACAATGGAATCTAGAGGTCTGGTTACTTTCCCGGTGGGGATTTGCACTTTGGATAAAAACTGACATTTCAAATAATATGGGGGGGGGATTTAAATGCTTATAATTTCATTACTGCAATTATAACTGGGAGGAGCTTAAATTGATCCTTGACACTGATTTATGTGTTTAAATTAGTTCTTAAAAAATGACTTCAACCTTTTGTTCTGTTGCTCGCCCTCCAAAGAAGCTGTGGTAATGAGTGCATGGTGGGGGTGGACCGCCTTGGCTACACCTGCCTGAGCGTCTGAATAGGTCTTCCTTTATTGGTTTGTGCTCACACACTTTCTCAGTCAAGTTCTCTGCTGGATGACATTGAAAAGCTTTTGCTGATTCTCAAGGCAGCCTGTCAGCTTATCTTCTGTCAAAGTTAGTCGCTGCTCCAGAATTGAAACAGTCTGTGTCAAGACGTTGAGCTGTTCCATGATGTGCTCTAGAGCGTCAGTCACAGCGAGCGGCACGCTTCTTTGGCTCTCCAAGGGGAGGTCACTTAAGTCTTCTGCTTTCTTTTTCACAGTGGTTGCTGAGCGCTCTGGTATTAAGGAAGGGTTCAGGAAATACCCACAAATGTCTTCACCCTTCTCTGGTACAGCTCGGCTAGCAGAATCTGTTGTTGTGGTAGAATCGAAAGAAAGGACATCCACGACAGGGGGAGAGGAACTCTGCAAATCCATCACCTCAAGTTTTGGATTAATTTCAATAATCTCCTTCTTCTCTTCATGGAGATGCGGTGATCGTGGGTAGATGTCAAGAAGGTGTGGAGAGGACTCGAAATGCAATCTTTTGAGGTTTCTTTTATTAGGATCTTTGCAGTGCAACTGACTGAAGTTGGCCCTCCATAGTAAGACCTGGGCATCCGCACCTCCTGATGTAAACAGCTCTCCATCCCTTGAAAATGCAACAGTAAAGACAGGACCCGTATGTCCTTGAAGTGTGTATATGAGCCTTCCTCCAGGAGATCCAGAATCTTGAGTGTCCCATCAGAAGAGGCCGTGACTAGGCTGTTTCCCGAAGGATGGAATGATAGACAGTTCACACTGCAGCTGTGAACTTGGTAGTGCTGGAGTAATTTGTTCACTCATATATCCCAGATTTTCACCGTATGATTAGAACCCGCTGAAGCTATGCATGTACCATTAGGGTTAAAGTCCACAAAATTTGCAAACCCTCCAGAATCCGAGAAGTTATTGACACATTGCTTGCTGGCAGTATCCCAAATTTTAATGGTTTTATACTCACTACATGACACGATTAACCTCCCGTCGGGTGAGAATTTGGCGCTGCGGACCCAGTGTGTGTGCCGGCACAGGGAGTAGAGGAAGCGCCAGCGGAACATGTTCCATACTTTGATCGATTTGTCTTCAGAAGCTGTAACCAGAAGCTGGCCATCAGCCGAGAAGGCCACACTGCAAACTGGAGCCGTGTGTCCCTTAAACTCAGAGGACTTCCCTCTCCTATCAGGAACCCAGAGCCTATCAGTTCTGTCTCGTGAAGCAGAGGCTAATAAGTTTCCTTGTGGAGAAAACTGCACGCTGGTCACAACGTCCTTGTGGCCCACATATCTGTAAGCTCTAGTGTTTGGCTTCAAACTCCACAGCATAAGAAAGGTGTCCCAAGAGGCACTGGCAAGTTGTTTGCTGTTGGGGCTGAAGTCCACGGAAGTGATCGCAGCTTTGTGGCCTTTAAAATAACGTTCCAGAATCGGGTCCTCCCGGACAGAGGCCATGCGGGGAGCGGGCAGCTCCGGGGCCTGAGGGAGCCAGGGAGGGACGGGGACGAGGGGGGACCGTGCGGCGCCCGGAACCGTCAGCTCCGAGCGCCGGCGCCTCCCGGTCTCCTGTGTACTTTCTTATGAACATATCCTGTGGGGTCTGTTTCTTATTGAAGGCTCCACAGTTGGCGATTACATTTTGCTTTTAGGTTGTGGTTCCCCCCCCCCCACACCTTTATTTTATGAATATGGACTGACACAGACCCAAGTTGGCACTGTACAAAGACTCTCACTGCACAAAGAAAAGGTTTGGCCCTCAAAAGTCACAAGTTATGGCCAGGGCAGAAAACTCTCTGAGCCCAATGTTCACACCCATTTTACTATGTCAGCTGAGATTTATACCAATTTTATTTTTGAGACAGGATCTTTCTCTCTCATGTATCTCAGACTAGCCTCAAGTTCCACATATAGCTGAGGATAACCTTGAACTTTTGATCCTTCTGCCTCCACCTGTGGAGTGCTGGAGTTATAAATATACATCAGTACCACATGCAGTTTGTGATGTAGGATTCCTTTCTGCATGCTGCGAGTACCACTGGTTAATAAAGAATCTTCTTTGGGCCTATTGCAGTGCAGAATAGGGCAAGGTGGAAATTCCAAGCAGATAGAGGAAGAGAGAGTAGGTGGAGTCAAAGAGGCATCGTGTAGCTGTCGCAGGAAACAGACAAGTTAGAACGTTGCAGGTAAAACCATGAGTCTCATGGTAAGATATAATATAATGAAAATGGATTAATTTAGAGATATAAGAGCTTGCTAACAATACACTTAAGCTATTGGCCAAACAGTATTGCAATTAATACAATTTCTGTATGATTATTTTGGGTCTGGGCAGCTGGGAAATGAACAAGCAGCCTCCAGCAACAGTTTATTTGGTGCTAAAGATGAAATGTAGTGCTTCATGCATGCTAAGCACACATTCTACTGATTGAGCTATACATCCTGCTCTGTAAAAGTTTTTGTGGTGAGAATTATGAATGAGCTTTTGCCACTCAGTGAACTATTAGCTTCCATTATATGTGTTCTGACATTCACAGAGATGTCTCTATGTTTCTCCCTCCCCTCTCTTTCTCTCTCTCAATAATACTGGTCATCTGGACCACAAAAGCCCATTGAAATATAGAGAATGTTGTTTATTGTTTTAGCCTTTAAGTTATACAGGTATTAAGAATTATAGATCAATAGTCATCTATGTTTGCCATACTTATGGTTAGACATTAGATACATAGAGATTATATTCTGCATAGATAGATAATTTTCAACCATTTCAAAGAGCTGTAAAAAATGGAATTTAAATAGCTTAGGGTTCTGCTAAAGTGAGACACAATTGCTCCTGGCAGCACCAATCTATTCCCAAAAGAATGTTGAGCACTAAAGACACTCCATTTAGAGCATGTTTTCTTCTTGGCAAAACTGACCTTTGGGCAAAGAAATGCCTATGCCTCAACCACTGATAAGATACATAGCATCCAGAAATGGATAAGCAGGACTGTCAAATCTTGCCAAGACAGGGTAAGACAGTTTTGAAAAAGTTCCTGCCTTTGAAAATGGTCTGTCAGTCATTCTAGGCCTTAACCAAAGTTGGTTGCTTCAATGTTGCAAATGAGACTTTGGGTGATTGTCCAGGTAGCCAGTTGTCTCCGTCATTTGTTGCACATTTTGGAAGTTGCTTGATTGCACTATTTGCTTGCTCAAGTAATATTATTGCCTTCTCGGGTGAATGGGGTTGAAGACTAGATAGTTGTAGTTACTTTCCTCTCATGACTTGGCCAAGTTGTTTATCTTACAAGACTTAAACTAGTTAGGATAGGATAATTATTGAATATATTTGTTCTTATTGTATATAATTTTGTATTACGTTTAGAACTCTCTTGTTTAAGCAAAAGGGGGAGGTGCTGTTGGAAGTCTTACAGCTTGTGGTTACCTGCCTACTGGGGCATGGCCTCTTTTACTATATATGCTGATGCAGAGCCTACGTCCACCCTTCTTCCCTTCTTCCCCAGCTGCTCTTTTGGATTGCTGGATTCGATCTCTTTTCTTGGTTCAAGCAGAGAATTTTGATTTGTGAGTTTACCCCTACATAAATAATCATCTATTTCTCAATTCTGAGCTAGTGTGGGATTGCTTTTAAGCATCCATTCCACAGTACTTTTTCCAGTCTAAGTTTCCTCTTTACTCATCCAAATGCAAATATTCTTTGTTAAGCTCCTTTAAATCACTTTGATTTCTTTGTTCCATATCCCTTAACTCCTTATGTCATACCTGGCAAAATTCAACCATAATCAACATAATTCTAGATGTGCATTGACTTCTATGCAGATAAATTTGGGGGAAGAAAATAGGGCACCCATATTAAATGGACACATTTGAAATTTGTCATCACAAATATCACATGACATAATGACAAATCTACTCACTTCTTTCATATATTAGCATTCTTATTCCTCAATGCAACCAGTGCACATGTCCTCTTATTCCTCAATGTCTCCTATATTTTCTTCCCCATTTTCTATTGATTTTTCCTTAGATCTCATGGGTGGGCAACATGACCAGGGTATTCTCATTCTCCTATTCCCACTCCCAACAACATACGTACCTCATATACTGTGTGTGTTCTTTCCTGTGAAAATTGAAACAGTATCAGTATGTTTGAGAACTCTTTGTTGGCTCCAGATCTCATTGCAATACCTTTGTTCTAAGTACTTTTCAGTTAATGTCTTCTCAAATGATCATAAACAAAAATGTCAGTTAAAGCTGGATATAATTTTTAACTAATGTAGACATACACGTTCCTTTGTTAATTAATCGGAGAACAAATATTGCAATTTCAGATCTTTTTTGTATAGAATGTACTGTATCAACTATGAATTTGGTTTAATATCTTCTAGGTAGGAACTTAAAATATTTAAGAATAGTTTTACTAATATTTTTACTAATTTACCAAAAATTTTAGTAAATTTGAGTTGTCTTGTTCAGAATAATAATACAAGAACATTTTTAAGTAACTGGTTAGTAGTCAGGTAGTGGTGGTGCTCACCTTTAACCCCAGCACTCAAGAAGCAGAGGCAGGCAAATGTCTGTGAATTTCAAGCTAGCCTGGTCTACAGAGCAAGTTCTAGAACATCCAAGGATGCACAGCGAAACACCATCTCAAAAAACAAAACAAAAACAAAAATATTAAAAAATAAGAAAGAAACTGGCTAGATTCTTCCCAAACAATCATCTTATTTCCAATAAAATAACTGTTCAGTACCATTATTTGTTTTATTATTAAATAAAACATTTATTAAATGGCCAGTTACAGTAATAAATACAGAGGCCATACAAATGTCTGCCATTACAAAGCTCAAATACTAGGTAACTTGAACACCAAAAATACATTTCTTACAATTCTAGAGACCCAAAGTAAAAGATCAAGGTGTTGGCAGACCTGGCTTCTCTCAGGGTCCCCTCTGGCTTGTGAGTAGCTGCTTTCCTGCTGAGCATTCCAATGATGTAATGACCTGTGCAAAATTTTCTCTTCTTATCAGGTTACCACCCAATTGAGCTGGGCTCTCGCCTACCTGTCCTCCTTGAGACTCACTCAGCTTTAAAGATTCCTCTCTTCAAATACAGTTGCATTGAGGGTTAAGGTCTTACATTCGGAACAGAAGATGCTCCTGTGCTGGCAGATGAGGGGAGAGGTGGAGGCCCGGATGCTTGGACAGATGGGCAGAACAAGCCTGCGTTCCTTGCTTGACTGTGCTGTCTCTCACGCTGCTTTATGGGCGTTCAGTCTTGGTGAGCTGATAACTCACCAAGCTGATAATTCCTAACTCCCGTGTCTTTTCACTTGCTCCCTAGATCTTCTTTCTCCTTGATTTTTAGGATCAATTATATAGTCTGTAGAGCTCAATGTGTAAATACTTGTTCAAAATTATGAAGAATCTCTTGATGGGTGAGCACAAAGTTCAGAGTCTAGGGCAAGGCGTCTTCGGTGTGGGTCCTCCGTGACCATTAGGCCACACGATTTTGAAGGCCGTCTTTCAAGCCTCCTTCCCTCCCAGGTGTATAGACCCAGTTTTGCTCTAACACAGCTTTCAATACAGTCCAACTCCTCCCCATCCCAACTTTTCTCTTTCATCTCTGTTCTAAATGCAACATGAATCCAGTGTGTGAAAGGAAAAATACCTAGTTGGGGAGAAATGTGCTGTGCAGTGAGACAGGAAAAGAAATGGAATCAAGAATAGAACTCAAAAAAATCTGGCAAGGAGAAAACAAAAATACTTGGTCAAGCTGCAGCAGGTGACAAACACCCTGTGGCTTGGGACCCTAATTTTTATGGTACCGTCACTAATCTTCCAATTAGCTTTGTTCATAAAGGGATCAGACACACAGGGAGATGTGGTGCTTTGTAATAACTAATTAACTTCACCTTTATTGTGGTCATGAATTTTCATTCTTTTCCTACTGCCTGGGTGGTGGGGTTCATCTTTTATTCCAGATTCAGTGCGTTCACTTTTCATAATGTGTATAAGAACCGAACTGGATGTGCTCCTAGTGTTTCTTTGCCCACCTCTCTCCATTGGCTAGATTCATATGTGAGGACTGGAAAAGAGCTCACTGACGGAAAGTCTGGAATTTGACTCTTAGTGCAAGGAGGATTAGGCCAAACTCCAAAAAAAAAAAAAAAAAAAAAAAAAAAGCAAAACCTTGAGACAGACAGGAAGAAACTGTATGGCTACCATGTTTGACTGGCCGAAGGTACCCTCCACTTACCTTCAGGCGTTTCTTCAAACAGCATGTTACTGGATGTGATGCTTTCAAATTTTTAAAGCTTTCAGTCACCACATTTATATATTTATAGACTCTTTTTAGGGTGTCATGGCTGCCTTCCTTGTCTTCTCTAAATTCCCAGTAATTTTTTTTTTTTTAATGTCGTCTAGCTCTGACCTATTTTGCTGACATGGACTTCTTGGACTTCTACTTTGAAATATCCTCTTCCCAACTCAAACTACCCATTTCTAAAACTATGAAAGATAATTTATGTATTTATTTATTTGAGAGGCTGAAAGGCTAGACTGTGAGTTAGCTGAGGTGACATGAAGATTCAGGGACAACATCTTGGTGCCATCTGTTCTTAAGCAAACTTTGGTTCTGAAATGGAGGAAACCTTTTATATTGTTATCAACAATGTTCTATACCTCCTGTGGCTGAGGGGATCCTAAGGCTACCTTTAAGATAGATGGTCAGGATGTTGGTTTTTTTCTCAGCTGTCTGTGTTTGGGAGTTTGTTAGCAGGTCTGTTGTGGGATATTTGTTTACACTGTGTGAAGATGTGTCCTTGTGATTGGTATAATAAAGAATGGAATGGCTAATAGCTAGTCAGGAGAGAATAGGTGGGACTTCCAGCAAGAGAAAGGAACTGGAGATTAACTAAGGGTGCAAGAAACACCAGCAAGACACTAAAGGTGTCAGATGTACAGAATGGAGAAGAAGTAAAGAAGAACATGGCAGAATGAAGATTAATAAAAACCGGTTAATTTAGGTTATAAGAGCTAGATAGTAACAAGTCTAAGCTAAAGGTCAAGCTTTTGTAATTAATAATAAGTCTCCAAGTTATTATTAGGGGGTTGGCAGTCTCAAAGGATGCCTGAAGAGAAAGTCGGCTACACAAATCCATTGGTCCCTCAGGAGCTGTGGGCTGCATTTTATGTATGTGTGAAAGTAAGTATAGTGTTCCCTTGATCAGTTCTGATCCCCTCATCCCTAATCAGGAAAATTCTCAGTTACAATTGAACAGATAAGAATGAGTCATTCGGGGCTGTAGATTTAACTCAGCAGGTAGAGTACTTACCTCCCAAGAATGAGCCTTGGCTTTAGTCCTCAGTATTGCATACACAACGTGTGTGGGTGCATGCCTGTCATCCCAGCATTTGGGAGATGGAGGCAGGAGGATTCGAAGTCCAAGGTTATCTTCAGCTATATCACAAATTCCAGGCCAGCCTGGGCTATGTGCTACCTGAGACTCTAATACCAAACTAAGCAAACAGACAAAAAATAGTGTAAACCATTTTTGTGCAGTAGGAGAACATGTCCAGTAATGGTGCGTGTGGATGAGTTTATGAGGTGGAAGTGGACCTGCAGCTAGATGCAGGCTCTTGGCTCCCATTTTGTCTCTCTCACCCTCTGTCCCTCTTTCATTTACTTTCCCATTCCATAGCAGTATATGTATTAGGAAGAGTGTGGGTTCTGCAAAAAGAATTCTGAATTTGAATTCTAACTATCTGTGTCTTAATTTTATGTAAAAGTAGTACAAAACACCAATCTCTCCTTATAAGTTACCTCGAGGACCACCTGCATGGATATATGTAAAAAGGTTTTTAGAACTTTTCAAACCCATTAACATCTGCAGAACAAGCTACCTTTGATGGCTTATTGATGTCCATGACTCAGATATAGTGACTTCTGTTCTTCTATGTTATTTTAGGCATAGAGTAATCTGTTAATTAGCTTTGAATGTTACTTTGCTATTCTTTGGGTCAGGTAGTGATTCCTGGTCTAGTCCCTGGTAGCTGAAGGGGATAGTGTTGGGGCTATATAGCAGAGACTAATATTGCCTAAAAGGATAAACATTATCATGCACTGATGTCTATTAATTCATAACTATCCCTAAATAGTAGCTATCTATCATTAGTAGTACTTGCAAAATGAGAGCCCACGAGATTAAAATAAAGAAGCTAGTCAACATCACTCAGAATCTGAGTGCAGGATTCACAATCAATTCATTGTAGTCTCACTTTCAGAAAGAGACCAAGACAAGCTCAGTGAAAGGGGGAAATAGACAGGACAGAGCCACTACCCTTGCTTGTACACCAGTAACCTGAGATCATCCTTTCTGTAAGATGGCAAAGTCTCCTGTCTATGAAAGCTGATGTTAAATCCTGATTTGGCCCCAAACCCTAAGAAGCAGAATTATTTGACTTATAAGTCTTCACTGTCTTTGAATCAACTATAGGGAAACTCGATACTACTTAGTCACATTTATAAAATTTCCATTTATGCTCCTCTATGTAGTCATCTATAAGCATTTGCTAAAGCTCCCTAAATATACATACATGCATTTGTATGAGCACCTTTTTAGGAATGGATATATTAAGATCTTCTTATGCATTCATCATTAGAAATGCTGTAGGCTGTGAGCTCTATGGATGTATATAGGATTTGGAATTCTTAAATTCAAGTATCATCAAAAGGTCAGGTTTAAAAATTCTAATTCATTGATTCAAATGCCAGTAGAGATGAAAAAAGTAATCTTGAGTCATAGGTTTACAGTCTCTGCCTTTCTAGTTCAGGTTTTCCCACTGGCTCTGACAGGAATAAAAAGTGATCATCAACTACTTATAGGGCGACATATTTCTCTTTTTCTCCCTGGATCCCTACATGTCTTTCTTTTCCCTTTCTCTAAAAATAGAAATCTCATTCTAATTCTTGTTCTTAACACTCCTTATCCCCACTAACAAAAAAAAAAAAAGTCTGCTACTTCTCAAGTCTACTTTATTACAAATATGAATCTCAGTACCTAACAACCAAACACTGAAGGCCCTTTGCAGTGTCTCTGGTTCCAAACAGAGGACTCTGACCCTTGCAGTACAAACAAGCTATCCCCCTGCATCACAGGGCTCTGATGACAAGAAGAAAAAAAAATCCGTAGTCAGTAAAGTGGTTTTTTTTTTTTTTTTTGCTTTATCTCAATCCCTGATTCCTGCTTAAGAGGATTCAGATTAATTTGTTCCAAAAGTATTTGACTGCCACTCATGTTCAAATGGCATTTGGTGGGGAAGGCAGATGCAACCAACATACATAAATCTTGAATCTATCCTTGAGTGTATTAAAATTCAGAAGCAGAAGTAAGAGCTATCCACAAATTACAGTTTGAGAGAGAAAATACCGAGGAGAAACAAATATTAATTGGTCGTGGCATGTATTTGAAACTAAAATTTTTCATGGAGTGTTGAAAAGATTTGAGATAGCCCTTCAGGACATTCAGTAATTACAACAGCAGCACTGAAAGACGTGCCCGGCATGCAGGGAATCACACAGGACTTGGTACACGTTCCTGACCAACATTCAGCTCTAGCTGTTTGGTCAGAGCATTCTACTGTCTTGACATCCTCCCTTGAGATGCTCATGGGCCATATCATCCAAAGTTCCGGTAAACAGGCAACTTTTCTTCTACACCTTGACTTTCCTGTGCTCCTTTTAATTCTCTTCTACTACCAGGCTGGTTGTTTATTTTGGTTTTTCTGAGACAGGATCTTTTTGACCCAGGCTGACCCAGAACAAGCTCTCAGGTACAAGGATCAAAGGCATGAACCACCAACCTGTTCTTACCTTCCCAGTTTTTCTACCTAGATGTCTTAAGATTGCCCCGTGTGACAGGAAGCACTTTGTTCATCATTTCACCAATGCACAGTGCTGTGACAGCACTGATCCTCAACTGTGAAGACAGTGGTCACTGTCATGCACAGGGTAGGACTCTTGTGTTGGATGACAATGGATAGAAAGAACAACTATTCCACTCTGCCTAAAAATAAGGGGTTCTTGGCAGTGAAGGAAGTATGATATTAAAATGGAAAAGTGATTCACAATAAATATGAAGCCCAACCCCCAAGCAGACTTCATTTAAATGGAAAATCACTAGGTCATGTATTGGAGAAGCTACAAATAGCTTCAGACATGATCGGACAGAGAGGTCATGTGATCACAATGCAGACTTTTTCCACTCCAGCTTCCATTCCTTCCCTCCCTCTCCCTGAGATTGGCTTTGATTTCAAATGCTGCATTTCTCCCTCTAAACCCTGTGCCTGTGAACTCCTAGTGTCTATGGCAGAAGATAGCACAGAGATTCTAGCTTCTATTTATAGTGGTTGAACAGAGGCCCAGCCCAAAACCCATCCGCTGGAATCGACTACCTGGCCCGGAAGATAAAGCTAAATAAATGCTGCTTGCTTAGGCCTCAGTCATATGCATCAAGTATTGGAGCCAGGAATACCCAAGCTTCAGGAAGTAAGAAGTGAGGTTCTCTACAAGAAACCCCAAAATAGAAAGGATGGATACTGGGAGGCCAGCCTATCCTCTCCAAAATCCATCTAATGAAATTGAAGTTGTCCTTGTGGAATGTACGCTGTCACCAGCTTGTGTAGCAAAGCAGCTAAGAGCCATTAACTCACTAATGGCTTTTAGTGTTGATTGAGAGGGATGGATGATGTAAATCTAGCCAGGCTGGCTGCGTAGTAGGTGCTAAGGGTTCGCACAAGTGCCACTGACTTTAGCAGTATGGATGCTTAAGTCTGGATGATACACCAATTCTTCAAAGATCTTCCATGGCTTTTTCTAGGTGCCAAAGAAACTTGTTAGTTTCAAATTCTATTAATTGCTTATTCATGTTCCTACACAAATGCCTTGTGGGTACCTAGGTCACAGACATGAAGAAGGCAGAAGCCACATGGCCATGAAAGGAAGTTTGGGTTGGAGTGGAGCCCCATGCGTATCTACCTAGGGTGCTGTTTGAGTTGCCCCATCTGTTTCTGGATGAAAGGGGAAAGTGACTGAACTTTGTCATAAAGTCTCAGTTCTTTTCATTCTGGCCTTTCACGTACGATTTGCGCTTACAGAATAACACTTAAAAGTCGGTTAGGTGAGCCTTTTAGTAAGTGTCTGCAATCCCAAGCATAGGCAGGAAGATCAAGAATTTAAGGTGATGATCAGCTACACAGAGAGTTTCAAGACAGTCCAGGCTAGCTGAGTGGTAGTGGTGCACGCCTTTAATCCCAGCACTTGGGAGGCAGAGGCAGGAGGATCTCTGTGAGTTTGAGGCCAGCCTGGTCTACAAGCGCTAGTTCCAGGACAGGTTGCAATGCTACAGAGAAACCCTACCTACCTCAAAAAAAATAAATAAATAAAAAATAAAAAAAAAAAGACAGTCCAGGCTACATGAGGATTCATCTGTTTCAAAATAGATAAATAGATAGATAGATAGATAGATAGATAGATAGATAGATAGATAGATAGATAAATGTAGAACCTCAAACAAGTACATGACCACCATAAAAGGAATTCCAAAGTTTGTCAATACCTCTAGTATGCCAGACCTGGCCAAACATAAAGGAAAACTGTTCTTTCCTTCCACAAGGAGGGGTGTGGCCACAGGAGAAACTCCAAAACTTCACTTCCCCCCGTTCCTCCTTAAGAACTCTAGTCATTTTCATCCCTAGAAAGGGATGGAAAGGCCTATGCCCATCACCATGAGAACAGACGTGTGTCATGAGATAGAATATACACCATGAGAAAAGATGTGAGCCATGAGAAAGGATATGTGCCATGAAGAAAACCATCACCATGAGAAAGGCCATCACCAGGAGAAAGCATGTGTGCCATGAGAAAGGCCATGCACCATGAGAAAAACCATTACCAGGAAAAAGGATGTGTGCCATGAGCAAGGCCATGCACCATGAGAAAGGCCATCACCATAAGAAAGGAGGCTCACCATGAGAAAATTCATGTACCACGAGTAAGGCCATCACCATGAGAAAGACTATGCACCATGTCGCCCGTGCATTTTCACTCTTGCCTCCTGCTCCCAGAGTTAGCTTCCCAGAGTGGACAGAGAGTAGAATAAAGACCAGCATCTTTAATCTCCATGTAAACAACAACACCACATAGACACACACATACTACATCATACACACACACCACACAATAAGCACACACCACATGAAAACACACCCCACAGCACCACAAACACACAAACACATACATACCATACCATATGCACACACATACCACACCTCTCACACACACCTTACCATACATACACATACTCCCCACACCACACAGACATATACAATACCACAGCATACACACATACACCATACCATATACACATGTATTATATCATACCCACACCATATACATATACCATATACGTATGCCACACACACCTATACACCATACACATACCATCATAAACACACATATACACACAACCACACCACACAGACACACACATATCACTCCGTACACACACACCACATCATAAGACATATACCACACACCATACACACATACACCACACCATTCAGACACACCTTACAATACCACACACACAGACCACACTATATGCACACACATACCACAGCTCACACACACACCTTACCATACACACACACTCCCAACATCACACAGACATATACAATACCACAGCATACACACATACACCACACCAAACACACACACCATATACACATACACACATGCCACACTCACACCTTTATACCATACACACACCACCATAGACACACATACACAAACAACCACACCACACGTACATAGACACACACACACACCACACCACACACATACCACCACACTATTTCATCAGGCATACATACCACATACCATATACATACACCACACCACATCATATACATACATACCACACCACACAGATACATACACACACACATACTACACCAAACACATGTACTACACCATACACACAAACACATACACACACACTACACCACAGACACACACAGATACCATACCATATACACACACCACACAGACGTACACATAACCCACACATACACAAACACACACCACACACACACACACACAAACACACATGAACACAAATATTTCTGACTTATTTCTTAGGGGTATTTGAGAAGCTCTGTGAGTGCCTCGGCGGCAGGCAGACAACCAAGAGTGGGAAGGAGGAGACTACTGAGTCACTTACATGCCAAGCAAGAGCAATATCCACCAGCAAACAGGAATGTCTCAGGTAACCAACATATACATATATTCAGGCAATCACTGGGCATTCTGTAGCATTCTTTCCGGAAATATTTATAATTAAAAGAGGAATAAAAAAATCCTCAGGAACATCCAGCAAGGTCTGATGCTGGCAGGTAGGCAGGGGGAATTAAATGATTAGTCAGAGTATGAATGCCAAGTACCTTCTAAGTGACCATGAATATTCAGGTAAATGTGTCTGGCTGGACGATTACTGAAACAGCAGGCACCCAGTGGACAAAATGTACTCAAGTAAATCTTTAATTAACAGACAACACGGTATTGACGGATGCCCTGTTAGGTTCTAAGCCTGGGTGTACAGATGGCCGACCATATCCAAGGAAGAGAATTAAACATTCAGTAACCATCTGGCTAGGGTTCGCCATCACACCAGAAGTCCTCATCACTGGAAACATCTGGAATATTGAGCTAATCTTCTTTTTCTGTGGAGATAGTACTGCTGCAAGCCTAGTCATGGAGGTTGGGAGGGGTTGCAACTACCTACTAGGTGGGGTCGGAACCCAGAAACTTGCGTGGATTTCCTCCTAAGCCTGATGTTTCTGTAGACAAGAAACTAGGTTTTCCATTTTATTTCATAAGAAAAAAGACGACGTTGGAGCGTTATTCTAAATGACAGAAGTCTCTTTATATCTATTGTCATTGTAAAGTCTGTTTGCTGGTCTATTTTTTTAACTTATTCTTTGACAAGTGTGTGCTTGTTGTGGTGTAACAGTTTCCTCCGACACTGAAACATTCCATCCTCCAGGGAAGGTCCTTGAATAGGAAGGTAAACAACTCAAAATAGCTTCAGGAAGTCCTTGGAACTAACCAGATTCAGTATGCCCTTACCTGCTGTAGTAAATAATAAAGGCTCAGAGTCACCCTCAGACAAGCCATGCTATGATGAAGCCACCCAGACCAATTGCCTGGAAGAAGCAGAAACCAGTCAAACTCTTGGGGAAGTCTTAAATCACCTGAACCGCTGGGGATGGACGTCCTCCAACCTGTGGAACATCATGTAGGCTGTACAGTGTGCCCCAGGTTTCCCAGCTTTTGTGAACTGTTGCCTGTGTTGGGGTGGGCCTTGGTGAAAAGACTATTGTCTATGAGTCATTTCTGTTCTGTTAAGTAATCCCTCACCTATATTCCTGTAAGTGGAACTTTGGTCGGTCATGGACGCCGTCTCTGGGGTGAGCGGATGCATGTAGAGCATTTCCACAGGGATGAGTGGAGATGTGTCTAGCATCTCCGCAGGGGTAAGTGGATATGTGTCTAGCATCTCCGTAGGGGTGAGTGGATGTGTCTCGCATCTCCGCAGGGGTGAGTGGTATGTGTCTAGCATCTCTGCAGGGGTGAGTGGATATGTGTAGAGCATTTCTGCAGGGTTGAGTGGAGATGTGTCTAGCATCTCCGCAGGGGTGAGTGGTATGTGTCTAGCATCTCTGCAGGGGTGAGTGGATATGTGTAGAGCATTTCTGCAGGGGTGAGTGGGCATGTGTCTAGCATCTCCACAGGAGTGAGCTGCTGTGAAATAACACCGTGGACACATGGCATTTCTATTATAGATTAATAGAAATGGGTGAATTTAAGATGTAAGAGTTAGTTAATAATAGGTCAAAGAGTTTGCAATTAATATTTGGATATTTGGGATAACTGGTGGCCTGGAGAGAAACTTCCAGCTACAAGGCCATATGCATGTTAAACAAGCATTTTGCCATTACACTATATCCCAGCCCCATTAAGTACATTAAAATTCTGGTGTCTTTGAACTTGTTCAGCAAAATCACAATCTTGCGATGTCAATGATTACCAAAAGTCTCTCATTTTGGACTGAAGTATGAAGGTCAAAAACATCACTGATGGTGGCAAGGACTTCCATGGCACGTGAGAGTTGGCTTAAGATTTTGTGGGTTAGTGCCTCCTGCCTGGCCCCTGCCAATTTGAAAACAACATTGCAACTAGAATTTTAAGAATAGCTAAGGTTTGCTTGCAAATATTTTATGAGCACTGCAAGCTAAATCGGGCTTTTACAGAGTAAACTTTGATGAGTCCTTCTGAAAATGGAGTACCACTTCTACTTTATTATCTGTAAGATATTTTGATGATCACATATTAAAGTGTCAAATATACGTACATAATCTACAACACTGATCTTGAGTATATGGTGACTTTTTTTGTCTTGTTTCCTGTAGAGAGTATTGACATTTCTCTACATCTCTTAAGAATACTCTCAACAAGATAATATAATATTTGTCAAAATTTTTGATAAAATAAAGTAACTTTATTAAAATAAGTTTTAAAGCTCTGACCATGCAACTGTAACCACCCCCTCCTTGCTATAGTATATTGAGTCCCTGTAAAAGACTAGAGAAAGATAAATAGAGAAGGCATTACAGGCTAAATTTAAGTGTATAGAGACAATCTGCTAGTAGAAAAATGACAATAAAATTTAGGTATATTTATCTTTATCTTTTATTCTTCCTTTGTATGTATACATATTTGTTCATCTGAATACTAGTATTACCACATATGGTTTTGTTCATCTTACTTGTTTAATTTTAATTTTTATGCTTTGACAATTTCATGATTGCATACAATGTATCTTGATCATATCACCCCTCCTTCCTTCCTACAGCTCCATCAAGATTTCCAAATCATCTCCCTTTCAATTTCATGTCCTCCATATATATTTAATTTATATGTATATATGACCCACAGAATCCAGTGAAGGCAACCTATATGCACACAGGCACAGAGTCATCCCCAGAGGCATGGACAGCCAGCCACCCAGCAGTCACACTCCAAAAGGAAAATGTCCCTCCCTCAGCAGCTTTCAACAGACAATTGCTCCACACCATGAGGCCTCAGCAGTGCTACCCTCTCTATACCGGAATTTTTAATTAGCTTGATCTTATGTGGGTGCTTACACAAGTTATAAGATTAAGATTTTTTTCCTTGTGTTATTCATTGAGTGAGTTTTGAAGGCTGCCTACGACTTTGTGGTGGGGCTGGAATTTAAGCCCTGTGTCTTACCTGTGGGAACTGGGTGGCATTTCAGAGTTCAGAATTCATTAGGTGGGGGACTCCCACTCTGTTACCCAAAGCAAAACAAAACAGCAACAACAATAAAAAATGTTGAGGGTTTGTTAGGAGGCTATTATCTAAGTTGGAATAAATGTAGATCAAATAACACGATACCAAATATGACTGGCCTAAGTCTTTCCCCCGCCTTATCCTGACTGAAGGGATGGAATTAGTGATTATCCTCATTTGTTTTCACTTTTAGAAAACCATCACAAAAGGAACCACTGCTGTGACTTCCTTAAGCAAACAGTAAATGTAAACTAAGTTGTTTTTATCTCCTCATACCTGCCGTTGAGTGTGGCTAACAGCCCCCATTTCCTCTTTACAGCACACAGGGACTGTCACAGAAATCCACACCTGGGCGCAATGCAGACACCAACAGATCATGGAGAGCCCATTCCCAACTCCTGTGAATGCAGGAGTTGACATTCACAACTCCTGCATGCAATGCAGAAGAGGGGGCAGAAAGAATATAAGAGCCAGAATACCAGAAAGTCTGCTGGGAAACATTTTCTTAGAAATAACTGCATTGGCCAAAACCAATGGACATGTTAATACGGAAGGGGGAGGCTTGGGGGGTGGTCCCACCCCTAGACAAAGAACTATAGCCTTTGGTGGAGAAGTAACCTCTCCCAGGGATCAGTTCTTCATTGGTTGTTCAATGCATAGTGACCAAAACCTTGAAACCATATGTACACCAACAACAAAATGGATGCAGCAAGTCATATATATATATGTGAATATGTTCATATACATACATATATATACATATTAATGATGATAATCAAAGAAAAAGAGACTATTGACTTGGGAATGGAAGGATGGGGTGGGGTTCAAGGAAGCACAGCTAGGGGAGCTAGAGGGAGGAAAAGGGGAGGGAAGTAATATAATTCTACTCCGGTTAAAAACAAACAAAACAAGTGAGCAGCGTGAGAAGTTTCCTCTTGTCTCTCTGCCCTTGACTGGAGATGAGTTGCTTGAGTCCCCGCCTTGTCTTCCCCACAGAAATGCGCTGTGATCTAGAATTGTGAGCCAATAATTCCATCCTCCCATGCTGCTTCCATCAGGATGTTTGTCATAGCAGCAGGAATGTAACTAAAGCAGCAGCTAACATTATCCATGAGGGCTTCACTCCCATAACCTAAAGCCCAAGGCTGCATCCCTGAGCAAGACAGTGGAACACTGGCATTTGGGCTTCAAAACAGGAATCCCAGAAAATCAGGCATTCAGTCCACTGCAGGAAGATAGGTAAACAGGCAATTTCAGTGTCGTGTCTTCAGCGTTTCGAGAAAGCAGAGAAAAGGGCAACATTAGGGATTGCCAGGAGGGTGTCCTACTTAGAGAGGAAGGATGAAGGACATATGTATACATGACTCATAGTATACTCTATAGAATAAATTTTAGATAAAAATTATTAATTGGGTTGGTAGGGTATAACTCAGTGGTAGATTGTTGCCCTGCATGTATGAGGCTCTGGATTCCATCCCCAATACCGTGAAAACGTAATACATACTAGTGGAAAAATGAGACAAAAAAGTGAGACTAGAGATAAAATAACAGAAGACAGAGGAGTTAGCAAGATCCAGTAAGAAGAAAGAGAAGCAAAGGCCAAGATACTAGAAATAGTCAAATACATGATCATCTTCTACTGCATTGGTCAGTTTTCATTACAAAAGCTGTTAACTTTATAAAGCAAAGAGGATTATGTGATTCACAATTTCTGGGGGTTCGAAGTATTGTTCCTGTTTGGTTCTGGGAAGGAACCTTATGGCTGCTGGTATGACCCTTGGTAAGAACACTTTAGAGAATAAGAAATCAAATCACCAAGCATAGGACAAAGAGGGAACAGCCATGTTTGCCCTTTGACAAAGACCCTCTTCCAACAACTTATGGTCCCAGAAGACTGGTTTTATTTCTTTCCAAATATAAGGTCCACAGTGACTTGCCTCAAGTCTCCACCTTAAGGTTCCTAGCCCTGATACAAGACCGAGACCTACTACACAGGTACCATTAAGGACACAGTAACACCATATCCAAAACATGGCTTACACCTCAACTGATGGCCACTCAAACTTCAGTGCATGGAAGAATCCATGCGGATGAGTATTGAGAGGAGTCCCAGGCGGAAGGGCAAGCGGCACATCCGTGAGTATGGGTAAACATCAGGAAACAGAGAGGGGATCCTGGGGTGGGGCACAGGCTTTAAGGGAGGGGTGGTAAGGATAAGAGAATCCATGAAACATGAAAGTGGGGAGAGATGGGTGGATATAAGCAGGTACAAGTGGGAAGGGACTGTGAGAAGAGGGGAAGGGGGATAAAGCAAAGTAAAACAAATTTCCTGGAAATGTCAAAATGAAGCCTGCTGCATTGTGCGTATTTTAAAACCAACTTAAATAATAAAAATGTTTGAATACAGAAAATCGGTTCTTAAAATACAGGCTCCTAGTCCTTCTGTTCAGATGTCCTAACTCACCCAGGAATCAGAAGGAATTCCACAGATAACCCAGTGATAGCTGGAAGGCAAATCCCAAAGAAACAGCATTAATGAAGCACTGACATATAGAAGGCAGCGGTAGGATTGGAACAGAGCTCAACCAAATCCAGAGACTTCCCTTAATCAGTCCACATGACACCCTCGGGTGTCCTTCCCGTTCTTTTTTTTTTTTTCTTGCTGATTTTTTTTATTAATTAATTAATTTAATTATTAAAGATTTCTGCCTCTTCCCCGCCACCACCTCCCATTCCCTCCCCCTCCCCCAATCAAGTCTTCCTTCCTCCTCAGCCCAAAGAGCAAGCAAGTTTCTCTGCCCTGTGGGAGGTCCAAGGACCACCCACCTCCATCCAGGTCTATTAAGGTGAGCATCCAAACTACCTGGGCTCCCACAAAGCCATTACATGCAATAGGATCAAGAACCCATTGCCATTGTTCTTCAGTTCTCAGTAGTCCTCATTGTCCATTATGTTCAGTGAGACCGGTTTTGTCCCATGCTTTTTCAGTCCCCGGCCAGCTGGCCTTGGTGAGTTCCCGATAGATCATCCCCATTGCCTCAGTGTGTGGGTGCACCCCTCGCCGTCCTGAGTTCCTTGCTCGTGCTCACTCTCCTTCTGCTCCTCCTTTGGATCGTGAGACTTCAGTCCAGTGCTCCAATGTTGGTCTCTGTCTCTGTCTTCTTTCATCGCCTGATGAAGGTTAATATTCAGGGGGATGCTTATATGTTTTTCTTTGGGTTCACCTTCTTATTTAGCTTCTCTAGAGTCACGAATTATAGTCTCAATGTCCTTTATTTATGGCTAGAAACCAAATATGAGTGAGTACATCCCATGTTCCTCTTTTTGGGTCTGGCTTACCTCACTCAGGATAGTGTTTTCAATTTCCGTCCATTTGTATGCAAAATTCAAGAAGTCATTGTTTTTTACTGCTGAGTAGTACTCTAATATGTATATATTCCATACTTTCTTCATCCATTCTTCCATTGAAGGACATCTAGGTTGTTTCCAGGTTCTGGCAATTACAAACAATGCTGCTATGAACATAGTTGAGCATATACTTTTGTTGTATGTTTGGGCATCTCTTGGGTATATTCCCAATAGTGGTATTGCTGGGTCAAGAGGTAGGTTGAACCCGACTTTCCTGAGAAACCGCCACACTGCTTTCCAAAGTGGTTGCACAAGTTTGCATTCCCACCAGCAATGGATGAGAGTGCCCCTTTCTCCACAACCTCTCCAGCAGAGGCTATCATTGGTGTTTTTGATTTTAGCCATTCTGACCGGTGTAAGATGGTATCTTAATGTTGTCTTGATTTGCATTTCCCTGATTGCTAAGGAAGTTGAGCATGATCTTAAGTGACTTTTGGCCATTTGAACTTCTTCTGTTGAAAAGTCTCTGTTCAGCTCAGTGCCCCATTTTATAATTGGATTGATTAACCTTTTACGGTCTAATTTCTTGAGTTCTTTGTATATTTTGGATATCAGACCTTTGTCAGTTGCGGGGTTGGTGAAGATCTTCTCCCAGTCAGTGGGTTGCCTTTCTGTCTTAGTGACAGTGTCCTTTGCTTTACAGAAGCTTCTCAGTCTCAGGAGGTCCCATTTATTCAATGATGTCCTTAGTGTTTGTGCGTTCTTTCCTTGAATGACTTTACCGTCAGTTGTCCCCTTGTCTGCTGCTCTCGTCACACCATGAGCAAGTCCAGAAAAAGCAGTTACAAAAGTCATTTTACGTCACACGTCACACTGCACCTGGCAAATAAAAGGTCCATGAATTGTAGAAATTAAGATAACTTTTCTGCCAACAGCAAGTATGCTTTCATGGGTGAAGCATGACCAGATGAGGCTTTGGGAACCGAAGGCATGATTAAGAATTTGGATGTGGGTTTATTAAGACAGTGGGTCTAACGTGAAGAGGTTAGGGTTTGGCTTGGAGGATTCGGGGTCTGCTTTCGCTCTCCAGTTCCTAGGGAGTGGCTGCTCTGGATGAGGAAAGGCTGCGGTGCCTCAGAGAGCTGCCAACAGAAAGTGCTGTCCCTCCGCAGGGCCAGAAAGCGGAGCCCAGGTGCCTTCCATCGCTTGAGAGCCAGCGACCCCCGCCCTAGGCTTTCATCTTCATCATGGCTGAGCTGATCCAAAAGAAGCTGCAGGGAGAAGTGGAGAAATACCAGCAGCTGCAGAAGGACTTAAGTAAATCCATGTCAGGGAGGCAGAAGCTTGAGGCCCAGCTAACAGAAAATAATATCGTGAAGGAGGAACTGGCCTTGCTGGATGGATCCAACGTGGTCTTTAAGCTGCTGGGACCCGTGCTTGTCAAACAGGAGCTAGGGGAGGCTCGGGCCACGGTGGGGAAGAGGCTAGACTACATCACAGCGGAAATTAAGCGCTACGAATCGCAGCTTCGGGACCTTGAGCGGCAGTCAGAGCAACAGAGGGAAACCCTTGCTCAGCTGCAACAGGAGTTCCAGCGAGCCCAGGCAGCAAAGGCTCCTGGGAAGGACTGACCCCCATGGAAGGGGGAGGGGAGGGAGGGGTGAGGCAGCTCCAGGGTCCCCACTAGAATAGCCAATAAAATGTAAACAAAAGCAAAAAAAAAAAAAAAAAAAGAATTTGGATGTGTTGGCTATTTTACCAGATCCATGCGACTTATTTAAAATGCTTCCCCTTATTTTAGATTTTTTTTTTAAAAAAATGTTATCTTAATAAAAGAATTTTTTCCATTATGTATCATTGTAAATAAAACTGTGAGTCTCCCTGGGGTGATACTATCAGCTAACCTGTCCTAAGTGTTCTGTTAGACAGAGAACCAGGCACTTGACTTGGTTCTCCATGTACTGGTCCCTGTCAAGTCTAGATACACACAGGTTTTCTTCTCAGCGTGGGTTTCTGCATTCAGATCCAGCGCACAATGATGTTGCAAGTCTTTGTTCTTGTCCTTATGACGAGAAACATTATAAAAATCAGTGACACTTTATAGACACCTCAGAGAACTCATCTGTTGAAGGACAGGAACACTGAAATAAAGAGCAGCAGGTTCATCCCGAGAGCCACAGCCAGGGCCAGCATCTCCAGCCATCTCAAGCCCTATAGAGTTCTAAATGGTAATTTTGATAAATGAACAAAGGTTGACGGAGTTAGGGGAGGGGAAACTGTGATTAGAATTTATTATATATAAAAAAGGAGCTTTTCTTCACAAAAGAAATAAGAAAGCCTGACTGTAACTACCATGAGAATGAGAGATGTCCCAAGACCTGCAGTCTGACCTCCCATTAACTTCCTCTTGGGCTCCACCTACAGAGACCCCATCACATTCTCACAGTGAGATCCAAGAAAGATTTTTCTCCTGACTCTAGCAAGAGAAGACTAGTCGTCGGAGAGAGGCAGAGAGCATGAGAAAGCAAGAGTGAGGTGAGAGGGAGGGAAAGAGGGAGGAGAGAGGAGGAAGAAAAAGAGACTCTTTTCCATAGCTCAGGCCTTCTCCCCAGAAGCAGGACCTTGGCAGCCTTTTTTTCTTCTAGAGAAAACATCCCCACTACTCCAGATCCCTCGAGCTTTTCTGTCTCATTTATGGCATGAGGGGAGAAAGGAACCATTGTCAACTGAAGCCAGTGCAGCAAGACTGGCAATGCTACACCCAGGAAAGGGTTTGGGACATGTGGTACCGAGGGCAGAAATCTGTTCCTCACAGACACACTTGTGAAGATCTTAGCATTGTAAGACTAGTCCATCCAGTGAAGTAACCAAAACTACTGAGTCCAAGCAAGCCAAGGAAACAAGCAAGTAAAAGCTACTTTGGCATACTATAGCCAAGCTTCAACACGTGGCGGCAAAGAGAAAGCCAGGGAAGCTGGGAGCTGGTGGGAGACCTCACAGGCAGAAGAGTCAGCTAATGGAAAACTTCTCAAAACGGAAGTAGAGGGGAATGAAGTGTTGAAAGATGGAGAGAAACTTGGAATTCTGGGTCCTGCAGAATTATCCTCTGCAGATGAAGGAGTCTGGTGACTGGGGAAGCTGTGCACATGTCTAGGTAGGGCATACATGGGATACCTCTGTACCCTTGGTTCGGTTCCCCTGTAAACTAAAACTACTTTAAAATATAAAGTCCTCTTGACAAGGGGAGTAGAAATGTAAACAATTTGAAGATGATGATAATAGGCTCGAATTTTCTGAAGGGCGCAAAGGCAATGGAAGGTCCAGGAGGGTTCAAGCCAACATCCATCTCCCTCAGAAGCCTGTGCTCTGCAGGGAGCAAGAAGTCCTCTCAGACCATCTCATCTGAATGCAGCATTTTGTTAAATGAATTCTAAAGAAATATCAACAATGGTTTTCTTAAAAAATAAAAGGATGTGAGCTAGCTTCAGTGAATAAAATGAATTCACTAAAAATGAGTGTTTAATCTTCCTAACTAGTTAAGCCAGGAATGTTTGACCAAAAATATTCTCAATCCTGAAGGAAGGGAATGCTTCAGGTAAATCTATCGATACTTGCCTGGAACCCTCACTACCTTCATCACTGTTTATTACTTTAGCGAAAGCCTGCCAGCTCCTTTGTTAAATCATCACTGCTTAAGACTAACGAAGTTAAGGAGCAAATATGGATCACACCATTTGGTTATCGGCTTTTGATAAATTTGACAGCTCTGCAAGTCAGAAGTGGCCACTGTGAAAAGCGATGCATCAAGACTGTCTCCTCTGTTGCTAAACTCTCAGTAATTCCAAACAGTCCCCTCGCCCCAGTGAGAAGAGCTTAGCCCAGGGCTGGCTCAGGTGTCCGAACAGCATGAATCTCTTAGCTCTGGCTGCCCCACTGACTGAGTACAATCTCCTCCTCCTCCTTCGGTAGACAGAATGCAGCCCTTTTCTCCGCGAGACCTTGAGCCCAGCCTTTGTCAACACATTCACGGGCCTGTGTGCTTTGCTCTCTTACATAATTTGGTACTGAACTCCAACCTTCAGCTGTCTGCTTCCTTCACCGAACTGGGGGCTTCTTGACAGGTGTATGCCTGGTTCACTCATCTTCCCATTTGGTGCCAATGGCGCTTGGGAAAGTGGCCCATGCTACTGCGAGGGGCAGCGACTACAGCAATAGCGTCCCTTTATCCTGCACTCTGTTCTGGGCCAAGCTTTCTACAAAGAAAATGATCTGATCGAATAGTCTCAATAGTTTTTGCAGGGAGGTATTGTGGTAACTGATATTTGTGTAGACACAAAGTCTTAAAGCTTTGAGACTGCCAGCCAGTTCCAGAACCTAGTTCTACTACTGTTGGCCCATATGTTATGAATTTCTTACTATAAGGTGCAAATGTAACTTCTGAAAGAGCACAGTGGCTTTGTCTTTATTGTCATGGGGTGAGACAGTACTTCAGAAGAAATGCCCCAGGATGCGTTCTTGGACATCTTTAGCAATCCTTCAGGGGAGTTGCTTTCCTTCAACACTGTGAAGACAGACAGAATCCTTTCAAAGAGTGGGCATGTCTGGATGATGGGCAGAGGCTTCTAGTGCCAAGGAAGGCAATGCATGGAGTGATTGATGTTTGGCTTCTAAGAGATGTGGTTAAGTGTTTATGCGCAGCCCAGTCCTCCTCTAGACCCAGCCACCCAGTGCTTATGCACAGTCCTCCTCCAGACGCAGCCACTCAGTGCTTATGCACAGTCCTCCTCTAGACCCAGCCACTCAGTTCTTATGCACAGTCCTCCTCCTCCAGACGCAGCCGCTCAGTGCTGTTCATCTGCCAGAATATCCTCATGGTCACAGCTGAAGATGACCTATCCTTGTCCCCTTTCCAGCTACTTGAGCTGAGGGGACTCTAACTGAAGCAGTTGATTGAATCAGCTCTGAAGCAATCATCATAAATTGGTTTGCTTCATAATCAGCCTTTGTGGCTACGTCGGGGTAATGTTTGTTTTATCCTTTGACTGACTGACTGATTATTGTTTAACCACAGTGGTTCATAATGTGGCACATAATTTAGACACAATCAAAGTCACCTATGAAGAGCTACTGGAGCAAATCTCATCTACATGCAATGCCATCTTACTTAAGGCAACAGGAGATTCAAGGCTGGGAGGAAAATAGCTTAAAATATACTGAGATCTTCTCCTCAATCTGTCAGTCTGTCTCTCTCTGTTTCTATTTCTCTCTCTGTCTCTTTCACTTTGTTTCTCTCTGTGTGTATGTCTCTCTCTCCTTTTACCTCTCTCTCTCTCTGCTTCTTTCTCTCCCTCTCTCCTCTCTTTCAGACGTACCACGTACATACACACATGCTTGATACAGTGATATAAAAGAAGCAGAAAATCCACAAAAACCAGACCACTTGTGTTTATCCTCTTCCAGGTTCTCCTTGCACCCTCTCCCACTCCTGACTGACTGCTGATCTATTTTTGATCAAGTTGGATTCAATGTCTTAATTAGTAATCTGCTGTGACCAGGACTTCTTCTACTAGGTGATTTTCACCTTGAACTCCCAGCCTTAGCGCTGGACGTGCATCCATAGTTACATCACAAACAGAATGTTGTTGAAGGAGTGTTTCCAAGCTGACCATAGCAAGACTGGTGAGGGAAACAACAAACATCTTCCTCCATTGAGCAAAATACCTTCCCCAAACAGAGTTGCCTGTCTCGTAAATGTGCATTGGCAGCTTTTGTCCTTTTCACTGTCACTAAGAAAGCTTCAATGTCTCCTGCGTATATCAAAATTTGAAGACTGGAAAATAAATTTTAAAAAACTGCCAAGGTGAGGAAAGGAATGCATTTGCCTTGGAATGTATTGTTACTTTGAAGTTCTACGTCTCTTGGAACATCCATCAGGACTCCTGAGGCGGCCCTATACATAATTCAGTCTGGAAGTGATGGAGATGATGACAGATGGACCCTTTTTGTCTTTACAGTTCTGCAGAGTTAACTTTCCACAAGAAAGGCTGGTAGGTTCTGGGGAAAGCAGATCACTGTTGCTTTCCAGGTTAGAAGCAATGGTTCCAAAGAAAACATTAATCTCAGGATTTCTCACATTACCGATTGCTCATCCTAAAGTATATTATGATAAATAATTCTGAAGTATACAAATAGGCCTGGGTCATTTTACACTCCAGAATCCACAACAATAACAACAACAAAGTGGCTTTTGATTCATTGGAAACTAGTTTCCTAGCAACGAAGGTCACAGGAAGCCCAGCCCCATTTGGATGGAGGAAGACTCACAATGCTTGTGTCGCTGTGAAGCACTGCAATCCTCTTTAGACAGCCGAGCTTTCAATTAGTTTGTTTTGCTGATTAATCTCTGCTTTCACTGCAACTGTCTGTATAAGAAATACGAAAGAAACCACAGTGCTCTGCTACGGAGCTGCAGCACTACAGGCTGAATTTCTGTCTTCATTTAGATTGAAGAATTTTGAGAGCCATCTGCATGGATTTAAATACCTTTTTGACAATGGTAGACTTTCCTTTGAGCCAACAATTTAAAAGATTCTTTCCTCTAAAAATGAGAATTTTCCAGCAGATCTGATTTTCTCATGAATGTCAAATTAGCAAATAAGGTATTTGGGTGTTCAGTCTCTAATCTGCATATGAAATGCCCTCAAAATAAAACAATCTGTTTTGTATTCTTAGTGGGAAAGTCATCTTATATAGATTTTAGAAGAAATGTACCAAGAAGGCCAGTATTTACCTCCTAGTCTTCACAGAACTGAGAGTAACAGGTTGCTATGCCTATTCAGCCCAAAGCTTTTTCAATAAAATTTTAGAAAGGATGTGGAAATCTTTGTTTTTCATGTACAGCATAGTAACACGCAGGCTCTCAAGGACTCTGCCAATAGCTCAATTCAAGTCATGCTGCAGGAGAAAGGGGAGAATCTAGAAGAGAGTAACGGAGGGAGGAGGAAACAGGAAGAGAGAATGCGTCTGTCTAAATCATATTGCTTGTACACTTTTGGATGTAGGTGACACAGGGGATCTGTAATGAAAAGTGCTTCCTGGGTGCTGGGTATGTAGACATCTTGAACTAAAAGCTTTATACTATCATTTGATTTAATACAGCACACCGAGAGCTATTATGATCCCTGTTTTCTAAGTGCTAAAACAAATGCTCAAAATAAATGATTTGATTCACAACGCTAAGTACAAGAGTCTATCTTGATCCCGGCAGTAAGATGCCCAAGTCTCAGCTTGGCCAGTAATTTAAAAGATGTGTCTTACCGTCTGTCACTATTTGCTGATCCCATGGAATGCCTTATTTATCTCAAACCTGAAAGCAGCAAACAGACTTGTCCTCACTCTGCTGGCACATCTTCTTTCTCACTGACACACCACCCTCTCCGGATGTCCTCCTCCAAACACTTTCAAGTTCAACTCATGATGCCCCAATAGCTCACACGGAGATGGTTCTGGGGCTTTAGAGCCATGTATTTACAGCCAGTGAAAATTCTGTGATCCTTAAAGATTCATTTGATTTGGTCCAATTTAAATATTAAGATTCCATGCCAGATTTCACTTGAAAAAAGAAATATGTGGAGGTGCATGCAACACTAAGATACAACCAGATGGTTCTTTTTAATGTGTTTCTGTGTGGAGGGCAATGGAGAAAGAGTCCTCAACTGCAGCCGTCCTTTCTGGATGACTTAGCATCCCCAAACAAGAAAGCAAACAGAAAGCCTACCTTCAGAGCCTGACTGGGCAGGGGAGTCACTTGAAGTGGGGAACTAATTATGTGGACATCTCATTCCCATTTAGTCTTCACACTGTCCACATTGGCAAGCTCACCCAGAAGAGCTGGGTAAATCTCTTTCCTTTCTGAGCCTCCAGAAAACCAACCATTCAGACATATGGGAATATAACACATGTTTTAGGACATAAATTTGCAACCAATAAATTTGTACCAGAAAAATATTCTATCTATCTTCTATCTATCTATCTATCTATCTATCTATCTATCTATCTATCTATCATCTATCTAATTCATTATCTATCTAACCTATCATCAATCATCTATCTATCTACATCACTCTCTCTATTTTTCTCTCTCTCCTCTTTCCTGTTTTCTGTATAATTCTACAGAACTCTTAGAGTCTTGCAACTACCAAAGTGTCAGAGATTCCTTCAGACATCTGCTCCTCCAGGGTACCAATATGCCATGGGTGTGGCGGTGCTGCTCTTTTAAACACTCTTGGGGCACAGGTTGCTGGTCACTAAAGTGAGTAGGAGCCCTATGCCTATGGTCTAATTCTCTTTACCTCTAGAACCAATCTGTATCCTGAGGACACCTGCAAGGAAGAAACCAAATGATTGGGCTTTAACCTAGACATCATTTCAGTCTGCAGCGGGAAAGGCTCCTGAGGGAGAGGACAGAAGTGATGCTCAGAAAATAATATAACCTAATGCACTAAGAGCACCAGCGAAGCATCAAGATTGTAGGAACAACTGTTTTGTTTGTTTGTTTGTTTTTGCAGGTCGTCATCTGCCTAAAGTCCAAAGGCACAATGAGGGTCACAGTTGCCTTCAGTGTTTCTCCCTATTATTGTTTTAGTCGTGGAAGATTAAACTCTTACTACCATAGAGGATGAAACTGAGAAGCACTTCTCCTACAGCCCAGAGGAATTTTGTCGCAGGTCACTGTCCAGAAGACTTTCTAGGTAGTGGTGACTCCTGCATGGCCCCTCTTCTCTGTGAAGAAGGAATTGGAGTCTCGACTATGTAGTCACTTCTGTGAGTTTCCTACTCTGTGTCGCTCTCACAGCAGATGAGAACATAAATGAGTCCATATGCCTGTACTCCCAACCTCCATTTCCATTGATCTTGTCTGTTTGCTTCAGCAGAAGCAAGTAGAGGGAAATTTTGAACTTGTCTGCAAAATACAGCATCTGTCTTTGAGACCCAGGCGGGTCAGTGTCTGCTTTGGGACCTGCCACATACTTTCTGCTACACATAGATCCTGTTACCTTCTGCAGTGGAGAAGATGTAGTGGAATTATAGACCACACACACCAGACTCTGCTTTCTTTCCATGCAGAGCTCAAGAAATGTGCTTACATTTTATTCCTCTATGGGTACAGTCAGTCTCTAGGGTCATTGTCCTTCAAAGTTGTTAGGTTTGGTTTGGTAGAACAGCTTTTCTACTGGGAAAAGATTAAAGACACAGTGCATTTGTTTGAAAAGAAAAGGAAAGGAAAGGAAAGGAAAGGAAAGGAAAGGAAAGGAAAGGAAAGGAAAGAAAAGAAAAGGAAAGAAGAAATAGATAAAGTTGACTGTCCTGGAGATTTTACCACTGTAGGAACCCTGGAGGTTTGCAGGTCACAGTAAATCTGGAATCCTTAGTCAAGGTGTTTGACTTGAATGGTCTGTGGCATCTCCGCAGTATAAAACACCCAGGAAATAATGCTTAATCAAATGTAAATTAATTTATTGTATTGTACTGAGTTGATGATGTATCAATTACATCTTATACCACTCTTCTGTTATGGGGAAATTTAATAAGTACAAACAATATATGTCATGCCATTGGTTATAAAACATGTGTAGATTTGGGATGCCAAAAAATGTCAAAAATGTGTGTTAGAATGAACAAAACTCAATGAGTGGTCTTTTGAAGCGGTGAAGGAAAATATGATCCACAATAAAGAACTTACAAGATATTGTTCAGATTATCCTGCTGTAATTAACAATTCTTCATCGCCTTTATTGTTAAAAATGAAGAGATACATTTTTATAGCTATGTAGAGATGAGATTTTAATGAGCATGGAGAAGAGTGAGACTACAGGAAGTTTGAAAAGTGTTCTTGATTTCAGTAGGTAGACGGTCCATTGAAGTGTTCTGCCTCTGAAAATTCAGGGCAAGGACAATGGAATTATTTCGAGATGCTAATTTCCTTGTGATATATCAAATCATATCTAAGTAACTGGAGAAAAATTCAAATGCAACTGTAGGAAAGGACAGACTCTGTTCCCTTGACATCTCATGAGTTCCGATGCCCACGTCAAGATCACAATCATGGATGTTGTTTTGCGAACAGAGCTCAGGACAACATCCTTTAAAGAACTGACTTGAAAGCCGAGTCACTGCCATGTGCTCGGCACAGCTCATTAAGTACAGCATTAAAACCACAGGATTAGTTACAGCTCTGTTTTCCTAGTTTGCTGCTTTATATAATACTTGCTTTTTATGACCTTAAAGTGTAATAACTCTTCAGAACCCTGATTTAGGGATGTGAAATTAGACCTGGCAGAAGAATGCACACAAGTACCAACTGCTTCTTTCTGAATATCTACCTTGTCCATCCTTTCTTTTTGGCGAGTTCAGGGCACAATGGGCCTGGGTTAGGACTGAGGTTCACTTGGAGAAGTGGAAGAAATAAAAACAAAATGGATGTATTGAAGAACACAGAGAGTGCAGTTCTGATCAGGATAATGCCTGGACTAAGTGGGAGTAGATAAAGAAACCCAAATTAAGACAAACCAAGTCTTTTTGTTTAGTGCTTTCTATGTATCAAGAGTCAACCACCATCTAGTGGTTGCAGAGGTCAAAGGCAGGTAGCGCTTTGGGAGACCATAACAGTGGACAAAGGGGAAAGATTCAACAAAGCCATAAGGCCGCTGGTATAGACAGCTTTCGGGGAAGCTAGGCTGACTAGTAAGGGGTCCTACATGGTTAGGTGTAGAAGTATGTTTGGCCTCTTCTTGTTGGTCCTAAGCTGGAAATGGAGCCACAAAAGATATAAGCTCTCAGATAACAATCAACCTCTGTTCATTTTGGGGGTGATGACTAATGGGTTTATTGCTTGGATTCCTGATCTGTTGGCTACAGACTGTGGGTCCGAGTTGTTTTTGTGTGTATTCTGGCCATTATCTGTACGTGCATTCAGTCTCCCAGCAGGCCTCCAGATGGCCTGATAGAAAAAGTTACCCTTGGAGAGAGCGTAAACTTTTCACAATGTAAGATTTAAAAAAAAACCACAAACTTTAAGTTTAATTCAAATTACGTAAAACAAACAAACAAACAAACAAAAAGAATAGAAATTTAAAAACCCTTCTGTAAAATTGTATTTCCCAGTGGTTACCCCTGTTGATAGAGCAGTTGGATCAAGTCAGGAATTCAAAACGAGACATGTGTTTGTATGAGGATAGCCTGAAGCTGGTGGAAGAAAGTCCCTAACCCTAGTAATGTGTTTACTGAGCATGTCTCAGTATTGTCGGAATGGCTGGGCCCTGGCTTGAGAAAAGCTTCCAAAAGCCCTCAAAGTATCATAAATGAAATATGTCCTCCAGTGTATATGTGCTGAAAGCGAATGGCCAATATGAGAGCATTTGGAAATGGAGCTGCTTAGAAGTGACTAAGTCATGAGAGTAGAGCTCTCCTACCCCCAGATGCGTTTAAGACCCTATCTCACTGACAATGGAGAAAGGGGTTCCAAATAAAATGAGGTCCTGAAAAAATTATTCTCTTTTGCAATGTGAAAAAATATCATTCTCCACTTAGTTTTCCTTCTGTCCTTTTTGCCATGAAAGGGTACCAAGACAATGCCCATTTGCGAAGACAGCCTAAACTAGATCTGGGACTTCTAAACCTCCAGAAATGGAGTAACACAGTATGCAAACAATGCATTGCCTCAGGCAGTTCGCAACAGACGCACAAACAGACAGAGATAACCATGCAAAGAATTAACCAGTTTGACCAGAAAACTGGCTCCACAGCTCCTGTGCTCCAGTTATGCTTCTTCTTTCCCACGGGCTGTAGACAAGATACACCTGCTCCCCTCTGCAGCACTCAGGCTACCTCTGGCCCAGCTGTCACACTTTAGCAGCCTCAGATTCATCCCTTGCTGAGCTACACTGGGTCTCTGGATAGTTTCCACCTCCTCATCATTGGTGCTTCTGAGTCCAAGCCTTGCATGCATCTATCCAACTGTGTAGCTTGGGTCAGATGAGCTGTGAAGGATGCCAAAAAAACATGCTTGCTGATTTGTATAATTGGGGTTTTAAAAATGCTCAAAAAATTTAGAAGAGTCTCAGAATCAGGAAATGACCACTACTGATAAATGGTTCCTATTCTGTCCTTCCATATACTGGTGTCCTGTAGGCTGAAATCATCTGGGTCATTTAGGTTCCTGGTGTTAGAAGGCATTGTTTGAGCATCTTTTAAAGATGCTCATAGTTCTTCCTCTCTAGAAGCTTGTTCTTTCCCACACAGAGGCTCATATTGCCTGGGGAACTGACTAAAGATTTAATGCACTTCTCTCTTTCCAGATTGAGATGTGCAGTCTGGTATCCATTCTTTGTGTTTAAGAACAGATGAGACAGATCACATGACAGATGTTTAGAACTCCATTCCAAGTTTTTTCCTGCTATATCCTATACATTTTGATTTCCTACCTTTTATTCGTTCCTTTTAAATTTATTTTTCATATCAGAGTTTATATTCTGCTGCATTTATCTAGGCTTGGATTATTTCAAGTCCCACAGGATAAGAAGCTCCTGTTGCTTAAACAGATGTATACCTGGTTGGATTGGTATAAAAATTCTCTTTGTAGACATAGCTTGAAAACTTGAAGTATGTGAACAGAGTTCAAAAGCTCCTGATAGTCATTGCATTGGTCTTTTATAGATAATCTGATCATCTTTATTATATGTAGGGGTGATGCATCTCTTCTAACTGCCAATTAGAGAATGCATACCATGCATTCCCAGGCATGGTGCCAACTGCTTTATGGAAGTGACCTTGGTTTAATCTTCACTGCCATCCCAGTGGGTGGATGAGAAAGTTGAGCCTTGGGGAGGCGAATTAACACCCATGGTAGTTTCAGAGATGATAAGGGATTCAGTAGCATTTAACTAAACTCAGACAATGACAGTCAGAGCAGGAACACTGTGTTGAGATGGCCAAGGTAAAGAGGTAGAGACAGGGTCCAGGGTCTCTGTGTCTAAGTAATACCTTTTAGCTGCAAAGTAGTATTGCATAGATTGATAGATAGACTCTGCCTTGCACATATCTCTTGAGTGTTTTATGGAGCCATAAACTTTCAGGCAGTAAAGGGATATGCTTTGATGCTTCAAAGAGAATTGGAAAGCGAATCTCCATCCCAGCCAGAAAACAGCATGACTCACAGTACTCCAGACACTCAAGGAAGGCCAATGCACCAAGATTGTCATAGACGAGAAAGATCTGAAAAACAGAAGGCTGGGGCATTAACTCCCCGACTGTGTTGCCTGATAACTCAGTCTTCCACGCAGCTGTGCATCTTAACAATTTATTTCTACGTTATATTTTTAAGCCTTTCAAGTGTCTGCGCTGAAAAATGAAAACAAAACAAAACAAAATCTCAAAAATCATCAAACCCCATGTCTTTATTTTGAAGATTAATGTAAGAAGCTGTAACTGCAGATTTCTCTCAGCTGTATTAGCTTTTCTTCATGGCAGGGTAGTTTCTACCAGGCTAAACTTCTTGGGAAGGAGTGGCTCTAAGCACTGTCTCAAATGTCAAACAGACATCGTGTTTAATGCCAAGGAGAATGAACAAGCACCCAAGACACGAGGGTGAAGATCCTGGAGAAGGGAGACATGCGCAGAACGGAGTCTTTTGTTTCAATGGTCACCCACTTTAATGTATTAAATGATAGGCCTGGGGCATGCGGTCTGAAGGTGAGGGACCTTGAGCTTGTAACAGGCGCTCTAGACTGCTGAGATTAAAAATCAGAAATCCAGGCTAGAAAGCCGAAAGAACTTGAGGAGTCAGGATCTGGGGGAAAGGAGAAATATGGAGAAGACAATGTGTGTTCTACACCCCAATGAAGCAGTCCCCTACCCCACCTGGCATGCACATGGGAAAGAGGAGCCTAAAACACAGCGTGCCTCAGTGAGCTAGAACTTCAGACAAACCAGAAAGAACATTCTAGTATAATTGTGCACACAAATAAGTGAAAAAATGAAGAATTTTATCAGGATACTGGAACTTGTAAGAATCAGATAAAAATTCTAGAATTGAAAATAAAATGATTGCAATTAAGAACTCAGGAGGTGGTTAGGCCACTTGGGAAGAAGAAAAGAAAAAGAATTAGTGAAATGAAGGAGGATGATAAAAAGATGCTCAAACTGAATCCCAAGAAGAAGCTGTAGGATACAGTGAGAGGGATCAATATGCATGGAATTGGAGGTGGAGAAATTAAAGACAAAGAAGATGGTGGAGGGTGAGGACAGCGACACGTAAAGCAATTCTCTCTCTCTCTCTCTCTCTCTCTCTCTCTCTCTCTCTCTCTCACACACACACACACACACACACACACACACACACAGTGGAAGCAAGTACTGAATAACCTTAACATGGTCAGTACAGTGTTTGGGATGCGCACTCGCTATCTCTGAGAAAGTCATTAAAAGAACAATACAAATACTTTACTCTGAAGCTAACAGCAAATAACATGGAATTACAACATTTTAATTTATTCAAATAAAAGTAAGAAAGGAGAGGGGCTGGAGAGATGGCTCAGAGGTTAAGAGCATTGCCTGCTCTACCAAAGGTCCTGAGTTCAATTCCCAGCAACCACATGGTGGCTCACAACCATCTATAATGGGGTCTGGTGCCCTCTTCTGGCCTGCAGGTATACACACAGGCAGAATATCGTATACATAATAAATAAATAGACATTTTAAAAAAAGTAAGAAAGGAGAATAAACTAAGCCAAAATTTCTGAGGGTGAGTAGAAAACATCTAGATAGCGGATATAAACTTATATTTCTGGTTAATTTCATTTTAATATAAATATACTCATTATTCCATTTCAAAAGGCAAGGATTTTTCACACTGAATTAAAAAAAAAATCTAAGAATATACTGATTAAAAGAGACACATTTTACACATAGAAATGATATGGATTAAACCTGTTTTGAGACAGGGTCTCCCTCTGCAGCCTGGAACTCGCTGCTTCCCAACGGCCTGGCTGGATGAAGCATTTAAAATGAGAAAAATAAAATCACACCATGAAAAGTGATCAGAAGAGGCATCGCAACACCTTGTGTGTTAACATAACTTGGGGTGATATTAATGAAATATCACAAACGGAGTAATTTATTAAGAAGGCACAGGTGGGAGGCACTTAGGTCTGCAGTTTGGGCCCTGGTGAATGGGACTGATGTCTTCTCAGAGGCCAAGGAGAGCTACCTTGTCCTTCTTGTCATATGAGAACATTGAAATAAAGCCCCCTTGAACTAGGGGATTGCACTGCCAGACTGTGGGTCTACCATTGTATGCATTGTGGCTTGTCAGCACCCCAGACTGAGAGGAACACACCCCACTGCTTGTCCGTCACCCAGTCTATAGTCGCCTGTTAGAACAGAATGAACCAGAGGAGCCGTGACAGCTCCCTCTCCAGCTATGTTTAATCTGAACTTTAGCCCTATTGATCAAATTTGATTTATTATTACTTAAAAAGTATTATTTCTTTAAAATATATCTAGGTTAATTTTACCATTTTAATGTTCATGTTTTACCTTTTGTAATACTTATTTAATAGACTATTACATTAAATTTTTTTAAAAAGCAGATTCTCATGATAGAGTACAGGATGACCTTAAAGTTCAAGAACTGGGATTATAGGTGTGTGTCATCAGCTCACCTCTATTATTTTTTGAGAAATACCAATCTTTATTCACTCTTTTGGTATACATCTGGCAGTTCCTATAGCTTTAGTCTTGGGGGTCTGATTCTTTGATTTTGTTTGACAGCTCTCACATACATACGGTGTTGTTTTTTTTTTCTCTGTACATTTCATTGTTTTGGTTGTGTGTTTAAGTCAGCTTAAATTTCTTATCTCTGTCAGAAAATTTTAGACAAGTACTGAAAATTAATTCTCTGAAAATGATTCCATTTACTTGTACCCACATCTAAGGATGCTTCCTACCTAGGACAACTTTAAACAAAATCTTTGGCTTGGTTTTGGGGCCAGTACAAAGGCACTTCTTAATCTGAAGGCTAAGATCATTCCACAAAAGGGAATATTAATTGATTCTTCCACAGAGCCAAACTATTTTGCTTTTGAGATGTTGTCTTTTCTGTTCTTCAGCCAGGTTGCCATTTATAAGGAGTTTCTGCAGTACAGCAGTGACCTTCCAGTCTGTGCAGGCTCCAGGCTTAGCTCTCTGTCTATTAGGCAAAGATAGCTGTAACAGAAGACAGAGAACAGACGACATGAGTGGGTGTCCCAGGGGGCATCCACAGCATCTGCCTGGCTATTGTATAAAAACAGGTTTTTTAAAAAGATTTGGCTTTTCATTAGCTTTCTGGCAAGTCCCCAAGATATAAAAGCTTCAAAGATGTGTAATAAAAAATGTGATGAATACACACTATTAAAAAATATATTGGTAAGTAATATGACGTACAATTTTCAAATAGTAGTGACCTATATTCACACCTATTTTACCTTCTAGAGAAAGTCACATGAAGACAATAATCATGTACCTTAGTCCTGGAGAAACTGTGACCCCTACCTCTGGTGAATTTCAACAACATGACTTGAACATAGATTTTGTCTTCCTTAGAACCATAAGCTATAATTTTAATAAATTAGAGTAGAAAGGAGGAGTAGAAATAGGGGATAGGAGGTGGTAAGGTTCAAATAGAGAGAGAAACAGAAGGAGAGAGAGAAAGAAAGGGAGAGAGAGAGAGAGAGAGAGAGAGAGATAAAAGAGATAGGAGAGAAGAGGGACAGGGTGTGAGGACTATTCAAAATGATCAAGGCATGGAAAACTCATGTGTAGATCTAATATCTGATAACCCAATATTAAAAATATAAAAGATATAGAGAAAGCAGATATCCTACAATGCTAGTTTTAGAAGTAAAAACAACTCCCTATGCTATGTTCACAGGACTTGTTGCTCAGGGTGGTCTGGTCCCAAATAATACATGATCTTGATATTCTTCTTGGTTGCCCACCAGAACTACTTGGTAAAACCCTATTTCTGAAGATGTCACACATCTTGCATAAAAGAGACCAAACAAACTAGAACTGAGTTGGAAACTCCCCCTTCTCTAGCTAGTTTTGATAGGGCAGGGAGATGGTATGCATTGGTTGTCTTTCTCAGTTGGGAACTATAACATCAACTTGCTAGGCAAAGTATGCTCATTGGCACAGTAATGGCATACCTGCTATGAGGGTAGCCAACAACTTACTGATTGGATTTGAGGCCTGCTCCACAAGAGGAAATCCATGCCAAATACTGAAAATTGGAAAACCAAAACCAAAAGGGAAAATAAGCAAACAAACAAATAAAGTCTATGACTGAGGAGGTCTTAGACTGTGGAAGAAGGGTGGATCTACCAATAGTTCTCACCTGCAGTGACATAGAATCATACCACTTTCTATTATCTCTGTTTATAACTACAGGCAGACGCTACTCTCAGTCTTGATTGGAGAAGATTCTCTTTGCAGTGAATGGTGGTGAATTTAAAGGTCCTTGGCAGCATAGAATGCTAAGAAAAGAACAGAGGCTAGCTCGGCCCTAAATAAGACATTTACACTATGCTTCTGAAGAGTGGGCAGAAAGAATATAAGAGTCATGGAATAGGAATAGTGGTTATGAAATACTATTTTTTATGCATGACACAGCAAAGTCAATTTAACATTACTTCATGGTGCTTACTGTAACTGGGCCCAACACAAGTTAAGCTACCCGACAGGCAGTTGAGATGGGGAAGAGTCTTGCAGGCTCTATTTCTCACGGTTTAACTGTTGACAATTAACAGGTTCTGGGAGACAAGGGGCAAAGCATAGGTTTCATATGCACTGGTAAGCCCACCAGATTCTAACCATGAGTTCCAAAGTCATGGTAACACAGACATCCCTAGATAAGTTGTGCGGGGCACAAAACAAAACAAAATGTCATGCATAGCAAGCATAAGATTTATAGGGAAGAAAGGGGTTTGAGAAGGGTAGGAGGGATACAGGAATGGAGAATGGTCAGAAGACATTATATAAATGTTGCAGAGGGGAAGCTGTTTGTTGGTTCCTGACCACACAGCTAGCTTAGACCTGAAATAATCACACAGAAACTGTATTAATTAAATCATTGCTTGGCCCGTTAGCTCTAACTTCTTATTGGCTAACTCTTACATCTAAATTTAACCCATTTGTATTAATCTTTGTATCACCACATGGGAGTGGCTTACTGGCAAAGTTACAGCATGTCTGACTCTGGTGGCCACTCCATAGCTTCTCCCTCTGACTCCGCCTTCCTTTCTCCCATCATTCAGCCTAGCTTTCCCTGCCTACCTAAGTTCTGCCTTGCTATTTGTCCAAAGCAGTTTCTTTATTCATTAGTGGTAATAACAGCATACAGAGGGGACTCCCACATCATATAAATGTATGAAATTATCAAAGAGCAACATTTATTAATGAATTAATTAGATTTGAAATTATAAAATACTTAAGAATCAGACTTCTATATATATTCAAATATATACCTTGTTTTCATAAATGTTAATTTTATTTTCAATTAATCTCTTAACCATTCTTAAAAGACTCTTACATATGAAACAAAAACAATTTGGCTACAATTAAAATGTCTAAAGGTATGATGTTGAACTTTTGTCTTAGGTACAGGCGACTGTAACTTCAAAGGATACATGGAGCAAAGTAGAAAAACCTCCTTGATTTTCTACTTCAATCAAATGACAACTGCTTTTGATTATGAAGTCGAATGAATGGATTCCAGTCACATGTCAGGTTCTCATTCAGTTGCATTTCTCCCCAGCAGTGTTTTATGCTGCTTCTTGTGTCTAAGATTCAGTTCTTGCTAGGATAAAAGCAGTCTTACGACAGTTCTATTGGCTCTTCAAGGCATGGTGCCAATTTCCCTGTCAACACTTGAGCAATCATTATCCAAATTTACATGTGGTCTGAGTGTGAGCCCTATTTAAGGAAAGTCTCCTCAGAAATGATGGAGATATATTTTTGAGCCAATGCATAGAAGCATAACTTTAGAAACTAAGACACCGAGACCACCATTTCCATATTTTCCCGAGTCCTCACATCCAATGTGAGGAAATCCAACACAAAATTGAGGTCTGCCAGGGTAGCTGCACACCCTTGGGTTTTCATTGACCTGCAGTCTCTTTGAAACCACATGTGCTAATGTGGAATGGGTTGGGCCTTCATGTGTTCAGTAAGTTCCTGGCATTTGAGGCTTTAAATTATTTGTACCTGGTGACAACAATCACCCCATGTCCATTTAGGCACACAGCATTTTCCCAAAGCAGAGAATGTCTTCATAATGCCTTATTCTTTGGGAACACAGGCTCTTCCTCTTCCTTTGTTCAATGCAATACAGAGACATGACTGTCCAGATTGGATCTTTATACTCTCTAGTAGTTTTATGACATGTACCCTATGAAGAAAAAAAAAAAACATTGGTCAAATGACCTCATGAATATAGTAGTCAGGGAAAGCCATTCAGGCACAAGCACTGGAAACTTTTCTTGAACAAAAGACAAGGGCAATTTTGTCATTTTTCTCTTCCAGTAGTGAGCAGCTATGGATGGCTGTGCTACAAGATGCCTGGAAAGCAGGGGCAGAACAACAGCCTCTCTTGGTGAAGTTGGTTTCAGAAGGGAAATATGTGTTAGTTCAATTTAAGCTGGAGAAAAATAGCATATATGAGCTCTGATCAATGTAGGAATCACAGACTCTTCCAAAAATTCCCAATGGCTATTTTGGTCGTTTAATTATGCTTACTTGTTGAATAGTAGTTTTTCTTTACAAACAAATAAATAAATCCTCTGACAATATAGGTATAGGTTATGTGAATAATAAACTGCCTCCAGTCTTTGCAAATTGCACACTCTATTTGTAGGAAGTTACTGATCACCTATTTGCAGTACAATAGTGCTATTTATAAGTTCCCTGAGAGGACAACCATATAGTTCTTTCCTGTCAAATATTCAAAAAATTAAATGGACCTGGGTTATCCCATATTTAAAATTCTTACTAATCATACTTTTAGTAACCATGTTCTTATGACATATCAAAATGATAACTCACTTCTATAAAAAGCTTGTTTTTATACTTGCCTCTTCAATTCATATGTTATGAATGGAAGATATAAATTATCATGATATTTGTGACATAAAGCTAAATATTTACCATGATGCAAACATACAACCCTTTGAAATATTTCAGATGGTATCTGGGAAACTCAAGGCTATATGGTTATTGGTGGTAAGATATTTCAAAGCAAAAAATTAAATAAACCTTGTTAAAAATTAAACAGAAAGCAAGAAAACATACATCACAAAACATAAATTTGTAAAGTAAAATAAGACATTATTCAAAATAATACAAATATTAAATATAAAGTAATAGCATTTAGTTTGACCACTGAAGATGGAAGATTTTCCCCAGACTCCTGCCCTGAATTGTTATCATTCTTAAAGGCTTACTCTAGTTTCTGTAGAGATGCTTAATGACTTTTGGGAAAGAGTGAGGGGACATCACAAAATACAAGGTTTTGCTTTGTCTCTGTCTTCCTCCAATAATTCCTTTGGGGTTTTGTTGTTGTTGCTGTAGTTTTTGTTTTGTTTTTTTTACTTTAAGGACACAGGATACTTTTCTAGGAACTATAATTTTCCATGTGATGCCAAATTGCGTCTCTGGTTTGAAAAGCATCTCTGGTCCATGAGAGATTGGCTTTATAATAGACATAACAGACAAGAAGTCTCATAGATGGAAAGTCTCCTGCTCTGGCTCCAGGTATTCATTCATTTTCTATTTGTTTAGAAATCTTTGGACTTTACCGAGAATTATTCTTTTAATGGAAATGGTATTTTCATCAACTCTCAGTTTCTTCTTGAGGATTTTAAGCCTTCTAAGGACACTTCCTGAACAGTTGTGATTGTTTTTGTTTTTTGCTATGAAATTTTGCTTGAATGTTTAATTTTCTGGAATACTTCAAGACATAATAATGTAGTTTTTTATTAGTTATACTCATACCTATATTTCAGCATATGGTTGGGGCCATTCTATACCAATACTGTGGGTGATATACACAAGGCCAAATTCACCTATGAATATGTAGAATCTATAGCTGTACAAGAAACATCATCAATTCTTTCAGACACCATGGGATAAGCCCCCCAAAGTACTCAATATCAGAAATAAAAATTTGGCAGAATGGGTGGGTTTTGTTCAATCAACCACATTTTGGGTAGTTCTTCCAGGAGGAATCTTCACATGTCAGTATTCTGTGCACTTGGGGACAATTGAGTTAAGTCCTGATAAGGTCACTTCAAATTCATCAAAGTAAGATGTGAAAATTGGAAACTGGTACAGCTGATGGCATCAGCCAGCT
The DNA here is from genome assembly GCF_950005125.1 of Chionomys nivalis. Taxonomy (NCBI): domain Eukaryota; kingdom Metazoa; phylum Chordata; class Mammalia; order Rodentia; family Cricetidae; genus Chionomys; species Chionomys nivalis. The sequence goes on along the minus strand of NC_080099.1, from coordinate 42,312,093 downwards.
TCCTCTTAGGTCAGTTTTACTCTCTTTCCCTTAGGATCCCTTGAGTCAAATGACATCATACTCTGACCCCTAGCCAGTTATGATGATCTGTTTCTACTAAAATTTCACCTCCTTTTTGCATTGGGTTAAAAGCAAACACATATTAAATTTTTACAATTTTCCTCCTCCTCCTTCAAGATTATTTTGCACATCTTGTGAAGCGTGATTTCCCTGCTGATACAGAAGGTGGAAGGGATTCCGGAGTCATCCTTGCTCTAGACCAGTGGTTCTCAACCTTTCTAATGCTGCCACTCTTTAATACAGTTCCTCAAGTTGTAGTGATTCCCCAGCCCTAAAATTATTTCATTGCTACTTCATAATTGTAATTTTGCTACTGTTATGAATCGTAATGTAAATATCTGATATGCAGGGTATCTGATATGTGACCCCAAAGAAGTTGTGACCCACAGGTTGAGAACAGCTGCTTTAGAGAAAAGTCATAAACAAAGAATGGAGACTTGATATGGAGAAATAGTTCAGTTGTGTAGGTGTGTTGGATGGGATAAACACCAGAAGAAAAAGGTAGGTTGATTAGGGAAGATAACTCAAACATTTCTGTTTGATGTGCCTCCTGGGTCAGTTAGCTTCACTTTTATGAATACAAAAGTCCACAGGCTAGCATAGCACTTGGACATTGTATCAGAAATTATTAAATTTAATTGAATTAAAAGAGTTGAAACCATTACATAACTAATTCATGGCCCCATCCTGGGAACATTTACAGCCAGCCAACACTTGGCAAGGGCTCCCTCACCCCTGCAGAGGTAGAGCACTGCCCTGGCCTCGGGGAGTCAGAGTTCCACATTATTTAACTGGAATGTGTGGGAAGGCATGGGAGGAACTGCTCCAGTGAAGGCTAGATGCTAAAATGGAGCTTAAAGATGCACACTGTGTTTTTGTTTCTTTCCTTTCCTTTTAAATGGTCTTATTTTTAAATATAAAGACAAAGCAAATACATCATCACTAATTAAGTCAAGGCAGACACATTTTCCCCAAAAGGAACAATAATAGATAATTTAGAAACCAGAACAGACAATAAAGGAATGAAATGGAAAAAAAAATATGCTCTTCATCTTACTAATAAAAGATCATTCATTGCTAACTTTTGATTTATCACAGTTGCCATAAAGGTCAACTTATCAGAAAAAACTTGAAGAGTTGGGGAGGGATATCCAAAGTGTTAGAACAGAAACTAACTGTTCTGCGCCATGAAATTGCTTCCATTGTGGCTTTCTGGAAGACACTGCTGTTATCCCCGTGACCTCTTGGGGAAAGGACCTCTGCCTTATGGAGCTCCGGGTTGTATTGTTCAGTGACCCAAATGCAAAAGGGACATGAGCTCTGTGTTGACTAACTTTATGTCACAGAGTGCCAGAACACTCAATGCTTTCTGTAGTTTTTTCTCATAGCTGTTCATACCTTTAACATACTCACATCAACCCAGCATAGGTGGATTAAGAGGATAAATATGAGAAGCAGACCCCACTCTACAATTTCCTGTCTAAGAAGAGATCTGAGTTTTGGCTCCAGATGTTACGATGAGGTTCTTCCTTTATGAGCAGAAACTTTTAGTTGGAAAAAATCCTCAGTCCTTTGCAGATTCTCACAAATAAACTTAGATATACATATTTACTCAGCAGAACTTGGAAATGTGTGAGGTGTTTTGTTGTTGTTGTTGTTGTTGTTGTTAATGATGATGGTGACCATGATGGTGATGATGATATTCTTTTCTCTTTATCCCAAGAAAGATTTTAGCATCTATGGAAATAGACTTCTACTACTCCTTCCACACGTAAGGTGCCAAATTATTCAGATATATCAAAAATCTCATGAGCTTATTGATTGATGATTGACTTCTGATCAGAAATCAGAAAAGTTGTAACTCTCAAGACTGTAAAATACAATGGGATTCAGTTTCTATATTCATAAACTGTGTGTTGTATTTTGTATTTAGCATAGAATATATTCTATAGTTTACAGCATCTTGGGAAAGCCAGGAGGGCTATACCATGGTAACCAAACATATTACATAGATAGGAAAAGCCTTACAGTGTGTACATGTGTGTGCAGGAATGTGCACACAGACATCTTTTTGAAGCAAAACCAACTCCCTTGTCTTAGGAGTTTGTATTTTAATAGTCTGCTTTGTTTGTCTCACTGATCTATAAATATCCATCCTCAGATTTATTCATAAGGCTGAAATAACCACTGAATGGATAAAAAATATGATCTTGAACAAAGCCAGAACCCTTTGTGTAGAAGATTGCATCCTTGCCTGAACAGCACTCATCTCTTCAGGGAACTGCCCACTACCTTGTGTTTGAGGGTAAGGGACTAGCTCAGTTCTTCCATTCTGGCTTTCATCTCATTGAAGGCCTGTCCAAGCCATGCACATCTGAACCGAAACAAAAAATAAACAGATCAATAAGTAGAAACTGGAACCCTAGAGAAAGACCTCTTCCCTCACTCTGTCAGAATTCAAAGCTTGAAGCTGTTGCAGGTGTGAAATGATTGACAATCCTCTGCCATCCTAGAGTGAGAGCCTTCGGAGACACAGACCAAGCCAAGAACAATGGAGCTGAGAGCCAGCTCTGAGCATATTTCTTGAGCTCCTGGGAACCAGGCTTCACAGTAGCAGCAGCAAATAAACCTTTTTTTTCTCGTGTGCTGTATATAAGTCTGTTTAGGTAGGTGTTTAACAAATACAGTTTACAATGCTAAATAAAGTCAATAGGAAAAGCCCAAATTAATAAATTGATTCAAAAGTACTGAACGAAGGCTAGTGGTATATCTTAAAAGGCCAAGAGTTTGTCTAGCATGTGCAAGGCCCTGGGTTCAGTTCCCAGTAACACACACATGCACACGCATGCACACACACACACACACACACACGTGTGCACCCATTGTATCACAGGAGAGTTCTGGATAGATGAATAGAGGCACATCTCTGTAATCTCAGTGTTTGGGAAGCCAAGGCAGGGGATTTGAGGGTTTGAAGACAGCCTCAACAATGTAGAGTCTCCATGGATTACATAGTGAAGCCCTGTCTCAAGAAAAAAAATAAACCCCCACACAAACAAATACACACACACAACCCCCCCCCAGAATAAAACAAAAACAAAACCCCCTCCCCAAGAACAAGTCTAAAGATAGGAACAGAGATTTCAATCTAATTCATTGGAAATATTTTTGTTTAGTCCTGCAGGAGGTATTAAAAACAAATCAATAAGATGCCGCTATTTGTTTCATTTAATCTTTTCCAAATGAGAATCTGAGACCGGAAGAAGCTTATCATCCTGATAAAGGACTCAAAAACAGGGATAGAACCTGGATTTCTCTCCAAAGCCCGGGCCTTCTCCACCAGAGAGAACTGTTACCTACTCTGGAGATGGATTTTGATACCAGGTAAGAATAAATTATGTGTGCAGTTTTTTTTTAGCAGGAGTAATTCCTCACAAATCATGACTCAATGTTTTGGTCAATGTTGACAAAACCAGTCTTTCAATTGCCCTAGGAGTGTGGCTGCCCTGGCCCTGGCCTCATGCCATGGAGTACAAGGCAGTGTCATGGGCTCCAAAAGCCAGCCTCAGTACAGCAGGGCTGGCTACCCCTGTGAGCAGAGAAGTCATGCACCTTAGACTAGCCTATCCCAGTGAACGTGATAATGGACTGAACCAGAACTCCTTCACCAAGTTCTCCCTACAGTTGGCCTAGTGAGGCTGTTCTATACCCATCATACCTATCTTTCACAATAATAACCAATACTGGATTTATTTTTTGTTAACCCCGAAAAAAAAGTTAGTTCATTTACAGCTAGAAAAATAATATAGAAAAATTCTTATACTTCAATGGTCTAGACTATTTTTTATAAAAGAAAAAATAGTGTTTTTCATTTGATATTACTTCAACTAGGAGGGTCAGAGAGGCATCTTTCTCAAAAGGAAGCAGTCTGCAGATACTTTTAAAAGAAAGTACGTGACCTCTCTTCTCTGTGATGCAGGTCACAAGCAGCAGAAAACTGGCATCTGTGTGACCCCTTTACCCATCTTTTCTTCAAGGCTGCAATAAGTTGTCCTCCTATTCGAGGAATACCTGCCCTTTCCAGCGTGTCCCCAAGGAACTTTGCTGACCAAGCATGAATCCTGGAGCTCACTCTGCATTGGCAAGAAGCACACATGGCCTCAGATGCCACGGTCCTCACCTTCAAAGCTTTCCTGGAGCTAGCGTGGACATTTGTCATCAGCACATTTCAGTGAAAATGTCACCCAGGGAGGCCTGCTGAGGTCTCATCATTGCCAAACTTGATTTTATAATGTATGGAGGGATAATGCTAATTAACAGGATATGGATAGTAATAATATGTTCACCTCAATTCTCTTCTAATTCTGGAAGTAATTTTCACCTGGTTCAGATTGACGAGAAGCTGACTCAATGGATGTCTGGCAAATCCTTGGAGAGTAGTCCTTTTGGCAGATACATTCCTTTGTCGCCCACTTGGACTTCTTCAGCTCCCATCATTCTTAAAAGCAGAAGCTATTAGGAAAAGAATCTACCACTAGCAACAATGGATGAAGCCGTTGCCAAATCCCTGTGCCCGAGGCTGGCTCTTACTAGCTTCTGCATGCAAAGACGCAGAGCTTCTTTTCTGATGCTAACAGCCTTCTCTCCTTTGACTTAAAACCTTTCAGAAGAAGAGGGTAGGGAGCTCGTGGATCATAGAGAGGCTGTCTTGGCTGAAAATGAGATGTATAACAATGAAAGGATGCTCAAGAGATGCCATGGATACTTACAGCACTGGGGATGAGAACCAGGAAGCCTGCCCTGCTTTGGTTCTAGATTATTTTTCCTCCTTTAATAGACTAACAATGTGGGGCTTGGGGCTCTCTCTGGCAGATAAACATAACACAATAGGCACTGAGCTATATCAATCAACAAGTTCGGTCTCTATGACAACATACAAACTTTTTAATATTTTGTCCTCTACAGTAATTTGCTATTTGTGTATTTTTTCAACTTCTACTTTTTACTAAAGATACTCAGAAAATTGAAATGCTAATTGGGAGTTGATTCATTTACGGAGCACTTAACGATGCACTAAGCTGAGTATTATAGAATGTTCTCCTAACTGATTCCCTCAATAACTTCATGGGGTGGCCTGTATTTGTGTGCTCATTTAGTTGAAAAGAAGTGGCAGGGGCATTTCCCCAGATCTTACAGACAATTGAGTGGCTGCTCCTCATTTGTCTGATTGAGCTTTGTTCATGGATTCATTTTTCATTGTCCCATAATAAATTATCACAGATTTAGAAACTTAAAAAAACTAAATTCATTCATTAATGTATGGTTCTCTTGGTCTAGATACTTGGTGGGGTTGTCTGGATTCTGCTCAAGGCTGCCTATTATAAAGCCAGCGTCAAGTGCAGGTTGATAGGACCACTGTCTGGAGATTCTGAAAAGCATCCCCTTCCGAGGTCATTCAGGTTATCCAGATAGATTTAAGATAGAAGCCCCTGTTTTCCTGTTATCAACAAGGTCTGGCTACCGTTCCTGGAGGTGCCTTATTTTCCTTCTTGGGCTCTCTGTCCCCAAGACACCAGAACACTTCATGTTCATGCTTAGCTGAAATCCAACTAGGTGACTTCTCTGTTTCAACACAGCTGATGTGGAATTGTATGTGCACCTGCAAGGTCCCTTCACCGAAACCCACAGACCAGTGTTTAACTGATGATAACTCAGGCAAGGATTCTAAGAAGTGTGGGGATGACATAGACTAAGCATAAGGCAATAACGAGGGTGAGCCCAGGAAGCGGTGGGGATCAGAGAAAGACGCTCCATGACCTTCTAGCCAGAGAGGGAGACTACTCCACAGCTCGCCTAGACTACAGCTGTGTGGGAAAATAAATGGTACAATGGTAGTTCTTCCAGCTTTTCAAGACATTGAGGCTATAATTCGTGATCCTAGAGAAGCTAAATAAGAAGGTGAACCCAAAGAAAAACATATAGGCATCCTCCTGAATATTAAACTTCATCAGGCAATGAAAGGAGACAGAGACAGAGACCTACATTGGAGCACCGGACTGAAATCTCAAGGTCCAAATCAGGAGCAGAAGGAGAGAGAGCACGAGCAAGAAACTCAGGACCGCGAGGGGTGCACCCACACACTGAGACAATGGGGATGTTCTATCGGGAACTCACCAAGGCCAGCTGGCCTGGGTCTGAAAAAGCATGGGATAAAACCGGACTCGCTGAACATAGTGGACAATGAGGACTACTGAGAAGTCAAGAACAATGGCAATGGGTTTTTGATCCTACTGCACGTACTGGCTTTGTGGGAGCCTAGGCAGTTTGGATGCTCACCTTACTAGACCGGGATGGTGGTGGGTGGTCCTTGGACTTCCCACAGGGCAGGGAACCCTGATTGCTCTTTGGGCTGACGAGGGAGGGGGACTTGATTGGGGGAGGAGGAGGGAAATGGGAGGTGGTGGTGGGGAGGAGGCAGAAATCTTTAATAAATAAATAAATTAATTAAAAAAAAAGATCAGAGATTTGGATTGTTCCATAAAATCAGTCCATTAGAAAAGTTTACAATTAAAGAATTTATCCTCACATAAGGAAGGCTACTACTTGGGACTATCTTTTAAAAATCTGGATACTACCACTGACTTCTCAATCATGCATTTGGAGTGTGACTCCCCCACCCCCACTCCGCTGACAGTTCTGTCTTTGTCTAGCAGTCTTGGCTTGCCATCTTGAATACCACGCATCCCAGCAGATCACCAACTCCAAGGGGCTCTCGAAAGACAGCTACTCTTCAGAAACCAATAAAATCTTCCTTGAACACCTGCTTTGGGGCTTCTCCAGATGGTCCTGATGACGTCACTTCTCCGTTCTCTTACAGAGAATCTGCATAAACTGTGCCCACAATTGCTATTTCCAGACGATTGCTTTTTGGCTGGTTCTGTTAGATAACAAACAATGAGAAGAGGAACCAATCATGCCTTATTTGGTTAATATCCTTTCATTTGAATTAATTGCCTGGACAAGCTGGGCAATTACTTCTTGAATGAACAAAGGGTGCTACTCAGCACTGAGCATTCTCTATGCGCTTCTAAAAGTACATTGCACATACTGGTCAACCTGGGCGTCCTTTCCAATGTCTCTGACACCATGGGGGAAAATAATTGGCCTGAGTATCTACTGTGGAAATTTACCAAATAATAGAGCTATTCTTAAAACCATTTTGAAAGGATAGTTGTTAAAGACGTGAAGAAGCAAATGGCTCAACAGCTTAAGGAACTCTCCGGGAAGCCTGACAACCTGAATTCAATCCCCACAACACGTGATGGCAGGAGAGAGAAACACTCTAGGTTGTCCTCTGACCTCTGTGACACACACCATACATGAAGTGTACTGTTTAGAGTGTAATTATCCCCACCATAATTGAAAAACAGCCCTCTCTTGATAGGGCACAGTGAAGGTAGATTCTGTTGCCTTACAAAAGACCAGCTAGGCTAATAGTACCATCTGGTGCATAGGACTGCCAGTGTAGATGAAGAAGGTAATTTAGTGTAGAGAGGTTGGAGGAAGATGCATGGGTTAGGTTTAAGAGAATATATTAGACTGTAGAAGAAAGTGAAGGATAAGGTGGCAACTCTTATCATTCCTGCTTCTTTTAAATTTCAGCAGATAAAAAGAATTTAAACACCCTGACTTACTATTATGTACACAGACGTTCTCCATCCTATCTCTTAATCCCTGCAATAGAAGGAAGCCCTAAGGGAATGTGTGTAGAACAAAGTGGGGGCAAGACCATCTGTTTCCCATCACCTTGTGCCTTTGGAGTTAATTCCAGTATTATTGTTAATCCGAAACAGAGCAGACCCTGGATACCACAGGAAAACAAAATACTAAATTAAAGTTCCTTGTCCATGTTTCTGGGATGTTATCTTGTGCCATATGCATGGACCAGCTCTCCTGCCGCTATCACATCCATGGAAATGTTTCTTAGCATGACTGATAGCACACATCTGTCCCTTGATTGGCCCTGCCAGAGACACTCCACGGCATCTGAACTAAATACCCATTCAGGCTTTTGTGTCAATTCTAAATGCAGCTGACATTTGCAGTCTGCCTAAAGAAACATGGCTAGAGCATCATAGCAGAAAGTCTGCTGACCTTGTAGCCATGAGACCTTGTCCAGTGCTGTTAGAATACCCTATGAACTTGAAAAGATTACCCAAGCCTCACGCTTTCTTTGCATAGACGATAAGGTTCCCTTCACTATGAAATGAATGAATCACATGCTTTATCCTGGTAAGGAATGGCCTTCCTTCGTTTGGTTTAGCAGCATAATTATATACTGAGAAGGAATGGTATATCTTAGACTGTTGGCACAGACTGTTGAGATGAGAAATCAGCTTCCCTGTAAAGAGTCAGATTAGAACATAGAATCCACGACTCTCCAACGACAAAATAATAGTTGAGGCATGAAGCTTCAGAGTTAAGGTACACTGCCAAGAACAGTACCATTGGCTTGTGGGATTTGTCTCTCATGCCCATCCATCCTTAAGAAAAAGCTGCACGTCTCTCTAATGAAAAAATTCACTGTTTCTGAACTTTTTATTTGGGGGGTATTTTTCTTTCTGTCTTCTTCTTTTGTATTTTGCTCTTTAAAGGAAGATGACAAAATTTTACTAGAGACATGCACCAAAGAAATGAGGCACCAAATCCTGCCACTATGGTTCCCAACTTCATCAGCCTCATTCACGCCTCTGATCCCCTGAGTATTGGCAGGAGCTCAACTCTCTCCTTTACTGAAACTTTTACGTGATGCCTAAAACAGGAAAATTAAATCAGCATTGCGAAGACAATTTCATGGAGTGAGAAGCTCCAGTATGAAACCAAGGGTTTGTAGAGAATCAATGGGCAAACCGACATGGCAGTGAACCCCTGATAATCCCAGCCCTGGGGAGGCTGAGGAATGAAGACTGCAAATTCTAGTCAAGCCTGGCCTATACTGCAGCCAGAGTAAGACTGTGTCTCAGCAAAGGAAGGATAGGGCAAGCTTAGTGGCTTACTGGAGGTATCCGTTGCAGGGTTCAGCTGCCCCTGGGCCCTGAATGCAGTGTGCTCTCTGTTTCTCAGTAGAACAGTCATTTCCGCCATTCCCAACTGAGGAATGAGCGTTTTCAGAGGAAGTGAAACATCATCCAACAGATGGACGAGTGGAATTCCATGGACTACTAGAACTTCCATTTATGTTTATTTTTACGTAAAGAGAAAGGCACTAAGCCTTTTAAATATTTGCCGTTCAGATCGACACCAGCAGCTCATTTAGATAGAATGATGTTTCATATAGAGTGTTCTTACGAGGTTGACCTGGAGGATTCTTAGATCAAAGTAAGTATTTGAACTCAGCTTACGCTCACAGATAGATGAGTAGCCATCTTAAAAGATTTTCCAAAACAAACATCAATAATTCGATATAATAAACAACAGTGTTGAAATTTTTCTCACTGTGTCCTCTTCCCAGCATACTCTTTTAATACGTATTTTGTTTTCTATATATACAATGTGTTAGTGTCAACATACTGAAAATATACATGATACTATGAGATAGTATATTAAATAATTGCAATCTATCAATATGCAGAGTCATAATGATTATGACTTTTTTCTTAATTGGTGGGTACATATAAAGGCATTTGGAACCTCCGTCTCTTAATGATGAGAGTGGGATGCCATGCTCTCAGCCTCTCTCGTGTTTGGGGGCTGAAAACTGTCTCATACAGTACACCAAAATCCTAAAGCTGTAACAATGTAAAGGTACCTTCTCTGATGAGCTGGAGATTTATGGCTTCTGAAATACCCTTAGACATCAGCCATCCAGGCAAAAATGGTT